>NC_056664.1:96985225-97603440 GCF_018350195.1 Panthera tigris | reverse complement strand
GGCTGGTTCAATATCCACAAATCAATCAATATGATACATGATGTTAATAAAAGAAAGGACAAGAACCATATGATCCTCTCAATAGATGCAGAGAAAGCATTTGACAAAATACAGCATACTTTCTTGATAAAAACCCTCAAGAAAGTAGGAATAGAGCATACCTCAAGATCATAAAAGCTATATATGAAAGACCCACAGCTAATATCATCCTCCATGGGGAAAAACTGAGAGCTTTCCCCCTAAGGTCAGGAACAAGACAGGGATGTCCACTCTCACCACTGTTATTCAACATAGTATTGGAAGTCTTAGCCTCTGCAATCAGACAACACAAAGAAATAAAAGGCATCCAAATCGGCCAGGAGGAGGTCAAACTTTCACTCTTCGCAGATGACATGATACTCTATATGGAAAACCCAAAAGATTCCACCAAAACACTGCTATAATTGATTCATAAATTCAGCAAAGTTGCAGGATATAAAATCAACACACAGAAATCGGTTGCATTCCTATACACCAACAATGAAGTGACAGAAAGAGAAATCAAGGAATTGATCCCATTTACAGTTGCACCAAAACCCATAAAATACCTAGGAATAAATCTAACCAAAGAGGTGAAAAATCTATACACTGAAAACTAGAAAGCTTATGAAATAATTGAAGAAGACACACACACACACACACCAAAAAAAAAAAAAAAAAAAAAAAATGGAAAAAAATTCCATGCTCCTGGATAGGAAGAATATTGTTAAAATGTTGATACTACCCAAAGCAATCTACATATTCAATGCAATCCCTATCAAAATAACACCATCATTCTTCACAGAGCTAGAACAAACAATCCTAAAATTTGTATGGAACCAGAAAATACCCCGAATAGCCAAAGCAATCTTGAAAAAGAAAACCAAATCAGGAGGCATCACAATCCCGGACTTCAAGCTATACTACAAAGCTGTAATCATCAAGACAGTATGGTACTGGCATAAGAACAGACACTCAGATCAATGGAATAGAATAGAGAACCCAGAAATGGACCCACAAACGTATGGCCAATTAATCTTTGACAAACCAGGAAAGAATATACAATGGAATAAAGACAGTCTCTTCAGCAAATGGTGCTGGGAAAACTGGACAGCGACATGCAGAAGAATGAACCTGGACCACTTTCTTACACCATACACAAAAATAAGCTTAAAATTAATGAAAGTTCTAAAAGTAAGACAGGAAGCCATCAAAATCCTTGAGGAGAAAGCAGGCAAAAACCTCTTTGGCCTTGGCCACAGCAACTTCTTACTCAACATGTCTCCAGAGGCAAGGGAAACAAAAGCAAAAATGAACTACTGGGACCTCATCAAAATAAAAAGCTTCTGCACAGTGAAGGAAACAATCAGCAAAACTAAAAGGCAACTGACAGAATGGGAGAAGATATTTGCAAATGACATATCAGATAAAGGGTTAGTATCTAAAATCTATAAAGAACTTATCAAACTCAACACCCAAACCCCCCCCCCAAATAATCCAGTGAAGAAATGGGCAAAAGACATGAATAGACACTTCTCCAAAGAAGACATCCAGATGGCCAACCGACATGAAAAAATGCTCATCACTCATCATCAGCGAAATACAAATCAAAACCACAATGAGATACCACCTTACACCAGTCAGAATGTCTAACATTAACAACTCAGGTAACAACAGATGCTGGTGAGGATGCGGAGAAAGAGGATCTCTTTTGCATTGTTGGTGGGAATGCAAGCTGCTGCAGCCACTCTGGAAAACAGTATGGAGGTTCCTCAGAAAACTAAAAATAGAACTACCTTACAACTTAGCAATTGCACTAGTAGGCATTTATTCAGGTGATACAGGTGTGCTGTTTTGAAGAGACATATGCACCCCCATGTTTATAGCAGCACTATCAACAATAGCCAAAGTATGGAAAGAGCCCAAATGTCCATCAATGGATGAATGGATAAAGAAGAAGTGATATATATATATATATATATATATATATATATATATATATATATACACACATATATATACATATAGATACACACACACACATAATGGAGTATTACTTGGCAATCAAAAATAATGAAATCTTGCCATTTGAAACTATGTGGATGGAACTGGAGGGTATTCTGCTAAGTGAAATTAGTCAAAGAAAGACAAAAATCATATGACTTCATTCATATGAGGACTTCAAGAGACAAAACAGATGAACATAAGGGAAGGGAAACAAAAATAATATAAAAACAGGGAGGGGGACAAAACAGAAGAGACTCACAAATATGGAGAACAAACTGAGGGTTACTGGAAGAGTTGTGGGAGGGGGGATGGGCTAAATGGGTAAGGGGCACTAAGGAATCTACTCCTGAAATCATTGTTGCACTACATGCTAACTAATTTGGATGTATATTTAAAAAAATAAAAAATTTAAAAAAAAAGAAAGAAAAGAAACAGACTCTTAATTATAGAGAACAAACCAGAAGGGAGATGGGTAGGCAGATGAGTTAAATAGGTGATGGGGATTAAGGAGTGCACTTCCTTGATGAGAATTGGGTGATGTATAGAAATGCTGAATTGCTATGTACACCTGAAACTAATATAACATTGTATGTTAACTAACTGGAATTAAAAAAAAAAAAAAAAGACATTACAGAGAACTGTAGACCAATATCCCTGATGAATACTGATGCAAAAATCCTGAACAAAATCTAGCAAAAAAAATTCAACAGCACATCAAAAGTGTGAAATAGGATTTCTTCCTGGAATGCAAGGATGGTTCAACACACAACAAATGATCAATGCAATCCACCACATTAACAGAATGAAGGAAGGACCAAAAAAAAAAAAGATTATCTTAATTCAGAAAAATCATTTTACAAATTTAACACCCTTTCATGATTAAAAACACTCAACAAAGTAGAATTAGTAGGAAACTATCTGAATATAATAAAGCCCATATGTGAAAGGCCTATAACTAACATCACATTCAATGAAAAGACTGAAACTTTTCTTATAAGATCAGGAATACGACAAGGATCCCTACTTTCACCACTTCTATTCAACATTGTTTTCAAAGTCCTAGCCAGGACCATTAGTTAAGAAAAAGAAACGGTATTCAAACTGGAAAGGAAGAGTCAAATTATCTGTTTGTAAGTGACATGATCTTATATGCAGGAAACCCTAGAGATCACACACACACACACACACACACCTATTAGAACTAGTAAATTCAGCAAAGTTGCAAGATACAAAATCAACACGCAAAAATCCATTGCATTTTTATACACTAAAAATGAACAATCTGAAAAGGAAATTAAGAAAACAGTTCCATTACAATAGCATCGAAAAGAATAAATAGAAGTTTCACCAAGATGAAAGATTTGTACCTGGAAAACTACAATTAAACTTCTGTGAGAAATTAAAGAAGACACAAATAAGTGGAAAGACATCTTGTGTTCTTGGATTGAAAGACTTCAGGATATTGTTAAATCTACAGATTTAATGTAATCTTTTCAAAAATGCCATTTTTTGCAAGAATAGAGAAATCCATCCTAAAATTCATATGAAGTCTCAGAAGACCCCCAAAAGCCAAAACACTCTTGAGAAAGAACAAAGTAGGTTTATTCCAGGAAGATGGCAGAGTGAAGGGGTCTTGACCTTACCTCCTCCCGTGGACGTATCATGGCAATAGCTACATATAATGCAACTCACCCTCAAAACAACATGAAGAATGGCAGAATACATCTGTGACACTTAAACACATAAAGAAGAAACCACAGTGAGAAAGGTAGGAGAAGAGACGTGGTCAGGAATGAAACCTCCAAGACAGCCATCCATAGCAGGAGGGATATCACAGGTGCAGATGTCCTCCCTGAAGAGTAAACAGACTAAGCCCCACACTGGACATCCTGGCCCTGAAGACTTGCACTAAGGAAACAAGCACTCATAACAAATGGATTTGAAAATCAGTGAGGCTTAACTCCAGGAGAGCTGGAAGGCTATAGGAAACAGAGACTTGGCTCTTAAAGGGCCAGTGCTATATCACTCTTTCTAAAATCCAGCACAAAAACAGCAGTTTAAAATTGCTTGGATTATGCATGAAGGAGATTAACTAATTTTATGGTATGTGCCAGAGAGGCAGGCATATGTAGGAGCTTTCTCCAGGAACAGAAATGCAAATTGGCACCATTTTTCTTGCCTACCTTCAGCCTAGCTGGCCAGAAGCTGGGAGGAGCCAGTTCTATTGTTTTCCATCTGCCTTGCTAGCACTGCTCATGGTGCCCTGGAGTTTCTCTGAGGACCCACCTCAAGTAGGCACCCCTCTGAAATTAGCTCCTGTCCCACCACATCTGAGTTGGGACCAGCATCCCCCCAGAGTCACTAGTGCCCCCCCAAACCCCGTAGGCAGCCCTGGCAAGACTGGTACCCTTCCAAAGCAAATCCTTCCCTAAGAAATTGGAGAGCCTCACCCACCAGCATGCTCACAATGGTCATGCCAGTCAGCAGCCAGTCACTCTGGTTGGGGGAGGTCTGTCCACCAGTGCACCTGTAATAGTTATGCCAGTCATTGTAGTCACCCACCCCGGGAACCAACCCTGCCCACCAGTGTGCACACAGCAGTTGTGTCATAATGGGAGGGCACATGCAGCCCACACAGGGGACACCCAAGAGTACCTGCTTCTGGTGACCAGGGAGGATTGTGCTACTGTGCCCCACAGGACACTCACTGTCTACATAAGGTCACTCTTTTCAAGACCAGGAGATGTAGCTAACCTACCTAATACATAGAAACAAACACAGAGAGTTAGACAAAATGAGGACACAGACGAATATGTTCTAAGTAAAAGAATAAGACAAAAAGCTCAGAAAAAGAACTAAGCAAAATGGAGGTAAGCAATCTATCTGATAAAGAAATCAAAGGAATGGTCATAAAGATACTTAACAGATTTAAGACAAGAGTAGATGAACTCAGTGAGAACTTCAACAAGGAGATAGAAAATATTAAAAAAAGAACCAATCAGAGCTGAAGAATATAATAACTGAAATGAAAAATACCCTAGAGGAAATCAACAGATTAAAGGATAGAGAAGAACGGATCAGTGATCTGGAAGACAGAGTAATGGAAAGCATCCGTGCTGAACAGCAAGAAGAAAAAAAATTTTTTAAATGAGGATATGCTAAGGCAACTCTGCAACAACATCAAAAATAATAACATTTGCATTATAGGGGTCCCAGAAGGAGAAGAGAGGAAATAAAGGAACAGAAAACTTGTTTGAAGAAATAATAGCTGAAAACTTCCCCAACATGAGGAAGGAGGCAGACATCCAAGTCTAAGAATCACCTCAAACAAGTTGAACCCAAGGAGGTCCATACCAGGACATATAAAAATTAAAATGTCAAAAATTAAAGATAAGGAGAGAATCTTAAAAGCAGCAAGAGAAAAGAAAATAGTTATAAGGGAAATCCCATAAGGCTATCAGCTGGTTTTTCAACAGAAACTCCGCAGGCCAGAAGGGAGTGAGTGGCATGATCTAGTCAGTGCTGAAAGGAAAAAATCCTACAGCCAAGAATACTCCACCTGGCGAGGTTATCATTCAGAATTGAAGGAGAGATAGAGTTTCCCAGACAAAAGTCAGAGTTCATCACCACTAAACATTAGAAGAAATGTTAAAAGGACATCTTAATTTTTTTAAATTTTATTTTGATTTTGTTTTTAATGTTTATTTATCTTTGAGAGAGAGACACACACAGTGGGCACAGGGTAGGGGCAGAGAGAGAGGGAGACACAGACTCTGAAGTAGGCTTCAGGCTCTGAGCTGTCAGCACAGAGCCCCATGCAAGTCTCAAACCCGTGAACCGTGAGATCATGACCTGAGCTGAAGTCGGATGGTCAATGAACTGAGCCCCTGAAGCACCCCAGAAGGGCACATTTAAATGGAAATGAAAAGGTCATACTTAGAAGTTAGAAAATTATGGAAGAAAAAAATTCACCAGTAAAAGCAAACATATAAAGATATAGATCAATCACTTATAAAACTAGCATATAGGTGGAAAAGATAAAAAGTTGTACAATTATATCTATAAAAATTAGTTAAGGATACATGAAATAAAAATATGTAAAACATGATATCATATACACACATGGGGTAAAACGTGCATGGGGTAAAAATGTAGTGCTTTTATTTATTTATTTTTTTAACGTTTATTTATTTTTGAGAGAGAGAGAGAGAGACAGAGCATGAACAGGGGAGGGTCAGAGAGAGGGAGACACAGAATCATTCTATAAGGCCAGCATTACCCTTATACCAAAACCAGACAAAGACACTACAAAAAAAATAAAATTACAGACCAATATCCCTGATGAACATGAATGCAAATATCCTCAGCAAAATTTTGGCAAACTGAATTCAAAAATACATTTATAAAGTCTCACTTATCACCATCAAGTGGAATTTATTTCAGGGATGCAAGGATATTCAATATCTGCAAATCAGTCAACATGACACACCATATTAACAAAATGAACGATAAAAAAATATATATACAATCATCTCAGTAGCTGCATAAAAAGCATCTGACAAAATTCAACACCTGTTCATGATTAAAAACGCTCAACAAAGAGGGTGTAGAGGGAACATCCCTCAAGATATTAAAAGCCATATATGACAAACCCACAGCTAACATACTCAATGGTGAAAAATTGAAACCTTTTCCTCCAAGACTAGGAACAAGACAAAGGTGTTCACTTTCATCACTTTCATTCAATATAGTACTGGAGGTCTCTAGCCACAGCAATCAGACAACAAATAAAAGGCACCCAAATTGGTAAGGAAAAAGTAAAACTATCACTATTTTCAGAGGATATGATACCATATATAGAAAAGCCTAAAGACTTCACCAAAAACCTAATATAACTAATAAATGAGTTCAGTAAAGTTGCAAGATACAAAATTAATATGCAGAAATCTGTTGCAATACTATACACTAATAACAAAATAGCAGAAAGAGAAATTAAGAAACAATCCTATTTACAATTGCATCAAAAAGAATAAAATACCTAGGTGAAAGATATGTACCTTGAAAACTATAAGATGTTAATGAAAAAAACTGAAGACAGTACAAATAAATAGAAAGACATACCATGCTCATGAACTGGAAGGATATTATTAGAATGTCCGCATTACCAAAGCAATCTACAGATTCAATGCAATTTCTATCAAAATAACAATATTATTTTTCACAGAACTAAAAGAAAAAAATCTTAAAATTTCTGTGGAACCACAAAAGATCCCAAATAGCCAAATCAATCTTGAGAAGAACAAAGCTAGAGGTATCACAACCTCAGATTCAAACTACACTACAAAGTAATCAAAACAATGTGGAACTGGCACAAAAACAGACACTTAGATCCTAACAGAACAGAATAGAGAGCCCAGAAATAAACCCACACTTATATGGTCAATTAACCCATGACAAAGGAGGCAAGAATATACAGTGGGGAAAAGACAGTCTCTTCAATAAATGGTGTTGTGAAAACTGGACAGCTACATGCAAAAGAATAAAACTGGACCACTTTCTTACACCATACACAAAAATAAACTCAAAATAGATTAAAGACCTAAATGTAAAATCTGAAACCATAAAACTCCTAAAAGAAAATATAGGCAGTAAACTCATTGATGTCAGTCTTAGTAATATTTTTCTGGATTGGTCTCTTTAGGCAAGGGAAACAAAAGCAAAAATAAACTGTTGGACTATATCAAACTAAAAAGCTTTTGCACAGTGAAGGAAACCATGAACACAAAACAACATACTGATTGGGGAAGACACTTGCAAATGCTATGTCCAGTAAGGGGTTAATATCCAAAATATATAAAGAACTCCTACAACTCAACACCAAACAAACAAACAAACAAAAAACAAAACACAAAGAATCTGATTTAATAATGGGCAGAGGACCTGAACAGACATCTTTCCAAAGACACACAAATGGCCAACAGACACATGAAAAGATGCTCAACACCACTAATCAGGAAAATCTAAATCAAAACAATGAGATAGCACCTCATACCACACAGAATGGCTATTATCAAAAGGACGAGAACTAACAAGTGTTGGCAAAGATGGGGAGAAAAGGGGACCCTCATGCACTTTGGGGAATGTAAATTGGTGCAGTCACTATGTGAAGCAGTACAGAGGTTCCTTAAAAAATTAAAAATAGAAATGTCATACAATCAAGTAATTCCACTACTGGGTATTTACTCAAAGAAAAAGAAAACACTAATTTGAAAAGATATATGCACCCCTATGTTTATTGCAGCATTGTTTACAGTAGCCAAGTTATGGAAGCAACCTAAGCATCCACTGATAGATGAATAAAGAAGATGTGGTATATATACACAATGGAATATTAGTGGGCAGTAAAAAAAAATGAAATCTTGCTATTTGCAGCAACATGGATGGACCTAAAGGGTATTATGCTAAGTGAAATAAATCAGACAGAGAAAGACAAATACTGTATGATTTCACTTATATGTGGAATCTAAAAAACAAGTGAACAAGCAAATAAAAAACAGAAACAGACTAATAAATACAGAGAACAATCTGGCAACTGCCAGAGATGAGGACATGGGAGTATGGGCAAGGTAGGTAAAAGGGATTAAGAGGTACAAACCTCCAGTTATAAAGAACTTATGGGGATGAAAAGTACAACATAGGTAATATAGTCAATGATGTTATTAGTAACTTTGTATGATGACAGATGGTAACTACATTTATTTTGGTGAGCATTTTGTAATGTAAATAATTGTTGAATCATTATGTTGTACACATGAAGCTAATATAATATTGTAGGTCAACTATACTTCCATTAAAAAAAAAAAAGTTGGAGGTCTCACATGTCCTGATTTAAAAATACATTACAAAGCTATAGTAATCAAAGCAGTGTGGTACTGACATAAAGACAGACATACAGAGCAATGGAATAGAACAGAGAGCCCAGAAATAAACCCTCATGTGTATGGTCAAATTAAGCACAAGCGTGCCAGGACTGTTCAATGAGGAAAAGACAATCACTTTAATAAATGGTGCTCAGAAAACTAGATATCCACATGCAAGAGAATGAAGTTGGACCCTTACTTTATACCATACACAAAAATTAATTAAATGTATTAAATACCTACATATAAGAACTATAAAACTCCTAGGAGAAAACATAGGGAAAAAGCTTCAGGGCATTGGGTTTGTCAATGATTTATTGGATATAACACCAAAAGCAAAGGCAAAAGAAACAATAGACCAATGGAACTACATCAAACTTAAAAACTTCTGTGTATCAATGGGGCACCTGGCTTGTTCAGTCAGTAGAACATGTGACTCTTAATTTTGGGGTCATGAGTTTGAGCCCCATGACAGGCATACATAAAAACAAACAAAAAACTTCTGTGCATCAAAAGGCACAATCAACAGGGAAAAGACAACCTATGGAAGGAGGGAAAATATTTGCAAATCATATACTTGATAAGGGATTAATAACCAGAATATATAAAGAACTCCTTCAACTCAACAACAAAAAACCCAAACAGACCGACTAAAAAATGGGCAAAGGACTTGAATGGACATTAATCCAGGAATGATATATAAACAGTCAACAAACAGATGAAAATACACTCAACATCACTGACTATTAGAGAAATGCAAATAAAAACCACAATGACATTATCACTTTACACCCATTATGATGATTACTATAAAAAACAAATCACAAGCATTGGCAAAGATATGAAGAAATTTGAACCTTTGTGCACTGTTGGTGGTAATGTAAAATGGTGGAGCCTCAATGGAAAACATTATAGATATTCCCCCCAAATTAAAAATAGAACTACTATACGATCCAGTAATTCCACTTCTGGGTATATACCCAAAAGAGTTGAAAGGAGGAGGATCTCAAAGAGCTATTTACACACCATGTTCACAGCAGAATTATTCACAATAGCTATGCGGTACAAGCAACCCAAATGTCCACTGATGGATGACTGGATAAACAAAATGTGGCATATACATACAAGGAAATATTATTCAGCTTTAAAAAGGAAGAACATCCTGTCACATGCTTCAACAAGAATCAACTTTGAGGACATTATGCTAAGTTAAATAAGCCAGTACAAAAAGACAAGTATCATATGATTCCACTTAGGTGAGGTATCTAATCAAATTCATAGAAACAGAAAGTAGAAGGGTGGTTGCTGGGAGCTGGGGGGAAGAGGAAATGGGGATTTTTTTTTTTAATGAATATAGTTTTAGTTTTGCAAGATGAAAAAGTTCTAGAGCTCTTTTGCAGAGCAATGTGAATATAACTAACACTACTAAACTGTACACTTAAAAATAGTATGGTAAATTTTATGTGTTTTTTTTTAATCACTTAAAAAAAAAAAAACAAGGGTGCCTGGCTCAGTCAGTAGAGCATGTGACTCTTGATATCAGGGCTGTGATTTTGAGCTTCATGTACAGTATAGAGATCCCTAAAAAAATATTTTTAAAAAGTGAAGGGGAAGGCAGATAGGTGGTTCCAAAAGGTCCAGCTTGCTCATGAGTGTGAGGGTGAAGAGTTTATATGGAGAATAGGAATAATGGTATTCCACCATAAGTTATTATATTAGTTATAAATACTGAGGGGGCTGTTTTGGGGGGAGAAATAGTTTGATCTTTTTCAGTGAAAGTAGAATATATGCCCTGCTATGGATTAAAAAAAAAAAGACTTAGACCCTTAAATGGTTTTGAGAGATCAGCCCCTCAGACTATACAATAAGGTATACAATAAGTGTCCCTAGGGGATTTTGCTGAGCCCTTGTCAGAGACTAGGCCCAGACTAGAAGGGCCCTTGGAAAGTCTATTTATTCCCAAAAATTTAGATATTATATTCTAATGGTCTTTGAGAGCCCATCCAGTCTGGAGTACATGCCCTCTTCCCATTAGTCTTGGTATTTTGTAGGGTGAGAGATGAGCCATTCGTAACAGCTTTTCTCCAAGCAGAGTAGTGCATCTGCTTTTATTTCCAAATCTTCATTTGGCTAATATAGAATACTCATCTCAATTTCTTTGGTTTTTATCATTTTTTCAAAGGCCAAACTTACCCTGCAAAGAATAGTAAACTAAAAAATTACCATCACCATTCTATAATTTATTGAGCACCTACTTACACATCAGACACTGTGCTAGGCAACTTGCCCATTTAATGTTTTTGTTATTTTCCCAAACTGCACTAGAATAAAACATTCCTATTTTACTATTCCCATTTTACAGTTGAAGTTAAAGAAATTAAGTTCCTTGCCCAAGGTCCACACAGGAGATAGCTAGGATTCAAGCTGAGATCTGCCATTTACCTAAGCCTATACCCTTTGAGGATGTTCTATCACCTCCCTAATCACAGAGAGTTACAACTAGAAGGACTGTGTGGTCTAGTCATTTTATTTCAAATGAAAAGAAAGAGGTAAAATACTCCCTTTTTCATCTATTTTACTTATTTAATAGAGTAGATTGCCCAAAGCAGGTGTCTCTAAATTTTTCTGCTTACTCCCGCTCTTAACATGAAAACAAGAAAAATACTGGTACCTGACCAGAAAATTATTATTAGAGGACAAAGAGTTAGTACAGACGGTTATGTAGTGATGTGTTCCTCACAGTGTTGATCACCGTTCTGCCCAGATACAAAATCTAGGAGTCTTCATTGCACGGTTCACTTACTGAACTGACAAACACTTAAATTCCAAAGTTGTTAAATCCAGATTTTAAGACTGGAACCGAAGTATTTAATACAGAATAGAAGAAGAAGTCATGTACTTTGAAAAACTGTGAATATATTTTCATCTTACATTTCTCATAGCAGAGAGCACATTTATATTCATTTTTCCATAATACCTACCTAACGAGAAGAAATGCCTATTTCTTCTAAGATACTTAGACTACTCACTAAAATCAGTATCTGAAAAACTTTCACTATTTGTCCATACTGAAAAACAAATGTTCATGCATGTTACCACTCCGTAAGAATGAAGGAGACCTGACTTCTTGCTTCTGTTGTTAATCTACATCATGTTAGAAAGAAGGAATAGGCAGTGGTTCCAGGAAGGTATGATGACTCTGAATTCGGTTCAGGAGCTGCTGGGCCACAGGTTTGAATTCTGTTTCCCACTGGAGTTTGTGATAGTTTTTTAGGTCTTGATCAAAACTGCCATCCAGTGCTAGTTCTTCATCTGCACCCAAAAAATTAAAATTACAGCAATTATTTTGGCATGTAATCCTACTGGTTAAAGTTTACATTTTGATGGCATAAGTTAAATTCATCCTGGGTCATCTCTAATCTCAATATGACACAGATATGATTTGGGGGTTACATTTGTTTTTTATAGGAGTAATTCTTGGGGCACCTGCGTGGTCCAGTGCCCAACTCTTGATTTCGGCTCAGATCATGACATTCCGGTTTGTGAGATCGAGCCCAGAGTTGGGCTCCACACTGGTTGTGGAGCCTGCTGAAGATTCATGCTCTCCCTCTTGCCGTCCCCCACTCGCTCTCTCTTTCAAAATAAATAAATAAATTTAAAAATTAAAAAAAAAAAGTATAAAAGTAGTTCTTCACTATAAAAAGGACAATAATCTTCTCAAAAGAAAAAAAAAAAATCCTGGATTAAGTTGAGCTCTTATTTCAACTAATCCCCAAGTGTTTATATCCACATCCAAAAGTCAGATCACAGTTTCTCAGGAGAAACAAAATATTAATAGATATTCCTTATCTGCACATTAGAAAAGTGAATTACTTCAGTGGTTGACAGATCTAAAAGGAGTCAGGAAATCTTTTCAGAAAGTAACACAGTTGAATTTGACACTTGATTTGAAAATCAATTTTGCTGGCTTTAAAGCAGCCTCAGTGTACTTCTTTGTAAAGGCCCCTATGCTCTCACCAATAACAGTGAAAAGTGGGAGACTTTGAAAATCTGAAGTAGTGAAGTCGTATTAGAATCCCAAGTGAGTCCACGTATAATGTAGAAAAGCACTAGTAAAAAAAAAAAAAAAAAAAAAAAAAAAAAATTACAACCTTAATTTGCTTCTTATTCCAAGGGCACCCTGAATTCTGTAAACACTGAAAGTCTATCCAACCCAAATAGGAAGATAAACGGCCACTAAGCGTTCTGTGCCAATATTTTGCTTGTTTATATTGGGCCTCACACCCCGTATGTGAAGGATTTTAGGAAAATGGATTGGCCTGCTGGTCAGAAGACTGGCTCTTCCACTTCCTAGGTCTGTGGCTGAAGCAGACATGGTAAGTGGTAACCACCAAGCCCTTAAATGACCACAAATATTGCTACTTACATAACTTGCAAACTTTTTAATAGGGCCAATTAAAATCCCATTATCAAATGCTTCATTACTGTTTACATCAAATTGTCTGCACTGTGTATCTTCATATATCCTTTGTACCTTGGCACTGTTGGTGTTAGTGTCAGTACCCTGAGTAAGATAAGGCAACCCGCAATCCCAGTTTGGACCTCCCCCACCTCTCCTCCAACCAAGAGGACAGCCGCGCCGCTCAGAGATAAGTTCTGGACAGACACAAACGCTTCAGCAAGGCACTCCCTTTGAGGCACTCCCAGCTCCTGTAGGCAAACCTGGACCTCCCCACCCACAAGCTAACCAGGGCCTCGAGGGGAGGAGAATGCCAACGGCCTTCTGGGCCTTCAAAGCCAATATTGAGCTACTTCCAGACATGAGAAGCCTGAGAGATTTCTCGATCCTCTTCCTCCTCACTCTTTTCCAGGTTTTCTGAGCATAAACTCATGTCAGACGATGAATTCTCTTATTTAATGCCCTTCTTTCCAAAGAGGCTTAGGGCTGCCGGCTGCCCAGGCACTTGGCAGTTCCTTCCTCTGCACAGGTTTTAGTTGGATTTAGTGGATTTAGCAAATCTCTATTTGGGTGTTTTAGGGCTTTTTTCAATCTAATGTCAAGACTGTGTTACTTTTCTTGAGGTCTGGCCTATGATTAGTTAATCCACACTCGAACCCTATTAATTGTAAATTGGTTTAGACAAGGAAACAAAAGTGGCCCAACAGCTACAAGTAAAAGCAAAAAGCAGTCTGAAGTTTGAAAGTAAATACAACAAATACATAAGAAAGTGCCCTACTACACTAGATATTATATTTTGGAATGTGTAGTCTTTGCAGTAAAGAATAGCAGAGGGGGCGCCTGGGTGGCTCATTCGGTTGAGCGTCTGACTTTGGCTCAGGTCATGATCTTGCTGTTCTCGAGTTCAAACCCTTCATTGGGCTCTGTGCTGACAGCTCAGAGCCTGGACCCTGCTTTGGATTCTGTGTCTCCCTCTCTCTCTGTCCCTCCCTCACTCATGCTCTCTCTCTCCATCAAAAATAAACATTAAAAAAAAATTTTTTTTTTAAAAAACAATAGCAGAGGCAAATTCAAGAACAATTTATATCTATGATTTTCAAACTCTTGACTGACCTAAAAGATACATACGTCAGGACTGTACATTATGACTTACATATTTATTTACAATCAACAACATTTCACAATAGAATACTTAGTCTTACTGCATGTAATGTATTCTGATATTTTCTTTCTTTGCTACCACCTCATTTTTTTAAAGATGTTGGACACAGGATGGAAAGCACTGATTTTGATAACCAATCATTCTTAAGCTTTCTGTGTGAACAGCATACTTCTAATACTAGAATTTAAAGGAAACTTTTAGAAAGGTATAGAAAGGAGTAAAGAACCCAAAACAATAAATTCCTCAGTGATCATTATATCACAATTTCTGTTGTAGTTTAAGTATCCTGCAGCATCAATTAAAGCTTCTCTTACTTCACTATCTCCCAGTTTTCTGTTCAGCACCAGGTAGCTCTAAGAAGGTTTGATTATTTTCCTATTATAAGGCCCAGTCCTCACAGTCCATGCTCTTCAGTGTGGACTTGTTAATGTCATCCTTTATTTTCTTCTAATTTTTTTAGAAAAACATTTTTAAGTAATCTCTACTTAAAACATGGGGCTTGAACTCACAACCCTGAGATCAAGAGTCAGATCGTCCACTGACTGAGCCACCCAGGAACCCCTTTAATGTGATCCTTTAACTTGAACACCAGGCCTCACTCTGCCCCTTGTCTCACAACCTAGGTGCTAAGTTGAACATATGTTACGATGAACATAAAATAACCTGTGTTCTTTGTGTTAATAAACTGCACACACTGATCACCAGTTACCAGCTCTCCTGAGAGAAGCTCACAGTAGAACAGTGTGCCAGACTTGTGTACATCACTTAAGATAAACATCAAGATAAACACACTACTGATGAGTTTATAAGAAGTGACTGCAATACATCAGGACGTTTCAGACAATTTTCTTTTTAAGCTACTTTCCAAAAAGAACATCAACGTCCCAATGTCCCAACCATGTAAAGGACCATTACTTTCTCCTTTTTTTGTCTTTCCTCAGTCACCCATAAAAAAAAAAAAAAAAAAAAAAAAAAGTTGGCTAACTTCTATTACTGTATCAATTGCCTTGTTATTTCTAAAAGCAGTGCACACTTCAATGTGGGCTTTGTGATTTAACAGCTCATTCTGTTTTCAAAATGGCCAGCTTTTTAGCTATCTGTGTGAAACAACTGGAATTCCAGTACACTCTCACTCACCTATGCATACTAATTGCTGCATCCTGGCTGGTCAGACATACTACAGCCCTGTCAGAGGTAAGGGTCTGAGGCTGGCACCACACAGGCAAACACCAGGAAAGAGCTCAGTCCTTAGAATTTGTAAGGAGGGCCTAGTGATCACGTGAGAAATCCCTGACACACTGTGGCTCCCTGATCAAATGTGTTTATTTTTGCTCTCCACACCACAGTTCCCTTCCATGGGTTTGGGTGAGGATTTACAAAGTTAGTCAATCAGAGCACCTGGGTGGCTCAGTCTGTTAAACATCTGACTCTTGATCTTGGCTCAAGTCGTGATCTTATGGCTCCTGGGACCGAGCCCCGCCTCCAGCTCTGTACTGACAGAACAGAGCCTGCTCGGAATTCTCTCTCTCCTGCTCTCTCTGCCCCTCCCCTGCTCATGCTCTCTCCTTCTCTCTCACTCACAAAATAAAAAAAACTTGAGAGAAAGAAAGAAAGAAAGCAAGCCAATCTACAGGCATCTATCAAGGACCTACTTCATATGAGGCAATATCATTTCCCTAAAGTGGTTCAGTTGGAGTGGGGAAACAAGATAAAAGTTACAAAACAATAACACAGGAGAAGTTACACAGTTCACGATTGCTATTTAAGAAGTACAGATTTCCTATGACTACACTGTGGGCTTGAAAAGCTGTGTGAGAAAGGTCTGCAGGGACGGGCAGCACCTGGCTGGGATAGGCACATGCAAAGGCTCAGAGGTTGGGGAAGCACAAGGAGAAGCCTGCCCTGGTTCTAAGGGAAGCCTGAGGGAGGGGCTACTAGAATGAAGTGCCTGCCGCCTGCCGGGTACTGCATTCTGCTGAGAAGCTGCCCATGCCCACAGGGGGGTTAAGGGGGCCCTTATGTGAGGCACCTGGGTTACTCGGTCAGTTAAGAACCTGATTTCGGCTCAGGTCATGATCTCACGTTCGTGAGTTAGAGCCCCACATCGGGCTCTGTGCTGACAGCTGGGAGCCTGGAGCCGGCTTCGAAGTCTGTGTCTCCCTGTCTCTCTGCCCCTCCCCCACTTGCACTCTGTCTCTCTCAAAAATGAATAAACTTCAAAACAAAATTTTTTTAATTAAAAAAAATTCAAAGGGGCCCATATGTAACATGTCCCCACCATTTTGTTATTTATGGTTGACCGTTCTGGACCTATGTGCCAGGGAAGGAAGCCACAGGTAGGCTGTGGTACAGGCAGCTGCTGCCTTAGCCCTGAAAGCCCTACACCCCAAGGGAGTGATTCAGGAAAGCAACCACACCTCTTCCCCAAACAGGAGACACATAGAAAGATATGCCAACAACAGAGGAGACACATGCTGAGGGCAGCACTAAGAAGCCTCGAGAGAGTTGAAGCATGACCAAGCAGGAGCCTCTAGGGACTTTTTGCATCACAGCAGAGACTGAGCAGAGTTGAGTCTCAAGCAGGGTGGAGCAGATGATGGCCTGCCACTGAAGGGGTCACTCAGGGACTCTGGTTTCATCTGGAACGACCTTCTAGGTCCTGAGTGCCCCTCCAGCAGGCTTTGGGCAATGTGCTTATTTCCTGGCTTCCTTCTTCCCTGTGCACCCTTCCCTGAAACTCCTTCACTGAGCAGGTAGGGGTTCTCAAGCCTGGTTGCATAGCAAACTCACCTGTGGAACTTTGAAAAAAAACACAGACAATTGGCCTCACCCTGGAGTTCCTCAATCAGCATGCCTGGGGATGGGGCCAGGACAAGAGTGTGTGTTTTTTAAATTCCACACCCAATTCCAATGTTCTGCCCCACTTGAGAACTGAATTAAGGCAAGTTGAGCACAGACTTCTGCTCCTGGCAACCTGAGAAAGCTCAGTGTTACCAGAGCAGACTGTGAACCTCAGTGATTTAAAATCATGTTCATTTTTTTTTCTTACTCCTACACCCACAAAATTATATTTACCTGAAAAGAGCAAATTTCACATCCATCTAGCAATCCTGATTCTTTCAAGTAACTTCTGGTTCTGAGTTCCTGTTTAATAACATTGTTACAACACTTAGCATTTACAAAGCACTTTCACAGCCCTGTTTTGAGGACTCCTCGTGTGTCAGGTACTCTATCAGGTTCTCTGTACAATGTCTCCTCCTTTATATTCTAACAACTCCACAAAGTGGCCATCAATGGTCCCTAGCTTAGAGATGAAAAAATATAAATTCAGGGAGGTTAAGCCCAACATTAAAAGTTTATATGTGACAAAAGCAAGGGCTTAAACTCTGAATGGTGTGCTATGGGCCCTGTGGTCTTTCCATTATGCACTCAGATGCTTATTTGATCCTCACTACTCCCCAGAGCAGGGCTAGGGTTATCATGTCCCCATCTCAGAGATGAAAAGACAGGTCCTGAAATTCTCTGGTCAAATCACACCACAAGAAAACACCAGCATTGGAATCCACAGCTTCTGAGCCACACTGAGAGCTTCCACATGGCCTTGCAGATGCAACACGGTGGCTGGGCAATGGTACAGACATGGTCTCCATTTTGAGAAAAAGGATTATTGAAAACATTCACTTACTTATTTAAATCATTGTTTTTAGACCTAACCCAGAATGAAAAAAATTCTCCTAAAAAAACTTTTTTTTTTAACATAAGAAACTATCCTTTCCTTTGATTTGTATCAGTGATTCCTTCCCTTTCAATGGTCTGAACCCCACTGCAATGTCAAATAATTTCACAGACCCTCCTCCACATAACATAGTTGCTAATTAAAATGTATAGATCCATTAAAACCATGACTTGAGAGTAACTTTTAGCCATATTTTATCAATTCCAATGTTATATATTTTTAAACAACACCAATAATTTATGCTCACATCTGGTATTTAGGCAGTTTATAAAAAAATTCAGAAAAGAAAAAAATGAGAAAAGCCACAGAAAAAAACCATGACAGAATCCAATGAGTTGGAGTCCTTGTGTCCCCATTGTAAATAACATTCTGCCTCTTCTCAGATATTTCCAAATTTACACAGCTACTCAAACACATACCAATCTTTACCCATGCTGGTCACAGAAAAGAACATTTCTCCTACTCTGATAAAACTCACAGACTCACAGTCTGGAGTCTTACCTAAAAATGATGGTAGCAGGACTAACAATGTGTTGGTGTCTTCATCTCCAAAACATGATGAAGCGTTGGTGATATTTTCACTGAAGTTCCATAAAGTTTTGCAAACCAAGCAGGCCAGCTGCCAATCGGTAGGACCAAAATGTCTTAAACAATCCACCAACCTAAGTCAAAAAAGTCAAATTAAGAAGTTGTTAGGGGGGAGCCTGAGTGGCTCAGTCACCTAAGCGTCCAACTCTCGGTTTCGGCTCAGGTCATGATCTCACGGTGCATAACTTGGCTTGGGATTCTCTCTCTCTCCCTCTCTCACTGCCCCTCCCCCACTCGAGCTGTCTCTGTCTCTCTCAAAATAAATAAACTTAAAAAGAAAAGTTATTGGTCAGAATCTCTTTAATTTTTGTATTTTTAGCATAATGACGATCATCCTGTATTATTTAATATGTATTATATGTAATTCAGTGGTTTTTTAACATTTCACATCTATAAATTTAAGTAGCTACAAAGTAGCAATAACCTACTTCTGAACGGTTTTAAGCGTCCAGTGGCACCTAAATTTCCTCTTCAGCCCGTAGCTTGGCAGTTCCAAATGCTGAAATACCTCCACCCCAGAAGAGTGATGAGAGGGGCCCAAGCTCCATGGGAAACCATTCCCTCTGACATCTGAGAGTCAGGACTCCATGCCTTGAAACTTACTTTTTAATGCCACCTCCTTCTTTTAGGATGACACGTTTGTTTTTATCCACAGTGAGATTTAGGAGAACACCACAGGCAGAAAAGCAAATATCCTGATGCTTAGCATCGAGCAGTGCAATCATGAACTTGTGTACTGGGAGGACAGAGAACAAATGTGGACCAATAAGGCTCAGGGTTCCCAGCTGTACCTTAGATTATAAATGGCAAAGGGGGAAATGGGGAGTGGCTCGAAAAACCGGAAACTCTGCTAGGGGACTTAATCCATTCTACCTAAGGCTTTACTCATGCCCAGCTGTGGGTTTGCCAACATCCACTGCATCTAGAACTTGCTCCCCATCCCCCAAGTCCTTGGTCCCCCAGCAGTGCTGCATCTGACCCAGGCAGCAGCTCCCTCCCCGGGGCAATGATATAGTCCCTTCCAGTAGAAAGGGAAAAAAAAAAAAAAAAAAAAAAAAAAAAAAAAAAAAAATCACAAACTCCAACCACACAGGTGACATTCATCTCTACCATCTGATTCTTCTCAAGGGCCCCTTTGAACCTTTGCAGCAATTTTCTTTAAATACACAACCCCTGGGGGTGCCTGGGTAGCTCAGTCAGTTAACCATCTGCCTCGGGCTCAAGCCATGATCTTGTGGTTCGTAAGTCGAGCCCTGCAAAGGGCTGTCAGCGCAGAGCCTGCTTCAGATCCTCTGTCCCCTTCTCTCTCTGCCCCTCCCACCACTGGTCCTCTCTCTCTCTCTCTCTCAAAAAAAAAAAAAAAAAAAAAACCTTAAAAAAATTTTAAATACAGAACCCCGGAGGGGGGAAGTAGGCTCCTGTTGCGATCTCTAAAGTCTTCCAGGGCTTGTAAAAGAACTGCTCAGATGGCTGGAAACTGGCCTGTAGCAAGGCAGGACTTCCAGGGTAGGGGGCAGCTCAGGGCAAGACAGGCTTCCCACCTCTAGGAACCATTTTCCTTTACACCTAGGAAATGGAACCATCTATCCTGGTTTCTTATACCCCCAGAAGGGGCTGGGCAAAAGATTGGGGGAGGTTGGATAAAGTGTGTTCTGCCTCCACCCTATCACCTAAGAGGTGGCCATCTTGTTCTGACTTTGGTCCCATTGATGGGTCAGACACATACATGTGTGTGTTTAAGAGTCTAAAGAATGCGCCAAAATGTTAACAGTTATCTCTGGGGGAGTGAGATTATGGGTGACAGTTTGCTGCTGCTGCTGCTTTTTCCCCTTAATATCTGTATTACCTAAATTTGCTACCATGGATAATTAGGAAGTTTTAGGTATTATACTTACATGAAATATTTGAGATGTATAGAGGTGGTTATCTTGTGTACCTGCCACCCGGCTTAAGAAATAAAATGTTACAGGGGTGCCTGGGTGGCTCAGTCAGTTTAGCATTCGACTTTTTTTTTCTTTAAATTTTTTTAATGTTTATTAATTTTTAAGAGCGAGAGAGAGAGGCAGAGAGTGAGTGGGGGAGGGGTAGAGAGAGAGGGAAACACAGAATCTGAAGCAGGCTCCAGTCTCTGAGCTGTCAGTACAGAGCCTGACAAAGGGCTCGAACTCACAAACTGCAAGATCATGACCTGAGCCAAAGCCAAAGCCTAACTGAGACACCCAGGCACCCCTGGACTTTTTTTTTTTTTTAAGTTTATTTATTTATTTAGAGAGAGGGAAAGCATGAGTGGGGGGAAGGGCAGAGAGAGAGAGAGGGACAGAGAGAATCCCAAGCAGGCTTCATGCTGTCAGCACAGAGTTGGACTAGGGGCTCGATTCCACAAACCCGTGAGATCATGACCTGAGCCAAAATCAAGAGTCAGACGCTTTACTGACTGAGCCACCCAGGTGCCCCAAGTGACCAACTCTTGATTTCGCCTCAGGTCATACTCTCATGGTTCTTGGAACTGAGCCCTGGATGACAGCACAGAGCCTGCTTTGGATTCTCTATCTCCTTTTCTCTGCCCCTCCCTACCTCAAAATAAAAAAATAAATAAACTTATAAAATTGGATCTGTAACTTTTTTTTTTATCTTTGGGCACACCTTCCCTTCCAACGGTGACTTCTATCTTAAGTGTGGAGTTTACAATTGCCAAATGTCATTTGTACCTTTACATCATTACTATACATTACATAAACAATACTCAAGATCGTTATGCATGTTCTAAAACCTATATTAATGGCATTATTCTGTATATACCCTCCAATCACTAGCTGTTTTGCTCCTATATTATGTTTGAGGCTGATCAATGTTGATCCACGAATCTCTAGTTCATTTATTTTAATTGATGTAGAACTTTTTGTTGCATGAACATATCATGATGTATGCACACTTAGGTTTTTTCCATTTGTTGCTATTACAAGTAGGGCTGTAATGGACATTCTAGTACGTGAAGGAGAATGTCAACTGAGTCCATTCTCATGGACAGTAATAATGACTATAGATTGTTTCCCTTACACACACACACACACACACACACACACACACACACCATCTCAGAACTCGGAAGACCATGCACAAGGGAGAGGGGAACCCTGAGAACACTGGCCAGATCTATCCTGGCATATCGAGTGGAGAGCCTTCCACATGCATGGAACAGCATGTCAAGCACTGCACATCCCAAAGCAGAAACAAGCATCACATTGTCATGACCCAAGCTCTAGAACTGCTTAGCTGTTTATTGGCAAGAAGTACATGCTGATGAACACGGAGTATCATTAACTCACCATTTTTCTGCACAATGAAATCACAGATGTCATGGTCCTGGGAGAGATTTCCAAAAACACGCACAGCTTCAAGGATTCCATCCATGTTATTACTCACAAGAAGCTTTATGAGCACTGGGTTTGGGGACCAAAGAAATAAAACCAGTGAATTTAAGTTTTAATTTAAAGGCTATTAGGCTCCAGTATTATACTAAATACTGATAACTCAAAATCTTAAAGCAATAATAAAACACAAACTGTAAGAGACTTTAGCAAGAACTTGGCCACTAACTTTTCCCCATATTCCAATGTCTTAGAATTGAATGAGGCTCTTTGATATCTGTACCAGAAATCGGAAAATAGGAATGCCACCAGGTCTGTGTTTAGCAAATAGAGTCAAAATGTTAAATATTCATCCACCCAAACCCAACACTGAACCTTACATTCAGCAATATATAGCTTTTTGTCTTGAATTATGGAATTCTTCACTTGGTAGTAAGATAAGTTGTTGATTGTGGCTGTAGTATTGATCACCAGCTCCTCGCAATCCTCAATTGACTTGTATTCTGAAACACAGTAAGGAAAAGGGTACCAAAGGCTCATTGCAGGGGCAGAAACAACGACATCCTAACTGCAGCAACAACAGCCCCAGGGACAAGCCACTGTCCCAGGCAAGCTCTGTGCAAGGGCACTGTTTGCTGCTTTATTTCCCAGGACGCTTCCTGCGTGGAAGTGCATCAAAAGCAGAGGACCACTCCTGGCCAGGTTTTAGAACACTCTAAGCTCGCTCCCTCCAGCCAGGGGGTCTGGACAAATTGGGCTGATCTAGGCCCTGTGTTTGTAGTAAAGTGGAGGTGCCAACACACCAGCAAGCTGAGCTTCTCTCACCCCCACTGGTTTGCCGTATTCCTGAGCTCTCTGGGGGCTCCACCCTGTGAGTCTGTTCCCCACACTTCCAGTCTGTTCCCCACACTTCCACCTCGCAACAGAACGATCCTGGGGGCAAACTCTATCCATAACTCCTATCAGTGCTGCCCTCCAAACACGCAGACTCTGATCACTTCTCACCTCCTCTAGTACCACCTAGCCCATCCCTCACCTCTTAACTGGCTACTCTTCTTCCAGCTTCCTCCCTGAGTCCATCCTTAACATGATGATCCTTGAATAGTAAGTCAGCTAAGGTCACTTGTCTTACGTGGGCATCAGGCCCTACCTGGGCAGCCCTAATCTTGACGTCTCTGGCCTCACTTGATGTTCTAGCCCCCAGGTCCCCAGTGCCAACCACACTGGTCTTCCTGCCCCCCCCCCTTTTTTTTTTAACATATCAGCATGATCCTGACTAAACCTTTGTACTGCTGCTACTCCCTCTGTCTAGAATATACTCTGTTTCCAGTTATCCACTTGGTTCACTCCTCACATCCTCCAGGTTGTTGCTCAGACATCACCTTATTGAGCACACATTCCTTAATCACCCTATATAAAATAGCATCCATTATTCTCTTCCCCTTACCTTACTTTTTAAAAAATTGTTTAATGTTTATTTATTTTTGAGAGAGACAGAGCATGAGTGGGGAAGGGGCAGAGAGAGGGAGACACAGAATCCAAAGCAGACTCCAGGCTCCAAGCTGTCAGCACAGAGCCAGACGGGGGGCACGAACACATGAACTGTGAGATCGTGACCTGAGCCGAAGTTGGACACTCAACCGAATCTCCCAAGCACCCCTCCCCTTACCCTACTGTTATCTTCTCCATAGCACATATAATCACCTGACCTGTTCAGTGTTTAATGTTTGTCTTCTAGGACTAAAATGGAAGCTCCACAAGACTAGGGATGTATCTGTTTTAGTCACTGTTGCATTCCTAGCACCTAGAACAGAGTCTGGCACATAGGGGTGCTCAATAAATAATTGCTGGATGCAAGAATGAGTGAAGGAATGAACTCTTTATTTAGCATATAAGGCCCTTAGTCACTTTGTCCCTGCCTTCTACTCAGCCTTCAGACTCATCTCCTGGCAGATGTAGCAATGCCAGTTAGGAGCCCTGGTTCCTGCTACCCCCCACTAACGACGCTAGACCATGGGCAGTGTTTGGGAATCTGTTGTTTTTTTGTCTCTTGCCTTGGTAGGACAATTCATTAGCTTGCCCAGAAAAAAAAAGGGGGGGGGGTACCTCTTCTGTATCACCACCTTCTGTAGGACTACACATTTGGCCAGAAGGAATAGTGACTGACATCAGGAGCAAGAGGGTAGGCATTCACAGCTATGAGGCATCTATCATGAACAGCACCAAGCACTTTATGTGCATTTAGCCCCACAAAAGTAAATAGTTAATAATGCTTTACATGTGCTTACAAGCATTTGAACCCACAATAATTAATACTCAAAAGGTGCATCTGTCTCAGTCAGCTCAGGCCACCATAATGACATACCACAGATTTGGGCTAAAATAACAGAAATCTATTTTCTCACGGTTACGGAGGTTGGAAGTCTGGGATCAGGATGCCAGCACAATTGGGTTCTAGTGAGAACTCTTCCCGGCTGGCAGATGGCCGCCTTCTTGCTGTGTCCTCACATGGAAGAGACAGCAAGAGCAAGCTCTCTGGTGTCTCTTCTTATAACGTACTAATCCTACCATGAGAACAGATTACGAATTTTGGGCAGGGGGCCAGGAGCAGAATACTATTGGCTGAAATGCAGCCCCTTCCCCAAAATGCACATGTTGAAGCTCTAACCTCCAATGTGATTGTATGTGAGATAGGGGTTTTAGGAAGTAAAGTTAAATGAGGTCGTATGGGTGGACTCCTTATCTGATAGGATTGGTGGTCTTATAAGGAGGGGGAGAAAGGGGAAAGAAAGGGAGAAAGGGAGAAAGGGGGAGAAAGGGAGAAAGGGGGAGAAAGGTGGGGATTGCGATCATTCTCTTTTTCTTGAGTGCACACTCTGAGGAAATGCCATGTGAAGACAGGGTGAGAACGCAGCTGTCTGCGAGCCAGGAGGCGAGCTCTCATCTGGAACCCAACTGGCAGGCACCTTGACCTTGGGCTTTCAACCTCCAGAACCATGAGAAACAAAGTTCTGTTGTTTAAGCTACTAAGTCTGTGGTATTTTGTTATGGAAGAGTGAGATGGCTAATAAAGGGGAGAAATGGGACACAAATGATTGGGGGCCATAATTATAGATACCATGAAAGCCTGAAAAATAAAAATATAAACTTTAATCACATGGACTAATCCAGGAAAAGTTAAGGATTTTAAACTCTTTGTGGTTAATTTGGCCAGTCTTTGGTAATTTGATTGGTATACTTTCTTTATTATTTTAGAAAGAGAGAAAGAGAGCACGCAAGCGAGGAAGAGGGGCAGAGGGAGTGAGAGAGAGAGAGAGAGAGAGAGAGAGAGAGAGAGAGAATCCCAAGCAGAACTACATGCTCAGAGCTGAGCTCGATGTGGGGCTCCATCCCACAACCCAGGGATCATGACCTGAGCAGAAATCAAGAGTTGGAAACTCAAAGAACTGAGCCACCCAGGTGCCTCCAGTATACTTAAAAAAAAAAAAAAAGATAAAATTCACATACCATAAAATTCAGCCTTTCCAGGTGTACAATTCAATGAGATTCAGTAACAATTTTTTCTTTTTCTTTTTTTCTTTTCTTTTCGCAAATTTTAAAAAATATTACCTGTATTACCTTTGAGGAAGTTCTGCACAGTGGAGGAATTTTCCTTCCTGCAGCTGTGAAGGCTCATTAAAGCCAGCCAGTTGTACCACTAAACCCCTAGGGGCACCGGAGCCACAGAACTGTCTCCCCTGCTGGGAGCAGCCTTACCTAACGTGGCGAGGAGCAGGCCCACGGCGTGCGGGTTGGTGGCCAGGGCCGGGCCGATGCCAGGGTGGATGGCTAAGTTGGCCAGTACTCGGGTCAGCTTGATGAGCACGTCCTCCGCTGGGGCCCGCGGCCTCTGCACCTTGGGTTGCTGGGCTCCTCCCGCCTGCTCCTTGGCGCACAGGTCCATTTTGTAGAATGTATGGAATAACGACAGCAAGGTCGGAATGCTCCCTTTCTCTTTGGAAAACTGTTCACGAGCCTGGTGATTTTTCGCTGTCAGGTTGCCAAGAATAAAGACAATACGGACAACTAAATCCTGCAATAAAGGGAAGACCATTACAAGTGCATAGGGGCTGGGACAAGTTGTTGGAAAGGGTACAGTATTTAATTTATTCACGACTTAATTAATAGCAAAATGGAACACATCTGGCTTCTACTAACTTGTCTAGTATTTGAGTCCCAAGACTGGTGCAAATTGACAGAGGAGATTAAAAGCATTTGGCAACAATGAAAGAATACAAACCGATTGATACTATTAGCAAGGGCTATTAACTTCAGATCCTTCATCTGAAATTCTGGCCGGCTTTTTTTTTTTTTTTTTTTTTTTAACCCCCTAGAGAACAATTAGTTGAGTGGCATAGGATTACTGATATTGTGTTATGTAAATCTAAGTATTGATACTAACAGGTTTCTTGAGCACCCAAATCTTTTCCTAAAAGTTCACCTCCTGCTGAAGCATCGTGTTTCTAAGAATCGGGTGTTCTGCACAATGGCTAATCAGATTGTGTTACAGCAGGCTTTCCTGACTCAGACATCTGGGGCAGGATAATCTTTGCTGTTGGGGGGCTGTATTTAGTAGCAGTATTCCTGGCCCCTACTACTAGGTGCCAGGAGCACCTCCTCAGATGCCACAACCAAAAAGGCTCAAATGTCCCCTGGGGGCAAAATCAGCCCCAGCTGAGAATCAAAGCACTGTGTTATATAAAGCCACCACTTAGTGATGAGGGAACATAAGGCAAACTGAGGGCCAAGCACAGTCTAGCATTACCCAGCCCTCCTAGGTGGGATGTGTGTGGCATTCCTCAGGCACTCCAGGCTGCCCAAGGACAAAGGAAAGGACCAAAAACAAATGGTTAAACTGATAAAGTCTCCATCAGTTCACAACTATCTTAGTAAATTAGAAGACAAAGGCAATCTTATCAACAGCCTAATCTCCAGAAACCTATAGACTGAGTTTCCTGGAGCCCCAGCATCAACCTCCCCTCCATAGTGATGTGGGAAACAAAGGCAAGAAGGAAATGGCAGATAAAATTAGATTTCCTTATAACCCGCAGCCCTTTGACACACACTTAAGGCAGGCAGAGTAAAACCTTTCTTCAGGAACTCCCTACTGTCTTAATGTTAATGCCTTAGCTTGACAATAGCTAGACCTCCAGTAATCTGTGAGTCTTTAGAATATGAAAATCTCTTTGGAAAGTTCCCTTTTGACTTTACCTCCCCCAGCCCCATAGCATATAAGGAGCCACTCTTCACAACCCCAGCGCCCCTCTTTCTGCTCATGGGTCCTGTCCTCATGCTCTAATAAAATCACCCTTTTGCACCAAAGACGTCGCCAAGAATTCTTTTTCGGCCATTGACCCACCATCACCCCAAAACCTCATCACTTGTTTTTCTTGATCAGGGTAGTGGTTACATGGGAGACACCTTTATCACTATTTGCTAAATTGCACATGTGTGTTTCATGTACTTTTCTGTGTATAAACTATATTTCACAATAAATAAATATTTCTTAAAGTCCCAAGCTGAGAACAATTTACAACTAAGCAGAATGCAAAAATAATTATGTTCTTAATTCGACAACGACAGACAGATGAGTACTCTTGGCCTCACCCATACCCACGGAGAGTGAGGAAACTCCTGTGGGAGGAAGAGACTTTACAGAGACACTCACTGAGGGGCTACCACTGACCTGGGTGCTAATTCTCATTGTGCCAGGCACTGTGCGATTTGACAGGCAAGAAACTGGGCTTCGTACAAGCTGCCTGGTCACACAGCTAGTGAGAGGTGAGTCAGGATTGGAAACCAGGATTCTCCTGATCCAGAGTCATTTCTGCAGCCAAGCCCTGCTTCCCACATGGCCTGTCATTTAAGGATCTCCTTTGCCTTGCCATATGCGGAGCAGTCAAGGAGTTATCTCCTTTTAAAACCCAAATATGTCACCAGGAGGGATTCCCTATAAACTGGACTTTGTTGATCAGATCTGTAGTAATTAGCAGACTTAAGGACTGGGGACAAAGGGCAGAGGCCCGGGCCTGTTTTAATCGGGGAGCCAGGTCTAGGTGGGTCCTGGGGCTGGGGGATGGGCAGCACAGAACTGTGAGTGGCAGAGAGTGGAAGGTCACAGGCAAAGGACAAAATGGGATTTGCCTGGGGCTCCTCTGCCAATACCAACTTGTTCCTGCTTGTTCTTGAAAGAAAAGTTTTCCCTGGCACTGGCCGAGAAGAAGCGAGGCCACTGCTTGTGCAGCTGGGAACCATTTGTCAACATTAAGAAAGTCGGAGGCTGACACGCCAGCAAGAACTGGAGCGGGTCCAGGAGAGAGTTCACACTGGGAAAAACCTCAGCTCAGCCCGCAACCAATGGCACCCAGTCATCCCAGTCAGGAGAACCTGGTCCTGGCCCACCGCGCGCCTGAAGCCCTTAAGGGAACTCTGAATGCTGGGAGCCTGGGAGAATAGCGCGCCTGAAGCCCTTAAGGGAACTCTGAATGCTGGGAGCCTGGGAGAATACACTCGAAGAAACAGGGTAAGGCACCGTGCTCTGAAGAGCTCCTAATCTATTTGAGAAGACAAGGCTAACAAGCGTGGGGGAAGAGCAAAGACTAAAAGGGCCAAGCAGGAAGCTAGACACGGAAAGGGATTGTAATCTCCAGCCTGAAAGCCAGGCAGTCTGGTTCATACATGTGACTTTCCTTAGCCTCTCTATGCCTCTATTAACTCATTCGTAGAATGGGGGAAATATTGTGTTGTAGTGTATTGTATCGTATTGTACTCTATTGAGGGTAAATGAGACAAAACAGGTAAAGCACAAATCATGAGGAATGATTCAGGCACTGCTCTGAACCGCTTTCATGTACTATCAGTAACATGTTAGTGGCATTTAACTGTGCAGGACGGACCCGACAGTCTCCGAGAAATTTAGATCAGAGGATGCCCAGAGAACAGTGGTGGGGGTTGGCAAAATAACCTCCAATGAATTTGAGTCTAACATTTAAAAATGTATAAAATGCAGATATATGGAGGGGAGGACGGAGTAGGTTAGCCAGGAGAAAAGGAGCGGGTCTTGAGAAAGTACCTGGGACAGTCCCCTTCCTGGGTACTGGGCTCACCTTGTCTGTCTCTGATCACCAGGCAGTTCCCTAAAAATGCTGAAGTCTGTGGCTCTCAAATCTTAAGTAAGGACACACAATTTCATTATGACACTCATCATTTCACATAAAGGCGGCGGTTACTTCACATAATTCCCGATGGCAGAGGTTCCTCCCTGGGCTCTGGACGGAAAGCCCTCCTCCACCCTGGACACACCCAGCAGAGAAGCAGAACCCTTTCCAACCAGGGCAGAGGGTATTTCTAAGAATTAGGCTCCTCGAAGGATATTCCACTTCATATTTTCTAAGCTGAGGAATATGAGCTTTTTGCATAAACTCTGATAATATAATTTCTGATTAAAGACACTCTACATGACTCCTACCTCTGAAAAATTCTAATCATCAACCATAATAGCAGTAGCAGCAGCAGCAGGAGGAATGAACACACAGTGTTTATGACGTGCCGGGCCCCGTCCCAAGCATTTAGATATGCAAATTCATTAAAAGTCATAATTTGTAGCCCTTTAATCTGAACAAAGTGTTCCCAATCTCTACCCGTAGTCACCTCCCTCAGGCACTTAACAGTAGTCTCTTGATGTTGCTGGACCTCATGCTATTCCCTGGATTGAGCTCCTCCCTCATTTCCTCAGGAGCATGTGAAGCAAGACAGGAAAGATGTTATATGTGATTTTGAATGACTTCCTTAAAAACTTAAAAAGTGGCTGCATCCTCTTTGCTCATTCATATCAGGACTAATCAGTTTACCCTGTAAAACATCACAGCTGCCTTCTGAAGGATGCTACGCTATTCTCCCTTTTCCCTCTTCCTAGGCCTCTTCTTCCTATGTTTGTTTTCCTCCTTAGCAGAACTCAGCAGGTGTCTCTGGCCCTGTTCCATCTCTACCCGTCACTGCTGATCTGCCAGGTATTCAGACCAGATCCCAGGCTGGAGGCGAAGGCAGCTTTCCTTAGAGATCATCATTCTTCCAAACTCAAGTTTCCTCCCTCCACGGTCACATGTGGTCTAATCTGGGAAGACTGAGTGCTGCTTTTCTCAGAAAACTCCCTCGGCCCCTTCGACTTCTGCAGTTCTTTTTTTCTAATACCTGTGTGGATCCTACCATGGCATACGCTTCACGAAGAAGAGACTCTAGGCTTTAGGGCAGGAAGAGTTAACACTGCCACAGTACCTCTCTCCCTGCCTTCAGATGGAAAAAGGAGGGGGTGGTTCCTGGCAGCAGCAGGGCCAACTGAAGGATGGCACGCGGGATCAACAAATGGGGGTGGCAGATTGCGCTGTTTGCAGCACCAAGCTTCCAGCAACTGCTACGCTCACTGTTTCCGTCCTCTTTCTCAGGGTTGGCTCGGGCGTCTTTTCGTTCCCCCCCACCCCCTTTCACAAATCTATTCTCTGCAAATCTAGGGAACGTGGAACAGGCCAAAATAGCAGCAGTCTCCCGGGAGGCTGGCAGAGGTGGTGCTTCCTTATCCCCACACCAGTGCCGATCTTAACTCATCTGGAGGCCCGAGGACACCGGCTGAGCCAGAGGGCTTTGCAAGGCCCCATGGCTCACCGTGGGCGGCCCGCGCCATGCAGAGGACCGCCTTGGACAGTGTCATAGAGAGGTTTATTCACTGGTCCACAAAGAGAGATTAAGGATTGTTGCCAATCTTTTGCAAGTCTCCAAAACGTCACTTAACTAAACATTCTATACAGATTTGAAAAAATTAGACAAAGGCCAACATCAGCGATTTGTAGAGACCACTGACTGACTCCATAGCAGAAATTATTTCATCAGTATACAATTCTCCATTGAGATACAGATACTCTCTTTTATTCTCTGACAGTATCTGACAGCCACCTATAAATCACCCCTGAACTTTTAGAGCATTTTTATCAAATTTAATACAATGTTGCATATATATATATATATATATGCAACAGCTTTTGTAGTTTGGAAACAACAAAATGAAGATGAATCAGGAGAGGTACTTTTTTTTTTTTAAGAAGTCAGTCTAGTATAACTAGTTCATACTGACTTTCAAATTTTGCATAAAAATGGAGTCAGCCTAGCAACAGTTACGGCCAACCAGAACTCAGACAAACAGGTACACCTATTGCAAGAAACCTGACCTCAACTGTACCCTCCAGTTATAGCCTGTGGGATATTCTCTTTAGTTTCAAATACATTGTGCCCTTGGGAGCCAGCACGTTACTCGGTCTCAATGGGCCCCTCACTGCTGTAAATGAAATTGCTTTAACTGGAACAAAGCCAGGAGCAGGACACGGCTGAGTGGCCGGCAAGCTCCCATAGCAGCAGTTGTCGATGTGACTGTCCATGTGAGAGAGACTGGCCTCAAGTCAGCGAAGGAGGCTCTCCTTCTACCCAGAGATGTGGAGACTCAGGCTTCACGGGGCTTGCTGACCCCAAAGTCCAACCCTGGTGAGGAAAAGAGGCAGGACCTTGGCCATCTGTGCTTACAGACGGATTCCCAAACTCCTCATTCACCATAACCCTCATCTGCCAGATCCCCCAGACTTGGTCCTACAGGCATCTTTGATTACTCACTCCCCTCACCAACCAGTCCCTGAGTTCCCTTTGCTCTGCCATCTCAAAATCTCCCCCCACCGCCTCCTTCCCATGCCTGTTCTGGTTAATCTGTCTGTAGCCTCCTGTCACAGACCCTTGGTGGGATCCTCCCTCTGTGATCAATGTTAATGCCATTTCTTTTTTTTTTTTTAATTTTTAAAAAATTTTTAAAGTTTATTTTTGAGAGAGAGATAGAGAGAGAGAGAGAGAAATGAGTGGGGCAGGGACAATGAAAGAGGGAGAGAGAGAATCCCAAGCAGTCTCTGTGCTGTCAGCACAGGGCCCGACATGGGGCTTGAACTCACAAACCTTGAGATCACGACCTGAGCCGAAATCAAGAGTCAGACACTTAACTGACTGAGCCACCCTGATGCCCCTGTCAATACCACTTCTTTTTAAAAAACAATTTTTTTTAATGTTTATTAATTTTGAGAGACACAAAGCATGAACAGGGGAAGGGCAGAGAGAGACACACACAGAATCTGAAGCAGGTTCCAGGCTCTGAGCTGTCAGCACAGAGCCCGACGCAGGGCTTGAACCCCTGAACCGTCAGATCATGACCTGAGCCGAAGTCAGACACTCAACTGACTGAGCCAACCAGGCGCCTCACTGTCAATACCACTTCTTGAAGCACAGCTCTTACCTCATTTCCTTGCTCAAAAACATCCACTGCCTGTTAAATGTCAAAGCCAGTGTCCAATGCACCATCCAGCCCCATGTGACCAGTTCTGCATTACCTGACATTATTACTCCCCGCACATAGCCAGCCAAGGTGAACACATTCCTCCTCATTTCCCACACCCTTCCCACCTGGCCTGAAAATAACTGGTGTGTATAATGTTGACCATAGGGAAGGAACTATATCAAACTATCACAGAAAGAATAAACTATGTTCATCAGACTCCACTTACTTAGGAGAGAACTACTTCTACTAAGTAAAAGAAAACATTTTAGAAAGATTTTCAAGATGCCCCATTTAAAATGTAGTTAGGAACTTCTCATACAATCTGGATCTGAGAGCTGAATCACGATTTGCAATTTTACAACATTTACCCAACTTCCCACCTTCGAACAAAACCTCAACATGAATTGAACATACAGGTGAGCTGAAGAACAGATAAACTTTACCAATCTGGAACACACACTGCACCACGGCAAAAACGCTAATTAACCCTGCGGTGCTGAAAGTGGGTCAGCAGTTTGCCTAAGTGCTGAACCATACAAAATGGCAGGATCTGGGATGCTGGTGACTCAATACCCAGAATCTAAGTAGAGGAGCGTTTAAAAACCTGCAGGGATTATACTTGATGCCTCCGTTCATCTATCCATTCCATCAGCAGCCATTTCCTGAGCAACAACTATATGCTTCTGGACGTGGCTATCCCTCAAAAGCACCAGGCGAGGCTAGAATTTCACTGTGCTCTGTTCTGTTCTTAAGTCCACAGACATAAGTCAGGCGTTTGGGTTCCGTGCTGAGCGGGGTAGAGCCAGTTCCACAAGGGCAAAGCAGCAGGAGCTGGAAAGAATGAACAAGCTAAGGGCTTACTGTGCTGCCCGCCCGGTCAGGGGTGCAGACCAAGGCCAAGGCTGAAAAAAGGAGCAAGCTCAGCCAAATGCTAGCAGTGGGAATGTGTCTGCAGAGGGGCTGGGAATACAGCCACAGGGCACGCTCCTGCCAGGCAGGAGGAAGAGGGTGAGCCAGGAGCCAAGTTACCATATAAAGGCTCCAGGGGAAGGGGTGGAGGCGCCTCCCTAACAAATCCTCACTGGCCCCAAAAAAGATGGAGGGGAGAGAGAGGTCACGTTATCTCTGGACTGCTGCATGGCTGTGGCTGCATCACAGAGGAACAGCGAGAAAAATGGCAGATGTCTGTGCTCTCAGCCCATACCCTTCAGACATTCCAGGTCTCACTGTCAACACCACGATGCCTGAGCATTCCAAATCAGACAGTGCTCGCTGTGCGTACGTGGCCGAACATGATCGCTTACCCTAAAAGAAGTCTAAATGGAATGAGAGAGGCATGACTTTAAAAGCAGCACAAGCAAGGACATGTCGGGCAATTCCCAGACAGTGTTTTTGAAGGCTCTGATGAGGGTCCTGCCTCTGGATGTTCTGTTTTAAAAAAACAAAAACAAAAACAAAAACAACAATAACAAAAAAAAAAACACAAGAAATTGGCCATATCTCAAATGGAGAGAGTCAGATAGTCAGTTGCTCAACGGGCATGTGATGGGAATGTAGATAAAGGTTATTCTTTTTAGACCATGACCTCCGTAAAAAATTGCCCATCATACAAATCTCATTTGAGGCATTTTACTGGATCCCTTGCCCAGTAGATATTTACAGAAGAAATGGGGAAAATCCCTTCATGTTCTTCCAAAAAACAAACCCAAGCATATTTTGGGGAGATGCTAAATGCAGCAATGGTGACGTCAGAGGCACCTCCTAGGGCAGGCCCTGATTTGCAAGGCTGATACTGACCCTGCTCATCCCTGAGTTACTAGGCCCATCTGTTTGTACATTTGGTTTGTACCAAATGTAGTTTACACCAGAGAGCATACAATATGTGCACATTTCTTAAATGAGATTTGTCATTTAATTGAATTTGGGTTACCATTTTTAATAGAGGCTTTACCTAATGCTAAAGTTTAGCTTTCAAACTGCATCGAGCTGACCGAAACGTTGTGCTTCGGTCTCCGTTTTTGTGTGTATGGGAACTGGAGTGATTAGTCGTACCACGGATTTTGGACCAATTAACCTCCCAGACAGGAGCCAAAGAAGTTTCCCTTGTTCTCCCTGAGGAAGTCCTTTGTAAGAGCTGGGAGGGGTGGATTCCTTTTCTCTGAGACTGTTGATAAACCAGAAACCCTGGCTGGTAGCACACAGCCTTCAGACACAGGCCCACGTCACAGAAGTGCAAAGAGGGGTGGAAAAAACTGGGCCATCATTTGATTGTATATGCACTAATCTTCCTCAAATTTATCTGTTGCAAACTTACAAAATTTCAATATGGGTATATACTGAACTTTCTCAAAGCAGGACATTGGTAGGAATATTTGGTGATTATCTTAACAATAAAATTTGGGGATTATTTCACCAATTAGGAATCAGCAACTCATGGTCTGTCTAGCTAACTGAGGTTAATGAGCCCTGCCTTTTGCAAGCCATTCTGAGGGTCCTGCAGGAGAAGACCTGAACTCACCTGAATGAATCTAAGTGGTTCATTCAGACCAGTGCCTGAAGCTTCATCAGTGTGATTGGCTGTGTTATCAAAGCATTATCAATGTTATCACTGGGTTTGGTCCCAGGACTAGTTTTTTTTGTTTGTCTTGTTTTTTCCAGGACTACTTGTTTTGACACAAGTCTGGCAGAAAAAATTCATGGAAGAGTCTAATAAACCATCTCATTTTCTCTAGCTAAGAAAGGCTCCAGCTATTGGCGCAAAAAGCAGAAGACATGAGGCTTGGTCACTTGAGCGTCTGACTTTGGCTCAGGTCATGATCTCAAGGTTCATGAGTTACAGCCCCGTACCAGGCTTGCTGATGTCAGCTCAGAGCCTGCTTGGGATCCTCTGTCCCCTCTCTCTCTCTGCCCCTCCACCACTCATGCTCACTCTCTTTCTCAAAAATAAATAAAAACAGACTTCTTTTTCTTAATGTTATATTTATTTTTGAGAGCGAGAGACAGAGTGTGAGTGGGGAGGGGCAGAGAGAGGGGGACACAGAATCGGAAGCAGGCTACCAGGCTCTGAGCTGTCAACACAGAGCAGAGCTTGAACCCATGAACTGTGAGATCATGACCTGAGCCGAAGTCTGACGCTTAACCGATGAGCCACCCAGGTGCCCCTTTTAGCTGATACTTTTAACAAGTTTTATTATGAGGTTCCCCTACTAATTGCAAGCCAATAATTGCAAAAGGAAAGTAAAGACAAGTAAAGACTACCAAGGACAGAGTTAACAATCAATAGAAAGGGAAGAGAGAGAAATCTACAGAAAGGACAAAAACATTTAAAGAATCTCATCAGGGATGCCTGGGTGGCTCAGTCTGTTGAGTGTCTGACTTGGGCTCAGGTCACGATCTCACACTTTGTGAGCCCTGCGTGGGGCTCGGTGCTGACAGCTCAGAGCCTAGAACCTGCTTTGGAGTCTGTGCCTCTCTCTCTCTCTGTCTGCCCCTCCCCCGCTCACCCTCTGTATCCCTCTCAAAAAAAAAAAAAAAAAAAAGAATCTCATCAACAGACTCATGCTCGCACTATGGGACAAATAGCCTCTAGAGCAATAATTAATGTTTGTAATATTGACCTTTGGCATCAAGAAGAGATTAAATTATTCTTAGTGTCTTCTAAGAAAGCAAGGAAATATGTAATATATTTTAATATGATCTTCACTGCAATGATTAAAATAATTTAATAAATTATGCATTTCCTTGATGGTTCTGGAAACAACATGAACTGTACATAGTTTGCAAGGTGCTCTTCATTCTTCTTCTAACCAAAATAATTTTAATAGGAACACAAAATTATCATATAGGTCAATAGAGAAAAAAGATGGCTTTGAAACACCAATTTTGCTTTATGAGAACTTTTGGTCCAAAGTGAAAAGTAGTTTGCTAAGAGCCACAGTAAAATTTTATGCAGATTAAACTTTAAGATATATAGTCCCTTACAGCAGCAAAAGCATACCCTTAGCTGTGTTGACATCTCAAATGTCTTATATTGGCAAGATACCAGGATTTTTGTCTGTTTATTAAACACAGCCATCATCCAAGCTATAATCAGAAAAACAAACGGTTATTTACTAGTAATGCTACAAAACAATAGGGCTATTTATCAGTACTGAACTGATGTGTATTCTTCCTTTTTAAAAATGTACAGGTTATGACATAACTTGAATTCAAGTTGTTAAACCAAAATGCATTCTTTAATCCTCATTTGAAAATTCTAGTCCAAGCAAAGATGCCTTCTCTGGTTATAGTTATCTAAATCATCCAAAATCAAAACACCAAAGCAAAAAAGAATAATGATGGTAAAATAAAATTACAATGAAAATCATAAAAGCACATTTACAAACAAAATCCATAACTAAACTTTTAAAGTATAAGATCTAAAAGAATTCTTTTAATGTAAAATATATTTCTGCCATTTTATTCTTTTACTTAAAAAGAAAACCAGGAATAGGAGTGCCTAAGCTTTTCACCAGATTAATTCACTTGCCCTAAGATTACAGTTATGATAATACATTATGCCAAGATGCCTATGGACAAATGCTTAATGGACACTTAACAGCAATGGAGAATCTTTCGGGTAGATTAATCAAATCATTCTTCACCTGACGTAGCAAATTCTTATACCTTGAAATCTTTCAAAGTATGTAATTTAGAAAAAATACAAAATATGTAGGTGAAAGCATTTGTAACCCAAATTCTCAGAATCAGAAACTCAAGTACACATTTGTAAATCAGTGTTTAAAAGCCAAATAAAAATTACTAACACTTTAAGCAAGGTTTTACCATCTTTAAAATGTAGTAATAGTGTAATATGAGCATAGATAGATACTTCTCTGTCATCTGTATAACCAAAAAGAGACTAGTAACATTTTAATAAACTAGCTAATAATAGCATAAAATCTGACAAACTTAGTTATTCTCAGCAGAAGTACTTGGCTGGGTAAAAATAAATTCAGCGCTATTTGTGGAAACATGGGTTATATTTTGAGGTGGTTTTGAGATGGCCAATATAAACAAACACAAAAGCTTTATATTAAAATGTTCTTAGTATACATATAAATTATTTGGTTTAAAGCTGATGAAACTTAGTGTGCGATTCTGAAAGTTTACCATATTTGAAATATATATTGTGTTCATGTATCAAATATGTCACCAAACAGGTGATGTAACTGTAATCATTTATAAATCTGAATAAACTGCATTTAATGAATATTCAAAGACTCATAATAAAACTTAATGTCTGTACTATTATGATTATATTAAGGTGGAGTCATTTGTGACATCTTCCCTTTTTTAAATAGCTCTATATATTGTTACCCAATTCATTAAAACCAAATTATTTTCTTTCTAAAACTTTTTTAAACGTTCATTTATTTATTTTGAGAGACAGAGTGAGAGAGAGTAAGCAGGGGAGGGGCAGGGAGAGGGGAGAGAATTCCAAGCAGGCTCTGGGCTGCTAGCACAGAGCCTGATGCAGAGTTCGATCTGACGAATTGTGAGATCATGACCTGCACTGAAATCAAGAACCAGATGCTCAACAACTAAGTCACCCAGGCGCCTCTGTTTTCTTTCTAATATTTACATTTGTTTGAAATGATTCATCTTCTAAATACTAAAGTGTCAAAGAATTAGAAAATTTCCAGTCTAGAAGAATCTTTAGAGTATACCCGTGCAGGGAATCCCAAACTGTGCTTTGCATCAGAAGTCCCCGTGGTTCTCAGTCAAGTGCGGATGGCCAGGCCCCTTCCCACCCACTCAGCAAGCCTGGGACTGGGCCTGCAAATAACTCCCATCCCACCCCAGGATGACTCTCGTCTAACTGTCCAGGGATCACTGGCAGCAACAACACTGTGCACCCATCCTCTTCCCTAAACCAGGGATCCTACCGCATCAACATCCCATGGTAGCCATTTCTCCCTCCAACTAGTCTCTCCTCAACTCCTACAGATAACTCTGACTCCTGGGGCTGCCCATTACACATCAAATGGAAGCTTCTGATAGAAACCTGTACGTTCAAAACATAAGGTCATTTAACATGGGCTTATACAAATACCCCAATGCAAAGACAAACTGAAGAATTAAATACATAAAGAACTGACCTGTTTCTTCTGGTATTTGTTTATCACTTTCAAAAACAAGGCATAACATCTGGAACAGTTGGCCAAGGCTGCACAGCAGTCATAGTAAGAAGTAAGTTTGCTGCAGAAATGTCAAATGGGAAAATAAAAATAAACTTTGGTTTTTTTGTTTTGTTTTGTTTTGGTTTCCAGAAAGCTCAAATACACATAGGGTTACTTTATTTTTTTTTAAATATAGTTTATTGTGAAATTGGCTTTCATACAACACCCAGTGCTCATGCCAACAAGTGCCCTCCTCAAAGCCCATCACCCACTTTCCCCTCTCCCCCATCCCCATCAACCTTCAATTTGTTCTCTGTATTTAAGAGTCTCTTATGGTTTGCCTCCCTCCCTCTCTGTTTATAACTATTTTTTTCCCCTTCCCTTCCCCCATGGTCTTCTGTTAAGTTTCTCAAGACCCACACATGAGTGAAAACATATGATATCTATCTTTCTCTGCCTAACTTATTTCACTTAGCATAATACCCTCCAGTTCCAACCATGTTGCTGCAAAATGGCAGGATTTCATTCTTTCTCACTGCCAATATTCCATTGTATATATAAACCACATCTTCTTTATCCATTCATCAGTTGATGAATATTTAGGCTCTTTCCATAATTTGGCTATTGTTCAAAGTGCTGCTATAAACATTGGGGTACATGTGCCCGATGCATCAGCACTCTGGTATCCCTTGGGTAAATTCCTAGTAGTGCTATAGATTTTTATAGATTCCTATAAAAATAGAACTTTTTGAAACTAACCCAAGAGGAAATATGGCTGGATATATAGCCACTAAAGAAAGTGAATCTGTGGTCAATGATACACACAAATCTTGCACTTTCCAAGCAAGTCCTACAAACTTTTCAAGAAACAGATAAGTTCAATTTTCAGGAATTCTTCGATAATAGAGAAAAAGTGGGAACACTTCCCAACTCATTTTATGAGACTGGTATAAACTTGCCACTAAAACCAAACAAGGACAATGCAAAAGGAAAAGTACAAGGTTCATCTAACGCATAGATGAAAAATCCTAAACAAGATATTAGTCAATTCAACCTAGCAATGTATAGCAGCTTAACGTCAGACAACCTATTAATCTGTAATCTACTATATTAATGAATTTAGAAAAGAAAATCTACATAATCAAAATAGATACTAGGTAAGCATTCAAGAAAATCTAACACCCATTAGTGCAAGAAAATTCTTCCTTAACCTTCTGAAGGGTATCTACAAAAACCTGCAGTAAATATTATTTTTAACTGGTAAAACCACAAAAATATTTCTTTCAAATATTTTCTTTCAAATATTTCTCTGCAGGAGAAAGGCAGCAGGTTCAACACTCTTACAACTTTGTATGGGACATCCTGAGTGATACAATTAGAAAGAGGTGGGGACAGCAGGGAAGAGTTGTAATGATGGGGAAAAAAACCCGAAACTATTCTTATTTGCAGACAAATTGCATACAGAATCCAAGACAATCTATAGACTAATGCTTAGATGTAAATTTCATTAAGATTCCTGGATTAAAATTAATAAGCAAATATTAAATACTATTTATGTACACCAGCAACAGCCTATTAGGAAATATTTTATATACATATTTTATAGTCAGCATGTGCTATTACATTAGTTTCGGGTCTCCAACACAGTGACTTGACAATTCCATACATTATAACATATTCACCATGATAAGCGTAGTCACCATCTGTCACCACACAAAGTTATTACAATATTACTGACTGTATTCCCTATGCTGTATTTTCTTCCCCATGACTTATTTATTTTATAAGTAGAAGTTTGTACCTCTTAGTCCCCTTAAAAATATGTTTAGAGATTGCATTCATAATTGCAGCAAAAGCCATGAAGAAATAAATCTGACAAAAGATGTGCAAAATCTTTTTGGAGAAAAAAATAAAATTTTATGGAAAAATGTAAAAGAAGACATCATAAACGTTTATTGGTGGAAGACTCAGTATCATAAAGGTGTCAATTCTCCACTCCTGCATCCCAATTGCTCTACATACTCAGTGCTGTTCTGTGAAAAATGCTAAAGTTCCTATCCCAGACCTTAGCTGATTCTCCAGTTCATGAGAAAGAGGGAAGAATTTGGACCTTAAAGGAGAAAAGAGGCAAAGGACTCATCTTGCCTTATAGCAAGACTTAAATCTATAACACTGGAAACTGTGTGGTACTGGTCTGAGGATGGACCAAACAAAGTGCCTAGAAACAGACCTACAAGTATAAGGAACCTTGCTTGTGTTTAACTAACTAGGCATTTAGAATCAGTGCAAAAACAAAATGCCATGTTCAATAAAAAGTGCTGGGACAACCGACTATCCACGTGGAAAAAAAATGAAAATTGGATTCCTACATGCCACCATGTATAAACACAAAATTTATGATTTTACAGTGCTTCAAAATGAGAGTGATAAGGACCCCAAATTAAGTATCCAGGCAGGAAAGCACAGTGCTGAAAATCAAATCTGGACTCATCCTCATACTGTGGTCAATTACCAATTCAGTGTTCGGGAAATTTTCTATTTTGCTAAACAATTACAGTGAAGTTCAAGAAATGCCCAGGTCTCTTGAGAAGGATAATTATGTTAAAACATTGGCTCAAGGAGCAGTGAGGGAGGAAATATAATAATTTAAAGACTGTTCTGAAATTAAACATCTTGCTTTAAAGCAACCTGGATTCAGATGGTCATCACTCCTGGAGTGAAGTGTGAGCATGATTAGTGAATGTGTGAGCCAAAGTTCAGTCAAACAACTGAAATAAAATAACCTTCTCTTACAAATCAGGTCAGATGAGACTTTGTAAGCAATGTTCCCCTTTTTGAGTTAAAACCCTTAAGTACCGTTTCTAAGTGTACTAGAAAGTTTACCATGTTTTGTGATATAGCTATTTATCTCCAATAAGCTAAGAGGAATTTTTGTTTGTGTAAAAACCCTAGGATAACTCCTGACTCACCAAAGAACTAAGGTGACTTACAATGGATGAATTTAGAATCGCATTAGAAAACCATATGAAATGGAGTCATCAGTTTAAATCATTTTTTTTGAACTTAGGCCATTAGATTTACTTTTTTTTTTTTTTAGGTGAAGTAAGAAGCAAAATAGGATTCCTTGCCAGCCACACACACACGAATATTAAAGATACCGCCCCCCCCCCAAATTTAAGCCTTAGCATTTGTGTAAGGCTGCTTTGTTTTCCTAGTCCACCTACCTGAATATTCTGGCAATATTGGTGCAGACATCCTTGTCAGCCATGTACTGTCCCATCACCGCACAGAGCTGGGGGAGGGCACTGATGCTTAGCAACTTACTTCTTGCTGGTGGTGAATCAACCAAGTTTCTCAGTGTAGCAGTCATCTGGGATAAAAGCACATTTGCGCCATTTTGTTTTTAATTGGAAAATACAGCAATACTGATCAGTACAACACGATTCATCCTACAAGCTTCATTAAATCAGTAGCAAAACCAAACCCCTTTTAAGCATCTCCTACCAGAGAACATGGGCCTAAGGACAAGTAGCATGAAATGGAAAAAAAAAAAAAAAAAAAAATGGATACAAAGAGAGCCTACTTTGGTTCAAAGGTGAAGAATGAGAAATTCATGTTAATAAGCAATTATTATACCAAAACCCTAGGGTTAAATAGATCATCATCCGGGTCTGTTAGCTGTCCATAATAAGACTTTCACTTCACACTGAGACATGCGACATCAGTTCCACAGATTAGAAATCTCATTTCCAGGGGCACCTGGGTGGTTCAGTCGGTTAAACGTCTGATTCCCACTCAGGTCATGATCCCACGGTGTGATTTTGAGCCCCGTATTGGACCCCACTAGCAGTGGGGAGCCTGCTTGGGATTCTTTGTCTCTCTCTCTCTGTCCCTCCCCCACTCACATGCACACACGTGCATGCACACTCTCTCTCAAAACAAATAAACTTTTTGAAAAATATTAAAAAAAGAAACCTCTCAGTCCATAGTCTTTTTTTTAAAAATATTTATTTATTTCTGAGACAGAGACAGAGCATGAGTGGGGGAGGGGCAGAGAGACAGGGAGACACAGAATCCAAATCAGACTCCAGGCTCTGAGCTGTCAGCACAGAGCCCGACGCGGGGCTTGAACTCGCAGACCACGAGATCATGACCTGAGCCAAAGTCGGACTCTCAACTGACTGAACCACCCAGGTGCCCCTCAGTCCATAGTCTTAAGAGTAGCATCAAATATTGCTGTGACCAAAGGATATTTAAGACTGTTAGTTTCATTCTCTTCCAAGAGACAAGTATTTATTTCTTGCATATTCGTCTTATTTTATAAAAAATGTTTAGGAGAGCTATCTTTGTCTAAAAGTGAAGAAGAGAATAATTTAGTAAATCCAATTTAGTAAAGTTTAGTAAAATTGATGCTGCTGTTACCTAATACCTAATACCTAATTAATGCTGCTGTTTATTTTTTAAGTCTCTCCTTTTCAATTTAAATTTTAGTTAATATACAGTACAATATTGGTTTCAGAAGAATTCAGTGCTTTTTCACTTACATACAACACCAAGTGCTCATCGTAACAAGTGCCCTCCTTAATACCCATCACCCATCTAGCCCATCTCCCACAATCCTCCATCAACCCTCAGTTTGTTCTCTATCATTACGAGTCTCTTGTGGTTTCCCCTTCTTCTCTCCCCCCCTTCCCATATGTTTACCTGTTTTGTTTCTTAAATTTCACACATGAGTAAAATCATGTGTCTTTCTCTGATTAACTTATTTTGCTTAGCATAATACATTCTAGCTCCATCCACGTCATTGCAAATGGCAAGATTTCATTCTTTTTTATGGCTAATATTCCATTGTATATATATATGCCACATCTTCTTTATCCGTTCATCAGTCAATGAACATTTGGGCTCTCTCCACAGTTTGGCTACGGTTGAAAATGCTGTTGTAAACACTGGGGTGCATGTACCCCTTCAAATCTGTATTTTTGTATTCTTTAGGTAAATACCTAATAGTACAAATGCTGGGTCATAGAGTAGTTCTATTTTTAGTTTTTTGAGGAAGTTCCATAATGTTTTCCAGAGTGGCTGCTCCAGTTTGCATTCCCACCGATAGTGCAAGAGGGTTCCCCTTTCTCCACATCCTCGCCAACACCTATTGTTTCTTGTGTTAATTTTAGCCATTCTGACAGGTGTGAGGTGGTATCTCATCATGGTTTTGATTTGTATTTCCCTTATGATGAGTGATCTTGAGCATCTTTTCATGTGTCTGTTAGCCATCTGGATGTCTTCTTTGAAAAGTGTCTATTAAGGGCTTCTGCTCATTTCTTAACTGGGTTGTTTGTCTTTTGGGTGTTGACTTTGATACTTTTTTATAGATTTTGGATATGAACCCATTATCAGATATGTTGTTTGCAAACATCTCTTCCCATTCCTTAGGCTGCCTTTTAGTTTTGTTGGTTGTTTCTTTCACTGTGCAGAGGCTTTGTGTCTTAACGAGGTCCCAATAATTCATGTTTGCTTTCATTTTCCCTTGATTTCAGTGATGTGTCTAGTAAGAAGATGCTGTGACCAAGATCAAAGAAGTTGCTGCCTGTGTTCTCCTCTAGGATTTTGATGCAGTGTGATCTTTCCTCATGGAACAGTACAGACAGGCTCTTGGTTAAGAAGAGTCAGCTCAGGATTTGGATGCCTGGTCAAATCCCAGCCCACCACTCACTAGCTTTGGTTAGTTTGTGAACCTTCTGGGGAACATTTTTCTCATCGATAAAGTGGGGATGGTGATAATTGCCCTAGAGTTGTGAGGATTCAATGAGACAAGATGTGTGAAGGGCATTACCAATGCCCATCACCAAATAGGAGTTCAAACATCGTGTGTCCCATTCCCACATTTTTTGTGGGACTTCACACCCAAAATACAGAAGAGAGATACCTATCCTTAGAGTCAAATGGTAGAGACTCAAGTCCCAAATCTCTTTCTAGTTATGTGACTGAGGCACCCACTCATTGCACAACTTCCCCATCCTTTCATCTGTGAAAAGGGGTTCCTAATCCCTGCTCACCTCTTGGGGTGGTTGTGTGTATAAAATGGAAACATGGGACAATGTTTTTGTGCATTGTAAAGCATTATGTAAATATAAGGCTTCATTATAGCCATAAATAAACTTTAAAAACAATTATTAAGGTACATATCTTTGATTAGTTTTCCTTTGTAGCAACAGCAACAAAAAGATTTTGTTAAAATATAACTACCTTGAAATCAGAGAAAATAAAAATAATGCTTCAAGTAAATGTGTTCAAGCCTTTTGAAGTCAATTCAATTACACAGCAATTCAGTAAAGTATTCCCTGAAAGCTTCAGCATCCAAAACATTGGAGGGGAAAACAAACCACTTGAGCGTTCCACTTCACCGTGGATCTATACAATATAGTCTCCTAAGCTAAGGAATGGTCTTGTGTGAAGGCTAATAAATCATTCTAGGCTTTCCAGGCCATCACCACCATAAAATGGAAAATTCTCATCATCAGACCCTGGCTCTATCTGTTCTCCTTCTCCAGAGACAGCCCAGGCACTCACTCAAGCACCGCTGTTTACATCAACCCGAGGAATGACTCACAAGCTTTCCCAACTCAGAGTCCAAAGAGCTCAGATGCTCATGTGAATCCTGACCTGAAGCCAGGCCATCAGACGCCAGGGAACATGCATTCTAATCATCATGCACAAAAACATGTCCTCTTCCCTGGTCCCTAAGGCTTCACGGATTGGGCACCTTGATCTACTGCCATCCCCTTGTTCCCCACATCCAGCCTCTGGCAAGGGATGCCGTCAGCAAAAGGAACAGTTTTCTTAGGAGCTTTTATTTTCTTGTTTCGGCCTCAGTTTTTCCCTCTCTCGACCATTTTTCTTACCTCATTAGAAAAAGTTAAGACAGCTCAAGGTTCTTCTACTCCCAAACGCAGCTTGGATTCAATGGCCCAAGTCAAGAGTGGAGGCACACGTTTACATGTGACATGGCCTCTCCATGTACTGCACGTGTCACATTGTGGGGAGTGTGCAGAGCTGAGTGAGATGTGACATCAAGTATTGCCAGGTGTGTTAGCTGTGATGCTGGTAGAATAACTTAAGTGCAACATGAGCCACATACTTGAAAAATACACAGTAACACCTCAATCTATGCCACTACCGTCAACCTGGTTGTTCAAGCCCCAACCTCAGTGACATCCCAGAACCATGTCTTTCTGCTTTCTGTCACCACAAGCCCTACTAGCTTTTTGTCCACTTCTCCTGGGATAAGATTCCATCTTCAGACCATGGTCTACAAGGCCCTGTATGATCTGACTCTCACCAACCCCTCAAACTTCATCTCCTACCTTACACCCCCCACAAGCTGTTTAATGTTAGGTTATTTAGTATTATGTTTTATTGTCTGTCCACTCCTCTATACTCGAAGCTTTAGTGAGGGCCTATGCACGGTCTTTTCATCATTGTGCCCCTATGCCCAAATCCAGTGCCTGGCACACAGTGGGTCCTCAATAAACATTTGTGGATGGAATGACTGAATGGGTGAATACCTATGAAGGAAAGACTGGGATAAATAGAAAGGTTAGGATATCAGAAAGCCATGAATTAATCAGACAATATCTCTGAAGTAGATTTTAAGGTGATTTTAAAGGAGCAGAGGAATAAAAAATAACGGATGAAAGAAAAATGGACTTCCTGGAGGGGGCCCAGTTCTCTGTGCATTCCCTATTCCATCTTATTGATTATAGCAGCTCCTTTCTAGGCGCTAAAACTCTTCCCCCTTCACACCTAAGGGTCACCTGTTCTTCCTCTTCTTTCCACCACCGGGATTGCTGGTTCCATTTAAGCCTGTGTCACCTCCTTCCCAAACTCTACAGACCTCTCAACAGGCTCTTTCCAACCTCTCCCCTGCCTTGTTCATCTCTCCACATGACTCCCTGTGGCCACAGGAAGCATCTCAAACTCTAACCTTCCCTGTTCAAAGGCCTCCTCTGACTTCTGCTGGCCTATCAGGCACAATGCATATCTTAAGGGTGCTCACTCTTCACAGTGTAGTTCACGCCTCCAAGCTCACCTCTTGTCCCCCTTCCTCTTTTCAAATGCTGCACCACACTCACATCCTTTGACAAGTCCAGAATGGCCTCTTCAATCCCTTTCCCACCTCTTCTCCAGCCTGCCCATCCCCTGGACCAGCTCAGGGTTACTTTTCTGTGGAAAACTTTTCTGTGCAGACTTTTCGGCACCTGGTCACGATCTCCTCTAGGCTAACAGACCATCCTGTTCATGCCTGCACCATGCCCAGCACAGAAGCAAAGCCACGGTTTCATGCACCCTCTCTCCCACTGTGAACTCCTTTGTATACAAATGGTTTCTTATTCTTCTTTCTACTATAAAGATAGTAAATAAAAAGCCCACAAAAAGCTGGCAGGATGAAGCACAGAAGAAGGGGATAAAAAGGAGATGAGGAGGAGAAAGAAGAAAAGGAGGACAAGGAGCTGAAGGGACAAGGGAGCAAAAAAGGAGGACCTTCCCCTTTAAGAAGACTCTGGCAAAAAAGTGCAGGGGATTAACAGAGGCCTGGTGGTAAACCAGAGCTCAAAGCCCTGAGGGCTGCAGATCGGGAGGAGGTCACCAGGGGGAGGAAGCAAGGCAGGCCCCCCATTTTGAGAGGCTGGCAGGGAGCCACCAATCTCACTGCTGGGTGGGGGTGGGGCTGACCACCGAGTACAGACAAGGGGCTGTTTCTGGGAAAAATGTAAAAGATCAGTGGGAGGAGAGTCTAGTTAAATACTGCCGTGACAGTTAAAGGCAAATTTCTAGTCAACCCACTTAACTCTCAGCCTTGCTCCAACTTTTAACAGAGATATATTTGCAGAAATCACTAATGAGTTTTCCATCCCCCCTGGAAAGCCCACCCAATGGGCCTGTCCCTAAAACAGGAGTTCACCAAAGTCCAAGCTTTATGCTGGTGGAAGTGTATCCATCTCTTAACTTTCCATTGTAATTTATATTGTTCCTAACCCTACTTATGTACTTTTCTGTTTTATTTTGGGATATAAAAAAGAAGCGCAAGTGACATGGTTACACAGATGCCTGTTGAGCTTCTAAAGGAGCAGTTCCCAGGTGTCATCTCACAAAGAAATAGCAAACCAAAGAACATGAGTTTCGATTCTTTTTTTCCTGTCTCCTAACAGTGCAACTGCATGGGGGCAGCGAGGCAAGCAGTGGGAAGAAGAAAAAGGAGAAGAATATAGAACTGATCATCTCCCAAGATGATTAATAAGAATTTAGTCGTCCTTGCTTATCAGTAGTGGTTAGATGATGTCTGAGGCATCGCCCACATTTTTGGTATATATCAAGAAAGAAACATTCTGGTGTGATTCCCGTTACTAATTTACTCCTGAAAAATGACAGAGCTACACTCTACAACTTTATGGTGCTCATTTTTTCTGAGGCAGCTTCTTCTCTCCAGTTTCCCCAAATTTCTTGATCATAAGAGGTACTGGGCCTCACCCTCCATCAGAATCTCCAAGAAAATGCCTGATGGCTTTGGCAAAGCTGTCCTATCTAGCACTGAACGTTCTCACTGTGTAGTCAACACTGGGAGACGCATTTTATTTTTTTAATTTTTTAAAAATGTTTATTTATTTTTGAGACAGAGAGAGACAGAGCATGAGTGGGGGAGGGGCAGAGAGAGGGGGAGACACAGAATCCGAAGCAGGCTCCAGGCTTTCAGCTGTCAGCACAGAGCCCAACGTGGGGCTTGAACTCACAAACCGTGAGATCATGACCTGAGCCGAAGCTGGACGCCTAATCAACTGAGCCACCCAGACGCCCCATGGGAGACGCATTTTAAAGGGAAAGATTACTTGGAGAAGTGATGAGATGATTCATGAAGCTTTTATAATTTATAAACAGCATTTTAGTACAGTAAAATTAGAATTCAAAAGCACCTATTTTTTTCAAATAGGCACTTTTTCATTATAGGCACTTAATTATCAATTTCAAATTATGTTCTCAACTATTAATTGAAATACTTCAGCAAACACAAGAAATCATTGTCTTAAAATATGAGGCCTTCCTGATTTACATCACGGGATTTAAGAATGACAGCACAGGGCACCTGGGTGGCTCAGTCGGTTCAGCGTCCGACTTTGGCTCAGGTCATGATCTCACGGTTTGTGAGTTCGAGCCCCACGTCAGGCTCTGGGCTGACAGCTCAGAGCCTGGAGCCTGCTTTGGATTCTGTGTCTCCCTCTCTCTCTGCCCCTCCCCTACTTACGCTCTGTCTCTCTCTCTCAAAAATGAATAAACATTAAAAAAAAATAATTAAAAGAATGACAGCATAGGCCCAGCAGCTGGGGCCTCATTCCTGCAGCCTCTCCTGCAGGGGCAAGGGGCAGGGGGGCACATGGCAGGGTGGGCTGTTTGGTTGACTTGAGCCTCTACGTACTGTGCATTTCCAGAGAGGACAGCCTTCTCTCTTCCCTTTGGACCTTCGTCCATCAGAATCCTCAGCCCCCAGGGGACTAATCAGCCTCTGCCCTAGAAGGCATTCCACCCTGAGGACTGCTCCAGAGCAGAAGGGCTTGCAGATCACAGTCCACCACAGAACTCCCGTTGCGGTGCAGCAGAAGTTCAACAGGCTTTTTGGCTGGCCCTGGAACTTCACCATCAATCATGGTATTGTTCCTTGGAGAAACACTTTTCCCTATTTCAAAAAAACCAGGTTTCAAAGAAACCTTTTGAACACAACACAACTGAAGACTGCACCATTAATTTGAAAATTATTATGTTTCCTCTACCAAAATCGGCATCAAGATTCAGTTTTAGTTATTTTTCTATATTGAATGCTATCGTGGAAAGAATTTGAGCAGCTTACTTTATGGTTTTTAAATCTATCCTGTGAACGTGATCTCATTTGCTCCCTACACCAGCCCCCTAAGGCAGACAGGAAAGGTATTATGAGCCCCACTTTTCAGATGAGAAAACTGAGGCTCAGAAAGTCCACCTGCTACCAGGTAGGTGAACATCCTAAGCTCTGACTCCTTGTTTGTTGTCTCCCCCTCTCCTTTTGGCTATCTCTGAAAGCATTCATTTTATTTCTCAATCACCTGGAATATCCATAACCAAAATCCCTCGAGCTTTATCTCGACTTAACTGCCAACTGCAAAATGGTTCACTTCTCGCTGATGATGTGAAAGAATAAACATAGCCACCAGAGACCACAGACAGTGTAAAATGATTTAAGAGCCAAAGCCACACCATTTTCCAACCTCAGCAAAACCATCTCCCTCTATTAATAAAAGCACACTCATTTTTTGGATGTGTGCCCAATTGCGACCACAATATATGCCTAAACCAGAGCCTCTGTGGTAACCCAAGAAGTTTCATACTGTCTCATATATGATTAATACAGTTCTGGCTGAGATGAGAGGAATCAATGATGCCACCTACACATGAAACCACTAGCACCTAAATTCCCAAGTGTTTTATTGGAGTTAAGATATATGCACATGAAAGTGATAATAATTCATAATCCTTGATACTGCTTGGTGCCTGGCTATGGAGCCCACTTGGCACATTCCTATCATGGGTGTCCTACTTCAGCAGGAAGTGGTTCCATCCTCCTGAAACACCCAATGCCTTACTCAGAGACTAACACTCGCCTGTGTTCGTGATTGTTTCTCCATTTACTGTCTCTATGTCAGTTACTTTGATAAAATGAGGAGGTAGCTGATTCTGCTAGTTGCAGCTATTACATGTAACAGCATACTTGAAATTTTGAATGTTGTATAAACTATGTAGTATGTCAATATGGTAAAATGAGGAAAATGAATCGGAAAAAGATAATGTAATACCAAGAACTACCAAGTAATAACACCAATTTTCCTAATCACATGTTGAAGTTAGTGACATTTCTTTTTTTTTTTAATTTTTTTTTTTTAACGTTTATTTATTTTTGAGACAGAGAGAGACAGAGCATGAACAGGGGAGGAGCAGAGAGAGAGGGAGACACAGAATCTGAAACAGGCTCCAGGCTCTGAGCCGTCAGCACAGAGCCCAACGCGGGGCTCGAACTCACAGACCGTGAGATCATGACCAGAGCCAAAGTCGAACGCTTAACCGACCGAGCCACCCAGGCGCCCCTAGTGACATTTCTTTATTGCCAGAACTGATATGTCTACAATGAAGAGATGAGGCTGAGCAGGTATGACATTAATTAAGAAGCAAATGTCAGATGCCTGGGTGGCTCAGTCGGTTAAGCACTGGACTTCGGTTCAGGTTATGATCTCACGGTTCATGGGTTTGAGCCCCTCGTCAGGCTCTGTGCTGACAGCTCAGAGCCTGGAGCCTGCTTCGGATTCTGTGTCTCCCTCTCTCTGCCCCTCGCTCACTCCCACTCTGTCTTTCTGTCTCAAAAGTAAATCATCATTAAAAAAAATTTTTTTAAGGGGTGCCTGGGTAGCTCAGTTGATTAAGTGACAGACTTAGGCTCAGGTCATGATCTCACAGCCCGTGGGTTCGAGCCCCAGGTCGGACTCTGTGCTGACAGCTTACAGCCTGAAGCCTGCTTTGGATTCTGTGTCTCCCTCTCTCTCTGCCCCTTCCCCACTGAAGCTCTTTCTCTGTCTTTCTCTCAAAAATAAGTAAACATTAAAAAAAATTTTTTTTTAAAGAAATAAATGTTTCTTCCCAGAAACAGTAGGCATAGGAATATTTACTTCCCACTCTTGATGTTCCTTCCTTGTGAAGAGATACTCTCTAGCATAATACTCCTGACCCGTCTCCATCCCTTACTTCCTGACTAGGGAGCACAGGATGCTCTCCTCTGCTCTTTCTGAGGAGATACAGCTTGTGATGGTCTAATTCAGGGATTCAGGTTGAGAATGTATGTCTGCCTCACCTATAAATTACAAGTTCCAACCATGATGATAACTTTCTCCCCATCCCCATCTGCCTTAGTTTTTCTCTTATTTCTAGGTTCAAACCCAAGACACTACATTACATGTCTGGGGTCTCTGAGTCTCCTCAAATCTTTTTACTTGTTTTATTTATTTTTTTAATGTTTATTTATTTTTGAGAGACAGAGAGACAGAATATGAGTCAGGGAGGGGCAGAGAGAGGGAGACACAGAATCTGAAGCAGGCTCCAGGCTCTGAACTGTCAGCGCAGAGCCCGACGCAGGGCTCAAACTCACAAGCCATGAGATCATGACCTGAGCTGAAGTCGGAGGCTTAACCCGACTGAGCCACCCAGGCACCCTCCCCAAATCTTTAGATATGCTAATCCCTGGAGAATCTGAGGTGAGCAAGAGTTACCTATTCATAGGTCTTTCCCAAGAAAGGGAGGAGAAGTGAAGAGGAAGAGCCAGGGCTATGACTGCCACCACCACCCCCCCCCACCACCCCCCCCCCCCCCCCCCCCCCCGCCATGCCAGTTGGCTGATTAGGTTTTTTAGTTATACTGGGTATTCCTTATAGGAAAGAAGCCTCCTAAGTAGCAAATGCTGGTCCCCTCTTCACTAACAAATACATCATTACAAAATTAGCAAGCCTAGTGGCCAATACCAAAGATTGTGACAAAAAAAGTTTCATTTCATCTCAAAAACAATATACTGAGAAGCAAATTGAGCCAGAAATAGTACTCTAGTTAACTGTACTATACAATTCAATTTCCTGGTTTTCATAATGTACGATAGTTATGTAAAATGTCACCACTGGGAGAAGCTGGGTGAGGGGTACACAGGACTCCTCTGTACTATTTTTGCAACATCTTGTGAACCTATATTTGGTTCAAAATAAAAGTTAAAGAAAACAAGCCAGACGCAAAAAAGCACACACCGTATATTCCATTTTTGTTAAATTCTAGAATAGGTAGAGCTCATCTATGGTGAAAGACATCAGAAAATGGTTCCCTTTATGAGTGGGAGAATGGGAATTAACTGGGAAGCTGTGGGAGGAAATTTCTGAGGTGATAGAAATCTTCTGAATTTTGACAGGGGTGTGGATTACATGGCTGTATGCTTTTTTTTTTTCAATATATGAAGTTTATTGTCAAATTGGTTTCCATACAACACCCAGTGCTCATCCCAAAAGGTGCCCTCCTCAATACCCATCACCCACCCTCCCCTCCCTCCCACCCCCCTGTATGCTTTTGGCTCATCAAACATCGGGGGAGGGAAAGGGGAAAAAGTTATAAACAGAGAGGGAAGGAGGCAAACCATAAGAGACTCTTAAAAACAGAGAATAAATTAAGGGTTGATGGGGGGTGGGGTAGAGGGGAAAGTGGGTGATGGGCATTAAGGAGGGCACTTGTTGGGATGAGCACTGGGTGTTGTATGGAAGCCAGTTTGACAAGAAATTATATATAAAAAAACTCATCAAACATATAAGATCTGAGCATTTCACTGGATCGTAAATTATATGCCTCAATTAAAACAATAAGAAAATAAATGACCTCATTTGCCTCTTCCTACTCAAACAAAACCTTTAAAAAAGATGCTTTAAAAATATTTCTGCTTAATCATCAAATCTCCAAGAAAATTATAAGAATTTAAGAAATATAATCATGGGAATATTTGCTCTCATTTTATAGGTATGCAGTTTATTTCCTCCAATAACCAGAACAAGGTTCCATCAGGTGGAAGTTATTGCCTTGGTTCTGATTTTATGGTCTGAGAGGTAGATTTCCCATAGGCAGGGTAAGCCACAGAAAGGGAGTTAACATAGTTTCCTAGTTAAGTGTGCATACTCATAATAATTAACTACCTAAATACATCTTAAAATGACTAAATATAACTAACACGAGATTTAAAGGACCCCAAGCAAGATTTACAGGTACAGTTGTTAATTACTAACATAATGTAAATCACTGCTTCACTGAATCTCCAGCCTTCAGTCAAAGGCATCACTTAAATTCCCTAAATCCTTGAAGCAGAGAATAGTTGACTCTGAGAATTTGGGGTCCGTGAAGTACCCAGAATCCTACGTTGCCAATATAGCACCCCCTTCCAGATTTTAGTTTCTATTCAGCACGGTTCTCCACAGAGCTTGTCAAAGACGGAAGAACATAAAAAGATCCAAGATTTGAAATCTACTTCTATCATCTTAATTTCTTGCGATTAATTTTTTTTCTCATCAGAAGAAATTGCTATTCAATTAAAACTTCAGGTTTTCGAAACTCTGATTTTATTTTATTTAATAAATTTCTGCTGAGTACCAACTATGTGCCATATCCTATTCTAGTGCTTTGATTAGCTCATTAATTTTCCCAACTACACGTTACGCTGGTCCTTTAAACACGAGGAAAGTGGGGCTCAGAGGCTGAGAAGCGCTGCTAGGGTCAGAGACGAAAGGCCAGCTCAGGCGTGTGCTCTCTTCACTAGACAGCCCTGTCCCAGCACTGGGTACAAAGCCAAATGGACCTTCAGGCTTTTGAAGACGGGGTGGAGGAGGGCCACACACAGAATACAGCAGTGAACTCCCATGACTCAAAGCAGGGAGTCTACTCTGGGGCTTAGACATGTTTTTAAAAAATCAATGACATCAAAACACCTTTTCATTAAAAAAAAACAAAAACAAAAACAAAAACAAAAACAAAAAAACAGGGATAAAGAACTCCTACAAGCTTCCAAGACAGCACGGAGCACTGGAGCATGACTCCATCGCACCCGCCTACTCCAACTTCTCCACAAGAAGAACACGTGCCCTCCCGTGGGTGCTCTCCACAGCATTTCCCGGAGCTGACCAACCCAGTCCGTGCTTTTAAGATCTCTACTCTCCTGTACACGGTCCTTTCTTAGTTTCCGGGCCTCTGCATTTTCTCTTTTCTTCCCCCATTCCATAAATGTGGCCATTTTATAGAATCTGTTCTCTGACCTCCTCTACTAACTTTCTATACTCTCCCCTTGGTCTTTCTTGACTTCGACTATCACCTCCATGCAGAGGCCCTAAATCTGTTTTCTCAGCTTTACTTTCTCTGCTAAGCACCCGTTCAAAACTGCAGTCGCTTACTGGACAGCCCCACTTGGCTATTCTGCTGGCACCTTAAAATTTTCAGTTAAGACTAATTACGTAATTAATTTCCTTCTCTCACCAAATGAGTTCCTTGTATAACTCTCTAATTTCTAATGATGATAGTATCATTTTCTGAACCATCCGGGCTCAAAATGTCTGAGTCATCTCTCTTGGTTTAATTCACTTTCCTTCTCCCAAACGCAAGCCAAAGTGAAGGAATGGAGCAGGGAATGACGAGGGCCATGAGGACTAACATTACTAAGAAATTTTCTCTGAGAAAAAGGAAGAAGATAACTCAGGAGATGCACTGGGCAAAGGAGGGAGGCGACTAGGGTGTGAAGGACCCTCTGGGGTGACACTTGAAGGCTTCGAGGCCAGAGAAGTGAGCCAGACATGAGAAGAGGGGAAGGAAGCGAACCATGTTATCTGGATGTCACAAAACAGTAAAAAATGTTGTATCTGAAGCAGGGAAAGAATGTATTTCTCTATGGATTAAACTCAAAATCAAGTGGGTCAAGCTGTAAAGCAGAAAGGTTGGAAATACAAAGTAATAAGAAAAAGTTGGAATGTTAGTTCAAGACAATCTGGGTTTTAACAGTTACATTATAGGGGCTCCTGAGTGGCTCAGTCCATTAAGCAACTGACCTTTGGTTTTGGTTCAGGTCATGGTCTCACAGTTGGTGAGATCCAGCCCTGGTCGGGCTCTGCACTGACAGTGTGGAGCCTTCTTGGGATTTTCTCTCTCCCTCTCTCTCTGCCCCTCCCTGGCTTGTGTTCTCCCTCTCTCAAAATAAATAAATAAACTTAAAAAAAAAACGTTAAAAAATAGTTACATTATATACCTATAAATTACCTAACTATAAATGTGATACCTTGAGATTTCTTCAATTACAGTAAAGCAGCTGTGTACATGATGTTCTCAAAACGCAAGAGGAAAGACAAGACACCAGGGTAATCAGAGCTTGGTTGTGATTATGACATATATAGAAGACTTTTCCCCATTCCCTAGGAAGGCGGTATGATGGAGACCACAACAAACTTTATGATGGAGGTGATTCTAGCAGTCTACCTCCACTCCCATGTTATACCAAATGCTAGGCTTTAGAAGTCACACATGAACCTAACACCTCCTGATAATTCATTCAAGACCAACATTGACAAATCCCTATTTCTGTCTGTCACCTCCTTGGGTGATACAATTTACTACTGGCATTTAGGGGGCCTTGCCTTTTGTCTGGCCTATATTTGTCTTTTTCCAACTTTTGGGGGGCTCTCCTGAAATCCTAGCATTCTAGAATTCAGTAAACATACACAGTTTAAACTTCTTTACTCCTGCCATTTTACAAAGTCGTATCTCCAGTTCTGTATTAATACTTGTACTTGGCACACAGGCAGCGATGCCTCGGTTCCTCTGAGCAGCTACAGTCACCCTCTCAAAATGCTATTAAGTACATGGTAGGCAGAACTGAATGCAGCATTGAACGTGTGTAAATACCATGATTTCCATGATAGAAGAATGCGGCATCAGAATACTATTATCTGGACACGGGGTATCTCCAGACGGTAGGCCCCTACTGGCAACTGTGTTCCTTACCCCACCCAGAACACGCCTGGCACAGAGCAACACCTGTGAAATCAATGTCTCTTGATTTCAGCCACACAGTGAACAACATAAACATATATATACATACATATATATATATATATATATATATATATATATACACACATACATATATCCCTCTCCCTCTCCATATATATATACAAGTGAGAAACAACATAAAGAAAACCTTCAAGATCTCAGAACTTCGTGTTTTCCTGTAAGCAGCTTTAGCCCAGATGCTGTGGAGGAGTCTTCCTTCCACACCCACTCCTTGACCTCTTCCCTTTAGCTCTATTATAATCTGCCCCGACCCTAATAACTGCAGCAATGCCTCTTAACTGGGGCTGCTGTGTGTGAGAGCTCTGCCCTCCAACCAGTCTGTGCGACTGACACAGTCCCCTCCCATCGCTTGTCAGCTTCTTGGTCTTTTCCAATTTATTGTCTCGTGCACGTTCGTCTTTCTGCCACTCTGATCTCCCCTCCTCCTCCCCACCTCCAGCGGCTCCTCCAAGTCCACACTCGATAGCCTGGTGTTCGAGACTCAGGGCTGTGGCCTCTGAACCTCACAGAACCTCTCGGCTCTGGACAAGCCTACCTGCTTGGCATTCCCCAAACACACCTTATCCCATTCCCTTCGTGCCAGTTTCCCAAATCCTACACAAGCTTCAGGCTCCAGCTTCTGGGTGCCCAAGAGGGCAGCTTTGGGGAAACGAATGACTCCGGCATTTGGGCCACATGCTAGAACCTATAGTTCTATAACAGGAGGTGCCCAGAAAGTGTGCTGAAGCTACTGAGGTTCTCCGGGTTGAAAGTCATAGAAGAGAGGAAGTCACAACTGTGACTACCCTTGTAGTCACAGTTACCTACCCTTGTCGTTTTGGTCTTGCCAGGTTCTCTCTGGCTTACAGACATTTTATTGGTACAGCCACTGTAATCAACTTATTTTTTCTATTGAACAAAGTTGCTTTTTAAAAACGTCTCATGAGCTAGAGTTACCAAGTTCTGAAAACTAGTATGAACAAACAGTTCTCTGCATGGCCAGATCTGTTTGGTTGAATTTGCACATGGGCCGGCTAGTGAACAGCCAGTCAGTGTTACACATTCACAGGAGTAGAGATTTTCATCTGCTCCTATAATGAAGTCATGTTGCTTACATTTTATCAACTGTATGATACACAACAGCTTTTCTTCCTTTTAATTAAATATGAGGGAATGTCTAGTTCAGGGGGTCCCATGATAAAATAGCCTAAAACAAGATCTCCTTCCTCCCAGATCTGTAAACACACACACACACACACACACACACACACACACACACACAGAGTGACACTGTGTAGATGGTGCGAATGGGGCCTGGTGACCATCGCAGGAGTGCATTCTCAGGTGGTGGCACTTTCTCCTGCTGGATTGTGCTCCAGGGAGAAACCTCAGGCATGTAAGCCCTGGCTATGCCAGATCCTAGACAGGTTCAGAGGAGGGATCTGGGGACAATGACAGTGCCTGGTGAGTAGTGGCAGGCAGAGAGGAAGAAGTTACTAGAGTGCCCCTTGTTACACCACCTAGCGGGGTGCATGGATGCCAGGAAAGGAAAAAGACATCTAACCTAGTGAACCTAAGGATGCTGAGTGTAGGTGGAAGGGAAAGAAGGGGAACATGGGGATTACACTGTACTTACTGGTATACACTTGTCCTAGTTCTGGACTGGCGATCCAGGTTACAATAATACTCAGTGCTCCTTGGGGCACCTGGGTGGCTCATTTGGTTAAGTGTCCGACTACTGATTTTGGCTCAGGTCGTGATCTCACAGTTTGTGAGTTCCAGCCCCACATCAGGCTCTGTGCTAACATCCTGGAGCCTGCTTGGGATTGTCTCTCTCCCTCCTTTCTGCCCCTCCCCCTCCTCAAAATAAATACATAAATATTCTGAAAAACGGTCAATGTTCCTTTATACCAACTGATCCTACTTCTATATAGTATATATTTTAACATATATAAGTATATAAATAAATATAAATATAAATAAACATATAAATTTGCATATATTTTATTTTGTTGCATATTACAACATATATTATAGTATAGTATATTTACATATATATTTATATATGTGTATATAAATGGGTTGGAAAGAGATTTTTTTTAATCAGACAAGAATTCTAAAAGCCATTGCATAAAAATTAAAAAGAGTGAATATCCCAAAAGGAGAACAGTTCGGAATCTGAGGTACATCCTTATCACAGAATATTGTGCAGTCATTAAAAAAAAAGTAAAATAAGTCTCCAAGGGGTTCTTACAATGTACTGTTAAATGAGAACAGAGAAGTGGATAGAATATCCCATTTTTGAAAACCTATGATTGCATTAAAAGGTGCTGAGCACATCAGTGTGGACAATAACTGGTTGGAACAGGAGAAATGAGGAAGGAAGAGGGTAATGGAAAATAAGGGAAAATAAGTGAGAATAGCTATTAAAAATAAGATGGTTCATGACAAAAACGTAAGAATTATATGAAATTATGCATATGTAAGTACATATACATAAAATGCATGGGAAAATGTTTGATAAAATGCTGGAGGTGTATTATCTCAGGGTAAAAATATTTCAGGCAATTTTACACTCTTCCTTATACTTTTTTTGCATTTTAATAAGGAAATATAATTATATAACCAAAGTAATTATTTTCATTGAGGAAAACGTTTGAATAACTCAATAACACTGGCAGTAAGAAAATAATGTTTCTAAGCCTCCCTAGACAAAAGATGGCTCATCCCATATAATTCTGCATCATTCACGACTAAAAGGGGTTTTCATAATCTTTTTTCAAAATGGAGACAGACCACAAAGTCCAAAATTAATGATCATCATAAACACTTTAAGCATCTTCAAGGCAGGGCTCAAATCTAATTTTTAACACACTTTCCCCAAAGCTGCCAGCACCCTGAGTGCTCAATCAATCCTCATTAATTGGCAGGCGCATTTCAAATCTCATGAAGTATTACATCAAAGATGCTATTATCTGATATACAAATCCTATTAAAAAGTAAAATCCCATCTAAAAATGAACATGAGAGCTGAAGCATCTCCAATGAAAATAATTTAACTATGAAATTTAATCTGCCACAAAAGAAGTAGTAAAACTAACACGGAACCAATCTCTTTTTTCTTGCCCCCGGTCATGTTAAACAGATCTAGTTTTGCTAACCTTCATGCTTATAGTCTCAGGCCTGTGGGTCATCTCCACACCCCTGTATTGTTAACTTCTGCTTTTTACTGGAGGTACGAGATCCATGACATTAGCTACCATGAACAATCTTCAGTCTTTGAAGCTCTAAGAGTTAAAACTCTGCATGTTAAAATTCTGGTAAGAGCATGCAATTGTTTTGCAGAGAGAGGCTACTTTTTATTGTCTCAGGCCTACTTTCTCTGCAGGGTATCGGAAATGGATTTCAAAGCCACAGAGAGCTGTTTGGTGAAAAGCCATGGAGTGGCCTTTCCAGGGAAAATGGGCACACACGGGGGCAGAGGTGGAGCAGTGGCTGCTGTTCTTGAACCCCAAGGCCAGGCACCCCCAGCTGACTAGGTAACAGCCCCCTTGTTACCTGTTACACCTGGCAGGTAACTAGTGTTAGGTAACATAAAAACTAATTTTACACATATAACCTTTTCAAGTAAAATACTCACTTGGACTAACAAGTGGCCTGAGTTAGGCAGACATGTGCCACATTTCCTGGTGTTCTCATTGATTTGCTTTATCAAATTCACCAATATTTCCACAGCACCTTTGCTGATCATTTCATCGAGAAATCCTGGGTTTCCAGAAATGAATTTGATAGCCCCCATACAGTATAAAAAAGCTTCAGTGTTAGTGTGCAGGTCTTCATTTCTCAGGACCTCCAGTAATGATTCTGTCAAGAAGATGAATTATGACAAATGTATAACAGCTGGAGAGAGACTTTTTTTTTAAATTTTTTTTTTTAACATTTTATTTATTTTTGAGACAGAGAGAGACAGAGCATGAACAGGGGAGGGGCAGAGAGAGAGGGAGACACAGAATCGGAAGCAGGCTCCAGGCTCTGAGCCATCAGCCCAGAGCCCGACACGGGGCTCGAACTCATGGACCGCGAGATCATGACCTGAGCCGAAGTCAGACGCCCAACCGACTGAGCCACCCAGGCGCCCCGAGAGAGACATTTTAAAGCACTTGCATGTGAACACCAAATATAATTTCTAAAATGTTAGTGAGAACCTACATACAGATGCTTGTTAAGGGTTACTCATGTGGTGTAAAGAGGAAAGCTTACATGTAGCAAAGACAAATCTCTGTAATAACAGTGACAGCAAAAGGATGGGATAATTAATATATAAATAAGAACATGTTCTTGGGGCACCTGGGTGGCTCAGTCGGTTGAGCATCTGACTTAGGCTCAGGTCATGATCTCACAGCTCATGAGTTCGGGCCCCGCATCAGGCTCTGTGCTGACAGCTTGGAGCCTGGAACCTGCTTCGGATTCTGTGTCCCCCTCTCTCTCTGCCCCTAACCCACTCACATTCCGTCTCTGTCTCTCTCAAAAACTGTCTGCTGAGGTCAAAAAAAGAGGTCATTTATCCTATGTTGCAAAAAAAGAACTCCGCTGCCTTCCCTTAGATCAGCAATACTAATTCATAAAAGATTTCTATTTAGATAACTACTGAAGCATCTTAATTATTTAATGTTTAAGATTTAAACATTATTAGCTATTTAAACGTTATGTAGCTAGCTACAGGGCAATAAAATTTCTCTACCTACATATTTGAAACACATTTGAGACACTTTGATGTCAAATGCCTACAACACCTGTCTTCCAGTTTGTCTTCCAAGTTTTTGTCATTTCTACTACATCAAAAGACCAAAAATTTCAATTATGTTAAATACCATTAAGTGTATTTTGTCTGACAGTCAATCCAAGACCAGGAGATGAATTTTTAAATAGGCAACACTTGATAGTCACATGATGTTACTACAGACATTGAAAACAAATAGCTAACGAGGATACATTCAAAGGAATATGGAAAACACAGAGACGGACAGAGCAACAATAGGCATCGCATCACTTCTGGAATTAGTAGAAAATAAAGATATTCTGGCCACCATTAGTGAGAACTTTGCTCCCCAAACTCCTCATTCACTCAAGTGCGACATTCACTCGGTGGTGGTGCTGAGTGATACTCACCCAGAATGCTGTCATTTTCAATCAGAGAGTCATTCTTCTCACTTCTGCTAATTTTGAATATAAGTTTGCAGACATTAAGAAGATTCTTTCTACTCACTTTAAGCTGCGGAGAAAGGAAACACTTATGTTTTTATTGCAGAGGGAAATAAAGACGCGCCGTAATTTTTTAACACGCACATCTATTTTAAAAGTGCTGTAGGAGTATTTTTAATTTTTTTTTCAACGTTTTTTATTTATTTTTGGGACAGAGAGAGACAGAGCATGAATGGGGGAGGGTCAGAGAGAGAGGGAGACAGAGAATCGGAAACAGGCTCCAGGCTCCGAGCCATCAGCCCAGAGCCGGCGCGGGGCTCGAACTCACGGACCGCGAGATCGTGACCTGGCTGAAGTCGGACGCTTAACCGACTGCGCCACCCAGGCGCCCCTGTAGGAGTATTTTTAAAATGTAAAGAAGAATTCTAAGTTTAGGCTACAAACTTGCCAACTATAGTATTTAATTAACTCATTTATGGTAAATACAATATAAATGATCTTCAGCGTAAGCATGCTTTAATGATAAGCCTTTATTTCTCAGTTCATAAAGTCTCATCCTTGCACGTGTGGTTATTAGTTACTTTTTAAAGAGTATGTGAGGATAAAAGCGGGGAGGATGTTGAGAAACTTAACTAAATGGGGCGATTGCTGTAACATACAAGAGTAAAGGAACACAGATGCCAAAATTCAGATCGAATTAACTTAGAAAAGAATACCTAGACGGGGGAAAGTACAATTCTTATTTAAATAAAAGAAAACCAAAAAAGTAATACTCTTTGATTAGATAGTACCTATATATTCATTTTTAAGGCTATTCCTGTAATGCTTTGAGATAATGGCGTGTGATGTTCAAAGCTTAAAATTACCTTCTAAATCATAGAAAAATATTCAAGTAAATTAAGCACAGGGGAAATAAAGTATACGTCAAATAAGCACAGTAGAGGGGGACTAACTACATCAAATGGTCTCAATCAGCTGTATGTCTCTCTAAAGTAGTGAAAATTAAAAATAGAAAACATCCTAAGTGATATTAGGAAATAGTTTAATAAACTGTGGAACATCAATACTACTCATATTAAGCAGTCATAAAAAGTGTAACTGTGAACACAATGTTAAAAAAAGACATTTATAACCTACTGTAAAATGGAGATATTATGTGCCCTCATTGCAAGAATGTAAAAGATGTCAGTAGGAATGAGGTCATCTAAATAAATATCTGTGTGAAAAGGATGGCATATGGGTCATTATTTTATCATTAAAAAGTATCCTTAAAATTATCTTCAACGTCAGTTCGTTAAAAAAAAGATAATGGGATTTGTCAGACATGTTTTTAAAGATTCATTCTGTGCTTGATCCGCAAATACTAATGGGCTCCTACCGTGTATCAAGCACAGTGCTGTTCACTGTTGAAGCACAAGGACGAACATGGCCAGCCTCGTGCCGGAGGGGCAGAGGGATGGAAGCATTTATCCAGAGAGTGGCCTCCATGCACCTCCCTGCACTGGGCCCCTCCACATGTTACCTCCGAGCCACCTTGCACTTTAGGTGTTGTCATTTCCATCTGGCACCTGAGGAATCTGGGTGAGTATTAGAAGTGCAGACTCATAGTCCCCACCCAGCGGCTGCTGAATCAGAATCTGCATTTTAACAAGCTGCCCAGGGATCCAGTGCACATGCAAGTCTGAGAAGCTCCCTTGTGGAAGCCTCACAAACTGTTAACACATGGCAGGATGGGGATTCCTTCTGTTCTCAGGAGGAAAAAGGAAATGGAAATTAAACAAAAAATTGTAATGCTTAGGTGTTTAAAAATTATTTAAAAACTGAGAAAATAAACTGATTAAAGAAAATAGAAAGAAATTCTAAATCAATGGAAATATATATTGTCCTTGATATTTGGGAATATATTTTAAGGTTTGAATTAAATTCTAGTTAACAAATTTGATAAAATTGGTTTCAGGTGTAGAATTTACCCGTTCATCACTTATATATAGCACCCAGTGCTCATCACAACAAGGGGAATATATTTTAATCAGTTAACAGTCCCCTATGACACTGTGATATGTAGCACGTGTTGTGTACTTAATAAAACTTGTTGAACAGGGGCGCCTCGGTGGCTTAGTTAAACGTCTGACTCTTGATTTCCGGTCAGGTCATGATCTCGTGGGTGGTGAGTTGGAGCCCTGCGCGGGGCCCCACACTAACAGTGCAGAGACTACTTGGGATTCTCTCTCTCCCTGCCCCTCCCCACCTCTCAAAATAAATAAATAATCTTAAAAATAACATAACATAAAACTTGACGAATGAATGAATGAATGAATACAACTAACCTCACCCCCCTCCCCCCACCCAAGTCTTACATTTTTAGTGAAAACTGACAGAGGAAAAATTACAACAACTCCTGTCAGGGTTTTCATTAAAAAAATCAATCAATCAAACAAACAGTCAGTCTACAATTTCCAAGTCTGCTCTAAGGTCAAATTACTTTCAAAGTGCATTCCTATACCTTCTCTTTTGATCACTGTAAAATTATGACTCTGGGGCATGAAAAAGTAATCTTAAGTTGCATGCAAGGAGCACAGACAACCTCACGTGAAACAGCTCTTTCCCCCACACTGTCCATCCCCTTTCCTGTGCGGTGCACTTGGCCCCCAGTACTCATCCTCCCTGTTGGGCATTTTCTGCGTTTAGCAGAATCTCTCCTGCCACAGTGCCAGCCAGGAAGGCAGAGGCTACTTCATTCACTTGTATCCCCAGGGTCAAGGGCCCCTGGCACAAAGTAAGTTCTTACAGTGGGTAGTTTATTTCTTACATTCAAGACTGCAGTCTTTTCTCTATAAAGCAAATTTGGAAAATTAAAGAGAAGTTTAAAAACACTTATAATTCTACTTACTATGCATAATCACTGTTGACACATTGGTGTTTTTTGGTTTTTGTTTTTTTTTCTGTTTCTCCCCCCTGTACAGAGAACTAGATTTTCCCCCCTCCTGAATATAGCTGCATTCATTGTGTATACATTTGTACTAAAAAATATCTTTTTTTAAAAGTTTATTTATTTATTTTGGGGGTGGGGGAGGGGCAGAGAGAGAGAGACAGGGAGAGAGAGAATCCCAAGCAGGCTCTGTGCTGTCAATGCAGAGCCTGATGCAGGGCTCGAACCCACGAACCATGAGATCATGACCTGAGCCAAAGTCAAACACTTAACCAATTCACTTAACCTGAGCCACCCAGGTGCCCCTAAAAAAATCTCTTAATGTAGACTGATAAATTTTTGAAAGATCTTTTTTTTAAATTTTTTTTAACGTTTATTTATTTTTGAGACAGAGACAGAGCATGAGCGGGGGAGGGGCAGAGAGAGAGGGAGACACAGAATTGGAAGCAGGCTCCAGGCTCTGAGCCATCAGCCCTGAGCCCGACGCGGGGCTCGAACTCACGGACCGCGAGGTCGTGACCTGAGTCAAAGTCAGACGCTTAACTGACTGAGCCACCCAGGCGCTCCAGAAAGATCTTTTGACACAAAGGTTAAAATTAAAATCGCTGTCTGGCAAACCCCCCAACTTACTTAACCAAAAAGAAAAAAAAAGGCAAGAAATCAGAAACACTGACATTATGCTCACCAAGTTTTTTTTAACTATAAATAATTTTAAATGTCTGAATTGTAATACTACACTGGTAGGTAAAATATTGGCAGACACTAGAGAAGATATTAAAAACATCTTGGTTCCATATACCTTTATTATTACTATTATTTGCTTTTTCGACAGCTTTTTATGATGTGGCCTTTTTAAAACTTACATAGAATCCCAACACCAAGGCCCATGCAAAACAGTGTCTTGCTTGGAACATTAGGGGAGATTCAGGTAGCAGATGGGAAGTTGGGATTGATGGCCTTGGAAGTCCCTCCTGACCTGGTTCTATAGTTAATCAGAAGGAACAACCTGCCCATCTCTGCACTCTGGAGTGCAGCCTAGCCAGTCTTGACTCTGATTCAGCAAGGCAGTCAATGTCACAGAGAGAGCCTTATCTAATCAAATTTAGTTCAGAACGCGATCGCTGCCTGGCAATCACTTAGCCCTTTACCCTAAAATAAATGGTGTCATGTGTATAATTAATTTGAATGGCACCTTTTATAACCAAAATGATATTTTCTCGGCAAAGCACTGATTAATTTGTGGCATTTTCCTCCTCCTCTCTAATTTTTGGCTTGGTTTGGAGCAAAACGTCTAGGATCCAGATGAAAAACCAAAGGCAGTCAATCCCTCAGCAGCTGGCATCTTGGGGCAGCTACACTGTAGAGGCTTCCAGCTCACAGGGGCTCTCCTGGGCCAAGGGAGTACCCCAAACCCAGGGTCAGAGAGGAAACAGGGTAAGCAGGCAGATATCTTTTTGCCTCTACCTACAACTTTTTCTTTTCTTTTTCAAGCTTATGTTTAAATTCCAGTTAGTTAACATATATAGTCTACCTACAACTTTTGACTTGAACTATCTCTGTGGCTTATGCTCTTTTTGTTTCATTAAAACTGATTGACCAGTTATCCTCAATGAGGGGATTAAAATACTGCTGAAATCACTATTTCAAAGAAATGCTACTTTCTGAGTCACATATTACAGTTTTTTTTTTTTTTTTTTTACAAGAGGGTGAATAGTTTTTGATGACAGCTGAATAAGAATGTAGCTTCTTCAAAAAATTACATAGAGTACGTAGTCAGAATATTCTGCTTCATCAAAGACATCAAACTAAGGAACAGTGGGCACTCTTACTAAACTCTGAGTAAGTATGCCAATGCTTACCTTCCCTGTGTACTTTCAGATTTTAAATTATATGAATTATGGGTGTTAACATAATAGCTATCACTTTTATGAAACTAGGTCAACAAAGCTTCATTCATTTGTTTTAGCGGCTCTTTTAGAACATTCTATAATAACTGTGTCTTATCTTTTGTTTCCAACTGTTTATGGCTGTGGCAACAAAGCGTTCCCCTCAAACAATGATATCATTTTGTTCGAGACAGAGTTTCTACAGACTTTTATTTGGTGTCTGGCCTTTTCTTCTAACACCTCACGGGAGCCTTCTGTTACCACCTTCCCATGACCACATGCAGCTGTTTCTCTGTTTCATACTGGTTCATAAAGCACCTGGCCATTGTGTCCATGGCCCACATTATCCTAAGTTATTTATTAAATCATGTAGCAGAATCAAGCACCGAGCAGAAACCATGGGGCAGAAACCACAGCCTGCATGCTCCGATACTGATCTCAAGTTACTTGACAAGCTGTTTTGCATGTATTTGCCTATTGTCACCTTTTTTTGAAGCTTAGCCACAGTCCAAATGTAAGCATTTATTTGAGCATTTTCCACGTACTCAGCCTTAGTTCCTTAGATAGTACTTCCCAAATTCTGAGATGTCAACTTATTACCTTAATTTCTTTTCAAGCTTCTAAATGAACACACTGCATTTCTAATCTTCTTTGTAATATTTACAAACAAAGAGATAAAACTTTTAAGTGCTACAGTCTACTAGACCAGAGGAAAGAAAAACTTACTGCTAGAATAAGTTTTGCAAGTTTAAGGCTGAGCAAGTCTGAACCAATATCAACTAGTTTATATAGGGTCTTCAGGAGAATACTTCTTCTCTTAAACTTATTTCCAAGCATGTTTCCTTCCGCTAAAGCGTGATGAAGTTGTGTGCAAGCAGCACAAATTGTTTCAATGTTTTCTTCTGTCAGAGCAAAGAGAGTAAAGCGGCACTTACTAATTAAGGTCAAGCTTTCAAGTGTGTCAAACACAGTGTAAGTAAAACCCCATTGTTATTTCCCAGAACATCTTCAAATTCCTGAATGTTTTTTTCCCCTTTTCTTGTAATTTCCATCTACCTGCTTTTTTTTTTCCTTTTTGTTGATCCACCCCCTATAATGTTGACTTATTTACTCATCGGTCAGCTTATCTAGAACACACAGTCTTTCAAAGAGTGCAGTAAAGAATGAATTGCACCTATTCCAGTTGGGTCTGCTTTGTTCCAAATGCTTTCCACCTCACAGTGCTTGGTTGGTTCAGTCTCAGTGAAGCACAGCATTGTGTCTCTGCCTCCAACCCTTTGTGGCATAGTTCCACTGGCCTAGAATATTCTCCTCATCTTCATTCCTACTGATTTTGGTCCTTTAAGGCTCTGTTTATATTCTGGCTCCTCCAGAAAAGTCGCAGCCTTCTACATTCAACAAACATTACTCTGTAGCCTGTTTTTTTTTTTTTTCACATACACACGAGTGTTGTGTTATATGCCCAGTGCTCTCAAACAGATGCCATGCTAAGTGAGTAGAAATTGTGTCTTTGTATCTTTGTATCAAACAGAGCATGGTACAATGAGAATACTGTACATATCTTTGCATCAACAGAGCATGGTACAATGAGAATACTGTACTGACAATCTATAACATAGTTTCATATATACTGGCTTTCTAATATATCTGTTGATGAAAACAATGATCAATGTTTTTCTCTGAGAACAATGCTCATTATCTGAGAAAAGAGGGCTCAAATGGAACAAAATCTCAAAATGTCACCTCACCCACCATTATTTACAGGTGGTTATTACAAGAGAGGGGAGAGTAAAAAAAAAAAAAAAAAAAAAGGCATTAGTTGGAAAATAGGAGAAACCTAGAACATCTTGTTTTATAGTTAGAAGTCTGAGGGCAACAATTTTTGAAAGTGGTATCCATACCAATAGGCATAAAGGAAGAAAATTACCACACAAAATGGAATATGAGGGGAAATATAAGAATCCAAGGTCTAAGATATTCAGTTGAAAAATATTATCTGGTAGATTCCATCACAGAATTTAAAATTAGGAAACCAATCTTAAATAAATACCATAATGTGCTCTTAAAAGCCCACATAGAGGAAGTGTGTGCCTGAAGAAGGAAATGACTCAGGCCATTTTTAGCTCTTTTCAACAATAACATCTAAGAAAAAATTTTAAACCTCAATAGCTCAGTAACCTTCAATGCCTTTCAGTTATGCACTTAAATAAATGAATTTTTGGGAAATGACTTAGACTAACTTTAAATAAAGGGGAAAACCTGAGCTCCATTGTAAGAACGCTTTTGTTTTGTTGTTTGATTCTTCTGTTACTGGCAGTTTCTTCACAAACCCCAAGCCCAGGCCGTGGACCACTCTCTGGTAGTGGGTAGACCTCAAGGCATTTGTCTAATACTTCCCTCTGCAAACTCTTCAGCATCGTGCATTCAACTAGGAATAGCTGTTTTAGCTTAAAATAAGTTAAAAAGGAAAGGCTCACGGGTCAAATTTTAAACTGTTGATCAAATTAACTTTACACCAGTTGGTTTGTAATAAATGTCATATAGCCTCAAAAGACAACTTGAACTTAAGAGCTTTCAAGATTCTCAAAGGGCTGAAGCTAGTGGGTGAAAGTTTGATAAGTAACAGAAAGCAATGTAGCCTCAAAGTAACTTCTCCCCCATGAGATACTTATTAATTGCAAAGGAGAAAACAGTAACTTCACAGTGGAAAACCTAGATGCCACCTTCCCCAAGTGATCAAAGTTCATATCCCCAGTAATGGACCGGATCAGCATCATGTGCCTTCTGCTATGATGCACTGAGAAGGACACAGCAGTACTCATGCCACACACCTTCCCCAAATGCCTAGTCTGGGTCTAACTGTGAGAAAATACCAGAGAAAACTAGCTTGTGGGGGCAGTCTATAACATAATTGGCAAATATGTCAAGATCATGAAAGAGATATGACAAATAACTTGAACTTATGATCCGGGATTTTCTTTTTCTATAAAGGAAATTATTAGGGTAACTGGAAAAATCTGAATATGGTTTGTATAGCATTGTAGGATAATTTGCAGATATGAAACAGAATGTCCTTGTTTCTTAAAATGTGTGCCAGAGTCCTAGGGATATGGGACATCGTGTTGGCAATTTGTTCTCAAATGGTTCAAAAAAGGAAAAAAACAATGCCTATGTGTGTGTGGTGGGGGGAGATACCAAGAAAAAGAGAGCAAAAGGGGGGGGGGATAAGAGAGAAAGAAAATAATGAAGTAAATGTGGTAAAACATTTATATTTGGGAAATCTGAGGTAAGGGCATATAGGATTTCTTTGTACTATTCTTGAAACTTTTCTATAACTCTGAAATTATGGAAAAATAAAAGGAAAATAAGAATTAAAGGAAGGGAAGGAAGGGAAGAGGAGGGGAGAGGAGGAAAGGGGAGGGAAGAAGAAAGAGAGAGAGGAGGAGGGAGGGAGGGGGAGAGGGCAAGGAGGAGAGAGAGGAAGGAAGGAAGGAAGGAAGGAAGCAAGGAAGGATGGAAGGAAGGAGAAGGAAGAAAGAAAGACGCTCAAAAGCTCAAGTAACCCAGTCCTTCCCCCATGTACTATTCTTAAAGTTGCATATGGGAGAGGGAGAGATGCCATACTTCAGGGCCAACAATCCTCCGAGAAGGCAGATTCACCCACATTTCAAATCCCAAACTCCAGTTCAATTTTCTCTGTTGGTGTTCTCAGAACTCTCGTAAAATCTTTCAGACTGAAGACTTCCTCTGAGACAGGCCTTCATGCCACAGGCCACTCTTCCTACTGTGCTCTCCCTAGCATGTTCTCCTTTTTTAACCTTTGCCCAGACCGATTGCTCTTGTCACTAGTTTTTGCACACATCTCCTAAAATAAAGGGCCCAAACTTAGGCTGGCTCGCTAATCTGAGGGTGAAAATTAGTAGCTGCAGAGGGAGGAAAGTCATCACTCAGAGGTTTTGAGCTGCAGTGGACAGAGATGATGGTCCAGTCTAAGCCACCATCACCTGGCATGAGAACACTGCCGTGCAGAGATTAGGTGGTTCCCCCACAGCCACAGGCTTAGTTAGTAGCAACACCGGAGCCAGAAACCCTGCCCAGGGCTCCCGCATGAACCACAAACACAGCCAAGTACAACAGGGAGCCAAGGAGCCGTGAGGCCATTCGAACCTTTTGGGAAGTAGGTCTTTTACATGACTTTGTTGCTTGCTGGGGAGGACTTACTTACCCTGCTTCTCTGAGGTCCTCTTCCCAAGGCTATCCTGCGGTTTGCTCCTCCATGGAGCACTCATTCCACAATGCCTGGTGAGGGCCTACTGTGTGTGTGTGCCAGTTGCTGAGCTTAGCCCGGAGTCGTGACTACAGCTCCAGAGGGAGCCCATTTTCACTACAGAAATGGAATCCCTAAGGAGCCGCGAAGGAGAGACGGCAGGGGTCATTCTCCTGACAACCTTTCCACAGGTCACCTTTTGCAGAGACCCACTGATCACCGGCCTTTACTGCTGGGACACTTCAGAGTATGAGGGCTGGGCGCACTCCAGGTTGCTTCCAGCTCTGAGTGGCATTTCCAACAGGTGTGGGAGCCTTACAAGAGTAGGAAATACACCTTTGGATCTAGAAAACCATCAGCACACCTGCCACAGATGCCAGTCTATGAGACTTAGTCAAAGTTTCAGGGGCCTGAAATCTGTTTTAATCTTTCACTTTCATGTATTAACTGTCACCCTGGAGAGTTCAAACCAGCATTTCCTTGGGCGGATAGAAGGTGACGAATTCATTTATATTCCATGCGGGATTTTAGAAGTAAGCTCTCTTCCAGCATTTAAAGTGTAATTTTTAGTCACTAAAAATTAGGTTTGCATGTACTTCATATATACATTATTAGGTGAATAAAGAGATAACTCCATTTGTTTTTGAACATGTTCACAGAAATGGTAGTCAAAGCATACTAAAAATAACAGTGCAATGGGGAACATATAAATAACTACAGATATTCTCAATTTAAAACAAACTTTTTTTTTTTACCCTTTTCTAATTCATGCAAAATCGGTACGATCCTTGTATTCCAAAAGACTTCGTCTACTTCTATTTCTGTATCCTTTTCTTGCAAGTTGGCTTTTGAGACTGCAAAAGAAACCCAGATCAGGAGAAAGCTGTGAAAAAGGAGTTGTACCTAGAGCACCATCCCAGGTCTGCTATTCATCACTAAAATTAACCAACTCTGTAATTAAATTATACCTCGCCCCCTAAGCCCAACTAATTCTAATTAGAACTATGTGTCTCTTAATAAAATCACCTCAAATCAAACTCAAGATAAGATCATGTAAAGAAATTAGAACTTTAAACTCTGGTTGGGACATTGTGTAATGTCTTAAGCTTTGTCAATGTTGGAATTATTGTAAGGCAAACAGGTGGTTTTTGTTTTGTTTGTTTGTTTGTTTTTAAGTAAGCTCTACACCCAACACGGGGCATGAACTCATGACACTGAGATCAAGAGCTACATGCTACACTGACTGAGCCAGCCAGGTGCCCAGGAAGGCAGATAGTTTTGAGTTATTTTTTATTTTAAATGTACCACTCTGTACTCTCCGTAATATGGAATAAATAGAAAACTATAGATATGTAAAGAATAAGGATTTTGAAAATGTTTGATGAAAATTTTTCTCAAAGGAAGAAGGCCTGCAGAAACTTTCTTTCCTATAGAAAATAAAATGTCCACATCATTGTGGGGCCGTTGAGATTTTGTGCGGCGTGGTGGGAAAAGCCTGTGCTTGGGGCATTGACAGATGTCAGTTCAGATCACAGCTTCATCACAGATGTACTGGGTGACCGGGGTCTGGTTTTTCACCCTTTCTGAGCCTCATCGGTGAAACAGAAGACGAAAACCTTTGCCTTCGGGGTTATGAGAATTAAAAGACATGATATAGGTAAAGCTCAGAGCCCAGTGCCTAATGTCTAGCAACAACAAATGTGAATTTCATTTTCCTAATTAAAAAGCAACAGGCCACTGCTGTCTGAAGTTCATCCAGCTGCATGATACCAGCGAATTATCAAAAACAGATGCTGCCCATGAATGAAGGCTGTAGAAGAGTAATAGCTACCATTGATTGGGTACTTTAAGATGCAGCATGCCTCTATTTAATTTTTGTAACAACATTATGAGGAGGTGTCCAAATTGTCTCCATTTCCAGATGAAGAAAGTGGGCTTCAGGGGTATTAAGTTACCTGCCCACGGTCATATAGCTCTATAGCTCTTGCACTTGACCTCTCTCTATGCTATTCCACCCCTACAGCAAAAACAGTAAACTGAAAGGTAGGAGGGAAATGTGAATCATATTAGAAACTGCAAATCATGATTACATTCCACACAGTCTATATCTCACTATCTAAAGCAAGACAGTGTAGTTGGAGGAGGCACTGCTGTGCGAACCCTCAGGAGGAGTGCTTAGCCTCCCTTCTCTGAAGTCTGCCCCATAAGGCCTTCACATGGTGCCCAGTCTATACTGGTTTAGAGTCTGTGCCCGCTCAGAGTGGACCCGGTACCGACCAGTCAAGTGTCCACAGTGGGTGCCTAGATCCTACATATATCACATGAAGACTTAGAAATGATAGAGATGGGGTGGTTCATCTGGTTAAGTGTCAAACTTCAGCTCAGGTCATGATCTCTCAGTTCATGAGTTCAAGCCCCACACCGGGCTCTGTGTTGACAGCTTAGAGCCTGAAGCCTGCTTCAGATTCTGCGTCTCCTTCCCTCCTTCCCAGGCCCCTTGCCTGCTTGTGCTCTGTCTCTCTCAAAACTAAATAAACACACAAAAAAAGAAAAGAAATGATAAGTACAACAAGGGTTTCATAGAGAGGAAGGAGAGAGAGAGAGAGAGAGAGCAATGAAAAGGTGTATGGCCTATTTATTTTTAGATTGTTTTAACTGGGCAACAAAACAAAACAAAACAAAACAAAACAAAACAAAACAAAACAACCAGCTGACCAGGGAGGCCTGTTAAGAGCACAGGTTCTAGATTCACTGTCTGGGTTTGAATCCTAGCTCTCCCACCTACTAGCTGGTAGACTGTGGGCAAGTCGCATCACTTTGCTCTATAAAATGAGGTAACAAGGGTCATTTCCAAGTTAGGATTAGGGGTTATTAATTTCTTTTGTGCTCCTGTATTTATATTACTCTTAAGAAGAAAAGAAATATACAATACAGTCTAAACTTCCCAGGTGCACGGTGACGATGTCACCCAGGAGAAGCAGGGAGACTATGCAATTTACCCATGCCTCCCAGTGCACGGAGGCCCCCTCTAATCTGCTCCACCCTGGCAATAGCCATTCCAGTCGCAGTGAGTCCAGGCTTGCCTCTTATCAAAGCTTCCTGATACGAAGAGGGGATGATGTACACTGGGTGTGAAGAGCATTTGAGCAGAAAAAGTAGACAGAAAGGGGTTGTCAACAAAGCTATAATTAAATAGTGTAGGTGTGCTGTCAACAGTTTTCATAGCACAGCTTCACATAATCTGTCTAACCCATAAAGAAAAATTCACCATAATACACAAAGGTGCAATGTCTTTAGGACAAAATCGGTCCACATTAGTACGGGTTCACAATCCCTTATCCAAAGCCTTTGGAGCAGACGTGGTTTGGGATTCAAAAAGTTTTGAACCTTAGTAAGGCAAAATGGTACACGCACTGCATATTACACACCACCCCCAGTAGGGTCTTCCGGCAGCACCCTGCAGCAAGATATGTGCATATTCACACCAATAAAAGAAAGACTAATCTTAGCCTACCATCAGTTCAGGTCAGGCACGGCCAGTAAATGAGTCTGAAAAATACTTCAGCTTTCAGAGCATTCCCAAGCTGCAGCTTTGGGATTTCAGAACCGTAGGTAATGGATGCTAGACCACCATCTCAATCTTTTGGGTCATTACTTTTATGAGCCTACCCTAACCTTGATAAATTACAGGTACGGAGTCTAAAAGTAAACCTGAATATTCAAGCAGAATACATGGCTGCTCATAGTCCCAAGTATCTGACACAAAGTCCAAAGAATGTGAATAAAGTCAACATATATCAAGGCAAGTGAAAAGCCAGAAGATAATAACTCAGACAAATAATTTAATCACCAAATATTTATGACATACTTAAGTTTACTAGAAATACAGACTCCAAGTCCAAGAAGTCCAAATCAGCATTTTTACCTCCTATGCAATACGCTGTTAAATAAAACAGCTCTGCGAGAAACCGTGATTATTAATCTGCTTCTCAGGACAAACAAAATCAATAACATGCTCACCCTGGGAAGAACTGACTTACAGGGGGGAGCCAGAAATCACCGAACAGTTTGTTTAACCTTGGGAAAGGAAAGGTTCTTGCAGGCCCTTCCGACGTGTCTCCTCTCAGAGAAGTGAACCAGACACTGTGGCTAAGGGTTCAGCTCTCTCCCAAGAATCAGTGTGAGTGGTGGTGCCCAGCCCCAGCCTTTCCACGTCTTCCCCGCCTTGTGCCCCTCCCCCAACTCTGCTTTCCGCAAAAATCCCATTTTATATACTTAACCAGTCTCCATTCTAGCAACTGAAGCATGGAATCCTGTGATTACTCTTTAAGATTTACAAAAACTAATAAATAAACTTTGCCTCAGTCTTGGGCAACAACCTAATATTTTAGAAAGCACTTTCCTCTAGGTTCACAGTTTGCTAAATATAAAAATTATGATTCAACAGGAAATTGGGTAAGTCAAGCAGAAATTTCAGCATGTTTTTGACGATTTTGCTGTCTCAGTGGTTATAGGTTTTAACCACAGCTTTGAGTTCTGGATACAAAAACTTGACACAATGTTTATTGGCTGATGTTTTTAGCAAGTAAGTGTAAAATCCTTAGCAACAATTCTGATGTGGAAATCAGCCTAAGATTTTCCTGAGTGTTACAGAAATTCCCATTGGCCACAAAAGTCATTTTATTGATAAGAAGTTAGTTGTGAAAGTAATAAAATACTTTTCGAGCTCGATAGTTTGGTTTCATAAAATTTCATGTGCACAAAAATAGTGCGAAGAATATAACAAACACCTGTGTACCCACAAATAGTTTGGTCAAATATGAATCGTATTTTTAGCCTCTCCCTTATTTCAAAGAAATAAACATTACAGATATAGGTGCCTCCCCCTGTCCATTCCCCCTCCTTCCTCTCCCTCCAACGGTCACTGCCATTCTAAATTTCTTTGTTTTTAGTGTTTATTTATTTTTGAGACAGAAAGAGAAAGAGTGTGAGTCGGGGAGGGGCAGAGAGAGAAGGAGACACAGAATCTGAAGCAAGCTCTAGGCTCTGAGCTGTCAGCACAGAGCCTGACGCAGGGGCTTAAACTCACGAACCATGAGATCATGACCTGAGCTGAAGTCAGATGCTTAATTGACTGAGCCACCCAGCATCCCGGGTCACTGCCATTTTAAATCAGGTGGTTATTTTTATCATGTTTGACTTTACATGTCACCACCTGGATCTGCATCCATAAACAGCATAATGTCATTGTTTCTGCAACTTAATGTTTTCATGTAATATTATGTGCACTCATTTCAGTCAATATTATAAGTGTAGTCTAATTCATGTTTCTAACTGCTATATTTCATTGCATGAATACATTTTGCATCATTTCTAGCCTGTGATTTATATTGTCATATATTTTTTTCTCAAACAGATTAAAGCCCCAAAAGGCTGAATTCACACAGTCAATACAGTTTCCTTTAAGTGAGCAATGATTTTGAACTCAGGTTTTGAACTTAAGAACTATGTCAGTGTCAGGTTTTACAATTTTCCAAGTGCTTTTACAAAATAATTTCTTGTACAATCACTAATACTGTAATCTATAAATGTTTGGGGCACTAGAACTGGGTAATGGTAAGAATTTTAAGACTTGTAAAAATAATAAAAAATTTATAAAAACAAATGTTGATGTGAGACCAAGTTGGACAAAGTTACTAGAGTTTTCAAACAGAGAGCCGACAGCAGACATGTTCAGTGTAAATGTCTTTCCTACAAATGGAGATGCTGATGAGGAAGGAGCACTGGAGACCTTTAAGAACACAAGCACCTCACCTGCTCTGGCTTCCAGTCGGCTCACGTCTGAGCTGCTGGAATATGATGAGGCTCTCGAACACCTCTTCCCCTGCTCCCTAGGAGGAAGAGGAATACGCACACCATTCAGCACAAAAACCAAAGTATTTCTCTTTCTATAAGTGTAGAGCTGGTTATATGTAGCTTGTCAAGAAACCACAGAGAATTGTTTATAAGATGTGGTTTGATACTCTATATCCCTTTAATCATAACATTGATTTCCAACTAAGATTTATTAATCAAAAAACAAGTCGGATTTGCTTAAAATATTAAATATAGTTACTAGAAACACCAAAAAGTAAATAAATAAATAAATACATAGATACATACATACATACATCCTAAGTTTACTTTGCAAATCAAAAAACTGATAAGGATATACACCACAAGAGGTCACTGTTACAATAAGAAAGAACTCTGGTATGCAGGAATCACAAAAGACCAGCATTCAGGAGCTATAAGAGGCCCTTCTTCTCTCTCCCTGCACACAAGAATTATTCCCAAATTGGTCAGATGTGCCCAAGGTCAAAAAGCAGGGTCAGGTGTGGAGCCCAGGTCTCATAATTTCCAATTCACAGTTCCTTCTACTTCATCACAGAGTATTCTGTTTCCATTTTAAAAATTCATTAGTGTTCCTCAAAATGCTTTATTTTTAGAAACAGTCTAAATGTGAAAAAATTGAAGGTAAATTCAGGAAGCCCCCAGATGATAATATTTTGTGTTCCAAATAAAAGACTAGTGGCTAGCCATTAGCAGGATTATATTGCCCCCGACTCCACCCCCCCCCACCCCGCCTTTTTAAGGTTATAGTTAATGTAGAGACCATCTGGGAAGGATACAACTTTTCTTTAGCTACAGTGATACTTAAAAGCACTTATTTTAAACATCTGTACAAAATTCCAAGGTAAAAAACACTGAGAGCAAGTTTTACAACATTTTTTTTTATCAAAAAATCACAAAGAATGGATATACTTGTGGCCAGAGTCATTCACAAGCATCCAAATGTGTGCCTGTGCAATAAGATTCCTAGGAAATGTTCAAAGCTACGTCCTGGCCCTTGGCTTTTACTGCTGCCCTAAAGATTAGCTTCTCCAAATATCACTTTTTTCCATAAAATGTCCTTTTTTAAAAAACATTTGACACTTCGTTTTATCATTTAGTAGACTAAAGATCAAGCTAATCTTCCTCAAAATGTCTAATTATTTCATACTCTGAGACAATTGCTTTATTTTTATTCAGTGTAAAAACATAGATCTGGTAGCAAGATCTCCTTGGCGAATCAAAGAAAGAGTGTGGGGTTGAGATGGATCTTCTTTGTCAACACTCTAAGAGTTGAGATTCAAATGGAACAGATCTCAAAGAAGACAAAAATAAAGTAAATCTACCCTATGAGAAGGTAAAATACCAAGAGTGTCACAGGGTGTGAGGCCAAGGAAGTTCTCACACTCATCACTCCTAGAAATAACAAGAAAGTCTGAGAACAATAGAGGCAAGTCCTTCTTTTCACTATTGTCCTAAGCAACTACTGAAATCAAGCAGGATAGTTTTCAACTAATAGCTTTCCAAAGTCACTGGTCCACTCCCTCTGAGTCATGGCCAGTGATGAGGTTGCCTCCCTAAATACCACATTTATGTATCCCCACTTCTGGGTGGGGGGAAAAAAAAGAAGGGTCCTTTTTCTTATGATATACCAAAGTTCAACAGTGCTGGGTCTGACTAATTCTCAAAAAGAGCATGGATTGGGATCTACTAATACCCTCCATGATCATCAGTATACAGTGATTGAGTTTGCAGGCTCTGAATCCAAACTCCCTGGGTCCTGGGTCCAACACTTATCAGCTATGTGGATTTGGGCCACTTACTTAAGCTTTTAGCCTTGGTTTTCTAATCTTAATATGAGGGCAATTCCTCTCCTTAGTACAGTGACTGGTACGTTTGAAGAACTTAACAGTCAATGTTAGTATTTTCTTTTGTTCTGGGTCAACAAGCACCTGTCTGAATAATCCAATGCTGTATGTTATTGTGATAAAGAATATATGAAGAGTTGCCCTGAAGAAGTCTAAAATCTACTTGAAGGAATTAAGCACCTTTTTTTTTTAATGGAAAATTCCAATGGAGTCTCTAATCAAGTACTAGACTGTGAAAGTCAGCAGTTTATAAGAACTGGAGGGATGCTGACAAGGAAGCGATTAGTGAGAGGGAGATGTGGGCCACAAAGGGGGTCTTAAAGAATAAAAGTTGAACCAGCAAGTGATAACACTACTCTCAGGAGAGAAGCATGAGCAGCCTGGTACTCAGAGTAAGGGATAATTGCACAGGGCCAGCAAGGAAGGAATAGGAGGTTTCTGCTGGGACATACAGGGAACAGCTGCCTGAAACTCTGGGTAGAGGCAATGGGCTGGTCTGTTGGGCAGTAAGGAGCTGTCTTAGGTTCTATCGCAAGGAAGTAATGGGATCTGGGGTTGTGCCAAGAACATTTAGGAGACTTGGAGACAAGGTAACAAGAACTAATTCTTCGGGGGCGCCAGTGGGACTGGAGAAAACAACAAATTGAAGAGATTCTATAAATGAAAAGCTGATAGGATTGGTGGTTGATTTCAGGTAGAAGAAAGGACAGAAAGTGCCCTTGGAGAAGCAGGATAGCAGGGTTGCCATCAACAGAAATGGGAAGGTTAGGGGGTAGAACAGTTTGAGGAGTAAAGCACACGTGAGGTTTGCCATATTGATTTCAGGTGAAAAATGGAGTATCGGCAAAGAAGATGCGGAAATCAGGAAAAGAGTTCTGTTAAAGCTCAGAGTGGTATATAGGGACTAGAGTCATCAGGTTTGTGGCTTGGAGACCAGAATCTCAGGACAAGGCCTTGTCAAATACTCATATAAAGGATCGCAAGGGGAAAAGGAGTGCAAAGGAAGAAGAGAAATAAAATATGTTCTCATGCATCTCAAGCATGCTGAGAAGATAGGCATGACTAACTCAGGTCAAAGAAGACGAAAACTGAGGAAGAACTGTCTAGTCTGACCAGGGTATGCCTCACAGGGCTTCTGGGGAGCAGTACAGAAGTCCCACAATAGGAGTGAGGTGGGGAGAGGGGCATCAAGAAAAGAAAATCCTCTCCCTGCCAGAGAAGAGAAGAATGGGTGGCCTTATAGTTAGTGGAAATCTGTTCTCCTGTAACTTCCTGGTTCTATGTACTAAATGGAGCCATATGAAACACATCTTTATCCTTCTTCCTCTTGACAATCCTTCACATATTTAAAAATGTGGTGTGACCACTTAACATCATCTCCTATGGTTTAAATCCCATGGTTCAATTAGCATACTAATTAGCTGTGTGACTCCAGGTCCGTTTTCCAAACCAGGAAAGCTTTGGTTTCCTCATCTATATATGAGGGGGTGGTAAATAATAGTAACCCTCTATATAAGGTTGTCGAGAGAATTAAATGATCCAATGTGGGATTGCTAGCAGGATTCCAGGTACCTAGTAAGTACCCAGTAAATGTTTACTGTTATTACAGCTGCCATCACTGATGTCAGCGACGAATTTCTCCAGTCCCTCAATGCATCCTCATGGGATGTGGTTTCAAATCTCTTTGCCAGCCTATTCAGTTACTCTGAGTGAGTGGCAGTTTGTCGGGATCCATTAAGAGTCTGGAACCCGGCACTGAGATAAAGGTATGGCCTGAGGAACAAAGAAGAGAGATTCTAAATAATGCAGCCTAGAGCTACATTAGTGGTTTTGGTGGTCACATCACAGTGTTGGTCAATTCTTGTTTTTTTCTCACATATGCAGCAAATGCAGATTTTCTCCATCCGTGGTGGATTCATTAAATTTCACAGTTATATTTGGCAAAGGGTTCCTGTCTATCAGATGTTTCTGTATTTTGATTCAGTCATCCAGTATAATTGTTCTTCTTCCCAGCTTCCTGTCCCATGTTGTCAAAGACCATAATTAATTTTCGTGCAATGATTTTTGATGTCCAATAATAAAACAATTCCAAAAATCATTCTTTAAAGCTCTTTTGTGAAATTCTTCTAGGAGGCAGAATAACACCATTTAATTAGTTATGGTGTCTTCATCTACAAATAACAATAACAACAACAAAAACCTAATTCTAACAGACTTACCCCAAAAATGGAATATACTGGCTCATATAATCTAAAAGTTAAACACTAGGGTGGGTTTTAGGTGTGGTGTGATCAGGGCTTTGGCTCCATCTTTCTGCAGTTCTATCGGTTCTGCCCTTCCTTCGTTTTGTAATCAGGCTGGAGTAGTGAAGAAGGTGAAATGGTTGTATGGCATTCCCAGGCCTCTGATCTACTACCAATCAGAGCAAAAGTAAGGTGTTCTCTTCCCAGTCACTGACTGGAGTCCTACATTTCACTCTGAACACCAGAACCAAGTTCTGTCGTCAAGGCAATGCCACACACAGGCTGACTGCTCATCCACCAATCAGTCACAATAGCAACACCTACTTTTGGACCACATACGCACTGAAGAAATAGAGTATATTTCTTTAAAAATATTCTAAAACTCAGATTTCTCTATTATTTAGACAGGTTTTTCAATTATTTTGATTAAGTCAGAGTTCAGCAAACGTTTTCTTAAAGAGCCAGACAGTATATATTTTACACTTTGCAGGCCAAATGGCAAAATAGAAGCTATTATGTAAGTACTTTTGTAACCATTTAAGTGTAATGACTTAAAGATGTATAAACCATTCTTAGCTCAAGGGCTGTATAACAGAACAAAACAAAACAGGTGGCTGGCCAGATTTGGCTCCTGGGCTGTAGTTTGTTGACTCCTGCTTTAAAGCAGAACTATAAAGACATTAAGAAGGATTTGGAAGCGAGGGGGGAAAAAAGCAATAAATTTATTTCCATTTGGAAAAAAATCACATGTAAGAAAATGGGAAAGAAAATTTTAAAGGTACGTTTAAAATTTTAAAGCCTATTTAAATTTTAAATGGCTAATTATCATAAGCATACGATAAAAAGAAAATTTAGCAAATTTTGAGCTAAACTTTCCTTACCCTAAGAAAAAGACACTTCATTTTTAGAATTAGACTCAAGTTGTATAGATTCAAGTCAGGAAGTAAATATTTTAGGCTTTGCAGCCACACAGTCTCTACAGCTACCCAACTTGGCTGCTGAAGTGGGCAAGCAGCCACAGACAATAGGTGAATGAATGGGTGTGGCTGTGTTCCAATAAAACCTTACTTACAGAAACAGGTAATAGGCTGGATTTGGCTCACGGGGCTCAGTTTGCTTACCCCTGCTTTGTAATCTCTTTAGATTCTTTGACTGCAATTTGAGAAGGCCATCACCAAGGAGTTGCGGTGGGGGGGGGGGGGGGGGGGACTTTAATCATGTTTTCATAGCCTGAAGCCTCAGACATATAGTTTCCAGACATATTAGCATTCTGTCTTAATAACTAATGTTAAAAATAGAATTCTACTTAAACAGCTACATACAAACATAACGAAATTGAAAAACATGATTTTAAAGAAATGCTCATACGATCAAAATTTTAAGTCTTCCAAGGTTTGTGGCCCAAGATTTAAAAAGCACATATTTAGAAATTCTACAGATAATCTCAATACCCTGTTTGGTAATCACTAAGAGGTTATTCTTCGAGTGGTACTTGCACAAACTTGATTAGATATGGCTTCGTAGCTAACCATGTTAGCTTAACTTAGTGAAGCTCAAATTCCCCTAGCTTATGCCCACCAACTCCAGTTATTCAAGACAGCACAGGGGAAGTGCCCTGCAGGTCCGCACCATTCCAGGGACTATCCAAAATGACCAAACGGAAGAATTCCCCTCAAAAGAATCTCCAGGAAATAACAACAGCTAACAAACTGATCAAAAAGGATTTAAACAATATAACAGAAAGTGAATTTAGAATAATAGTCATAAAATTAACCACTGGGCTTGAACAGTGTAGAGGACAGCAGAGAATCTATTGCTACAGAGATCAAGGGACTAAGGAATAGTCAGGAGGAGCTAAAAAATGCTATAAACGAGCTGCAAAATAAAATGGAAACGACCATGGCTCGGATTGAAGAGGCAGAAGAGAGAATAGGTGAACTAGAAGATAAAACTATGGAAAAAGAGGAAGCTGAGAAAAAGAGAGATAAAAAAAATCCAGGAGTATGAGGGGAAAATTAGAGAACTAAGTGATGCACTAAAGAGAAATAATCTATGCATAATTGGTATTCCAGAGGAGGAAGAGAGAGGGAAAGGTGCTGAAGGGGTACTTGAAGAAATAATAGCTGAGAACTTCCCTGAACTGGGGAAGGAAAAAGGCATTGAAATCCAAGAGGCACAGAGAACTCCCTTCAGACGTAACTTGAATCGATCTTCTGCACGACATATCATAGTGAAACTGGCAAAATACAAGGATAAAGAGAAAATTCTGAAAGCAGCGAGGGATAAACGTGCCCTAACATATAAAGGGAGACCTGTAAGACTCAAATTCCCCTAGGTTAGAGTGCAAGTCCACGGCTTCAAGACACCTCAGGCGAAAAGCCTGTGACTTCCCACGGTGGTAGCTATGGGGGCTTCCTTGTCCAGGAGAGGAGCTGTGGCTGCCCTCTTCCAGAGCGAGTCACTGCCCATGCTGGTTCTGGGCACCTGCACCTTCCGTTCTCTGTTTCCTCCCTCACGTCCTAGCGGGGTACTGACACACGGCCATCTTCTGCCAGAACTGCTGCAACCACTGCTTCTCAGTGGGCTCCTTTGTCCCAGGCTCTCCCCTCTCCCTGCCCTTCACTCTGCTGCCAGAGTCCGTCTTGTCTTCTGCTGAAAACCTGTCAGTGGCTCCCTGCAGTCTACAGCCTCCGGACCCATGCTCCTGCCGCACCGGGCCACCTGCCTTTCTTTGAACCTGCTGCCACCAAGTCAAACATCCTCAGCTTCTGCCGTTCTGTTAGCAAAAAGCACAATGTCCGACCTCGACGGAAAGTGAGCCACAAGAGGCATCCCAAAACCACGCACCCCAGGTCGCTCCCCTGATCTTCAGGTCAGAATGAAGTGCTCTCACATCTAAACTCCCAGGGCACAGCTTCCAGCTCTGCTTCCGTTCCCCCAGCATCGGAGTTCATCACTGAACAGTGCTTCCAAAACTTTCGTGTGCATTCACTTCATCTGGATATCTTCTAAAAACGCAGATTCCAATCCAACAGGTCTGGGATGGGGCCCGAGATTCTGCATTTGTAACTATCTCCCAGGTGATGCTGACGTTGCTCTTCCAGAGCCCACACCTGAGCAGCCAGCCTGCTGCCGTGCAAGCGCTTCATGGGCAGGGTCCATTTCTCTGTCTCCCACCACCGCCCCCCCAACCCCGACCCCTCAGCTTTGCTTACCGAGAAATGCTTATCAAATGGAAACGGTGGAGTAAGGTGGGACTCTACAAAATCCTCCTGGCCAGTGCTTGTTTTTTCCAAATGGAAACAGTTTTTCAGGCACATTACCCTTAACTTCTTAAAATAATAATGACTTCATTATTTTTGAAAACAAAAATGATTCATTTATTAATTTTTTAAGGCCAGGCAATATAAGAAAGTACAAAGAAGATTTTTCAAAAAACCATCCAGGACCCAACCACCCATAAGTATTAATATGTGGTAAACATCATTGCAGACATATTTTGCATATAGTCAGATGAAAAGAGAAAAGAAAGAAGAGGGACTTGGAGGGAGGGCAGTAAAGGGCACATATAAATGGGATCATACCATACATGTCATTGTAATTTTAAAGTATTAAGTATAAATTTTACTTGAATTTAACAGAGAAAGAGAAATTGAGATGAAACTGAAGGAATTGTAGAACTTCAGATGAATGGGTCTTCCCAAGAGATATTAGTTTCTAAAAGATCTCTCTGAAGTTAAGAAAAAAAAATAATGAAAAACATTAGGATGCTGAAGTATTCTTTTTAAAATTTATATTTCACTTCCAGACTGTAGCTACTGACAAATCTACTTCCTCTCATGAAGTGAAATAATTAGTACTCACACTTCTTCCCAAGTACTGGTTTCGGTTATTTACATTACTATTACATCATCGTTTCTGTTCCATAGCCATCATTTTCAGACTTTTAACTCACTATGAAAATAAAGTCAATACTCACCATGAATGCCTTTACCATAGCTTCTTCATTTCAGAATTTTGACTTGTCAATTTGATGTCAAGACTTTTCTAGAAAGTGCATGTGTACTATAGTCCCCAAGTTCATTCACATCTGGAAATGTCTATCTGTGGTCTTTGTACTGAAAAACAACTTGGCTGGCGATACAGTCTTGGGTTATCCTTCTTATACTTAGAACTTCATTGACACTACTTCACTGTCTTCTGACACTCAGAGGTGCTCTAATAAAGCCAGAGGCAGCCTGCCTCTTCCTCCTTCTATGTGACTCACTTGTGCAGCCTGAATGGTCATAGGATACCTTCTTCCATTTATCCACCCAATCAACAATTACTAATTGAGTGTGTACTATGTCCCGGGTATTCTAGTGCCAAACACTGTCGGAAGTATCTCAGTGTGGAGTATTCCGCCTCAAACTTTGTTGGGGCAGGATGTGTCCATTGAGGTTCAGATTCAAATTTTTATTTCAGGAAGTTGTCTCTTCCGTTCTCAATTGGTTCTTGTGAGTACCAAAGGAGTTAATGCATGTAAATCACTTGGAAGAGTGGCTGGCACTTAGCTGAAAGTAAGATAGTACTAGGAGGGGGCGTGGAAGAGGACCCTCTCCTTCAGGAATACCAATGCCATGCCTCCCGTATCAATTTCAATTGCTCCACTCATTTCATACCTTTTCATTCATTTCTTTCTGTGTGGTTTCTTCTAACCTGTACACCATGTCTCATTACATTTTCAACTGTTTTCATTCTCACTTTATTTCTAATATGACTTTATTCTCCATGTTTACACATTTTTCTTTCATTTCTTGAGAACTGAAAACATATTTTTCATCTCTTTAGGTTGGCTTAGAATCTCTAATTTGAATTCTTATAACCCAAAGAAGAGCTCCTTTTTCCTTTTTATTTTTTTTTTTTTATTTTTATTTTTTTCAAATTTTTTTTTTTTCAACGTTTTTTATTTATTTTTGGGACAGAGAGAGACAGAGCATGAACGGGGTGGGGGCAGAGAGAGAGGGAGACACAGAATCGGAAGCAGGCTCCAGGCTCCGAGCCATCAGCCCAGAGCCTGACGCGGGGCTCGAACTCACGGACCGTGAGATCGTGACCTGGCTGAAGTCGGACGCTTAACCGACTGCGCCACCCAGGCGCCCCTTCTTTTTCCTTTTTAAAAAAAAATTTTTGACACTATGGAAAACTGTTCTAACTCTTGTTTTTAGAGGGCAGTTCCTTTTGTGATCCATTTTCTTCATCTGTCTTTTGTTATGTTTTTTACGTATCTATGCTTGAGTCCTCTGTTAATGCTTGTCCTCATATTATCTTTAAACAGAACAATTTATTTGTTGAAGAATGAACAGGATCCACCAAGGCAGAGAGTTAGGATGTTCCGTGACTTCAACTTTAGTTAGCTTTCTCGAACAATCCATTTTCTGTTTTTTTTCTTAACCTGAAGCATGTGTTCCCTTGGTCTGGGTGTAGCAAGTTTCTGTGACTCACAGAAAAGCCCTGTTACATGATAGGCTGCTTGAGTTCTAATCTAGCAAACCCTCTTCCCCATGTATACAGACGCACACCAGCTGGAGGAGACCATCACCCTCAGCACTGTTCCCCTGTCTTTTCACCATCTGGATCTTGAATGGGGTCTTAACAGGGGCATCCCTCCTTCTTCTGTGGCTGGCTCACATCCTTAGGTTTCATTTCTTTAATTAAAGACTATTGGATATGTACCTTTCTGAACTAAGAGACTCACTCTTGGGGAAATCTGTTTCTTGCTCTATGTATGAGGAGGTCAATGTCTGCTCTCAAATTACCCCTTGTTTTCATCTACATTCCATAGACTCTGGCAGGTTAACTAGACTCTTCTGGTTGCAACATTCCAAGTGACAAGAACCTAAAGTACCGTAAGCCGTCCCTGTTAAAATAAATAAAGGAAAGAAGAGAAAGGAAAGAAGAGAGAGAGAGAGAGAGAGAGAGAAAGAGAGAAAGAGAGAAAGAAAGAAAGAAAGAAAGAAGGAAGGAAGAAGGGAAAGGAAGAAAGAAAGAAGGAAGGAAAGAAAGAAAGAAAGAAAGAAAGAAAGAAAGAAAGAACGAACATATTGGTTCACAAAACAGAGCTATCTACAATGTGGATATGGTGGTCTCAGGCACAGCTAGATCTAGGGGTATATAAATATATCATCCTTAAACTTGGTCAGTAGCTCCATTTCCTTGGCTCTGTTTACACATCACTTCCCCTCTCAGAGTTATCCTCCACGAGGCAATGAAATGGCCACTGTTGGCTCTAAGACCACATCATCTTTACCACTTACGAACTTGAAAGAGCACTTTCCTCAAAGGCTTTGGCAAAAGGCCCAGAGAGGAATTCAGCTGGCCTGTTTGGGATCATGTGCGCACCCTGAGACCAACTGCTGTGAATGGTGGGCTGGAGAACTCTGATAGCCAGTCCAGGGCCTCATAATCACCCCTGGGAAGGTATCTAGGGAACATAGAGTCCCTCTCTAAACACTGACTGAGCAGGACTTATTATACGACGCAAGGCGGCTCGCCCTCCAAAAAGAAGTATGCTAGGTAGACAAAAATAACCAAGCCCATACGCAGTGTAAAGTTTGCTCCATGTTTTGTAGTTTGGGGTTGGAACTATTTCTCTATTTCATTGATGGCATTTATTTCTGTGTTTTTCATTCTCTGCTGCTTTTGTTCAGTTTCTGCAGAATGCCTTTGCTTTACCATCTTTAACCAGAAGCCCTCATTTCTTATTTTTTTAAACGTCTATTTATTTATTTTGAGAGAAAGGGAGAGAGAGCATGCAAGCTGGGGAGGGGCAGACAGAGAGGGAGAGAGATAATCCCAAGCAGGCTGTGCACTGTTAATGCACCGCCCCACACAGGGCTCGATCCCCAAACCATGACATCGTGACTTGAGCCGAAATCAAGAGTTGGCCGCTTAACCAAATGAGCCACTCCGATGCCCTCCTCTTTTCTTATTTTTGACTCCCCAAACACTATTGTTACTTGACAACTTACAAATAAGGCTTTTAAGCCTTATCGATCATTCTACCATCTACAGTGAAAACTGGGAGGAGATGGGAATGAAGGAGCACAGTTGTTTCCATTTTACAGATTAGAAAACTGAGCCCAGCATGCAGATAAATCAAATGGCTGAGAGAGAAGTGAACCTAAATCCAAGGATCACAGCTCCTAGCAAAGAGTTCTTGACTGCTCTTGGGCTTTCCTCCTGAAGACTGCATTTCCAAACCGCAATAGTTTGAATATTTACACAGAAAGCCTTAAAAGGTTTTTAAGCAGATATATGAAAGGGTTCATCAGACTGAACCACTGGATGGATGGATAGATGGATGGTTGGACAGATGGACAGAGATATATATACATATGTATTTTAATGGAAGCTTTATTATTTTCAATCCACATGCCAACTCAAAGTAAGAGACAGTGTAGTGTTGCTACGGGGCAGGCCTGCCAAACCTTAAATGGATCCTTAAATGGACACACAGAGACTGGCGTAATTGCACCGCTGTTTGAAGATGACAGGTTGATAAGTGCTTGAGAGTATGTTCTCTTTTGGAAAGTTAAATAGTCCCCCAAGATCTTGTTTATGATGATGCCTTGCTTAGCAAATCCTTTTTCCATCACGACTGGCATAAAGTGAAACTCCAGTCCATCCCAGGTCTGAGTTGTCCATATTCTAAGTGAATTCTCGTTCACTGGAACAAACTGACCCCTTTACTCCCCAGCTGAGAAGCACTCAGTGGGAAGGGCCGCTCCCCCATTCACGGTGTAAGGACCGTGCACGGGCAGCAGGTGCTCACTTCCTCTGTCCCCTTGAAGAGACCTGCTGGTCTCCTCAAGCCGGAGTCATCTCATGCCTCCTCCTTTTCTACTTTGCATTCCCTTCCCTTCCTTCTCCTGCCAGCCCAGCTCACTGACAAGAGCCTTCATTTTCCACATTATGGTTTAAAGATGGAAAAATGTTAATTGAGTAAGGCTTTAGCATCAAAACTGGGAATACTCCACTGCATAGCAAAGATCATTTCTTGGAATTATTCACTTAAATGTTTACAAGAAACAATTATCAAGTGTCCCAGATTGATTCACAAATGCAATTAATGAAGGAATTGCTAATAGTTTCCATTTTCCGGTTTGTTTTAATCCTACTGTATAAACTGTCTTTTTGGCGCCACTCCACCAAAAACCCATCGATGATGAAAGGAGGTACAGATTCATAAAGCAGAAATGTTACTGGAAGTTAAACTTGCCAGGGTGCACTGCAAACCCAACTCAGACACAATCATTACACGACGCAAAAGCCATCCTAACAAAACAGAAAAAAAACAATTAGTGCCGCTGCCAACACCTCATAATTCTGGACAGTCAGGAAGAGGTGATTCCAGTCCCTAACTGATTTCTCCTTTGCTGTTTGTGGGATCAAATATGTAACTGAAAATGCCTTTGCTGTCCCTGACGGAAGACATAATGAACTCTGGCTTGCCAGATGATTCTGCAACATCTGAAGGTTTGCAAAATAAAATAAAGTACAATAAAATAAAACAGCTCTTGTCTGGTTTTTCCTCGTCAACTTTAATTACTATAAGGATGGGTGCAGCAAGAGAAATGTTTCCTTTTCGCTTCAGTGCTGGAGCAACACGAGCTCTCCCGCAGTCTTTCATGTGCAAGCTCTGAGGTCTGCAGCCTATTCTTACTCACCGACTGGAAAAGATTGGTTGCAATGGCCAGTTTGATGTTTTGTGCTCAGCTCCCAAAGTCCCAATTGGAAGTCATTCTCTTCCACTTAAGGAGACATTTCATTTTTCCTTTAATTTAAAAAATGTTCTGAACGCAAAGCAACATTACAAGGACCGCTGGGTTGCCTAATATAAATTCCACATGCGCGACACTCTTCAGGCTGTGTCAGCAGACAAGGTCAGTTTAGCTAAACTAACCAGCTGCCAAGCAGCCAGTTCCGGGAAAATTTTAAGCACGCTGCGTGTGTACAAGCCAAAGTCAGACCCAAAATCTAAAGTGAGGGCAACAAGCACTCGGTCTTAAAATGGCCCATGGAATTTAATCTTGTTAAGCAAATTTGAACCAGGCAATTGTCCATAATGACCCAATGGAAAGTCAAAGAAAAATATCTCTAACTGAATGACCCTGTCCAGTCCAGGACCTTCTGCCTATCTTGGCATCATTATTGGCTGGGACTGGAGAACAGAGGCTTCTCTCCCAACTCCACCCCTGACCCCTATCCCTAGTTATTCAAGGCTTCTTTAGGAAAACACCAGGGTGAGAATTCACATGGTCTATACAGTGAACATTTCTCCACAAATCTTTAATATGATAAGAAAATTGTTCCTCAATTTTTTAGGGGAAGCCCTAGAAAGCCCTGCCTAGGAACGTGGTATGAAATAAAGTAATTCCCAATAATTCATTTTATGAGGTATTAGTAGACAGATACCATGGATAACAGAAATCTATAGGATTCTTCTGTTTTAACTGTTTACCCATTGACAAAATGAATGTTTAAATCCAAGTATCTACTGGAGAATAAAATAAGTGTCCACTCTTCAATGGAATTAACAACAGTGAACTAGTCCAAAGGGAGGGAACAAGAGATTCCAGGCCAGGCAAGAATCCCAAATAACGCACAAACAGAACAATCACTCATCACTCAAAGGCTGGCTGGAACAGTCTAAAGCAAAGACTACTGACAGTCCTATCAACGCAGCATTTGGCAGGTATGAATAAACGTTTTCCCAAGAATTAAATAGGGAATGATGTAAAATCAACTCCATCTAGCCATGAAGAAAAAAAGTCTTTCCTATTCATGCATCATTAACTTAAAAATTTGTTTATGTAAAAGGGAAAATGCAAATCAATCATCTCCATAAGATAAGGAAACAAACTGGTATTGACAGTTATCCAGACCAGAAAATCAAATCAAAAGAATACTGACCCTCCACTTCTGAGATGAGATGGCAAGGATGTTGTCCCTTTAAACATTTCTTGCTCCTGAATTTCACTGAAGCCTCCATCGTAAGTTAGCTGAAGTGGGTGACTCTTTAAGTGGCCCATGGCGTTTGATTCTGTTAAATAAATCCCATTTATTTTCACCATAGGGTCCCCCTTCACAACGGTTTCTTTGGATTCCACTGTCTTCTTTGCTGTAACAATCAAGGAAATGTTTCGTCAAAGTATTTCTTACTTTAAGAATCACTATTTCAATGTTTTTTTTTTTTCAGTCTGAGAATTGGCACATTGTAAGAGTTATATGTTACTTATAACATATAAGTTATAACTTATAACATATAAGTCTGGAATTGTACGGCCAAAGCCTACCTGGACATCTACAATACCTCACCACTATTTCAGGCTTGGTGGCACCAATTCATCAGAAACGAGTGGGATCTTCTCTTGACTCTCTGAGTCTACCAGAGGACAAACACTCAAATTAGGTTTATGAATAACTCCATCCACATTTAAATACATCTGCATCCCAGAGTGATGACTCCTTTTCCTGAATTTGATCATGTTAATAATTTTTCATTCAAAAAATCTTGAGTGCCTCCATGATATCAGGCACTGGCCTACACATTCAAGATGTAGCAATGACAAAACAAAGATCCCTGACTTCTTAGGGCTTATATTCTAATAGGTATGAAGAGATAATAAATAATATACCATGATAAATGAGGTATATTATAGAATAACTGCTACGGAAAAAAAAAAAAACAAAGCATAAGTAGAAAAATGGAGAAAACTAAAGAGGATTGGGGATGGGGGCAGGTAGCAGTTTTGAACAGGGTGGGTATGGTAGGCAAACCCTTAATGGAGGCAAGGCATCTGGCTATCAGTTGATGAGGGACAATCTTCCTTGCAGAGGGATTAGCAGGTATGGAGGTCTTAAGGCAGGAGTGTGCCTGGCATGCTTAAGGCACAATAGGAGTGGAGTATGTGAGGGAGAAGAAGAAGAGAGGTGATCAGAGGGGCGGCAGCCAGATCGTGGAGGCCTTACACACCACTGCTAGGTGGTAGGAAGACAGCTTTGGCTTATAAGGCTTTCTAAAGAGGAGTAAGATAATAAGAGTTGCAAAAAGTCCAGTCTCTAAACTGAAACATCTATTGTGTCTATGACTGCAGATTCTTAAACTTGTGATACAACAGTGTTTCTTTATCAACAAATGGCCATTAGGCATAGTTCATCTGTGATGCTGCCACCACGCTTGAATCTCTGAGAGAATATTTTTTTCAAAAGGGCAGGGAGGGATCAGGTTTTATAGAAAAACACTGTTTTGCAAACACCCAAATGTCTTTTTCTGCACTTGAACGAGCAAACCAATAAAAACCAACAAAACCACTTGGTCCACTCTGACCAAGCCCCCTGCTTTCAAAACAATGCATTTCAAAACTGAAAGAAACTTTAGAGATCAGCTAGCCCAAATTTCAATTTTCAGATGAGAAAACGGAAAACCCAAATGTTAAGTGGCCAGTCTCAGTTCACAGAGCAAGTCTGGGGAGAGCCGGGACCATACAGTAGGAAGAGCGTAGGCTTTGCCCTTTCCATCAGACTTGGGGTCAAGGACTGGCTGACCTACGCAGGCAGGTCACTCAACCTTTCTCTCACCTTTCTCAGTAGTCCCCGCCTCTTAGGGATGTGGTGAGAATTAAACAATTTGGCCTAGTAAAGTGATTTACTCAAAACCCAGAAGTTATTTCATCATCATTAAGGGAACCCAAGAATCCCGACTTCTGGTCCAGGGCACGCTCAGTAGCACCACTCTGCCTTAAATATCTTTCCTACTGAATAACAAAGCACATGTTTTGTTTTAGGTCACAGAGCATCTTTAGCCTATTCCTGTATTTTAACATTTGTTTCTTTCCTTAATTTACTCCAAGGATATTTACTAGGCACTCACTGCTACATGCCAGGTGCTGCTCCAGGTGCTGGTGGTCTAACCAAGAAGTCCCAGCGGTCAAGGAGCTTCTCTTCTAGAGGGGAAACACACCCATACTCATAGGGGGAGTTGCTGCGGCCCCCTCTAACTTCACAATCTATTGGAGTGAGCTGTCACTTATTACTACAGCGAAGAGCTGCCCTGGGGCTCAGTCTTCCTCCTGATGGATGTCCACCATTAAACTGAGCATTCGTAACAATGCCCTGTGTGTCCCTGGTAAATATCTGTAGCACATTTTACTAATTTTGTAATGGATCATGGCTCAACTTCAAAAGTCTACAACAGGGGTGACTCAGTCAGTTAAGTGGCCGACTTCAGCTCAGGTCATGACCTCATGGCTCGAAGGCTCATGAGTTTGAGCCCCACGTCTGGCTCTGTGCTGACAGCTCAGAGCCTGGAGCCTGCTTCAGATGCTGTGTCTCCCTCTCTCTCTGCCCCTCCCCTGCTCGCACTCTGTCTCTCTCTCTCTCTCTCTCTCAAAAATAAACATTAAAAAAAAGAAGTCTACAACAAATAGTATTACTATACAGGAACGGTTCCATTTCACAGATATTGCTTTGGCACCTACTACATATTAGACCCTGTTTTAGGTTCTCAGGCTCTTTTCCTACTGAAAGAAATAAAGAAAACCCCTCTTCCTACTGAAGCTGCTCAGTCCAGTAGGGGAGATAGAGAGGCGGCCATGTAAAGAGAGAAATGCAGTACAGCATGGTCTGAGCCAGTAAGGGTGGTATAGAGAACAGGAGAGTCCTGAGGGGTGTGGAATTGGTCAGGGAAAGATTCATAGAGGAGGCAGAGCCTGAGAAGTATTCTTTAAGGATTAACAGGAGGCAAAAAGGAGTTCTGTGAAAAAGGAACAAAAGTCTGGAGTCAGAGTTAGCTTTATGTGCATACATGCTGTATAGTCAAGCAGGGCCCCACACAAAGAAGGGCCCTATGCTTGGCTGTTGCCATCTTGAAATTCCCAATAATTTAATAAAGAGCCCCACATTCTCATTTTGCACTGGGTCCAGCAATTATAGAGCAGCTCCTGCAAGAGGCTTGAATCAGCAGGACCAGGATGGGAAACTGCAAGGAGTTCCAAACCGCTGGTGCACAGGCTGTGGAGGGTAGGAAAAGGAGAGTCAAAAGAAGGGCCTGGAATGTTAGGCTAGATCACTATGGAGCTGTGCATGATGAGGAGCAGAGATATTATCCCCTAGGCTAGGAGTCAGCAAACTAACCACCAAATCTAGTCTGCCTCCTGTTTTCGTACTGCCTACAAACTCAGAATGGTTTTTACATTTTTAAATGGTTGGGAAGAAATCAAAAAGAGAACACTATCTTGTGTCATGCGAAAATTACAGGAAATTCAAGTTTCAGTGGCCATAAATCAGTCTATGTGGCTTTCCCACTATAACAGCAGAGTTGAATAGGTTGAGCAGAGACTATATGGCCCATGAGGTCTAAAATATTTACTCTCTGGCCCTTTACAGAAAAAGTCTGCCAACTTCTGTGCTAGGTCAGCATTTCCCAAACTGCATTTTTCAAAAGATAGATTCCACAGTCAAGTACATTTGTAAAATGCTGGGTTGAATTAAAATTAAATAGGCATCTTTACTGACCCTCAAATATGCCCATGTGCGCCAGGACTCTCCAAGAAGGAGAGGAAGCAGGCAGATTGATTTGAGTGCTGAACCACTTTTCCAAGGGAATGCTGGAACTCAGTTTGGCAAACACTCCTTTAAGGCACAGGGAGCCCTCCAAAGGGTTTTCAGCAAGAAGATGATGCAATTTGATTTTTATTTGCTTCCTGGCCCATATGGCACACACAGAAAATAATCATTTTCACGGTCCACTGGGATGAAGGGAGAAGGCGGCTGCTCACAGCCATGTGTGGTTGGCAGCTTGGTTTCTCCAGGCTCTTCTGGCTGCTCTAAGGGCTGAGGGTCATCAGTGAGCTGAGGGAGGATGAGAAAGGGGCCTAGAAGGCCAAGCACAAGGCAAGAGGTGAGAACAGAAGTGCAGCAGTGGTGGGAAAGGGAAATGCAGACCCAGAAGATGCTTAGGAAGCCTATTTAGGAAGCCTGTCGAGGGCTCTCTCTGTGAAGGCAAAGAGGGCAGGGATTGGGGGTGGGGGGGAGACTGCTCTGAGGTCTCTGTCCAGCTTGAGTAACTGGGGCAGCCTTAGCATCACTGCCATGTCCAGCTGAAAAGCCTATTTCAACACAGAGCAATTAAACTGCTGGTCCTGTGAAGATAACTACACACCTCTCTTCCCCTTTCATTTTCTTAAATCAGGAATTCCAAGCCTGCCACCACACCCCCAGCCCTGCCCGCGGCAGAGTCGGCTACAGATGACTTCACATCAAAGGAAGGGGCACACCCTCTGTCTCCAAGCACGGCTGCCTTTACACCCCAGTCACCCACCGAAAGACACCTTTACTAAACAATAGAGTCTCTGACACAAAGCCCAGGGAGCTCCTGCACAAATGACAATAATTCCAAGGCTGCAGCATTAAAATATACATGTATAACATATATAATAATATGTAACATATTTTTTTAATTGGGCAACGGTGCTTTTAAAATGACTCCGACTTTTTACTGCCATTGTTTCCTGAGTGCTGACACAGACCCCAGGGCTGATGAGCAGGGAGCACCTGCAGACAGGGTGGATAAAAGGACGGCAACAAAGACCTGTTTCTGACCGCTCGGAGGCGTGGGGATGGCCTCGGTGCTGGGAAATGACAGCCGCAGATGGCACCTCCCAAGCACAGGTGTGCTGTGGGTGCACAGTCGAGGGCCAGGCGGCCTCGAAGGGAAGGCACAGAGCCACAAGGGAAGCAAAGAAGATGGGGATGGTGGGTGAAGCACCGTCTCTCCGGTCACTCACCTGTAGACGTGAACAGCTCAGGAAGCAGCAAGGCTCCCAAGGTGAGCAACCAGGAGTTAAATGCCGCGGAGGCAGCATTCAGGCTTGATAGCAAAACATCTAGCAAACAACAGTACCGGCACACCAGCTCTACCACCCGTTTACAAGGAGTGACGCTGTTCCTCTCTAGGTCTGACCTCAACCCCTGACCCCGGACTCCAGATCCCATCCCCTCTCCTGCTGGCAGGGGCTTTGCTCCTGCAATTACCAATCCTTCCGGATCTAACTGGTCTAACTGGGGCCCTGGTGGGGGAACGGTTGAAAAGTTCCTCAGGTGATCCTAATGTGCAGCTATAGCTGAGAAACTGAAGTCAGATGAGGTCTCTCCCTCACTTAAACCCTGCCCTGGCTTTTCAGTGCAAGCAGAATAAAGTCTGGACTGGTTTCCACAGCTCGGCCCTGCCGGGCTGTGGCCTCCGCTTCTTTCACGTTCCCACGGTTAACCACCTTCCTGCCGCACTGGCCTTCCCAGCCTCCACCATCCGAGCCTCCCCCCGTCTCGGGCCTCGCTGTCCCTCAGTACGGGCACCTCATGCACAGGTTTCTATATACTTGCCTTTTTCTCCCTAGTCACGTTTCGACCCAGGGGTCACCTCCTCAAGCACATTCCAGTGCCACCTGAGCTACTCCCGCCATGACATTCTCCATCCTGTCATTTTGCATATCTTCTTCATAGCCCTCATCGGACCCAAATTATCTTATTTCTTTGTTTTCCCGTTTACTGTCTATCCCCCCTCACAAGCTCTTTGAAGGCAGGACCCTGTGAACCTAGAATGGTATCTGGCACTTAGAAGGGGTTCAATAAATATCTGATTGGCTGACTGTTAGAAAGGAAACAAACTGGGACATCGAGGTAAAGCAAGTTGCCTAATTATATATCCCGTGACAGCATCTGCTACCGTGCGACTTGAGTGCCCTGGATTGCCTATTTCCCTTTCTTCAGGACTTCTTCATGAGTCTCTTTGGCTATGTCAGGGATTACAGGGATCAGAGGGACCAGAACATGAGTAAAGTGGGCTGGGGAGACATAGGGAACTGCAGCCCATACCCCGGGCTAATGGGAGTGGATGGGTGCTACATGAAACAAAGGCCCAGGACTGCCAGATCTTCTAATTTTTTCATAAGAAGTCATAAATCTGGACGCTTCCATGAGATCTTCTACCTTTAAGTGTTGGTGACTCATTAAAAGAAAACCCTTGAATATCAAACAAGTAGGATCCTCAGGCAGTGACTTGTAACTTTTGGGATCCATCTTCAGATAATCTCCTCTCTGTGACTGTACACCTACCCCTATTCATCTTATTGATTGAAGGAGGGCCCATTCTGCAGCCCCTAGTAAAGCGGTTTTCCAACTTTTTGGACTACATGCAGTAATAATAAGTTCATAATATAAATTAATATAAGTGTAATATATAATAAATTAATAATATGACCCTGAACACACATGTACGTGACCACAGTAAGGTCTCCTTGAAGCAATACTTGCCCTACGATCTGTGATGTGCCCTGATGTCTTCCATTCTATTCTATGCTATTTCATTTTTTTTTTTTCTCTCAATACTGGTGTGATGCTCTAGACTGATTGTCATCCCACTAAAGAGACATTTCCTGCAGAATCTGAAAAACTCTTAGTGTACTCTGGACAGGGGTTGATTCCAATGGTTGGGGCACACATTAGAGCTTGAGGTTTGTAGCACCTCTGCCTCCAGGTGTAGATACCTGCCAGCAATTCTGTGGGAAAGAACTGGAAAAGCCTCCAACTTTAGCTTACTTTGTCACATGGGATTGGAAAGGTATCCTCAAAGACCTAAGCTTAGGGCACATTGTATGAATCTTTAAATGTGCCTAATGAAATGAACAACTGTTTGAACTAATTTAAAAAATCACTTATTTCTTATAGGTGAACTCCTTCATTAGAAAACACTTAACCCTAATATTCTTTTTCTAGCAAATAACTTTTTTAAAAAAACTGTGATATTTAGGTACTCTTCATGAATGCCCAGAAAAATATATGAATAATGTTTCTTCACCAGCTTTTGCATAATATTAACTAAGCGTTACTGTAAAAATCCTGTGGGGTTTGAAAAAAAGTCCTGTAAAAATAACTTGTATGTGCAAATTCAAATCACCTGCCCACCCCCAGCCCACCCCCCGGTTTAAAGGATGTCACCCAGCCTTACGCTCAGCGGGAGGAAGCGTCCTGTCAGGCAGAAGAGCCCCCTGGGAGGCCGCCCTGAATAAGCGCGCCCGGGCACTGCTTATTCTTCTCATCTTTGCAGCATCCACTGGGGGTTTGGGAAAGGAAAGGCAGGGGTCCTCCTCCGGGGCGGGAGATGCCGGAGCTTTCGGTCTCTGGAAAGAGATTTTTCAAATGATTGGCATGAGTTTCCGCATCTCAAATAAGACCCCCACCCTGGCACTGGCACTGACACCTCCAGGGGGGGCTTCCAGCTTCGCTTCACCCCGGCCACTCGATTCTACACCTCACGGGCCATTTTATCTCACGTATGTGTATGTATAGCAACTTCCCATTGCTTTTGTCAAATATATTGTATTAAATCCTCTATCGGGCTTAGCATATTTGAAAAAACAATTTATGCACGCTAGGAAACAGGTATCTGTATAAGAGACTGTAATATTGACACAGTATACTCAAAATGCTTTGTAAATTTTTGTGTTCCTGCCAGCTCAGAAAAGTTACTTAGCACCTATACATGTCAAGAATTATGTGGAATATAAATACTGCCTTAACATATTTTGGACTCCAGAAAGGTATTTTTTTAAGAGTATAAATATCCTTGAATAATTTAGATCATAAAGTCATAAAACCTAAGAGCAAGAAGTTGTCTTGGACTTATGATATAAAAATGTTTTATTTTCTACCTCTCAGAATTCTATGCTGATACCCTTTGAAAAGGAATATTATGGGCTACATTCCAATTCCTTAAAGACTTTTAAAAGTACCAGCACAACGGGGCACCTGGGTGGCTCAGTCAGTTGAGCGGCTGACTTCGGCTCAGGTCATGATGAGTTCAAGTCCCACACTGGGCTTGCTGCTGTCAACATGGAGCCTGCTTTGCATCTTCTGTCCCCTTCTCTCTCTGCCCCTCCCCTGCTCATTCTCTCCCTCCCTCCCTGCCTCGCTCTCAAAAATAAATCAAACCTTTAAATATAAATAAATAGAAATACCAGCACCAAGCACTGTGCCACCCAGAGCACCCTGCGGTCCCACTTTCAGGTGGTGGTGTCCTCCAGCCCAGCGCCAGAACCTCACGTGGGCCTCAACTCCCACTTCTGGTGTGGCTTGGTGATCCACCCTGCCTCCCTCCAACCTTAACAAGATCATCTGCTTATGAAAGAGCAATTTTATGGCAGCAGGTGCTTTTAGCTCTCTAACCAAAAACAACTGAGTTAGAGTTCCTGAAGTTACTTACGTAATATGTGAAATGAGTGATTCTCAATCTAGCAGGTTAATCAACAAATTTCTTAAAAATCCAGTGTGAAATTTAAGTCAGATAATTTGGAAAAATGAGTGAGGTTATCTATCATATATGGCACATAATTCCCAACACTCATTTTCTCGTATACATTAATAGAACCTCGACATCTATATTAGACTTCTCCTTCCAATAAGTTGCTTCTTTCAACACTGATGATATTTTTCAAAATATTTTTTTTGTATCATTTCATTCATTTGCAATTAGAATCAACCCATAAGCCAGATAGAAAAATATTAGCTTCATGACTTTAGAGAAGTGTGTCTTCTCTAAAGGTAAATAAAGCGGCTTTAAATAAAGAAGGTAAATAAACCTTCTCTAAAGGTAAATAAAATAATCAGCCTAATATAGGGGAAGAGTAAATGACTCTGAGATCAAACCCAAACTGGAGTGCAGTCGATTTACTAGTAGTGGAGTGAACTTGGGCAGGCCATTCCTTTCTCTGAACTTGCCCAGCTACCAAATGGAGATAGGAGGCCTCTTCTTTCAGGGACGCTGACATACATACAATTCCCTCTATGGAAACTCAAGAAATGAAGCTCCCTTCCCTATGTAAGTTGCTCACCCTTTATTAACCAGATTTGGTTCCAAGTTACTTTTAAGTCTCAAAAGTCAGGGCCCTAGCCTCTGATACAACTTGGCTGGAAAAAAAGATTTTGAATTCAGAGGGGTCTCTTCTGAAGGGGCAACACTCATTTGTCTGTATAAATTATGCTATATTTACTTAATAGTCCCTTTACTGTTTAGTCTAATTGTTACAAAATATTCATAAGAATGCCACCTAGGTCATGAAACTAATAGTAACAAAAAAAGCAAAAAATATAATACAGGAAAATAAGAGCTTTATGAAAGGTGAAGTATATAAGGATAATGTCAATATTGAATGTAGATAGGAGGTTTTCTTATCTCAGAATGCCAGTGCTCTGCAGGTACCCTGAATCTGAAACAAAGATTGAGAAGTCTGCCAATTAATAATAATGTAAATAAAGTAGATGACTTCTTTGATAGATGCCCTAACAGTTATAAATGTTTTGGGTACTAAGTAAAAGATCTTATAAAAAGGGAAAATATGCAAAGCTAATTTTTATCTGAAGGAAAATAACTCAATTATCTCTGGATGGCAAGATAAATCCCTTTAACTGCCCCTTGATAAAAGATATCATTTTCCTAGTGCAAAATTAGTCATTGTATAGTGAAAAATGAGTTCCATTTGACTATTGTCCTTAACTAAAATCATGTACCCCATTTAAACATATATCTCACCAGACTACTTATAGGTAATACATGTAAGTGTTTTTAGTTCTTCAAGGGAAAACCACTGAACAAGACATCAATTTCTATCCTGCCAGGTTCTACAAAATGTTCTTCCACTTTGTAGAGCAAACTGGCTTTTATGAAGCAAAACAGTAAAAGAAGTTTTTTTCTTATAAGATTCACTTTATTTTAGAATTTCAGAGAACAATGTAAGTAAGTTGAAATTTTCACTTGAGAACCTCACCTCAGTCACTTTGTGTGCCATGACACTAACCAGTGACTTGAATATAATCAAGGACACTGAGAAAGTCAGATTTTAAGCTCTGTTCTGGCTGTTCAAACTGCTAGAGTTTGTTGAAGAAAGAAAGAATTTTCATAGAATAACCCAATTGAAAAAGACAAAATTCCTAGAACATTTAAGGAATCTGCCTGGCCTTGACTTTTCTCCCAGTATCGTGGGCCTTGACCAATTTTTTGCATGGCTCCTCTAGACCACCAGATGGAAAGGCAGGGTCTCCCCTATTCTACAGGAAGGAGAGTCTGCCATATCCCACCTCAGGAAGTTGCTATGATTTAATTTGCAGAGCAACAAAACACACACACACACACAAGACCTCTTGGAAGTTAGAAAGCAAATATTAAAAATTCCTGGAAATGAAGAAGGGTGTTTTTGCCCTCTCTGCTTCAGCAGGAACATCCATCTTTTTCCCCTTGGACACCAATACTTCCAGTTCTCGAGCCTTCACATTCGGATGGGGACTCACACCACTGGCTACCTGCTACCCTCTCCCCCCAGCCCACCCCTCCCAGTTTTTCAGGCCTTTAGGCTTTGACTGGAATTAGGCCACTGGCTTTCGTGGGCCTCCAGCTTGCAGACGGCAGACCGAGGGGGACTTCTCAGGCTCCTTAATCATGTGAACCAATCCCTCAAAATAAATCTCTTTCTATATATCTATCTGTGTCTGTCTATCTATCTATCTATCTATCTATCTATCTATCCACTGGTCTTTTTCTCTGGGAAACTCCGAGTCTTGATACAATTGTATATAAATCATACCTCAGCAAAGCTGTTAAAACAATTCCTTCAAGCCTATAACCCTTGGATATGGTAACTGTATGTGCACCTCTATTACTATGATTTTCTCCACAGGTACGCTGGGCTCCTCTGTCACTCTCAGCATGTGATTCACTGTTGTAATGTTCCCATTCAGAAATGGTGACAGAAAGAACATTGCTTTGACATTCTCATTCTCATTCTTTTTCTTACCCCGGATCTCCCCTATCCCCAAGGTACATATGGGATTCCAAGTCCATTCTTTTTTTTTTTTTTTTTTTTTTTTTTTTTTAACGTTTATTTATTTTTGAGACAGAGAGAGACAGAGCATGAAGGGGGAGGGTCAGAGAGAGAGGGAGACACAGAATCTGAAACAGGCTCCAGGCTCTGAGCCATCAGCACAGAGCCCGATGCGGGGCTGGAACTCACGGACCGTGAGATCATGACCTGAGCCGAAGTCAGACGCTCAACCGACTGAGCCACCCAGGCGCCCCTCAAGTCCTTTCTTTTAAAAATAAACCACATTGTTTTCCTTCTCAAATAATTGGAGCATGGTTCCTATAAAATATTTTAAAAATAGCTCAAGTTAATCTATGCTGTGATTAATCAAGACAATATTCACCCTAGGGAGGCAGTTTCTGGGATGCTGGTAATGATCTATTTTTCCTTTCTGAATGCTGGTTACAGAGTATGTTGAGTCTGTGTAAATTTATCAAGCTGTACTCATGATCTGTGTCTTTTTGGTGTGGCAATAAAAAGTTTAATAAAAAAACACTTGGGGTTTAAACAACTAGACTTTGTAAGTTTAGGAAACACAAGAGAATTCAGTTTTGACAATAATAATGATGAAAGACAAAACTTCCTATTTATGCACAGGGCCACATCTCTTTTCCTACTTTATACAATCCAAAGTAAGAGAGCAGCTGTTCCTGTGTAAATATAAATCTGAACACCAGCTATAACCAGGAGAGCAGAATGAAAGCAGCCATAACAACCACCACCCAGCAGCCCCACATGTCGAGTTGTCGTGGGAACGTGGGGCACTGCTACGAAAGAAAACAGGGGTACCAGGGCATACTGATATAGCAAGTAGGTATACATGTTTACTTCCTGTCTTATAGGATTACAGGTGCTAATGGGCAGTCAAGGCCTGGGTGGTCAGGAGCCAGAGTGCCCCTGAGTAGAGACAGTCCACCACCTGCAGGAGGATGGGCAGTGGGAGGAGCACAGGCCAGATCCGGGGGGGTAGAAACAGGGAGAAGGGAAACATTTACGCTCAAAGAAGTAGAGCTGATTTGCTAAATGTAGGAGCTGGAATGGGTTGCTTTCTTGGTCCCTCTTCCTCGATTGACTGATAGTCAAGGCATCATTAAAAGCCAAACTAGCCTGAGAAAGGAACCTAGAGCCAGAAAGTACTGAGGTTCTGTTGATTAGGTCTTCACAGATTCTTTCCACAAGTGAGCCCCTTATCTGTGAGCCACCCCAGCCCCAGCCTCCAGCTGCCTCCTTTTTCCCCACTCCTTCCTCCTCCACTCCTACTTCCCCACTTTACCAGGATAGTAGTCCCCAGAGTAGAGGTTCTCTCAGGGGTGAGATGGAAAAGAGGAAAGAAGGTGGAGGGGCAATAGCATAAGTTCACTTTTAGGATTTTTTTGACTGGGGGCTCCAAACTTTAATTATGTTTAAAAAGAAATATACTTAAGACCCTTACATAGTCTGCTATAACAAAAAGATGTCAAACTAAAAGAGCTATTTTACTTGACATGGGGATTTCTGAGGCCACTTTTACTTTGTACATAGCACCTAGCCATTCGGCAGTAAAGAAATATAGTGACCCTAAAATATAATGAAATTATAATGACCCTAAACAGAGGCAAATGTCCATTATTATCTTTGTCTAACATCTAATCCTGCAGTCCAAAGACTGTACCAGTGTAACAAGGACCAGGTTAACTCTACAACTAAAAACTTTTAGAAAACAATAGGCCTATTGAGTGAATCACCCAAAACTACAGAATGTTAAAAACAATTCATAGGAGTCCAATGACAGAATCATAAAATAGAGAGCCACTTTACGATAAGGTGGACCCACTGGGCTGCCAAGCAGGGGTTCCCTCTTGTTGTAGCTGGCCCAGAACCCAAGTGGTCTCCAAGACTGTAAGTGTAAGAAACTACATATAAATAAATGGCTGGCAAAAGTATTTATTGCATATTGGTTCATGCTTACTATTTTGGAACCCTATTTTTGCCATCTGCAATATAAGAACAAGCATAAGAATATAAGATACATTTTGAGACAGTTGGGGTCATTTGGACATGGACTGTGCATTAAATGATACTACCGAGTAATGTTAATTTTCTGAGCTGTGATGATAATGTGGTGGTGATGTAGGAGACTGTCCTTGTTCACATGACATGTAAATTAAACTTTTATGGATGAAGTCTTAAAAGATCTGCAACTTGCTTTCACATAGTTCAGCAAAAAAAACACAAATAGTTCATCAAAAACAAACACACACACAAATATGCATACATGCATAGTAATAAAAATTGAGAAGCAGGGGCGCCTGGGTGGTTCAGCTGGTTGAGCCTCCAACTCCTGATTTCAGCCCAGGTCATGATCTCAAGGTTCATGAGTTTGAGCCCCACATTGGTCTCCACGCTGATAGCACAGAGCCTGCTTGGGATTCTCTCTCTCCCTCTCTCTGCCTCTCCCCTATTCATTCTCTCTCAAAAATAAATAAAACTTTAGAAAAAATTGAAAAGTAGCTTGACTAACACCCCAATTCCATGAAAGTCTAAAGGACTGGTATCGCCAGGTACTTATGCAGCAGGGCTATAAGGGGAGGTGACTGAGATAAGGAGGACTGGGTAAAAATCTGTGTAACTCCTTCCCTCCCAGTTCCGTGAAGTCAGGCCACATGGATGGGAGATTTGTTCTGTAGAGAAGGTAAAACAGAGGATCTCTTAATCAGGCTAATCATACAGAGTTGAGTGTCACAGTGGGCATTGGTGGTATAGTGCTAAGCATAGCTGCCTTCCAGAGTTGAGTGCCAGGGTACTTATTATAAACATAGATACTAATTGAATATTTACCTACTGAATGGTAGACATTCCTACCTTCATTCTCCAGCTGGTTCTTGTAAGTTAGCAACCAGCTTTTATCCTGTAGGCAAGAGCTTGGAAGATATTCTAAGATACTTCCAATAAACTAGCCACAAGAAAATTCCTAAAGTTACCACCATTGGGGCTTTCACAAACAACACAGTCCAGCTAAACTTCCCTGATATGAGTAGGTATCACCTACCGGTTGATCAACCCATTTCACATGCTTCTACTTCCAAATAAGAGCAGCCAAACAAGCAGCATGAGCTATCAGGGGAGAGCCTCTGATATGAAAAACAGAGAGCAAAATAAACATAAAAATGCAACAGAGACACAGAAGGAAAACCATGTAAAGACACAGGGAGAAGATGGCCATCTACAAGCCAAGGAGAAAGGCCTCAGTAGAAATCAGCCCTACTGCCACCTTGATCTTGGACTTCTAATCTTCAGAACTGTGAGAAAATAAATTTCTCTTGTTTAAGATGCATGCACACACACAAACAGAAAAAATTTTAAAGGGAGAAGGAAACAATTCAAAAACCAAAATTATCACTAATATACTCAGACAAGATGATACAACCATGAAACACAAGAATACTATATACATGTGTGTATATATATATATATATATCTATGTATATGTGTGTGTGTGTGTGTGTATATATACACACACACACACATATACATAGATATATATATGTATATATATATGAAAAGATAACTGGGGCACTTGGGTGGCTCAGTCAGGTAAACTTCCACCTTCAGCTCAGGTCATGATCTCGTGGTTTGTGAGTTCGAGCCCCACATTAGGCTCTGTGCTGACAGCTCAGAGCCTGGACCCCGCGTAGGTTTCTGAATCTCCCTCTCTCTCTGCCCCTCCCCCACTCATGCTCTGGCTCTCTCTCTCAAAAATGAATAAACATTAAAAAAATGTTTTTAAAAAAAGAAAAAACTTAGAGTGGGGAAAAGCTTCTGGAAAATTAAAAATAAATTTTTTTTAAATATGATAGCAGAAATGAAAAGAACTCAACAAAAGGATTAAAGATAAAGTCTCTTCCAAAAAGAGAAGGGAAATAAAAATTTAAAAAAAGAAAAGAAAATTGAAGTACAAGTCCAGGGAATCCTATATTGGAATAATAAATTCCAGAAAGAGCAAACAGAACAAAAAAGAGGGGAAGAGACACCAAAATAATTTAAGGACCTTTCCCAGAGTTGAAGGGCATGAGATTCCATTGAGAATACCCATCATGACAGACAGACTAATACAAAGGTCCATTGTCATGGAATTTCAGAACACTGGAAACAAAGAGAAAAATCTTACAAACTTCTAGAGAGCAAAAACAGCCATCAAGGTCTCAAATAATGTACTTCCCATACACCCTTTCTCTAGAAGCTACTGGAGCAAGTATTCCAAAAGCAAATCAAGACAGAGAAAAATCTGGGATACAGGAAACAAGAAAGCTATCACAAGAAGGAGAGCTACATGTGTGCCAGGTGCCCAGGGTAAATGGTCTGAGAGAAAGTGGGCAAAGTTCTCCAAAGAGATTAATCAATAAAATACCTCATGTACCTGAATATATGAAGGAGATTTAGATCTTGGAGAAGAGTTTAGGGTTGAAATGGTAAAAACTAAAAAAGCAAGGCAATTATTAATACCAGGGAAAACAAAAAGTGGTACAGGGAAGGAGAAGTAATCATCAATAGTTCAAGGCTCAGTTATAAACAGGGTTTATATAATCACAGAGAAAAGAGATTAACCAAAATTATGATGTATCTATATTGAGAGTAGCAGTGGGGACAGAAAAGATGAATGTGTTGTAATGATGTGTGGGAGGACAGACAAGAATTAAACCTTCATCTTCCTTAGTGAGAAGTCATTAGATAATTCCTCAATCTCATAAGCCAGAGAGGAGCAAGACACTGTTATTTAAAATTTTGGATGTAAATACCAAAAGAATGTGCTAAAAGAGTTTAAAGTGAGAACCAATGGGAAGGATAAAATGAAGAATAAGAGGACAGGAGACCACTGGAATGTTTTGGGTAACAAATCTTTGAAACTTTATGTACACATATATACAATTTATTTGTATACATAACTATTAAAAATAATATACATGCATAACTTTAAAAAAACCCAAAAAATTGTGAAAAACAAAAAAATGTTGCAAAACATTCTGTTTGCCAGGTCACTGTATATTTCTAAATTCTTCTTTATTATGAAATTATAGATAAATAATAGAAGTGTTTCATTAGACATGAAATATATTTGAAAAAAATAATAAATTGCTTTCATATTAAATTATTAATATACTTAGGTCTATGTGATCCTTTTCTTAGCATATATAGGTACTGATTCCAAGTATTTTGGGCCAATTCCATTTCACAGCACTTAAATATAAAGTACTCACAAGCTCTAGCGGACTGAGACGAGCACTGGAGATAGGCCTGGAATCAGATGACTCAAAACTGGATGCATGGAGGCTAGCAGAGGAGATGGAACAGAAATACTGGTTTGTGAAGAATCATTTATTTCTAGTATGTTAGTTAACTTTAGCCCAAAACAAGTAAAAGCATTTAATGCATAAGCCTTGAGGAAGAAGCAATTTAAAAAAAATCACAGTACTTAGGACATTTTATTAGTAAGTCTTTTCATTACTTTTAGGGGGATTAAAAGTTACCGAATAATGAAGAGAAGAAATGTATACAGTGATTTTTTAAAAAGCTTTGTTCATATTGCTTTACAGATTTGCTATGACAACCACTATTTACCATTTTAAACCAAACAACTTCTGGGACCCGAGGTCTGGACTTAATCTTTAGGAATCTTGAATAGATACAAGGGGTGCAATTAGCAGACATCTAACTTTAGAAAGCAACTATCCATAACTAGAATTAAGGGAAAATGTCATCTGGTAGCTTACATATCCAAGTGTACAGGCAAGAGAAATGTCATTACCTAAAGGAGGAAGGAGGTCTATTTTCTGGTGTTCTTGAAGATGCAGGCCCAAATAGCTTTCTTTGGTCTTCCCGTGGTGTAAATGGTCGTTGGGTCCTAACTGTTCTTAATGCATTTCGTGCTTCACTTATGATCTCTGCGCTGGTCTTCTGCTTGGACATAGAAGGTCGATAAAATGGATCCAGCTTTTCTAACTTTTTATCATTTGGAGATAGCATCTTTCCTTTTAAAATAAAATGTTCTTCAGGTAGACACCACACTCTGCAAACACATGGTACAAAATGTTAACTGTTTTCATCCAGGACTTTAGAAAGGAGTGCTTACAAGAACAGACACTCAGATCAATGTAATAGAATAGAGAACCCAGAAATGGACCCACAAACGTATGGGAACTAATCTTTGACAAAGCAGGAAAGAATATCCAATGGAATAAAGACAGTCTCTTCAGCAAATGGTGCTGGGAAAACTGGACAGCAACATGCAGAAGAATGAACCTGGATGACTTTCTTACACCATACACAAAAATAAACTCAAAATGGATGAAAGACCTCAATGTAAGACAGGAAGCCATCAAAATACTAGAGGAGAAAGCAGGCAAAAACCTCTTTGATCTTGCCCGCAGCAATTTCTTACTCAACATGTCTCCAGAGGCAAGGGAAACAAAAGCAAAAATGAACTCTTGGGACCTCATCAAAATAAAAAGCTTCTGCACAGCGAAGGAAACAATCACCAAAACTAAAAGGCAACTGACAGAATGGGAGAAGATATTTGCAAATGACATATCAGATAAAGGGTTAGTATCCAAAATGTACAAAGAACTTATCAAACTCAACACCCAAAAAACTAATAATCCAGTGAAGAAATGGGCAAAAGACATGAATAGACACTTCTCCAAAGAAGACATCCAGATGGCCAACCAACACATGAAAAAAATGCTCAACATCACTCATCATCAGGGAAATACAAATCAAAACCACAATGAGATACCACCTGACACCTGTCAGAATGGCTAACAACTCAGGCAACAACAGATGTTGGTGAGGATGCGGAGAAAGAGGATCTCTTTTGCATTGTTGGTGGGAATGCAAGCTGCTGCAGCCACTCTGGAAAACAGTATGGAGGTTCCTCAGAAAACTAAAAATAGAACTACCCTACAACTCAGCAACTGCACTACTAGGCATTTATCCAAGGGATACAGGTGTGCTGTTTTGAAGGGACACATGCACCTCCATGTTTATAGCAGCACTATCAACAATAGCCAAAGTATGGAAAGAGCCCAAATGTCCATCAATGGATGAATGGATAAAGAAGTGGTATATATATATATACAATGGAGTATTACTCGGCAATCAAAAAGAATGAAACCTTGCCATTTGCAACTACGTGGATGGAACTAGAGGGTATTATGCCAAGTGAAATTAGTCAGAGAAAGACAAAAATCCTATGACTTCACTCATATGAGGACTTTAAGAGACAAAACAGATGAATATAAGGGAAGGGAAACAAAAATAAAAACAGGGAGGGGGACAAAACAAGAGACTCATAAATATGGAGAACAAACTGAGGGTTGCTGGAGGGGATGTGGGAGGGGGCATGGGCTAAATGGGTAAGGGGCACTAAGGAATCTACTCCTGAAATCATTGCTTCACTATATACTAACTAATTTGGATGTAAATTTTAAAAAATAAAGTTAAAATATAAGAAAAAAAGAAAGAAAGGAGTACTTAAACTCATCCACACATGCTTAAGCCATTCCTCTATAACTAAACTAGAAAAAGTCACAAACATTTTTTAATTAAAAATCTACCAGACAGTTACAGTTACAAGATCAGGGTGGAAAAAAAGCTTTCAAAAATATAGGTTGATGTGCACAGTTATGCCTGTGGGAATATACTTACTCGAGGGAAATGATGTTCAAGGAAGAGAGCCAAGATGAAAGCTAAACCTGGAGAGAAAGACGATAAATCGTGAAAGAAGACAGACTAGGAAGAGAAAATCATCTCATATTCTCTAATATGTTAAACAACAACAACAACAACAACAACAACACTGGGGGGATCTGTTAAAATTTTAACTAAAGTTTCCTTTCCCCCCCCTACTGTCCTCCACACAAACTGCTAGTATAAGGTTAGATTTAGGCAGATGAGTCCTATTTCCAAGCTATATTTGCTTTTCTAAATGTGGTTTGTAAACTCAGGTTAAGTTTCTGCCCCACCTTTGCCCATGATGTATTTGAATGAATTGATTCAAGTCCCCTTCAATTTGAGATAGTGTCTTAGATGAATAAATGCTAAATATCAATATCAAATATCCTTTTCCAGGCTCACTCTCTCAGTTAAGGAGTTAAAGTCATGTCCAAGGGCAATGCGAATGCAGATCCTTCTTTTTTTTTTTTTTTTTTTTTTTTAAGTAGGCTCCATGCCCAGCATGGAGCCCAACACGGGGCTTGAACCCAAGACCCTGAGATCAAGACCTGAGCTGAGATTAAGATTTGGATGCTTGGGGTGTCTGAGTGGCTCAGTTGGTTAAGCATCCGACTCCAGCTCAGGTCATGATCTCACAGCTCGTGGGTTTGAGCCCTGTGTCAGGCTCTGTGCTAACAGCTGGGATTCTGTGAGTTGGATGCTTAACTGACTGAGCCACCCAGACACCCTGAGAATGCAGATCCTTCTTAAATGCTGATGTGTCCCCATGGAGGTCTGGTTAACATGGCAAGACACTCTACAGCTCTAAACTTTAAAAAGGGATTTTAAAAACATAACTCTAATTAGTATATGGTAATAGGTGTTCATTAAAAAAAAAAACAGTAACAACTCAGATGTCCTGAAAATGTTATATCTCTAAGGAGAAAGAGGACTGGAAATTATTCCTATATTTCAGTGCCCAATTTTAGAATAACTTCTGCAAAAAAGAAAAAAATTTTTGTGACATATGCCCAAGGAAACTAAAAAGACTTCATTTCCATAAGTAGAGTCAACAGATGATTCCTCAGACAAGTAAAGAGGATTTACTATATTATGATTGTATACATTAAGTTGTTATATAACAACAGACAACAAGAACATGTGTTTCATTCTACCCAGGCCCTACCCTAAAAGTTTTTGAGGAAAAGAGCATGATGAAAACCACAAACAATATGCCATTCCTTTCATATGGAAAGGCCCAGTGAGGTAAAACAGTAAAAAATTACTTTAAGCAGTCATACTCTAGGAATTTTTGATCTAGGATTTTGAATTTAAGCAAAGTCTCCAAAATCATGTACATTAATACAACTAACAAAAACTATGACAGGCCAGGGGCGCCTGGATGGCTCAGTCAGTTGATTTGTGATTCCTTTGGCCCCACATAGCACTAACAAGTCTAGCAATATCAAAGGTAATCTGGCAAACGATAAAGATTAGAGAAAGTGCTTTGGATGAGTGATAATGGACCATCATTCCTCACTGAGGTTCTGTATTTTAGTTTGCATAGAAAACTATACTCTTTGATGGAGTAAGGGAGCAGGAATATTTACTCAGGTCAAATGCTAACAATTTTGTACTTTATTTGGGCACACAGGAATTTAAATTGATTAAATATTGGAGGAAATAATATAGATAATGGGCTTAAAAATATTTTTGTACATAAATTTTACCACTAATTCTAACACAACTTTCTCTCTCCCTCTTCCTTTCTCCTCCTCCCAAACCTTAACAGTTACATTGTGAGAAGCAGTTTCAATAATGTAAGATCTACACAGTTAATCTATTATTATTATATTAATGTTAATATGTCATTAAATAAAATATGGAAATGTTCAGTGATATAAGTGAACTGAGTTAGAAGTGTGTTTTTGGGGGGTAGGGAAGTATTTTTTTTCTTTATATTTGTTAAATTACAAATTCTTATCAAAGAGGATTTTTGCCAACTTAAACAATCACTCAGAGTTTGAAAGCTTGTCTGTTTATAGTAAAGTACACCTGAACTAGAAGACAATAGTATCACAGAAATTTTAAGTTTATAAAAATTCTCCTAACAATTGGAACAAATCCATTCAGTTAGTATGGATTAAATACCAAACACTATGCTAAACAGTTTCAAGTACATCCTCTCAGTTAATCCCTACAGCAGTTCTGTGAGGGAGGGAGTCTTAGACAATAGTACAAAAGCTATGACATATGCCCAGAGATGATATTCAAACTGTTACTTATGAGATGGGGTGGGAGGAGCAGGGCGGTCAGAAGCCCTGGGGCTACAGCTATTTATGCACCAATATAGAGACACGCCAATATTTTCACAACAGGAGCAGCTTCCTTGGAGTGTGCAAGTTAAATGTCAGCCCTGCTTCCAAATAATCTTGATACAATGTAGAAACTGATGGGGTCAATGAAAAAAACTGAGATAACTCCCAGGTTATTACAAAAAAAGGAAGGGATTTCTGACTGGGAGAAGGTGTCAGGGAGACTTCCTGGAGGAGCTGGTCCTTGAGCTGGGTTCTGAAAAATGCTGAATTTGAAGCATGAGGCAATGGCTGATATCAGCGCTGCAGTAGAGAAGGAATTTCCAGGAAAGTCAATGAATGAGCCAAGGCAGAGTGCCAAGAACATATGGGGTGTGTGCTGGACAAGAATGAGCTCTGGAAATGTAAACTGGAGTTGGACCAGAGAGAGAATGGAATAGCAGGTCAAGAAAATAAATAAAAGCTGCTGAGCAAATTAATTAATAGATTTTGAGGCATGATGTGATCCGGCAGGGGTGGGTAGGACGGAAAGGAAAAAGACTAGAAGGGACAAAATCAGGTAGTTCTTGTGTAATCAGCCAACTAACTCTTAGAGGTCCTCAAGGAAGCATTCCTGGACATGCCTCTCCCCCTCCTCCAGCCTCAGTTAGGTGTTCCTCCTCCATACTCTGCAAGGTCACTGGTTGGCCTCTATCAGTACACCTTCCCACTGTGCTCCTGGTGCTGCCTCACCAGACTCTGAGCCACAATTCTTTATGTGAGGCACAGCTGAAGGTGTGGAGGTCAACACTCGTAGAATCGCTGAACTTCACTTTCAAATATAGATCTAAGAAATATCCAGCTGAAGGCAATATGGCTTCTTTCATTGGAGACATTTGTTACAATGGATTAGAAAGGCATATGGGACTTTATCTCAAATGGTATCTGATTCTTGATGCCATGTGGTGATATGAGATCAAATTCAGTCCCCTTTTCCTTCCTTGCCTTTACTTCAAGTTGCCTGGCATGGAGTAAGACTTGATAAATGGGGTGATCTGTGAATGCAGCATGGAAAGCTGAGATAAAGGAGTAAAGGCAAAACAAAGGGAAGAAGAGAGATGAGAATAAGTGAGGGACAACAAGAACAGAAGAACTAATAGGATTTGGTGTCGCAGAAGAACTAATAGGATTTGGTGTCGGAGAGGACAGGAAGGAGCCAGAGGTGACACTTTATGCAAACTTGAAGGGGTGGGATCAGAGGGCAAGGGGATCTTTTTTAAAAGAAAACAGGAGTAGACTTTGAAGGGAAAGAAGAAAAAGGTTGCGTTCTGTCTTGCATCATTGTCCTGAGTTTACGACGTCCATAGGATCTCTACAGGATGAACACCACCCGCAGTAGGATACTGGAAGCTGGAGACCTTCATTTTTAACAAAATATTTCTCACTCGTTGGGGGAACATTTCAGAGTCATTATTTGTAAAAATTCATAGTTCATTATAAAGACCTGTCTTTACCTTTGCTGCCAGTAGTCACCTGAACCAGAGCCTTCTTGCTAAACGCAGCACTGCACTATCAAGATGTCAGCAACAAGAGAAAGGCTGACCATCTCCACCCCTCTATTCCTTGCAAATCAAATGCAGATCATCCTCAGTTTATAATAGAGTGACATCCTGAAAAACCCGTCGTGAGTTGAAAATATCATTAAGTTGAAAATTCATTCAATACACCTAACCTACTGAATATCATAGGACAGCACAGCCTAAACATGCTCAGAAATACTTACATTAGCCCCCAGTTGGGCAAAATCATCTAGCACAAAGCCTATTTTAGATTGAGTGTTGAAGGGCTCATGTAATTTATTGAATACTATGCTGAAAGTAAAAACCAGAATGGCAATATGAGTACAGGATGGTTGTAAGTGTATCAATCATTTACCCTCATGATTTCATGGCTGACTGGAGGGCTACCACTGGCTGCCACTACCCAGCATCACAAGAGAGTATCATAGGACATAGTGCCAGCCCGGGAAAAGATCAAAATTCAAAGTATGGTTTCTACTGAATATATATTGCTTTCACACCGTTGTAAAGCTGAAAATTTTTAAGTTGAACCACTGTGAGTCAGGGCCATCTGTACTCAAGACCCTTTCCATGATTTTGAAATACTTTTCTGTTGATCTGAGCACCCAGAGGGGTAGTGGTTAAAGTGCAGTGCTGGAACAGGGGCCCAAATACTCTCTGGCAATTCACAGCTAGGTGACCTTGGCAAGGATTGTAATGACTCTAAGCTTCCTTTTCCTCATCTGTAAAATGACGACGGTGACAATAATTGATTGCCCCATAGGATTGTTCTGATAACTAAATGACATAATTCATGTAAAGTGCTTTAGCATGGTGCCTGGCCCTTAAGGAGAAGTTAACTACTACCCAGGCACTATGTCATAAAAGGATATAATAAGAATTCTCCCATGCATAAAAAAAAAATGCATTTAAAATAAGAAATGGCAAAATGAAAGTAAATGATGTTTCTTCAGTGTTTCCATAAATTTTACAAGTTAAAGTTTAAATGAGGAGTGTTTTTTTATGAAAAGGGAGAATTTTCAATAGGTATTTTATCGAATATCGGGTAGGCCAAATCAACAACTAATCAGTTTTGTAGATTCACAAAATAGGATACAAACAGAGTGCTACTTGCTTTTCTACCAAGTTAAAACAATTCTAGGGATGGAAGGCCTGCTGTGATAGTCGTGGGAACTGACAATAAGAGGCATTATATGTACATACGATATAGTTTAATGTATATTGTTACACACACCTTTATTTATTTATTGGGGCCCTCCTCATCTGTTGCCTAAAAGGGTACAATCTGTGTGACGGTGGTGAGGTCGCTGTCTAGACAAAGCCGCTTGGTTTACCACTCTGGCATCCAACAAGTATTTCCAAGCTTCTGTTAAGCGCCATGCACTTAGCTAAATGAGCAGTGTGCAGAAGAAATAAGGACAGCCGCAAACCGACCCCGAGAACATACACAGGGCCTCTCTCCCCACATTGGGGGCAGAAAGGCGCACCAGGGCAGGAGAGGTCCCCGGTGAACCCACGAGGGACGCCTCACCTCCCGTGCGGACAGCAGCTTCCCCACTCCTGGCAATGCCCCCTCCTCCACGAGTTCAGGCCAGGGTACAGCGTGGTCACCCTGCCTGCCAGCCCACCCTCCTCCCGGCCCGCTAGCCCGCCCGCTCCACTAGGCCTGCCAGCGTCTCCATGGTAACCGTACACAAACTACCTACCCGGGGCGCCTGGGCCGCCTGCCTGCTGAGCCAGGTCGCTGCTGGGCGGGCGGAACGGGACAGGAAATGAACTGGGAGTGGGCGCAGGGAAGGGGGCTTCCGGCCAGCCCCAAAGTCCCTGTGATTAGCGCTGGTGACATTAACAGCTGCGGAGGTTCAGCTCATCCTTGAGCTCTCCCGAGGCAGCGTCTGCCGCGAAGGCGCGGGCAGGGTGGGGCGGGGCGGGGCGGAGCGGCGTGGGGTGGGGCGGGGCGGGGCCCGGAGAGGCAAGACTGGGAGGTCTCCCGGCGTCGCTCGGCCACTGGGCCTGCGCGGGTCACCTACAACACCCACCCCCCGCACCACCGCCCCCGCCCTTCACCGCGCATGCGTAGAAATGCTGAGGCTCTGGCGGGTCGGTGCGTTGGCGGGAGGATCCTGGGCAAGAGCTGCGAGCCGGGAGTGCGCTGCATCCCCCTGGAAGACGGGTGGCTAGGAGTTACCTTTTAAATTAGCAGCTTAGGAACCACATTTGTTGACACCCTACGAGAACTCAGCACCACTATTAGGTAACAATATGCAGGACGGCAGCTTAGTGCTTTAGGGTTAAGAGTCAGGGTATACTCATTCAAGTTGCAGGGCTGTATAGACTTGACCTCTCAGTTTCCTCATGTGTAAAATGAAAGGAATTAGGAGTACCTAGCTAGGTCTTGTGGCTGTGGCAAGACTGAATGAGAAAATAGATACAAAGCGCTATGCACGTGGCAAGGAATGAATGTTGAACTGTTAGCTATTTTTAAGCCCTTGCATGGGTGCAGCGCTTTAGAGTTACAAAGGGTGTATATTTTCTTTTGAAGCGTCCCTGCCACTCTGACCTAGCAAGCCTGGTGTCCCCATTCACAGGAGACAAAATAGGGTTCCAGGGTGTAGTGAGTGACAGTGATAGATTCAAGTCTTGGCTTCCCATAGGCAAACATTTTTTGTTCTTATTGCGCCATTACCGTTGGTTGGCAAAAAGTACCCCATTTATATGTTTTTGGTTTAAATTCTATTCTCTCCTATTTAGACTATTCAGCAACACTTTATTTACAGTGTTAAATACAAGTGAGACCATAATCACTCCATTCAGGTTTGCACTGCGTTTTATAAATATGGGGATTTTTCAGCTGAAGTGTTGTCAACATAAAAAATGCCACATGCCTTGGTGCTAAGTATCTTGTAAAGAATAATTAAATTGAAAATATTCTTGAGTGCATATTATGTGTAAGGCATCATGCTAGCTGGGAAATACTAACCGAAAACTAAAGGAATGTAAGTATTCTTCAAAGTATCCAACAGGACTTTACACATAGCAGACAATACACACTTGGTTGGGTAATTTTAAGATCTGAAGCGAAGTATTTGTGTTCTTCCGGGTTGGAATTTTTTTCCAGTGAGTCAACATGACTTATCACATCATCAACTCCCTTTTACTGGCCACTGGACTCCATTGTGCAAAGGGAACTTTGACTACTTAATATAAAACCATATCTAATGTTTTGAATTCACAACTTGTGACATGTAATTAAAATGCAACTATATTTTTGTGTCTCACAGCTGTTTTAAGATATATTCAGTGTTGGTTATCTTCCCCTGACCCCACATGGAAAGTTGGGTCAAGTCCTTGTATTTTCTGCTCATTTTTAGATACCTGATAGTCGCCCCCTTCATTCCCCTCTCCAGTAACAGGTCTCCAGATGAGATTCCCAGCAGGGATGCAATTGGCTTAGGCTCCACTCCCCCATTCACTAGAGGCTACTTTAAGACCCAACCTGGGTGGGGGCCCCTGGGTGGCTTATTCGGGTGATTGTCTGTCTGTCTCTTGATCTTGGCTCAGGTCACAATCTCACGATTGGCATCTGGTTTAGCACTAACAGCGTGGAACTTGCATGGGATTCTCTCTCTCCCTCACTTTCTGCCCCTCCCCTGCTCTCTCTCTCTCTCTCTCTCTTAAAACAAATAAATAAATAAACATAAAGAAAAAAAGACACCACCTGGACAGAGGTGAGCAGGAAGTGGGGAGAAGAGAAGCCAGGAGATGGAGCACTTCCTCCTGGATTTGAATAGCCTTGAGCTTGCTGTGCCTGGGCTACTAGTAAAGCAGCCCATGCAGGTCACTCCTGGGTTCTTCAGAGTTTCCCATTAATGAAGATCTCTCTCCAAGGGAGCTCTTCAGGTGGATGCAGAGCTATCCACCGCTTGCTTACAACTCCTCCTCTGACCCTAGAAATCCAGGGTTTACTCCAGCCCCTTGATATGGGTCCCAAGATGGCACCACATCTTGTCCAAGAAAAACGACAGACATCTCTTTCCCCGGTGACTCTGAGAGTGAGAGGGCAGGCACATCCTAATGCAGCTTCCTGTGGCCCACCCCCATGCTGTCACAGGGTGGAGCTTTAGCTTTCCCAGAGTAAGTCAGACTCCAGTCCTCTAGACTACCTAACTGCAGTCTCTTGCAGACCCCTCTGGGAAGTCCTCACACTGGGTTTGAGATGAAGGAGTTGGCACCCCACACTATTCTCCAAAGAAATCTCCTCACCCATCCTCCCCACACATTCTCTAGCTTCTCGTGTTTAGCTTCAGCCTGGACACTTGGGTCCAAGGAGTCTATATAATTCCCTATAACTTGCCCTATGGAGACTCTGCCTTACCATTACTTTGGGACTGGTGATTATTCAATTACCATCTCAGTTGAAACTGCAGTTTAAAAAGCTGTGGTGCAGCCAATTGCTAACTATGGTTTTGCACCCAGGGTCTTGGTCTAAAATACACAAGAAAGCTCACTCCTGGACCCTGAAGCCAGCCAACTCAGATAGCCAGGAAAATGTCTGCCAGACAGATTAGAACAATTGAAAAGAGTGACAAGGGAAGACTTTTAGGAAGAAATTATTTAAAGCAATAAAGCTGCCCAGATTATCTCACTGATAAGACATGACATGAGAAAATATTGAGGCTATCATAACAATGGACTGTTATACTGACCTGGCTATTCCTACATGGCTACCTGATGGCTATTTAACAGAATCTGACATAATTAAATTTGCAAGTGGAATTATTTTAGACACAAAATTGCTATTTTTTGTACCTTAGAAAGATTAAAGGGGAAAACAAAATATTAATTGTAAGTACCTGACATTTATAAAGCATTTAATAATTTATTTCCAAATTGCATCTATTTGAAGCATTTCATTTTCATTGCTTTATTTGGAGTTTACAATTAGCCTGAGAGGTGATTAGTTCTGGGATTATTATCCCAATTTGAAACTGGCCAAAATTGAAGTTCAGAGAAGGTAAGTGATCTGATCTGCCCACTGCCACAGAGCTAGTAAAGGGATCTAAGACCTGGTGTTTTTGATGCCCAGTCCCATGTGCCACCTGTCATTGTACACAGATAAATGCAATTTTTCAGGCTGACGCCTCTGAGAGGCACTGAGAGGTACTTCCTAGGCTGCTGAAACAGTTAAGATATGCTGTTCATTTTCTCCTTTCACTTATCTCTGAGTACATCCTGTGTAGGGCTATAGGGATCAAGAGGAACTTAAGAATCTTTACATTCACTTGAAAATGCCTCTTGAGGGGCGCCTGGGTGGCTTGGTCGGTTAAGTGTCCGACTTCGGCTCAGGTCATGATCTCACGGTCCATGAGTTTGAGCCCCGCGTCGGGCTCTGTGCTGACAGCTCAGAGCCTGGAGCCTGTTTCGCATTCTGTGTCTCCGTCTCTCTCTGCCCCTCCCCTGTTCATTCTCTGTCTCAAAAATAAATAAACGTTAAAAAAAGAAAATGCCTCTTGGACTTTTGGATTTTGAGTTAAGATGAGAATTACACAGGTGTTAGGATGGGTAATAATGTTATCTTACACACTCCACGATGCAAAAATGCAACAGGATATTGAACTCATACTTTTATCCACAGGCTACCAGTGGATTTTATAGTTTATATTATAGTGTCCATCACACACATCTCGTATTTAATATCTGTAAGTTTGTCTTGGTTTATATATTAGGTATATTCTTGAAAAGATGCATGTTAGATAAATACTTCCCTAATGCTCACAATTCCCCCAGTGATTTTTATGACATAACAGAGATGGACTCCCGGGGGCGGGGGGGAACTGCTTCTGGCATGGAATAAAAATCACCAATTTAGAACTCTAACATTCACTTCAAGACACTTTCTGCTGTTGTCAATATGGAATCTCGGTGCTTTAATTATATTTATCACATAATTTCTGTGAGGAGTTCATCAAATTGATAGCCTGTGCAATCTCTGCATACAAATTTCAAGGTACAAATACATTAAAATGCAACTTGGTGGAAATTTACAATGCAATGAAAATTAACTAACTTCAGTGGAACTGCATAACTACAATACTGTGGAATGGTGCTAAAATTTATCAGCTGAAAAAAAAACTACATGAAAATTCTCTATTTAATGGGGCTCAGCTTTTACCTGTGCATCTTAAGTGTTACTTTGCCTTTAAGCACATCATTCCCACCAGAGCAGCCCTACCACCCTAGGCCATGTTCTCAGAAGTAGTCAAGTCAAATTGTTGCTAGGGATGCTAATGAATGAGGGTTCATTTAATTACCAGTTTATTACAAAGAATTTCTAACTACTTAGGATTTCATTGGAGGAGAGAGTGTTCCAGTTTTCAGGGATTGAGTCAGTAGGAGTCTTTTCTTAAGTTTATTTATTTATTTTGAGAGAGAGAAAGAAGGAAAGAGAGAGTGGACACACAGAGAGGAGGGGCAGAGAGGGAGGGAGAGAATCCCAAGCAGGCTCCATGCTCAGCGTGGAGCCCCACACGGGGCTTGATCCCATGACTGTGAGATCATGAACTGAGCCAATATCAAGATGCTCAATGGGCTGAGCCGCTCAGGTGCCCCTGAGTCAGTAGGAGTCTTACGTCTGAATTGCTTCATCTTAAATTGCCGACTGATATGTTGAAAGAGACCTACTAAGACCAGAAACCAGCTTTTTTTTTTTTTTTTTTTTGGTCATTCTCACCTGTGAGACTCCTTAGATTACTAAGATTACTAAGTGAGCATGCCTGGGAGCTTGGGCCTGCAAATGACAGAATGCCCCATCCAAAGTAGCTTAAATACCAAGGACATTTATTATTTTAACAATAAATCTCAGGGAGCCTGGGTGGCTCAATCGGTTAAGCATCCAACTTTGGCTCAGGTCAAGGTCTCATGGTTCATGAGTTCAAGCTCTGCATCTGGCTCTGTGCTAACAGCTTGGAGCCTGGAGCCTGCTTCAGACTTCTATCTCCCGCTCTTTCTCTGCCCCTCCCTCATTCTCACTCTGCTTCTCTCTGTCTGCCCCTCCCTCACTCACACTCTGTCTCTCTCTCTCAAAAAATAAACATTAAAAAAATTTTTTTAATGAAAAAAAAAAACAACAATAAATCTCAAAGCAGGCTGCTTCAGTGTTGTTCCTGCAACTCAGGGATGGCATTAAAAACTATCAGTAATGCCTCCCCACATGGTCACAAGATGGCTGTGGCAGGACTAAGCTGTGCATTCTCACATGACAGCATCTCAAAACAGGGAAGACAGAGTAGGGGCAGGGCACGGCCCTCTCCATGTACATCTCTTTACATGGGGGAAGGGAAAATTTTCCCAGAAGCCTCTTAGCTGTGTTGTCCTTACATCTTGCTGTTCAGAACTGTGTCACATGCCCACAGTGCCAGTTCCTGCCAGAGACGAATGGATCACTATTACTATGATTGATTTACATCAGTCAATGTTCATCCCCTGGGGTTTGGGGCCTCCTGGGGGATTCCATCTTCTCTGCATACTTTGCTGCCACAACCTGAACCAAATGGGAGTTCTTTCCAGCATCTGTTTGGTTAGATGCTGACATCAGCTGCAATGGCCTGGGTGAACTTAACCTAGTGAAGAGTGTCTCCTTTTTTTTTTTTTTTAATTAATTTTTAAACTAACTTTATTATTTTTTTTATTTATTATTTAGTATTTTGTGAGGGAGAGACAGAATGCAAGCAAGGGGAGTGCTGAGAGAGAGGGAGGGAGAGAGAGAGAATCCCAAGCAGGCTCCTCACTGCCAGCGCAGAGCCCAACATGGGGCTTGAACTCATGAACCATGAGATCATGACCTGAGCCAAAATCAACAGTTGGAACCTTAACCTACTGAGCCACCCAGGTGCCCCAAGAGTATCTCCTGATAAGAGATTTTGAAGGCTACTCATTCTGATTGGAAGGAGAGAGCTGAAAGTAACACCAAGGCCAGATACCCTAGTCTGGTGTTAACTCCCAAAGTGAGGCCATGGTCCCTGGTCTCACCACTGCTCAATCTTAGCTGCCATTTAAATTACTCTGGGAGCTTCCAAAGCCATCTCTGCCCAGCACCCCAGGTGTTCTGATTCCATTGCAGGAGAAGGGAGCACAGGGGAATGGGTTTTGCAGTTTTTAGGGCTGTGGAAAATGCTGGAATGTGCAGCAGCCAGCATGGAGAAACCCAGCCTTAGGGAAGACCAGAGCTCTCCTACCTGAGGGCCTCAGCCAGGACCCAAGAAGAAGCAGGGATGTAAAAAGAACCCTTGGCTTTCAGAGCAAAAAGATTAGGACTCAGCATGACCAGAGATGAAAGAATGGATCTCACTGACTCTCATGCTATCCTCGGTATCCCTCCCTTCTGTTTCACTGCCGTCTTGGGCACTTTTTAGATCTACTCTCCAACTAGGCCCTGTTGATCCCACTCTATTCTCCACCTGCTCCAAGGCCACCCTACACTCCACCACCAAAGTAACTGTCATAAACCACATTCCTGGATGTGCCTGTCTCTGCTCACAAGCTCTCAGTGTCTGCCTGTTGACCACCAAATTAAATCCCAGATCCTCTGCAATCTGTACTACAGCCTATACTTCTGCCTTATTATGATAACTAGGATTACTTTGACAGTTCTAACAGACCCTGTGCTAGGTGCTTTGATGACTTTAAACCAGTAAATCTTTCAAAACTAAAAGCACAAGTATTATCCTCACTTTACATGCAAGAGAATTGAGGTTTAGTGCCCTCACCTGCTCAGGTCACATGGGTAGTAAAAATGGTGGATCTAGGTGTCAAGCCCAGTTGGTCTGACTCTGAAGGCCATACCCCTACACACACCATGTGCTCAGCCAGACTGACTACTGCCACTGCCTGGACTCTCCCTGCATCTCCCCACCTTTGTGCCTTGGCTTTGGATGGTGCCTCTCTCTTCGAAACCCCGGGCACTCAGCCATGATGTTCATGGAACATTGGAAGTATTGCAAGGAGGCACTTACCTTGGAGTAGTCCATAGGAGAGACAAAGAAGATGAAATATATCTGCCCATTACCTCCTGCCTCCTGTTTTCCACTGGTCAAGTTCATGGTGGATCTAGTGAAGACACTTCTGTGGCTTTCTATACAACACCCCACAGCCCAGAAAGAAGAGCAGTACCTAGGACTGGGGATGGCTCAGAGGGTAAAGGCAGAAAGCCTGGGCTGCACGGGGAAGTAGAGTGAGAGGGGAGTATGCTGGTCTGTGAGGTCTGGGAGAGGGTGGAGGACTGAGGCCACACCAGGGCCCAGAGCAGATAAGGCGGTTTGAGGCGGGAAGTGAGAGGTGTGCTTTGGTAGAAAGAGCCCTGAGCTGAGAGTCAGGAGACCTTAATTCAACTGCTGCTTCTGCCGCCATTCAGCTGGGTGACTATGGGTGCATCACCTAATAGCTGCAGTTTTCTCACCTGTGAGATACGGAGGTTGAACTAAACAACCCCCAAGAGACATCCAAGCTCTAGAATTCTCCAGAATGGGACAGGCTATAGTCAGAGAGGGGACTGAGGGTTAGAGATTTGGGAGGTGGCTCAGTTGTGAGAGCCAAAGGAGGTCCAAGGTGTGGCCTGGCTGGCCGCTGCCCTGGAGAAAGTCAGGGTGATGGGAGGCACTGATGGAGAGGGAGTAGGGGAAGAGAAGAACCGGACCTGTCAGTAGTGTGCTCCTCAAGACTCTTGTGCTATGCTAACACCTGTGTACTGGGGCCACCCTACAGAGCCTTCAGCCCCCAGGGCTTGGGATTCCAGGAGAGATAGGCCTCCTGTTTCTCCTGGGTGATGATAGCAGTGGGTTGCCCTGAGAAGGAACCCTCTAACTAGTGTGGAGACCCTGTGGGCTTAGAGAGAGCCACCCAGGACACTGATTTTGCCGTTTCTTGGAGCTCACAAATTTAGCTTTTTTTTTCTTTCTTAAAACAATATGCTTATACACTATTGAGTTATCAGCCCAAGAATGTATTCTCTTGGCAATATGACAAGAAGGAACTTTAAATAGAGGAAAACAAAGCGTAATTTAACTGTGGGAATTCAGGTGATCAAGGAAATATGGAGTCCAGCTTGAGGTTTAAATATTCAGACAGGAGGAATCCCAGAAGGCCCTAAATCTAACTGAAAGTATTTGGGCTTCTTTTTTTTTTTCTTTAATGTTTATTAATTTTTGAGAAACAGAGACAGAGTGTGAATGGGGGAGGGGCAAAGAGAGAGGGAGACACAGAATCCAAAACAGGCTCCAGGCTCCAAGAGTCAGCCCAATGCTGGGCTCAAACTCATGAGTTTGAGATCATGACCTGAGCCGAAGTCAGACACTTAACCGACTGAGCCACCCAGTCGCCTCAAAAGTGTTTGGACTTCTGATAGCAACATCTTTAAGAGCTAAAGATGTTAAACACACATGTTCACTGGGAAGAGAATAGTCACGATTCTTTATGCTATTCAGACAGAAGGTATTAGATAAATAGGTATATACAATATTATCTACCAAGAATGCAAAAGTAATAGCCACAAAAAAATTAAAACCTCATAATAATCACTTCTGCACTCACAAAACACCTTTCTTCATCAGAGCTCAAAACACATTTCATAGAACTAAATACACACACACATACGCACACACAAGTGAAACAGAGGAAATCTGAATATGGTGATGGACTGAATCCATGTCAATATCCTGGCTGTGTTATTGTGCTATGTAGTTCTGCAAAAGGGCACCTTTGGGGAAGCTGAGCAAAGCGTGTGTGGGACTTCTCAGCACCTCTCTGTATTATTTCTTACAGCTGCATGTGAATCCACAGTGATCTCAAAAGAAAAAGTTTAAAATAAGCTGCTTCACTCTCACTTCCTATGTCATTTCCGCAAGGCTCCTAGATGCCAACGTAGAGGAAATAGAAATCGGGAAATAAACAGGATGATTATTCCACGATGAAGTCTGGATAAAACAATTTCTGTCTGGAACTTGGAAAGCAGTGGATTGGCCTCAACTGACCAAGAAAAGTGGATTTCAGCACTGAAAACCTCAGTGAAATTATTCTTTCTTGACGTTTTCAAAGTTCACACCCAGAGATTGTTAAAATGAACAGTGTGTCAATCACAGGGTTTTTTTTTTTTAATTTTATTTTTAAAACTTTCAGCTTTATTGAGTTATAATTGACTTATAATTTTTTTTTTTAATATCAGTGTCACAGTTCTTATTAGGGTATAGAAAGAAACAAACTTTTCAATTTTTAAACCATGTTTGATTTGGGGAGTTCAGACTCAAACGAAGAGAAGGAATCTTTGGCATAGACAGAAGTGTTCAAAGCAGCTCATTTTCCACCAGGAGTGGAGACCCCCCTCCCTGGCTCCACCAGGCCCCCCGCTGCTCTCTGCCCATTGGCTGCAGCTGTTCCAGGCCCCACACTGGTCCTATGTCCCTCTTAAGCTGCTGGGGCCACGCCCCCAGTCAACCCTGGCTCACCACTCCACTCACCACCTCCTGCCTCAGCCTAGCACCCACATTAAAGCACTGCCAGGCTTTGCACTAAGTGGCTTAAGTTCTTAAGACATGTGACTGCATCTTGTACCAGCTGGTCCCCTAGAGCAGCTCCAGACGGAGGGCACTACGGTTCTCCAGCCAGAAGCCACCCTGAGGTCATGATTGGTTTCGAGGAAAGCTCATCCTGAAGGGAGCAGCATCATTTCATGTTCCCCAAGCACTCAGTACAGGAGTCCTATGCTGACACATAGTCCTTGCTTTCAAGCAGCTTACCAAGAAGAAAGATCCATGCCTCTGCAGAATGTTTTAAGAGATGGTCCAAACCATATCTTTTTGGTTACTGTGTTTTTCACCCTATATTATACTTTTTGTGCATTTGGGTCACAGAGAGGAGAGCCCCGAGAAGAGTAGAATAGGAATGCTAAGCTCGGGTAAGCACCTGAGAGCAGAGATCTTGTCCTCTTGCTCACTTTTGGGTATCCTCACTACAGGCATGGTGGCTGGAACATGTGGATGGTCAATATTTTTTGAATAAGTGAACAAATGAATGTGGGCTTGAGAACATGATATTCAGGGTCAGAATATCATAATATGTAGCCCTTATGAGCCAGGATATCTTTCCATTGACAGTCACCCTTAGTCTCCTGCCAGTTATTTCTAGGCATGCCCATGGCTCTGCTGTCTCACCTGTGCTTAGGAACAAGCCTGCTCATGCTCCCCTACTCCCATCATCTCAAGGGCCCCTTGCTGCCCCAGCCACGGGAGCCCTTCCTTCAGGAAAGTATGGTTCTGCCATCTTCCCCACTGGTGCCACTCTGGGGTGGGGCAGGCTCCCCCGATTCTGTGCACACCTGTCGCAGAGCCCTGGGGCAGCAATGCTTCTGCCCAGAGTCTGACACAGCCACTCACAGGCAGCACCCTCAGCTTCTCCCTTGCACCTCCCTCGAGGGGCTCAAAACCAGTCCACAGGCCTGGCTAAGGGTCAGACTCTCCTCCATCTCTCTCACTTCCCTCTCACTCCATTTTTTCCCCTCTCCACACCAAAAAACTCCTTCCTTTTACACCAGCCAGAGCCAATGATGCTCCTGCAAGTAAGTACCTGGCCACCAGCCTCCAAGATCTATACTCAGCAGAGTGCCGGTATGAACTATCCAGGAAAGAGCCCTGGGCTCAGGGCCTGGGGTCCAAGGGCAAGCCTCACATCTTTCTCTCTTTCAACCACTTGGTAATGTGGGAGAAAGCATGGGAGCTCTGTGGCCCTCAGTTCCTGGGTCTGCTAAATAAAATGGGTTTTATCAGTCTATGGTCCCATGGGATATATGAGAGAGAAGTGAAGACAAAAGCACAGAAAGGAGACTGAGTGGTGGGAAATCAATGGTTAGCCAAGAAAGGCATGTCAGGAGGGTTCGTTCCTCTGGGCACTGAGTGGAAACAGCCCACCCAGAAGCTAACCACGGCAGCTTACGTAGCCAAGTGCAGAGGTAGAAGTCAAAGTCACCTCTTAGGGTAGGTTCACCGATCCAGCTTCCAGGAGCTTCTGCAGGTGGGAGAGCAGACGTCGCTCTTTGTGCAGTCATACAAGATGGCTGGCCACACTCCAGGTTTTTTTTTTTTTCTTCTTTTATTGCTTGTGCTTTCGGTGTCATATCTAAGAATCCATTGCCAAATCCAAGGTCATGAAGATTTTCTCCTCTTTTCTTTTTTTTTTAAATGCTTATTTTTGAGGGAGACGGAGTGTGTGTCTGTGAATGGGGGTGGGGCAGAGAGAGAAGGAGAGAGAGGATCTGAAGCAGGCTCTGTGCTGACAGCAGACAGCCCAATGTGGGGCTCCAACTCACAAACCTTGAGATCATGATCTGAGCCAAAGTCAGATGCTTAACCGACTGAACCAGCTAGGCGCCCCTCTCCTATTTTCTTTTAAGAGTTTTCTAGTTTTAGCTCTTTTTTAGATGTCTTCAACCCATTTTGAGTTCATTCTTATATATAATGTAGGTAACGGTCACACTTCATTCTTTTACAGCGGCTATCCAGTTGTCCCAGCTGCTGAGGAAGGGGAAAGGCTTTGAGGCTATAAAACATTGTGCCACTTAAATGTCCTTTGATCCAGGGCCAGGGGAACCACCTGAGTAGAGCGTTTCAAGAAAAGGGGCTGTAAGATCCTCAGGGTGTGAGCTTATCAAAGAGGGCCTCCACTGGAGTTGCCATAACACACTGAGGAAACAAACCCTGCTCCTCCCTCAGCAAGACACCTGAGGCTGGCAGGAGGGTGGGGGCAGTGACAGAGAACAGGTGGCTTTTGCACAGCAACAAGGTCAAATTGAGTGGAAGCAGAAGCAATGGTAGCCTGAGGCCACCACGGGGTGGAGCTGAAGAGGATTCTAAGTCGAAGCATAATAAACAGCCAGGTCACCACTGTGCAGGTTTTACCCAGAGGGGCCTCTCCTAGGAGAAGGAAGGATTTTGAGGACATGAGTTTCAGCATTTCCACTGGTGGGCCCTCAGAGCCAAAAACTATTTTTGTTACTTTTTGCCTGTCCGCCCCCAAGAGGGCACAGCCTGGAAAAGCAAGAGTTACAATTAATTTCCCTTTTCAAAATGTGGTTCAAAAAAGAACATTCTGTTTCCAGGACCTGGGAAATTCTATACAAGCATTCGAAATTAAGCCACATTTGCCAGAATATAAATTTCTTTCAATGGCAATTTTTTTTTAAGTGACTGCTAATGTCTATAGTGGAGAAAATAAGAAAAAAAAAAAAAAGGAGGAGTAATTTATCTGGAAAAGAGCAGTTTTATTTTTGGGAAGGGATGTCCGAGAGAACCTATGTAGTTCTGTAATATTAATCTATTTTAAATGTTTCAAATGCCAAAAATACAGTTTGCGTTCACTCCTATGAATTTGGTGAATGTTTTCCATTATGCACTAAGCAGAAAATTTGAAATTAAATGTACAACAATGTTCAGACAAATTGAAGAAATCCCCTCCCCCAGGCCATCCTTTGACATAAGTAGGACAATCCAATATAATAACCCTCTAAAAGGATTAATTCTGCCTAAAACCAGCTCCTGAAAAAAACCACATGGCACTGTCTGAAACATTCTTGATAATGTGCACATCTTTATTATATTTGCAATCCACGAGCCTGGTGCTCACTCTGTCTTAGAACATTCTATGACAATATTGAATGAGGGACTCTACACCTGGAATCATAGGAAAACCTCAACAATAATTAAAACCTACAAAATAGAAGAGCAATAATGTTCCATTCTGCTTCTATTAAATTAATAAAATATTTAAAACATACCCATTGCTGGAGATGGTGTAGTAAAACTGGTCCACACGTACATTTCTTTTTTTTTAATTTTTTTTAATGTTTATTTATTTTTGAGAGAGAAAGACAGAGCATGAGTGGGGAAGGGGAAGAGAGGGAGAGGGAGGCACAAAATCTAAACCGGCTCCAGGCTCTGAGCTGTCAGCAGAGAGCCCTATGCGGGGCTCGAACTCGGAAACGGCGAGATCATGACCTGAGCTGACAGTGATCGCTTAACCCACTGAGCCACCCAGGTGCCCCTCCACACGTACATTTCTGATGGCAGTGCAAAACAGCAATTTTAGGCAAATGCATTCAAAATAGTCATGTGATTCAGTGACTTGCATTATTCGAAAGGAGGACAATGTTTTATACCTGTTTAATATCAAATTAAAATAAGAATGTTTATAAGCTGGCAGCCTCCTAAATATCTAGTAGGGGTAGTTGGTGGTTAGGTAAACTATGTTGAACTCAGTGAATATAAAGGCCCAGTGGGGATATGCAAATAATGCAATGTTAAGAGGCACAAGTGACCCTGTCAAGGCCAGGAGACAGAATCATAAAAGCGGTTCCTTCTGTTACTGGAAGTTGCATTCGCTTCCATGATTTTTTTTTTTCTTAATAAAAATGTGAAATAAATTGCAAGGGAGCTTCATTTCCTTTTCGTTATTTGTAAGAGGATACAAAATTGAGCATATACAGTACCTCAGTTTTTTAAATTGATGCTTGGCTTGACTTGGTTAGACTGGTCTGTGATCTCTTTGGGATTAAGTTACACCTACCCATTAGGCAAAGGGGAAAAATTCTCAGGGTGTGAAGCCATTCATCGGAAACACTTAAGGAGAGAAGTAGGAAGAGCAGATTTCCAGAGAAAGGTAAAAGTCCTCGGGTCATCCCAAAGGAAGCCAGGTTGGGCAGCAGGACACCACTTCTGGGGCGTTGTTTACCTTTCCTTCTCTGTAAGTGGGGTACCCCCAACAGAATACAGCCCGCTGGTATTTTATAATGCCAAGTACATATTGATCCCCTACTGCAGTAGACATGGTTTTGCCCACCCAACAGCATCCTTCACTTCTTCCTTGCAGAGTTCCTGGTAGCGAACAACAGAACCAACTCAAGCTAGTTCAAGCCGGAAAGGAATTTATTTAGGAACATAGGGAGCTCATGAAATCCCAAGGAGGGCTGGAAACTCAGGCTTGAAAGCTATATAACCTGGAATAGTACCCAAATTATACCACCAAACTGCTCCAGTGGAGACCAGGGGCCATTGCTGCCTATAACATGGATGCGATGCGCAGAATGTTCCCACGCAGTTGTCTCCGAAAAACACCCTGCCTTTCTGCAATGCTCCTTCACCTTCACTAGAAAAAGGATCCTGCCTGGCACCTAATTCCTTACTTTGTTCTGTTCTGAATTTAAGACTTATGTAAGTGTGTCTTATTAGTGGAGTTCAGGTAGCATACATGTAACCCAAACATACCTGCCTACTGGTGAGTTTTGCTTCCATCTTAGGTAGGCAGGACTCTTAATGGGGGAAATTTCTCAAATGCAGGGAGCCATAAATATGACAAATGCCCATAAAACTTTACCCAACTTTGTCTAGGTGGACAAAAAACTTTTTTAACTAAGCCAGTTGTGGAAATTCCATTCTCCTTGATGCAAAAGAGGCATATGACCCAATTCTGACCAATAAGGCATGGAGAGACATCTGTTGAGGGACTTCTGAAAAAGGTTTCTTAGCTTTTAAAAAGAGACACAAGGACATAATAATCCCCTTGTTCTGCCTCTGGATAGTGGTGTGTGAGGATTTGAAGCCTGGAGCTACTGTAGCCATCTAGTGACTGACATAATTAAAATGGTAGAACCGAAAGATGGAATTAATCTAAATCCTTAATAATTTTACTTAGCTATTGACTCAACCAACCCATCTTATCTCCAGATTACTTGTTATGTGAAATAATACTTTTCCATATTATGGAATTGAGACTTTCCTTGCAGCTCCAAGGACCCTGATCTACCCACTCTGTCCAGTGTTGCAAGGGTGGCTGAGAGAAACAGGAACATAGTCATGACTATCTTTGGGGGCTGGCGGAGCCTGAGGATGTTACCAGTGAAAATGAAATGATAGGTAACCTGTGGCCATATTAAAAGCATTCCTTCTAAACAGCTTTCCCACTCAGAAGTAGACTCAGGATCCACACCCCTTCTGCAACAGCACCGTATTTCCTTTTGTGAAATTTCATTTCCTCCATTATGTTCAGTAACTGGAGACAGCCTATCCTATCACGAAGAAGGCTGAAGGAGTTCCTGGAGGTTCTTTCTGGCAGAAACCTCCTGTTACTCCCCAGAGCAGCCAGGGGCAGACTCAAGACCTAAGTTCAGTCAATTACACTCTTTCCCTCAGGACTTTACATCTCCAGCCAAGTGACTCAAGGACAGAATATAGCAGTGGGTGTTTATTCATTTCAGAAAACTCCCACTCCAGTGCTACTATCCGGCCAGGTCTGCTGAGTTGTTCCTGATCCCTGGTTACCCAAAGCTGCCCTGGAGGAATATCTGCTCTGTTTCTAAAACCACCATGTTCCCAGGAAACAGAGATTTCAAAACCCCCAGCAGCCCAGCCAGAGACATTCCAGTGTGAAAGCTTACACACTTGAAGAAAATCTAAATTAGAGCCTTGTGAAAAGTCAGTTCAACAATTCTACCTCTTTCTCTAAGGATTGCTTCAGTGAATTTATATGGAAATATTCTTTATACATGGAATCCATCCTGTTTCTTCTTCTTGCTCCCACCCCAAAATTGGGACTTGTAAATTATGAAATAAAAAGACTGGTATAAAACAAACTGCTAAACTTAAAATCATCAAGAAGCGTAAACAGACGAATCAACTATTCATGAAACATTTATGTTTATAAATTTCAGGGAATGTTGGTATCCCAGATCTTTGTTGGAAAGTTTACAATTATTTGAAATATTTTTTTAAGTATTTTATTTCCAGGAACTGTGACAGTGAGTCCCGTGTGACATCTAAGGGCAAGAGAAATAAATATTTAGTATATGGAGGAAAAAGGAAAACATTTCATTTCTTCATTTGGAACTTTTACTTGCATAAATATTTTTAAATTGTGGCAAACATAACATAACATAACATAAAATTTAACATCCTAACCACTTTTAAGTGTTGTAGTTCAGTGGAATTTTTTAAAAATCAGAAAATGTAATGTTTTGGGTTTATTAAATACATTCTCATGCAGTTTGCTAACATGAAGACTTGTGAATTTTCTGATAAAATCAGATTCTTGAGTCTGCTCTCTGAGGAAATGTTAGTTATAAAGCTCAATACACTTTCTTGTAGAGTTCCAGCCTTCCTGTGATCCCTTCTATTTCTGAACATGGAAACAAATGAAGATGATCCAAGAAATAAAGAGAAATGCATTCCTGATGCAAGCCACTTAATTTCTTATTTTTAACCTCCAGCTAGTTAAAAATAATAGAGGGGCACCTGGGTGACTCAGTCGGTTAAGCAACTGACTCTTGATCTCAGCTCAGGTCTTGATCTCAGGGGCGTGAGTTCAAGACCCGTGTTGGCCTCCATTCTGGGTGTAAAGCCTATTTAAAAAATAAGATAAAATAAAAAATAAAAATAAAATAAAAATACTAGAGAATGTTCAGTGGGTCTTGCTATAGCCAAAAGGAATTACACATTGACTATTATATTTTTAAAACTTTATTATGGAAAATTTCCAATGTATACAAAGCAAACAGAACAGTATCATGAACCCCCAAGTTCTCAACCCACAGCTTCAACAATTATTAATATTCTGCCAAAATTGATTCATGTATATCTTTATCCCCCACTCCACCAATTATTATAATTTTTGCTGTTCATTTTTTAAAGTAACTTCAGCACATTAAAATATACAAATGTTAACTGTACAATTTTGACAAATGAATACTCCCACATAACCTGCATCTCTATCACAATGGAGAACATTTCATTTCCCCCAGAGAGCTCCCTCATGTCTCCTCCTTGGAGACAGCCACTGGTTTGACTTTTCCACTTTGGGTTATTTTTGTCTGTTCTAGATCTTCACATAAATGGAACCATACTCTTTTGAATTTTCCTTCTTTCATTTACCATAATGTTTGAGAGATTCATCTATATTTTTTTACTCTTTTTTTAAGTTTATTTTTTACTTATTTTGAGGGAGGGGGAGGGCAGAGAAAGAAGGAAAGAGAGAATCCCAAGTAGGCTTTGTGCTATCAGCTGGACTGGAACTAAGAACAGTGAGAGCATGACCTGAGTTGAAACCAAGAGTTGGACGCTTAACCAACTGAGCCTTCTAGGTGCCCTAGTTCATCCACATTTTTTAGTAAATCCTTCGTTATTATTGCTGAGCAGTATTTCAGGGTGAGAATATTGGTTCTTTTTTTTTTTTTTTTTTTAACGTTTATTTATTTTTGAGACAGAGAGAGACAGAGCATGAACAGGGGAGGGGCAGAGAGAGAGGGAGACACAGAATCTGAAACAGGCTCCAGGCTCTGAGCTGTCAGCACAGAGCCCGACGCGGGGCTTGAACTCACAGGCCGTGAGATCATGACCTGAGCCAAAGTCAGACGCTTAACCGACCAAGCCACCCAGGTGCCCCGAGAATATTGGTTCTTACAGTGGAAGAACCATAGTAAGATGGGTCTTACTATCTGATTGAGGGCACGGATTTGCTTCTAGCTTGACTGTTGAGGAAAAGGCTGCTGTGAACATTCTTGTACAAATGGTGTGTGTGTGTGTGTGTGTGTGTGTGTAAGTTTTCATTTCTCTTGGGTAAATAAATATGTAGGAATGGAATTGCTGAGTAAAAGCATAGCTCACTGTCAAGCCATTTTCCAAGTGATGGTACTATTTTATAGTCCAACATATATATCCAACATTATACATCAACATATGAAGGTTCCAGTTACTCCACATCCTGGCTAACATTTAGCTTTATTGATCCTCTAAATTTTAGCCGTTCTGATGGATATAGTGTGGTATCTCATTGTGGTTTTAGTTTCCATTTCCCTGGTGACTAACGAGGTTAAGTACTTTTTCACATGCTATTTGTTGTGTGTCTTCATTTTTGTGAAATGTCTGTTCAAGTATTTTTCCTTCCCTTTAATAAATTATGTTGTTCATTTTTTAAATTATGGAGTTGTAAGGATTCTTTTATATATTCTAATGTAAGACCTTTGTCAGAACATATTTTATGAATATTTTCTAGTCTGTGCTTTGTCTATTCACTTTATTAATGATGTCTTTTGACAAGCAGAATATTTTAATTTTGATAAAGACTAATTTGTTAATTATTTTCTCTTATGGTTATTACTTTTAATTCCTATCTGAGCAATTTTTGCCAAATCCAAGGATGTAAAGGTATTACCTTACATTTTCTTATATGTATTTTTTATTTTAGCTTTTATTTTTTACCTATAGTCCATCTCAAAATAATTACTGTGTATTATGTGAAGTGAAGGTTCATTTTTCAAGTGTGCATATCCAGTTGTTCAGCACCATTTTGAAAATACTACTCTTTTCCCATTAAATTACCTTGGCACCTTTCTGAAAAATCAATAGACTGTATATGTGGGGCTCTATTTCTGGATTCCATTTTGTTTCATTAATTGTGATGACTATTTCTATGCTAATATCACACTGTCTTTATTACGTAGCTTTCTAATGTGTATCTTTTAGAGTAGCTGTATTAGTTTCTAATTAGTCTCTTAACGTTATGGAGGTTAGAAGTCTGAGGTGAGTGCTAAGGGCTAAAATCAAGATGTTGTCCAGGCTGGTTCCTTCTGGAGCCTCCAGGGGAGAATTCATTGCTCGCCTCTTTCAGGTTCCAAAGGTTGCCAGCATTCTTTGGCTCATGACTATGGCATTCCCATCTCTGCTTCTGAAGTGATATCACCTTCTCTGACTCTAATCCTATTGCCCCTCTTACACAAACCTTCAGATTCATCCTGCCAGAACCACCTACAATATTGTCCTATCTCACAATTCATCTGCAATTAATAAACGTTCATCTGCAAAGGCTCTGCAAATTCATCTGCAAAGACTCTGGTCAAATAAGGTAACATATTCACGGGTTCTGGAGATTAGGACATGAACATCTTTAGGGGGCTATTATTTAGCCCACCACAGTAGGTAAGTCCTTTGATCTTATTCAAGAACGTTTTGGTTATTTTAGGTCTTTTCAATTTTTAAAAAAAAATTTTGAATGCTTTTTATTTTTTGAGAGAGAGAGAGAGACAGAGAGCAAGTGGGGGAGGGGCAGAGAGAGAAGCAGACACAGAATCAGAAGCAGGCTCCAGGCTCTGAGCTGTCAGCTCTCTGACTGCAAGATCATGACCTGAGCTGAAGTCAGACACTTAACTGACTGAGCCACCCAGGTGCCCCAGGTCTTTTGCATTTTTATATGCATTTTAGAACCATTTGTCAATTACTATCACAAAAATCATAATCCTGCTGGGATTACAGTTGGGATTCATTGGACCTATTCATTAATTTGGAGGAAATACTCACCTTAAAAACATCAAATCACCCAACATGTGGACATAGTATACCTTTCTATTCATTTAGGTGTCCCTTAATTTCCCTCAGCAGTGTTTCAGAGTTTGCAGTGCAGAGGCTTTGTACCCACATAAAGGGTCTTTTGCTAAATTTAATGTGAAGCATTTTATAATTTGTTACCATTATAAATTACATCATTTGAGGTTTTCATTGTCTCTTCCAATTATTTTCCGCTACTATATAGAAATACAAATTATCTTTGTTTATAGATTTTTATGAACATCTGCAAATAGGGACAGTTTTGCTTTTTCTTTTCTAACGTTTATTAATTTGAATTTCACATCTTGCTTTATAACGATGGCTAGCAGCTCCAGTATAATGTCGAATAGAAATGATAAGAGCAGATATTCCCCAATATCCTAGAGAAAAGTATTCATCTTACAACAATAGGTATGGTATTAGTTGTAGGGTTTTCATAGGTGCCCTTCATCAGATTGAGGATGTTCTGTTTCATTTCAAGTTTTCATGAATGAGTGTTGAATTCTGTCAACCGACTTTTCTATTGATCATCTGTTTGTTACTCTGTTATTACAACAGAATATATTTATTGGAATTTTAAATGGTAACCAATCTTGCATTCTTTGGATAAAATTTTCTTTGTGATAATGCATTATTTTATTAGGAATTTTTGTGTCTTGGGGCACCTGGGTGGCTCGGTCAGTTAAGCATCCGACATTCCATCTCAGGTCAGGTCTTGATCTCAGGGTCATGAGTTCGAACCCCACATTGAGCTCCACACTGGGTGTGAAGCCTACTTAAAAGAATTTTTGTGTCTTATATTCGCAAGATATGTTGATCTTTAATTTTCTTTTCTGTTAATGCCTTTGTCGGATTTTGGTACTAGGATTATGGTGGCCTCTAAAGAGTATTTTTCTCCTTGTTTTCTAAAGGATTTTGTATGGAGTTGGTATTATTACTTCACTAAATGTCTGACAGAATTCAATAGTGAATGGGTTTATTTCTTTTTTCAGTTCTTTAAAAATTTTATTCCATTGTCTTCTAGCCTCTATTGTTTCTTAGAACAGGAAAAATGTAATTTGTATTGTTGATCCCCTGTATGAAATGTATTGTTTTACTCTGAAAACTTTCAAAACTTTCTTATATTGCATGAGATTTTGTATACTATGCCTAGATCTGTTTTCTATCCCACTAGATGTATATTTATTTTACTTAAAGTTTGTTCAACTACCTCAACCTGTAAGTTTGTATCTTTAACTACATTGGAAAGTTCTGACTTACTTCTTCAGATACTTTTTCTTATCGATTCTCTCTCCTTTCCTACTTGGACTCCAATGATATGTTAGATGATTTGATATTATCCTACAAGTCTATGACTATTTATTTTTCTTCAATTTTTTTTCTCTCTGTTCTTCAGATTGGATTGCTATTCAATTACCTTCCAGTTATTAACTCGTTTTTCTGCCAACTCCAATATAATGTTAAATCTATTGAGTGAATTTATTGTTTTAATTGTTACACTTTTCTCCTTTAGAATTTCTATGTGTTTTATTTGTATAGCTAATTTCTCTGCTGAGTTTCACCTTCGCCTGTCTGTTTATTATGTATTGTTCTCTTTCACTCCTTGAACATATTTATAATAGCTGCTTTACTTAAAGTCCTTTTCTACTATTGCAACTTCTTGGCATTAGAATTTATTAATTTTATTTTTCTTGAGTATGGGTTACATTTTCCTGTTTCTCTCACTTTTTAAAATGTGACTTTTTAAAAATGCACACTGGACATTATAAATGATTCAAAACAGGGTCTCTGGATTCTGTTGTGTTACTTTAAAGAGTGATTTTTGTTTTAGCAAATAGTTAACATTATTGGATCAAACTTCAAGCTTTGCTTTCCCTGTAATGGGAAGCAGCTGAGATTTAGGCTGTTAATTTTGTTTTATTTCCAGCTGCTGTTTTTCCATCAGGGCCCTAAGATTTCTTCACAAGTACATCATCTAATGGTCAGTCTAAGATTTTCTTTTTTTTTTTTACAGATTTGGTATTCATTGCATCTAGGTCTCCTTCCCTTCCTAAATCTTTCCTCTCCCCCAAACCCAGCCATTTGACTCCTCAACTTAGTGAGACTGTGGTTGTCTGCTGCCCCTGGAAGAAAGCTGTGCACATATTGAAAAGTTATCAAATGACATGATACTCTGTGTGGAAAACCTGAAAGACCATCAAAAAATTGCTATTCATACATGATTTCAGCAAAGTTTCAGGGTATAAAATTAATGTACAGAAACCAGTTGCATTTCTATACACCAATAATGAAGCAGCAGAAAGAGAAGTCAAGGAATTGATCTCATTTACAACTGCAACAAAAACCATAAGATACCATGAATAAACCTAACCAAAGAGGTAAAAGATCTGAATGCTGAAAACTATATAACACTTACGAAAGAAATTGAAGAAGACACAAAGAAATGGAAAAAACGTTTCATGCTCATGGATTGGAAAAACAAATATTGTTAAAATGTCCATACTACTCAAAGCAATATACATATTTAATGCAATTCCTATCAAATAACACCAGCATTCTTCAGAGAGCTAGAACAATTTTAAAATTCAACCCTAAAATTGAACAAAAGACCCTGGATAGCCAAAGTAATGTTAAAAAAGAAAACCAAAGCTGGAGGTATCACAATTCCGGACTTCAAGCTGTGTTACAAAGTTGTAATCAAGATAGTATGGTACTAGCACAAATACAGACACATAGATCAAGGGAACAGAATAGAGAACCCAGAAATGGACCCACAAACCCATGGCCCACTAATTTTTGACAAAGCAGGAAAGAATATCCAATGGAATAAAGACAGTCTCTTCAGCAAATGGTGCTGGGAAAACTGGACAGCAACATGCAGAAGAATGAACCTGGACCACTTTCTTACACCATACACAAAATAAACTCAAAACGGATGAAAGACCTAAATGTGAGAGAAGAAACCATTAAAATCCTATAGGAGAAAACAGACAGTGACTTCTTTGACCTTAGTAGCAGCAACTTCTTACTAGACATATCTCCAGAGGCAAGGGAAACAAAAGCAAAAATGAACTCTTGGGACCTTATCAAGATAAAAAAAGATTCTGCACAGTGAAGCAAACAACAAAACTAAAAGGCAACCGATGGAATGGGAGAAGATATTTGCAAATGACATACCAGATAAAGGATTAGTATCCAAAATCTATAAAGAACTTACCAAACTCAACACCCAAAAGCCAAATAATCCAGTGTAGAAATGGGCAGAAGACATGAATAGATGCTTTCCCAAAGAAGACATCCAGATGGCTAACAGACACATGAAAAGATGCTCTCAACATCACTCATTATCAGGGAAATACAAATCAAAACCATAATGAGATACCACCTCACACCTGTCAGAATGGCTGAACTGAACAAGTCAGGAAATAACAGATGTTGGTGAGGATGTGGAGAAAGGGGAAGACTTTTGCATTGTTGGTGGAAATGCAAACTGGTGCAGTCGCTCTGGAAAACAGTGAGGAGGTTCCTCAAAAAATTAAAAATAGAGCCACCCTACAACCCAGAAAATTGTACTACTAGGAATTTATCCCAAGGATACAAAAAATGTTGATTTGAAGGTATGCATGTACCCCAATGTTTATAGCAGTGCTATCACAATAGTCAAGTTGTGGAAAGAGCCTAGATGTCCATTGACTAATGAATGCTGATGAATGGATAAAGATGTGGTGTGTATCTGTGTGTGTGTGTGTGTGTGTGTGTGTGTGTGTGTGTGCGCGCGCGCGCGTGCATGTGTATACATATATACATACAATAGACTACTACTCGGCGATCAAAAAGAATGAAATCTTGCCATTTGCAACAATGTGAATGGAACTAGAGTGTATTGTACTAAGCACAGTAGGTCAGTCAGAGAAAGACAAATACCATATGATTTCACTCATATGTGGAATTTAAGAAACACAACAGATGAACATAGGGGAAGGAAGGAAAAATAAGATAAAAACAGAAAAGGAGGCAAACCATAAGAGACTCTTTTTTTAATATAATTTATTGTCAAACTGGATAATATAACAGTGTGTACAGGGTGCTCTTGGCTTTGGGAGTAGATTCCCATGATTCATTGCTTACATACAACACCCAGTGCTCATCCCCACAAGTGCCCTCCTCAATGCCCATCACCCATTTTCCCCTCTCTCCCAACCCCCCAGCAACCCTCAGTTTGTCCTCTGTATTTGTTCTCTTGTTCTCTGTATTTAAGAGTCTTCTCTCTTAAATACAGAGAACAAACTGAGGGTTGCTGGGGGGGAGGTGGGTGGGGGTTGGGCTAAATGGGCACTTGTGGGGATGAGCACTGGGTGCTATACGTAGGGAATGAATCACTGGGTTCTGCTCCTGAAACCAATACGACACTATATGTTAACTAGCTTTAATTTAAATAAATAATTAAAAAAAAAAAAAGAAAAGTTATCGAAAGCAAAAATCTGCTGCAAATAGAGAATCTCACCAGGGTAGATTCTTGTCCAGTTTCTCTCAGCTTTGGTTATTCTTCAGTGCTTTCTAATAGTCATTTTTATAAAAAAATTTTTTCTCCCAGATATCACTAGTATTTGAGAAGGCTTTTTAAACCAATGAACTCTGTCACTACTGGCTATTACTTTTAAATATGTTCAAAATAAAAAGAAGAACAAAACTGGAGTTATCACAATTCCAGATTTTGAGATATAGTACAAACTTGTAGTAATCAAGACAGTATGGTACTGGCACAAAAGTAGACCCATAGTTCAATGAAACAGAATAGAAGGCCCAGAAATAAATCCACATTTATATGGTCAATTAATCATCAACAAAGAAAGCAAGACTATGCACTGAGAAAAAGAGTCTCTTCAACAAATTGCATTGGGAAAATAGACAACTAAGTGCAAAAGAATGAAACCACTTTCTTACACATACATGAAAATAAACTCAAAATGATGAAAGACCTAAATGTGAGACCTGAAACCATAAAAATTCTAGAAGAGAGCACAGGAAGTAATTTCTCTGACATTGGCCCTAGCAACATTTTTCTAGCTATGTCTCCTAAGGCAAGGGAAACGAAAGCAAAAATAAGCTGTTGAGACTACATCAAAATAAAAACCTTCTGCAGAGCAAAGAAATCAACAAAACTAAAAGACAGCCTACTGAATGGGAGAAGATATTTGCAAATGATAAATCCAAAAAGGTGTTAGTATCCAAAATATATAAATAACACATAATTCAATACCAAAAAACCCCAAATAACCCAATTAAAAAATGAACAGAAGACATGAATGGACATTTCTCCAAAGAAGACATCCAGATGGCCAACAGACACATGAAAAGATGCTCCACATCACTAACCACCAGGGAAATGTAAATCAAAACCACAGTGAAATATCACCTCATACCTGTCAGAATGGCTAAAATAAAAAACACAGGAAACAACCAGTATTGGCAAGGATAGGGAGAAAAAGGAAACTTGTGCACTCTTGGTGGGAATGTAAATTGGTACAGCCACTGTATAAGACAGTATGGAGGTTCCTCCAAAAATCAAAAATAGGATTAATCATATGATTCAGTAACTCCACCACTGGGTATTTACCCAAAGAACATGAAAATACTAATTTGAAAAGATATATGCACCCATATGTTTATAGCAGCGTTATTTACAATAGCCAAATTATGGAAGGAGCCCACGTTTCCATCAATAGATGAATCTAAAAAGAAGAGGTTATATGTATACATACAATGGAATATTATTCGGCCATAAAAAACAATGAAATCTTGTCATTTGCAACAACATGGGTGGACCTGGAAGGTATAATGCTAAGTGAAATAAGTCAGTCAGAGAAAGACAAATACCATATGATTTCACTTATATGTGGAATTTAAGAAACAAAACAAATGAACAAAGAAAAAGAGACAAAAAAACAAAAACAAAAACAAAAAAACCAACCAGACTCTAAATACAGACAACAAACTGTTGGTAACTAGAGGGGAGGTAGGTAGAGGGATAGGAGAAATAGGTAAGGAGATTAAGATTATACTTATTGTGATGAGCACTGAGTAATGTATAGAATTGTTGCATCAACTATATTGTATACCTAAAACAAATATAACACTGTACATGAATTATACTGGAATTTAAAAATAATAAATAGAGTGTGTTCAAAATATTGGAAATTGTTTATTGAGAAGTTCAAAATGACCCCAAATGCACATCTCTGGAACCTAGCTATATATAGGACAAATTATAGCAAAATTTGGGCCTCAGTACAAAAAATTGCACAGAATATACGTATCTCCACAAGGTACTGTCCCTTGATAATTGCTGCCGACAATTCCATTGGCAAGTGGTGCAGGACAGAGCAGTCTGGGGCAGGTGGCACGGGCCACCTTGAGTGGTAAGCAGTAGTACCCCACATCTAACCCCTTGACACAAGTACCCTACCATCAGGATTATAGCCTTAATTGCAAGACAACACCAAACTGGAATGATTTATGTGGAAGTTGGACAGTGGAGTGATACATGAGCAGAAATGGTATACTCTCCAGAAGCAGAGCAACTTTAGGAATGGTATAAAGGAAAGTGCTTTGGGGTGCCTGGGTGGTCCAGTCAGTTAAGCTTTAGACTCTTGATTTTGGCTCAGGTCATGATCTCACCGTCATGAGATCGAGCCTCACAATGGGCTCCTTGCCCAGCTCGAAGCCTTCTTAAGATTCTTTCTCTCTCCCTCTCTCTCTACCCCTGCCCTGCTCTCATGCAAACTCTCTCTCTCTCAAAAAACAAAATTAGAAAAGAGAAAAGTGCTTTTAAGGCCGTTCATTTCAAGCATGAAACCAGTTATTAATCAGGTTTACATTTAAAAATTTTTAAATGTTTATTCATTTTTGAGAGATGGAGAGAGACAGAACATGAGTGGGGGATGGGCAGAGAGAGAGGGAGACAAAGAATCCGAAGCAGGCTCCAGGCTCTGAGCTGTCAGCACAGAGCCTGATGCAGGGTTGGAAACCACAGACAACGAGATCATGACCTGAGGTGAAGTTAGACCCCCAACCAAGTGAGCCACCTAGGCGCCCCAATTAGGTTTACATTTGACAACGGGATGAGGGAGGTAGGGTAAGTGATAGGAAAAGAGGGAAGAGAAAGTATTCCTATTACTCTCATGTCCAAATTTCCTGAGATGATTCTATCGTTACTACCCTTTATAAATAAGATCAAAGCTTAGTGAGGTAACTGGCTTAGGTGACCCCAGTATGTTTCATGTACCACTAGGGCAATAGCTATAAATTTTTAGACATTGGAGTTCAAGTTGCTGAATGCTTTGCCTTTGATGGATGACAAAATGGTCACTAAAATGTGTGAGAGATACAGAGAAGATGCCATTGTTCTACGGTCTCTAACTCTGCTCTATACGCTCACAATCTATTACTCAATCAACCTTCTAGTCTGTCAATTAGAGTTGTAAGTGGGTTAAAAAGCCACTCTTAAAAAATAAAATCTATTCCCGGGAGGCTTATGTATCAGTCATGCACATCATTGTATTAATTGTTTTGCTTACATGGCTTTCCTCCTCCCAGCCATCTGACAGAGAATGTGTCATCTTTCCCCCCTTTGGAAAAGGAAGAGAGGCAGTCGTGGGGCCAGGGGCACCTGGCAGAGGACTCTGAGAGAAGCCCACTGGGACTTTCAGCACCAGAGAATCTCCTAGTTTTTGAAAGGCAGAGAGAGGAAAGATGTCAAGTGCAAAGGATATGTTAAAGACTCTTGCCTCTTTCAACTTTTCTGGGGTCTTTTTGGGAGTAACTCTCATGTCTGTGACCACTGCTGACAACCCTGTATGTGCTACTGTCATGGAGAATGAGTTCTTCTCTCTCCGACCTTTCTCACAAAGCTAACCTCATTGGGGTGACTCATGAAAAGAATGGGCATGGTGCTTATACACAGGACAGCTGCTCCACAGACTGGCCTGAGGGCTCCCCTCCACACTACAGTTTCAAACACTTGTGATCCACCATGGCAGGTATCAGATTAACTAACCCTAAGTGGAGAAAAACGCTGAGAAGTGGTATGCAGAATTTGGCAAGCAAACACAGAAGAAGTAGGTTTGATTTTAAACACACTGTGAAATTCATTACCCACTGTGTTCCCTTCTTTGCTTTGGTCCCCAGGAAACTCAGATCCAAACTGAGAAGTTCAAGAATTTTTAGCATACATGTCTGCATACTAACTTTATCCTTGTCTTTATCTTACAATTCTGTATTCATTTTCCTTTTCCCTATCTCTGTTCATTTTTAGTTTGCTACATTGTATATATTTATAGAAAGTCAACTGAGATCCTTAGGCAAGTGAGATGGCAGAAATAAATAAGTCTTCTTTAGATTGTCTGACAATATCCTTAGTATGCATCATTATTTGGCACAAAAGAACTAGAGCTTTTTGGTATGCTTTTGTCAAATGAGTTATGGAGTAAGCCTTGCTTTTAAGTAGGAAAATAATTTTTTTTTATTATTAAAAATGTTTTTTAACATTTACTTATTTTTTTTTTTGAGAGACAGACAGAGAGCGAGTGGGGGAGGGGCAGAGAGAGAGGAGACACAGAATCAGAAGCAGGCTCCAGGCTCTGAGCTGCCAGCACAGAGCCCAATGCGGGGCTCAAACTCACAAACCATGAGATCATGACCTGAGCCAAAGTTGGTTAACCGCTTAACTAACTGAGCCACCCAGGTGCCCCAAAGTAGGAAAATAATTTTTAAATGTGCCCAATGCACCTTTTGGGATGAGCACTGGGTGTTGTATGGAAACCAATTTGACAGTAAATTTCATATATTAAAAAATAAATTAAAAAAAAATAAAATAAATGTGCCCAATGGTCTCCTGCCCATCTCAAAGCCCAGTGTCCTTTAGGGTTTTTGATTCCTTCTTATTCAGACTAAATTGCTTTCCTAGCTTCTTAAAATTCTGATTTAATATCTTGCTCCAAGTTTATAAAGGGTCAACTAGCATCTAACTTTATGAAAGTGGAAAGGAGAGAAAATAAGAAAAATTGCAAAAACATCTTACTCCAGTTTGCCAAAACAATAAAAGCCTGTTGTGAAAAGTGATTAATGTAAAAAGTAGGCTTATCTAGTAGGCTGTGGAATTCTATCCCATGTGCCTTCCACAATTAGCACAGACAATTGCCATCAACAGTCGAGGTGCCACTTTCTTGACAATGTCCTTATAAAAAGTTGGACCCACCATCAATCAACATATATTTATCAAGAGTTAACTACGTTCAAGGTATTATTCTCAGCATCCAAAGGGATTGTGAAGATAAGTAACTTCAGTTCTTGCCCTCTGAGGGCCTACAATGTAGGGTTGGGAGGTGTTATAGGTGGAGAGGTAGACATAAAGAGAAGTAAATACATGTGTTGCAAGACAAAATCAGAAAGATGCTATGAAGAAAGACAAGCCTTTGTGAATGTAGAAGAGGAGAAGGTCTGGTTTGGGAGCTGGGATGCACACTGGCTTCATGGAAGAAGGAGGTTGCTATTTCCAGTTGGGGAACAGGGAGAAAGGATCAATGAGGCTGCTGAGACCTGCCATAGAGATCCTCGAATTTACAATAAAAGCATTTATTCTCAATTTTGCAGTAAGTAGTGGGGAGGGGACACTAAAGACTTTGCAACTGGAGAATTGTGTGTTTGACAGCAAAGAAATTATTTAATTTTATTTAGACACTATATACTTCCAGATTAGGTTTTGTGGTCGCTTATGACAAAACCATAAAACTATTTAAAAAAAAAAAAAGAAAAAGAAGAAATGGAATGAAAAGCCTAAGTCCCAGCTTACGCTTCTGCCAACTGATAATGAACCAGTTTATTCCTGAGCTATCATGGTCTTGTTTTGATTCAACGCAGTATGTAAATAACTTGAATCATGGAGAAAAGTAACCAGAAGTCAAATAGCATGTTTGGGAGGGCAGTTCCCCTTAGCCAAGCAGCGTGACATTTTAACCTGCCTGCCTTCATTTGGATTGCTTCAGTCTACTTCCAAGAAGAGTGCTGACATTTTAATAGTATTGTTACACAACAAGCCTCCTTTGATTTTACCAAATTCTTCCTCTGATTTGCAGCTTTCCTGACACAACTGAATTCCCTGTCAGGAATTGCCCTTAAATTAAATTGCTTCCTTCACTTCTCTGCCCCCTAAAGTTAAGGACACAATATGTTTCTAATTTCTTTTTTGGGTTCTCATTCTCCAGCCAGACTTTCTGCTCTAGTATATATTTTATATTTATATATGTATATATATATATATATATATATATATATATATACATTTTTTTTTTCATGTTTATTTACTTATTTTTGAGAGGGAGAGAGAGCACAAGTAGGGGAGGGACAGAGAGAGAGGGAGAGAAATTCCCAAGCAGGCTCTGTGCTGTCAGCACAGAACCCCACACAAGGCTCGATCTCACAGACCATAAGGTCATGACCTGACCTGAAGTTGGACGCTTAAGTGATTGAGCCACCCAGGCTCCCTGTTCTAGTTATATTATTGATGTGGCATTTTATGTACCCATAATGGTTCCATGATTTTCCTATAAAATAATACCGCTATTAAGAAAAATGATGATTTCAATGACATTCCCATCACAGACATTTTATTAGCAGAAGAAAAATGAACATCGAAGGAGAGGAGAGGTAAGGTACAGGAAAAAAGGCCAGGAAGTTTGGTACAAAGAAGTTATTATATATGCTCTAAAAAGCTGTCCCTTGTATGATAATGCATGTATCTAGGAGTCTTCAGGGTCAAAGACAGCAAGGCAGGGACTGATGTGAAGAGACAGGAAGGAGGTGGGTCCGCCTTTAGGTCAAGAAGTAAATGTGAGAATTCTCTCATTGGCTCTTTTGGGGCCAGGCCCCATCCTTCCTGGGCCACCTGGTTGGAGGAAGCAGAGGACCCTTAGGCTCTGGCTCCCTATGGCAAGGTTCCCTACAGGCCAACCAATCACCACACAAGCAAGGGAAAATTCCAGGAGCACACGTGGACCCAGGGCCATTGCCCTTAATATGGAACATCTCCCCTGCCTACTGAGACCTAAAACCCCATTAAGGAAAGAAAAGGCTTTCATTTCATTTAATGATAGAAGCCTTAACATGCAAAGCCTGCAGGGACAACACTTCTTATGAATAAGCAGGTTACCGTATCCTTCCCTGTAGCCAAAGGTGGCAGCAGGGAACTGGAGACTCACCGAGGGGTGGACTACCCACAGAGAGGAGGAACATTTGCAAAGTGAAGAATCTGCCTCTGGAGGGGGACCTGGAAGGTATCATGACTCTGGGGAGTCCCCTGTTACCTTCAGTGGACCCAAGACAGAACACGCTATGCCTGGGATTGGTCCAAAGAAGGCAGTGCTGGGTCACATGACCCCCCTTTCTTTGGTTACATAAATTCACCCATTTATTCTAGCCACCCATGTTTCAGATGGGCGAGCTTCTACTGGTCTTTCCATTCCTTCAGTCACCTGATGGCAGACTTCACTGGGTTGGCAGGATTGGGAGTGTGGGTCCAGGCCCCACTGGCTGCTGTTTCATGCAGGATTCTCATCTCTTCATTTTGATTTTGTTACAGAAGGAACAAGTGTCCTTGGGTGTGCAGGTTGATTTCAATATTCTTCACCATTTTCCTGAGAGAGATGCCCTAACCAGTCCTGTGTCTGCTGACGATTCAGACCTTGGTGCATTCAGCCATGTCTCTGCAAGCTGTCTCAGAGTTCTGAGAAGAAATGACCCCTTTATTGTAGCATCAACCAATCACTGTATAAATTGACTTTGTCCCCAGAAGATTTAGTAATTGAGGTAGCATAAAATCTACTCTTTGAAGAAATGGTTTATTGGCCAATCACAGTAGGGTATTTCAGTCATTGAAACATTAACAAACAGATACAGAAAGAGCAGAAAATTAGGCACATGGCCCGTTCAGGGTGCTGCATGGGGATGGGGCAGGCTGGGGTGAGAACTCTTAGCGAGCAATGTGGCCACGCCTGCTTCACTAGCAAAGGGTAGTTCTTTCTTCTCCACCCCGGCTTTCCTGCCTCACGAAAGAGAGGAGATGCTTGCTTTAACAAAAGCCTTATGGACCATCACTGCATCCCTGTGAAGCGTGAATTGTTCTGGTTAGGCAGTGGTCAAGGTCCTGGCTTGAAGCCACACCACTGCTAAGTACAAAGATGGAGATGAAGCCAGGCCTGTGAGACTGTGGAACCCATGGTCCTGACCACAGCACACACACACCGCCCCCCCCACCCTGGCCAGGACATCCACTGTTCTTCCAGGGCCTGAGGAAGCAGCACGGCCTCTCTGGGAGGACATTTGCGCCCTGTACCCCACCCCCAAGATGTTTAGCTCACAGGCAGAGAAAGAGTCTAGCTTGTATCTTGAACATCTTTTTTCCTCCCCTGAGCCAGGAGTTTTGCCAGGGCCCCAATATGGCTGGAGCAATATTCTGGAGCCAACGCTGTGGTGGGCAGCCTGGCCAGGGCCCAGAGGGAGAGGGTGACAGAGACTCAGAGGTGTTTGTGGTGACAAAAAGAGGCAAGAGGAGCCCAGATCCACGGCAAGGGGCAGCAGGACCTCAAACTGGCTGAGAAAGAATGCACCGGGAGTTCATGCGCAGCTGAGATCAAGAGAACACCAAAGCAGCCCAGCTACACACAGCCTGGGGGTCATGGAGAGTGTTCACACACAGCAGGGGACCCTCCCCATCCCCAAGGCCATGACAGCCTATAATGCCTCTCCTGCCACCCCCTCCACTAGACACCTTCCAGGAGAGGAGAAGAGGGAGAAGAGAAGTCTAGAAGACTGACCAACTGAACCATGGAGGTGAAGTAACCCCAAAGACAGTATTTAAATCATTGCATCTAAGTCTTCAACTGGTCAAACTCAATCAGCTTCTCTTTATCACCATCCAGTGAGTAGAGGCCTCAGGAGGACGAGGATAGACATTTTCTTTGCACATGTGAGTGTAGTAAGTAGATCAGAAGTCACTGCTATTGCTCCCTGGGCACTACCTAGGCTGTACTTGGCAACCTCATCCTGTTTATTTTCCATAAACTGTGTCACACGCCTCTCCTACAGGAAGCCCAGATGCCATCTGGAATTTGGTGTGGGATGTCAGGTCTTCTTTGGTGCCGTCTTCAGGATCAGGGTAGATGCCAGGCTCTCTCAGTGTCCTTATGCTCCCCCCTTACTAAGTTATATCTTCAACACGTGGTCTCAACTTTAAAAAATTTTTTTTGAATATTTATTTATTTTTGAAAGAGAGACAGAGCATGAGTCGGGGAAGGGCAGAGAGAGAGGGAGACACAGAATCTGAAGCAGGCTCCGGGCTCTGAGCTGTCAGCACAGGGCCCAATGTGGGGCTCGAACTCACAAGCTGCAAGATCGTGACCTGAGCCAAAGTCGGATGCTTAACCGACTGAGCCATCCAGGTGCCCCAACACGTGGTCTCATCTTGAGGCACCAAGGCCTCTGGTTTGCTCAGCACTGGACGTTCCAGAGGGCTAGGGTAGAGGGTATAGAGCAACGCCAGATTGCGAGGCAGTTAGTTGTAGGACACAAAAGCACTAGAAATCCCAAACCTAGAAGTCTGAAGCTCAGAGCTCATCTCCAACCCTCTCACTTGAAAAAAACCAGGAAACTGAGGCTAACCAAATTGTAAAATCAAGACTTGAGCCCATGTTTGGGGGTTCCCAGTCCTTTGCAGCCCTCCCCTAGGATATGGGACACAGCATGAGTGGTGGCCTCCCAGGAGGGTCACATGGAGGAGACCAATTCTGCTCACCTTTTACTTCCTTTCAAGCCAGGGACCTGCTTCCAGTTCCAGCTTGTTCTTCTTCTTTTTTTTTTAATGTTTATTTATTTTTTAGAGAGAGAGAGAGAGAGAGAGAGCAAGTGTGGGAGGAGGGGACAGAGAGAGGGAGACACAGAATCTGAAGCAGGCTCCAGGCGCTGAGCTGTCAGCACAGAGCCTGATGCAGGGGTCGAACTCACAAACTGTGAGATCATGACCTGAGCCAAAGTCGGACACTTAACCGACTGAGCCACCCAGGCGCCCCAGCTTTTCTTTTTTTTTTTTTTAATCAAAATTTAAAATGATCTTTCCAGGGGCACCTGGGTGGCTCAGCCGGTTAAGTGTCCAACTTCGGCTCAGGTCATGATAGAACCCCATATCGGGCTCTATGCTGAGAGCTCAGAGCCCGGAGCCTGCTTAGGATTCTGTGTCTCCCTCTCTCTCTCTCTGCCTCTTCCCTGCTTGCACTCTGTCTCTCTTTCAAAAATAAATAAACATTAAAAATTTTTTCAATGAACTTTACAATGTTAATTAACTTTTCCACTGTTTGGCATCCTCCTAGTCCTGTGCTCTCTATTCCCCAACAACAAATCATACTGTTTGCCTATTGATCAGCTGTAAATCAAAACTTTTACAGCCTATTAAATCACACCAGATCGACTAGGTCGTTTTCAAAAATCAGCGTTTTGGACAAACATGGCTCCTTTCTGACTACCAGCTCTAAAGAGGGGGAAGAGTTCTCCGTGTTGAGGCTACGGACATTCTAGAGCTGACCATATTTAAGGCTCCAAGCTAAATTTAGCCCTCCCAGCTGGTTGTTATTCCAGCAGCTAAGTGTGGGCTTGCCCAGCTGTATTTTAGGCTGAGCCCCAAATTTCCCTCTGTTTGGCTTTATTGTGTTCTGCAGGATTTGGGTTTAGCTACCAAAAATATGATGGGTTTCCTTGTGGGCTTTTAAGTGAATAAGTTCCATCAGAGAGAGTAAAAGTGGACTGTCTAGTGCTGACATGGGAATTTGTGATTTTAGGGGCCTGTCCAGCCAGTGGAGTACCTTCTCTGACCACCCAAGTTAAGACCGAGGAGGAAGGAAAGCTGTGACTACAAATGTTCACAACCAAAAAACTTACTTTTTGTATGTCAGTCAATTATACCTCAATAAACTGGATTTAAAAAAAAAAAAAAGGCTTACGGTTGGGGCAACCTGGGTGGCTCAGTGTGTTAAGCATCTGACTTCGGCCCAAGTCATGATCCCACAGTTCGTGGGTTCGAGCCCCACATCAGGCTCTGTGCTGACAGCTCAGCGCCTGGTACCTACTTCAGATTCTGTGTTTCCCTCTCTCTGCCCCTCCCCTGCCTTTGCCCTGTCTCCCCAAAATAAATCAAGAAGCTTTAAAAAAAAAAAGTTCACCATTAAGAAGCCCTTGCCAAAATTTTAAAACCCCTATGCTTATGCACAAAACACTACATAGCACGGTACCAGCTGTGTAGGGAGATAGGAAATATATGTTTGTATCTACAAATAATATCTCTGGGAACATTCACAAGGGCCTGGCAATGCTGGTTGCCTCTGGAGAGAAAAACTGAAAAGACCAAAGGCCAGAAGGGTCGTGTTAAACTTTTTTCCTGTGTGTATGGATTATTTACAGTTTTCATGCTTTAAAAACGTATCATTTGGATAGTACATTCCTTACATTGACGTGTGAAGTCCTGGCTTCATTACTCCATTGTTGCCACAGCAGTTTGTAACATAGCACATTCCAATTCAGAAACTCTGGGGAATTACAAGCAAAAGCCACAAATGTGTGAGCATGGATTTGTGAGTTCACACTGTGCACACATGTGTGCACACACACTGACATACTTTGTATTTTTCTGGCATCACGGCACTCCTGTAGCTTGTAAAAACAGAGTACTGAACGAAAAGGCAGGAAGCAAATACGTCCAGATGTTAATAGTACTTAATTCTGCATTAAGAATATGGGTCATTATTATTTTCATCTCTATATCTGCGTGCCTTTAAAACATTTCAGGGGTGCCTGGGTGACGCAGTCCAAGAAGTGTCCGACTCTTGATTTCGGCTTAGGTCATGATCTCACAGTTCTTGAGTTTGAGCCCCTCTCCTCAGGCTTTGTGCTGACAGTGCAGAACCTGCTTGAGATTTTCGCTCCCTCTCTCTCTGCCCCTCCCTGCTCGCTCTCTCTCTCTCAAAATAAATAAATAATTAAACTTAAAAAATAACTCAACCCAGGGGCACCTGGGTGGTTCAGTCAGTTGAGCATCCAACTCTTGATTTTGGCTCAGGTCATGATCCCAGTGTCCTGGGATTGAGCCCCGCAAAAGGTGCCGCACTGAGTGTGGAACCTGCTCAAGATCCTCTCTCTCTCTTCCTCTGCCCCTCCCCTGCTCATTCATGTGCACGCACCCTGTCTAAAAAAATTTTTTTTCAACCCAAAGTTTTCTCTTAAAAATAAAGCCTAACCCTGCGTCTTTAAAAAGCGGTATCTTTTTAAAGCAGGAAGACAGTAAAGGAATCCACAGAGCAGCAAATCACCACATATTAATATTCAGTATGAGAAGCACCAGGATTTTCACTTATTTGACATCATTCACGGATAACTCATATTTGCCAGTGTCTACCCTTAGATCATCTCATCAGTTCAGCAAATGCTCATTGAAGGAGTAATTAGGGCTTAGGGTGGGCTGGGTGCTAAGGGTACCAAGATGAATGAGACCCAGAGTAGCTCTCTTCATGTAGGAGATAATTATCCATTCCCTAAGAATTTTCTGAAGAAAACTTCTGCATTGACTCTAAGTTTTAAATGAAACACTTCTCAATCATCAGAATTACATGCAGCCAGGGCTTACGTACTCCTCCTGAAGTCATCCCACACAGGATTATTATTTCTACTACCATCCTTGCTCAAAATTAATCCAGGAAACTGAGAAAGAAATTATTTGCCAGACTAATCACAGTATCTTCTACTTAACTTCCGCATTTTAATGTCCTTGACCAGTTGTGAACTCAAGGTCAGTGAACTGTCAATAACTCACTTTAAACTGTGACTGGAAATGGGGCCAACCACCCAAAGGAGCTTGACACACTGGCTGAGGTAAAGGCTGAGGAAGAGGTCAAGGTGAGAGAGGTCTTGGTACTTGAGGAAGGGTTGGTGAGAGCCACTGGAAGCACCAGGAGGTTCTTAGAGGTAGGGAGGGGACTTCAGGGCCTCTAAGGGAGATCCTGGCTCTGCTTCTGTGTGGCAGTGTCCCCAGAGAGGCTGCCTGGAAGCCCCACAGCAACCTGATCCTGCATCATGGTGGACTGCTGGCCTTCCCAGAGCCAGGCCATCCCAGGAACGCCCAGACTTACTTTGGAATAGTTGGTGAAGTAGAAATGTCAAAGTAGGAAGCAAAAAAATGACTCTGAGTCACTTGAGTTTCTTTCTTAGCAGCACCATAGAGACTCTTGACTCTGACACACCCACTTTTGACACACCCAGCCCTGGGCCAATCCTTCCATCCATTAGTTTTCTGAAAATAGGGCACCATCTATTGCTAAAGCAAATAACCGCCAATTGGCCCCAAAGCAAATCCGCACTTTATTCTTCTTTTTTTAATGTTTATTTTTATATTGAGAGAGAGAGAGAGAGAGAGAGAGAAGGGGGAGAGAGAGAATCCCAAGCAGGCTCCATGCTGCCAGCACAGAACTCGAGGTGGGGTTCGATTCCACAAACCCATGATATCATGACCTGAGCTGAAATCAAGAGTCAGATGCTTAACTGACTGAACCACCCAGGTGCTCCAGCAAATCCACACTTCCTCACCTGGCTGGCCCTGTGGTGCCTTTCAGGAGACACCTACTCACCTCGCCCTTTCCTTGTCACATACATTTTCCCCCATTCTTTTCCATTTTGACACTTTCCCTCTCAAGGGGTGACCTCATCTTTCTTCACTGGGAGAGAGGCCCTCTACTTTGTTTTAGCTTCCTCACTTTCCCTTCTTTGTATTCAAAAATACATTTCTTCATTTTTGCTTGTCACAGACAGACACTATAATGGGTCCCAATAATCCCTTCCTCCTGGTATTCAGACCCTTGTGAAATTGCCTTCCCTTTGGGTGTGGGTGGGACCTCTGACTTGTTTCCATCAGTAGAATATGGCAAAGGTGATGTTACTTCTATGATCACGTTACTTAACACTGTAACTTCCTTCTTGCTTGCTGACTCTATTGACTCTCCTTTACAGGAAATAATCCACTATATGGAGAGACCCACATGGCGAGGAAGTAAGGGAAGTCTCCAGCTGACAGCTAGCAGGGAAGGGAGGCCCTCAGTCTCATAGCCCACAAGGAACCGGATCTTGCCAACAGCCAGGGAGCTGGGAGGTGTACCCTTCCCCATTCAAGCCTCAGTGAGACCCCAGGCCTGCCTGACACCTCACTGCAGTCTTGTGAGAGACCCTGAAATAGAGGACCATGCCCAGATTCCTGACCCAAGGAAACAATGGGATAATAAATGTGCATTGCTTTAAGTTGCTACCTGTGTGGTAATTTGTTACATTGCAGAAAATAACTAATACACCCTTCCTTCCTTTCTCAAAATCATAAATGCCCCCCTCCAATTCCTCCCCAGGTCCCAAACCATCTACATCTGTCCTTGATCCTACTCCCTTCTCTCTCTCTCTTTCAGGTTATTTGTCCAGCTTCTGAGTTCTTTAAATCCACATCCCCACCCAGGCTGTACCTGCACACCCACTGTGGAGACTAATTTACAATCCTGATGATCATTTAAATTCACGGCCACTGGACTCAGGGTACGTGAGGGCTGGCCTGACACTTTGTCTCTTTCCCTAGTCCCCATGTATTCCTCCCCTCTCAAACCCCCAACACCCCTTCCTCCATTCTACCTTTCAGCTGGTGATCTTGCTCCTGACTTCCCAGAGGAAAAAAGAAACAATTGGTAGAGAATGCCACTGCTTCTGCCAACTTACTTGCACCTATGTCCACATGTGCTGCTCCTCATTTTGTTTCTCCCAGCTCTGGATGGGGACCTCATGTAAAAGCAGCCTCGTTCTCTGCAATAGACCCCACTTCTTTCCATCCATCCATGTCCATAACACTAATATCCCCATTAGCTCTCCTGCATCACCACTTTGTCTCTCTTCAGCGGATTCTTTCCATCAGTATACAAACCACTATGATTTCTCCTGTCTAGAAAGAAAGAAAGAAAGAAAGAAAGAAAGAAAGAAAGAAAGAAAGAAAGAAAGAAAGAAAGAAAGAAAAGAAAAGAAAAGAAAAAGAAAAAAGAAAAGAAAAGAAAAGAAGAGAAAAAAAGAAAAGAAGAGAAAAAAAGAAAAGGAAGGAAATACTTTCTTGGTCTCCTCTCTCTTCTGTGATTCCTCTCCTCCAATTCTCTTTTGAGCCTCCTTCTGAGTCAGGCTTCTCTACCCACCCACCCCATTTCCCTACATTGCTCTTGTCTGGTCATCGGTGACTTCCCTGTGGCTAAGCCAGTGGACAATTCTCTGTCTTCAGCTCACTTGACCCTGTGGTAGCAGGTCCTCCTCTTTGAAACACTTTCTTCACTTATCTGGGGGACACTGCTCACCACTGGTTCTCCTTTCACTCTCTGCCTACTCCCTTCCTCTCCCTTGATGATTGATCTTTCTGTCCCCTGCTGTCAGTGTCGGGAGCTCCAGAGCTCAGAGCCCAGACTGCCTTTCTTGATTCACACATTCCCCAGGTGATCTTCTCCATGTTCACAACTTCAATACTACTCACCTGCAGGGAACTCTCAAATGTATGCACGCAGCCTGGATCACTCCCTTGAGCTCTTAGGCTCACATTTCCAACAGCCCACTTCATATCTCTGCTTGGATGTCTCAGGGCATCTCCAAGTCATCCTGCCTAAAACAGAACTCCTAACTTCTGACCCCAAACTAGCTCCTCTTAAAGTTCTGCCATCTCAGCAACTCCATTGTTCCTCCTGCTAAGGCAAAACTCCATAGAGTTATCCCTGATGCCTCGCTTTCTCTCATAGGCCAAATGAAGTCCATGAGTATATCATGTTGGCTGCACTTGCAAAATATGTCTAGGATCCAATCTCTTCTCATCGTTTTTGCCACCTGTCAGCTCAAGCCATACCTCACCTAATTCTGCAACAACTTCCTTTATGTTCGCCCAGCTCCTACACTTGCTTTTTATCCATCTGTTTTCAATATGGTAACTACACTGGTCAGTTTCAAACACAAGTCAGATTACATTACCTCTCTAATCAAATTTCAGGAGCTTCCCGTAGCACTTAGAATAAAAGTCAAAATTCCTTCCATGTCTGCCAGTGAGGCCATATGTGATCTGTCCAGCATCCCTCTTCCACCTCTCATTACCTCTCTGAACTTTTCTACCACTGACCTCCTTACTCATTCTGCTCCAGCCACTGGCCTCCTTGCTGTTCCTCTAAATACAAGCATGTTTCCCTCTCAAGGCCTCTGCCTTTTCTGTTCCCTCTATCTGAACTGTTCCCCCAGCAGTCACAGATACCTTGCCCCTCTTTAAGGTCTTATGCTCACATGTCATGTCTTCAACAAGGCCTACTCTGTTGAAACTTGCAGCACCCCCAACCCAGTGATCCCATTCCCTTTTCATGTTTTGTTTTTGTCTTTATCACTATAGGATAGACCCATATTTTACTTATTTATTTTGATATTGGTTAATGTCTGCCTCCTACCATCAAACATAAACTGCTTGAGGGTAGAGATAATTTATGTTCTTATTTACTCCTGTACCATGAGTACCTGGCCCCTAGTAGGTGCTCAATAAATAATTTTGGACTAAATGTTGACAAATGTTTGGACTTGGTCTTTCTAGGACAATTGGGGGCCAGGGGACTAGAGTAAAGCCCAGAGCCCGTGCTATGCTTCTTCTCCTACACCCACATGTTCGACTAGTCACCTCTATTTGAGTGACCCTCACAACTACATCTCTGATCTCCAAACTCGTATCTTCAATGCCCATTCAATGTATCAATGAAAAACTCAGAATGCCCATATTCTGAATTTGTACTCCATGTAGTACTGTCTTCAGACTTCTTATCTCAGAAATAGTGCCTCATTGCTTGCCATTCGCTCTGGTATCCAGATGAGAAACTGATCAGTTACACTTGTGTAAACAGGTGAGTACCTATCCTGTGCCATGCAGTAGGCCAGACCCTAGTACCACAGGCAATGCACATAGCCCCTTCCTTCAAGGAGCCAAGTTTGATGAATAAGCATTGTGATAGAGATGCTACTGTGTACAAGATGCTACTGCTCATTCTTCCAAAGTGGAAATATCCATTTTTATGATTAAGATAGCATATGTTCAAAAAATAGAGTATGTTCATTATAAACAATTTGATTAAAGAAATAAGTGAAATAGAAACTATAAGTCACACATAATCTCACATTCATGAAAAAACTGTCGTTAAGGAGTTGGAGTGTATTTCTTCAGACAGATTTCTGTGCATACTTAACGATAACTAACACCGAATTCTTCTTATGGACTAGACGCCATACAATGTGCTTTAAAATTAACTCGTTTTAACCTCACAATGATCCTCCAAGGTAGGTACTATTATCATCTCCATTTTATAAGGAAGCTGAGGTTTAAGAAGGTCAAATAAGATCCCATAGGTTGTAAGGTACCTAGCAGTCAATATAGACTGTTATACCATGGTAACAGCGTCTTCAATATCTCAGTGGCTGACATTAACAAAGGTGTGTTTCTTGCTTATGCTCATGAACTGGGTCAATCACGGCTCTGTTCCGTGTTGTCTTCATTCCAGGACACAGGGTGATGCCCAAAAGGCACCTTCTATTGGGAACTCAGCCAATCGCCAGAATGCAAAGAAAAGAGAACAGAATTGAAACAAATGATGGCTCTTAAAGTGCCTACTCACAAGGGGCATACGTCACCTCGCTTCTGATTTCATTAGCCAAAGCAGGTCACATGACCAGCCTGTTATCAATGAACAGAACAGAAAGGAATAACCTTCCCCAGGGAGAGACAGTAAATATTTTCAATAATAACACAATGCATTGAAAGTACTGAGCTTACTTTTTAACACAGTCTGCCTCTGGAGCTTAAAAGCTCCACTATTGTGTGTGTGTGTGTGTGTGTGTGTGTGTGTGTGTGTGTGTGTGTGTGTATTTTAACTCTAAAAGTAAGAATTCTACACACATTGCTGAGTAATCTCCTTTGATATGTCGTCTATATCAGAGAGCGTGCTCTACGTGTTGATATAGACTTAGAGTACCCTTTTTTTAAGGCTGCAGATTTTCATATGAGAAATCTTCCTTTCTGCCTGTTGAAACCCTCTTTATCTCTAAGGTCCAACTCAGAGGCCTCAGTCCTGGAATGAATCATTGCCTCTTTAGAACTCTTATTGCATTTAGTTTATGCTTCACTTTTGTCATGTACATGCCTTGTCTTACAGTCATTTGTATATGTGTCTGTTTCCTTCACCAGATCTTGAGTACCTTGAAGCAGGAATTGTGTCGATCTAGAGATAAAGATTTTATCTTCCTGTGCCTGGGCATGCTTGACAGCGATGAGATACTGTCTGTTGATTTTGCAATATTGTGTACTCCTTGCTATCTCTGTCACTTCAGACAGACTTCTGAGTATCCTAAACTGGTTCTTTTGTATCATTTAAATTTAGTGACCGCTGAAGAATTCATGCAGAATTTGTTGGCTAGAAGGGTCCTTGGATAGTTCTGCCTTCCCACACTTGTTAAAATTACAGAAGCAATAACAACATTAAGGGAAACAAAATGGCAAATAGATATTAATGCCTCCCTTCTTACTCTTAAAGAAAGAATAGTGCTGGAGAAACAAAACATAATAATTGCTCTAAATTCATATCATCATCAAGTTTTCCCATCTCCTCTCTGCAGCAAAAGTTACCAAATGAATAGTAGCTCATGTTTAAGAATAGAGATGTTGGGGGTGAGGGCACACCTGGGTGGCTTAGTTGGTTAAGTGTCCAACTTCGGCTCAGGTCATGATCTCACGGTCTGTGGGTTTGAGCCCCGAGTTGGGCTCTGTGCTGACAGCTCAGAGCCTGGAGCCTGTTTCAGATTCTGTGTCTCCCTCTCTCTGCCCCTCCCCCGCTCTCTTTCTCTCTCTTTCTCAAAAATAAATAAAACACTAAAAATTAAAAAAAAAAAAAGAATAGAGATGTGGGAACAGTGCTGGAGGAGGAAGCATGGAATAATGTGGAGAGCCAGGAGCACTTGCTAATTACCTAAGACGGGGTCTTGTCATATGTACTCAAATACACTCAACCCTCTCAGGGTTGCAAAGCTCCCATTCTTGTACCCAGCATGTTTATGTTTTAAGAGTGGCAAGTAAAACTGGATTCCTAATCTGCATCACAACCTGGAGCACCAGACCTTGAAGGAAAGCCCTTCTCTGACAAAAGACCATGGCCATCTGGAAGAAGAGCTACCCTCCTAAGCAGATGGGTGGCAGATTCCAGCACAGTGGGGCAGGTTTCCCCAGAAACAGACGTCTTGCCGCTATTAACCTACCCGGTGATTAACAGTAACCAGTGTGTCCTCTCCACCTAATTCTGTTTGAGCACCTGTGTAAGTGGCATTGTGCAGCCTCTCCCAGAGGGACCCTGAGGACAACACTGCATTCCCATCTCTTTTTGTTCCCAAGCCAGCTTTGTCTACAGCAGGTGCTTTGGCAAAGTAGGTGTTAGCAGAGCCCCAACCAACCAAACCCGGCATAACTTTTCAAAGTGTGATGTGTGTACAGGTGGAAGATCGAGTCCTTATTGGTAAGAAGGTGCTCTCGGGGGCCTCAGCCTCCTTCCGGGGGCCTCAGCCTCCTTCCTCGTGGCCTGTCCCCTGCCTCAGCCCCCCCCAGGGGCATGGCCAGATTTCCGTTCTCACCCCGCAGTCCAATGAGGCTCCTGTTGTGGGGACTCGGGCTGGGTGTGAAACCAGCTCCCTGCCTGGCCCCGGGGGACCGTTATCTCCACTCACACGCTGCTTCCCGTCACATATCCTGTGCCAACGCCGTGTCAAGCCCATCTTACATTTTTCAAAATGTCTTTAGCATCATTTCCTGAGCCTGAACATTTGCTCATGCTGCAAAACAACAGCCAAGCGGAGAACCCTTTTTGCAAGTTTCACACAAAGTTATTGGGACCACAGACTTCCAGAAGCAGGAGCAAATGCTTTTCTCTTATCAGAGTGAAAGTCAGCCCTGTTTTGCTGTGAAACCAAAGCAAGTTGCAGACCAGAGTGGGTTTGCGTGTTTTTATCTTAGAGACCCGCTCTTCCAGTTGACAAAAAATCATGTAAGAATTAAACACTCCCCACATAATTTAGCATTGGATTATTTTGTACAGCCATCCCTCCTTTCTGGACGCTAGACGGAGGCAGCATGTAGGGCTGGGAGTTTGACTCAGTGCACAGGTGGTGGGGTGCCTTAGTCTCTGCTTAGCCTCAGCACAGCTCTCTGTAAATCATGCAGCCTGATAAAATGTCTCCTTTCCCTTACCCTTTCTCCTAGCCCCTTCAGCTCTGTTTGCTTATATCACCCCATTTGGGGGTAAATAGCTAACTGTGCCATGTTCTCCTGGATACAAGTGGAGGCATTGGCCACCTCCCCAGCTGGCCTCTAGCTACTGAAATGCAGGAGGTAGAGCTTTGGGGCCAATGGCTGTCACGGCTCAGCTGCTGCTAGAGTCCAATGGGTTCTCTGTCACTAAGGGAGGGAAAAACATAAAGGCACAAGAGGTCTGTCTGTTCATGGCGATACTTGCATGCCTGGACAATGAACTGTGTTGTGTTAATCTTACTATATCCTGGGTATAAAAGGAGAGGATCATGCACATCCTTTGTTCCCTCCTGTTGAACTGCAAGCAGATAATACAGTCAAACCTGGTAATGAATGGATAGAATAATTTTAGCTCAAAAAAAGAAAAAAAAAAGGAAAAGAAATAAAAGATGGATAGGAAATCTCTGGAAACTACAGCCTTTCTCTTTTCATTTTAAGGATAAGTTAGCTACCTCCTTGGAGCAGTAAGACACTGCATAAATATCAAGCTGAGTTTAACTTCACTGTACTCAACAACGAACACTTTTAATTATTTTAGTGGTTTTTTTTAAAGTAATGAATTATGAGTTAAGCAGTCTGCTAGGCTATCATCATCTTCAATAAGAATACTTGCACAGAAAAAGGCTGTAAGAGAAAACTGATTGAAGAAGGTAAGAGAGAGACTAATGTAACCCACTGGAATCATATCATTCTAGAATTTTAATTAAGTAAATTTAAAAGCGCTGGAGTGCCATCTACACAAATAATAGGCTGAAAGTTAGCAGGCTGTGTTTAATACAGCAATCATCATTCAAAAGGAAACTGGAAAACCTTAACCCTATCCATTCAACCTGCCAGTAAAGTGAACATAGTAGAAGGAGAAATGGGGACAGACAGAACCCCTAGTTTCCTATTTTCCTATTCAGAAAAGTACTATCAAAATCTTTGTAGAAGAAATGAGTTCTGCCATCAAGTATAATGGAAATTACACACACACACACACACACACACACACACCCCTTCACAAAGAGATTCAACCACAATCAATTTAAAAGATAAGAATAAAATTGAAAACTCATTCATTTTATAAGGAATAAAACTAATTCCCATAAAGTCACTTACTGATACGGCTGGATTCTGGGGGTGGACTCTATGTGGCCCAAGTCACTTTTTAGCTAATTCAGGTCTCTTTGCAGCCTTACACATCGTCAGGCCAGGCCTAGATACTCCCACTGAGTAGGGCCAAGCACACCAAAGAATTATATTGAGGAAAACACAGGTGATGATTTAGAAAAAAATAATCTACTTTGGACATCACTGAGGCCACATTTTCCTTGTTGAGATGAAATAATGCTGGGTAGATTAATCACATTAATCTTTACATCTTCTTGTATATTTCAACTATTTTGCAGCTCTTGAAGTATACATACCATGGATCCAATAATTCTACTTAAAGTAATGTAGTCTATAGATATGCTTATATATATGGGCATTGTTTGAAATAAGGAAAGATTGCAAACAACCTAAAAGTTCTTTAAAACAAACTGGTATGGGGGGTGCCTGGGTGGCTCAGTCAGTTAAGTGTCTGACTCTTGATCTCAGCTCAGGTCTTGATCTCAGGGTCATGTGTTCAAGCCTCTCATTGGGCTCTGTGCTAGGCTTGTATTCTTACTTAAAAAAAATAATAATGGGTATGGATGCTGTGTTATATCTATACAGGGGAAAACAATGTCTTTGTCAAAAGAACGAGGCAGTACTGACTGTATGACAGGGAATCATATCAACAATTCATTATTAAAAAGACAAAAGCGAGGAGAAGAGCATACAAAATACTGTCATGTATATTTTGTTGTTGTTACAAAAGATTCTAAATGTGTGCAGGGAATATCTCTGAAAGGCTATTCCCCATTTCCTACCCACCCTCCACCCCCCACCCCCAAATATGTAGCTGTGGCCTCCAGGGAGGCAATAGGGTGTCTGGGTGACAGGAATGTGAGAGGAACTTGCTTTAATATCATAACCAGGCTTTTTTTCCAGTTTAAGTCACCTTCATTAAGATACATTGGATGAGGTTTTACAAATGAATGTTATGCTCTTTTGTACTCTTTGACTTTGTGCATGTATTACAAAAAATAATTTTGAGGAAAAATATCTGAGTTAGGTTCTTCGGAATTTCTATGGAATAAAATACTTACATAAGATACCTTCTTTGCTCTGTGAACTAGTAGCAGACGGGGGCCACTTTGGGAAGATCAGTTATTCTGATCTTCTAAGTAAGTGTCCCACATGGTAGTAAACCACGTGAGAAAGCATGGAGGCCCTGACAGTGGGGAAGTGGTTGGCAGGTTTGGGGAGGTGACGAGGAGAAGCCAGAAGGCTGCTCTCACTTCTAAGAGTGAAAAGTACCTCCTCCTATGTTATGGTCTGGATGGTTGTGTCTCTCAAACACGTATGTTGAAGCCCTAACCCCTGATATGATGGTATTGGGAGGTGGGGCTTTGGGGAGGTGTTAAGTTTTAGATGAAGTCACGAGAGTGGAGCCCCATGATGTCATTACTGCCCTTATGTAAAGAAGGAAAGACACCAGAGCTTTCTCTCTATGCTCTGTGAGGACACAGCAGGAAGGTGGCTGTCTACAAACCAGGAGAGGGCTCTCACCAGAACCATGCTGGCGTCTCGATCTCAGACTTCCAGCCTCTAGAACTGTGAGAAACAAATTTCTTTTAATATAATATACTGTCAAGTTAGCTAACATACAGTGTAAACAGTGTGCTCTTGGCTTTGGGGGTAGATTTCCATAATTCACTGCTTACATACAACACCCAGCGCTCATCCCAACAAGTGCCCTCCTCAATACCCATCACCCATCTTCCTCCTTCTCCCCCATCAACACTCAGTTTGTTCTCTGTATTTAAGAGGCTCTTACGGTTCGCTTCCCTCTCTGAAACAAAAAAGGAAATTTCTGTTAAGACACACAGTCTATGGAATTTTGTTATGGTGGCCCCAGATGACGAAATACAAACTAGAACAGAGGATGAGACCAGAAATCTCCTTATTTTATAATCAGCGTATCAAAATTTAAAGAGGTATTTTTGAGGGCGCCTGGGTGGGGCAGTCGGTTAAGCATCTGACTTCAGCTCAGGTCATGATCTTGCGGTTCACAAGTTTGAGCCCCGCATTGGGCTCTGTGCTTACAGCTCAGAGCCTGAAGCCTGCTTCAGATTCTGTGTCTCCCTCTCTCACTGCCCCTCCCCCACTGTGCTGTGTGTGTGTGTGTGTGTGTGTGTCTCAAAAATAAATATTTAAACATTTTTTAAAAAAAAATAAAGAGGTCTTTTTGAAATGCTGCCTTATGGCCCAATGTTTCCAGATCCTTCTAAAGATATAAGCAAATTAGTCTGTGTACTAAAACCAATTTATTTTGTTTTATTTTATTTTATTTTTTTTAACGTTTTTATTTATTTTTAAGACAAAGAGAGACAGAGCATGAACAGGGGAGGGGCAGAGAGAGAGGGAGACACAGAATCTGAAACAGGCTCCAGGCTCTGAGCTGTCAGCACAGAGCCCAACGCGGGGCTCAAACTCATGGACTGAGATCATGACCTGAGCCGAAGTCAGACGCTTAACCGACTGAGCCACCCAGGTGCCCCGGCTAAAACCAATTTAATGTTCTTTATTTTTTAAAATCTTTTTTCAGTTTGTTTATTTATTTATTTATTTATTTATTTATTTATTTATTTAGAGAAAGAGCACAAGAGGGGCAGGAGCAGAGAGAGAGAGAGAATCCCAACCAGGCTCTGCACTCTGCACTGAACCCAACATGGGGCTCAATCTCATGGCCATAAGATCATGATCTTGAGCCAAAATCAAGTCATATGCTTAACTGACTGAGCCATCCAGGTGCCCCCCAGTTTCATGTTCTTATTGTATCTCCTGTCAGCTTAGGAGGTAGAATTCCATTTCACTTCAAGTGGTTTGAAATTTATGATACCAGCTTGGTCAGGATACTTTGGCCTCTGCTCTATCAAGAAGACCCTATGAGGTCCAAGAAAAGGAAGGAGGATTCTGGCGAGTCAAGGCAATGGGGCTGGGAAGGTTACAGAGCGTGGACATGGTGCATTAACACCACCAGAGAGGGGTGAGGCTAGAGGCCAAATTTGCATGAAGAAGAGGCTGGTGACGTTGAAATGGCCCTGCCCGAGCTACCTGACTCATGATCAGCTTGTGACCAAACACTGACATGTCATTCCCTAGTTGTTTCACATTCATGCAGCCTGTCTCCTAACCTACAATGCAACCTTCCCAAATGAAAAGTTTTTTCCTCCTCCTCCTTCTTCTCTTTTTATCCATAAGCACTCAGCAAACATGAAGAAAGGAAAAGGAAGGAAGGAGGGAGAGAGGAAGGGAAGGGAAGGGAAGGGCAAGAAGGTAGGAAGGAAGGATGGAGGGAGAAGAACTATTGCCTAAGTGCCAGTGGAGTTAAGTATAAGGTAAGTAAGTACAAAATTGAAATTCAGCAGAGCTAAAATGTCTGAATTTCAGCTTTTGGAACAATATATCTAGAGGTATTACACACTAGACTAATAGGTAGAAGCATGGAGGTGGCTGCAGGAATCACTGAACATGGAGAGGCCAGCCCCCTGCACTGTTGAGTCTCCCCACATCCACATGGAAAAGGTAAGGCAAATTTCCTGGTGGATCCAGCTTCACCACGGCTCAGTTGTGCAACCTTGAGCACTTAATTAAAGCACTTGACTTGAGTGCTTCGTTTTCCTCGTCTGTAAAATGGGGCTAATAATAGTACCTCCCTCACAGAGTGACTATGAAGACTAAATTACTATATATTATATACATATAAATACATATTAATATGCTTAGCATATTAATATGCCTAGCATAATATCAGATACATAGAGACCATACGATAAGTATTAACTCTTATGATTACTAATATCACTAAATTATTTAAAGTTTCCCCACTTTAAATAGCTTAGTAATATGAACAATGGGATCACCCTTTTGCCAATGGCAAAAGGTCAAGCATTCTCTGGGTTCCAGGTAGCAATGACATGTGCAATAGTGGGTTGCAGATAATAGGCTAATTGATCTTGTTTAATAAAAATGGGATTTATTCTATGTTCTGGTGGCTGTACAATCCAGAATCCCATCCATAAAAAGTCCTGAATACACTACACATATAGGGATGTTAGTCACTAAAATGTGCTAACAGGAAAAATCCCATTTCCTGTCATAATTATCACTAGAGAAAGAATTCATGAGAGCAGCCTAGTAAAGGCAATATCTGCCGTCACACCCTGAGCAGAAAGCAGCCTCAGCTTTTGGAGATACTGAGGGCCCCCGCCAAAGGCAGAGTGATTCCTGCATCAATACATTATATTCTTCCAATGGATTCATCTATCTAATGTGAATTCAATTTAGAGGACGCTGCCAGACAGAATTAAATACATTAGTTTGAAAAATTACAAAGAAAGCGTGTTTATAGCAGTTCCATTTTGATGGAATCAATTTTCTAAGCGTTTATCTTTTAGGAGTCCTAGAGGTCTTGCTTATAGGGTGTGCCTCCCAGATAGGCTTTGCATGACACCATCTGCTGCAAGAAAGGACCCACAATGTTTTATCCTGGGCCTTCAATAGCTATCCAAGGGGGCTGCTCCAGGAGAAAAGTGCGTGAAATATCACTTAACCACAGACATTCCCACAAGCAATTATTCTACCCCTCACCTAGATTAATTATTAATCTGTGTATTTTAGGGAGATCAGAGTTATAGCAAAGGAGTTATGATGGGACATGACTAATGAGATGATCTCAAATACTAAATGGGGATAACCCATATAATGGCACCAGTTCTGATTAAGATTCTCATGCAAGAAATAATAATAACCTTTATGAAGAATTCACCATTAGCTGGACTTTGCACAAGGCATTTTGTACATACCTTATCATTGGCTTCTCGTGTTGATGCTGATGGTTTTATTTTACAGATAATGAAATTAAGATTCAGAGAGACTCAGTGAGGTTAAAATGAATTGTCCAACTCCCATAACTGGTTAATGGCAAAATAATGAAACCCAAGTCCAGCTGACCCCAAAGTGTATGTATGCTCTTTAGCATTCTACCGATCTCTCAGGTTCAACAGCTAAAAGTATAAAACATGTGGTCTTTTCTCCCAACCATTTTCAGAGATATTCTCCTAGCATAGATCTAATAATTAACAAATATTTATGTTAAAAAAATTATAGCCACTGTAGGACCACTCTATTTTTAAAAGGTATAACTGGAGAAGGTATAATGTCATTAATGGCTTTCCCCCCCCCTGGATTTTAGTTCTCCTTTTCAGATTTAATATTCTTTTTTAGGAGAGTGAGTTCCCCTACTTTGTATTAAGTCAAAAATCACAAGAAATAACTAGAATATTCAAAGTACAATTCAGAATGAGATTTTTTAATGACAAAAATAAAGGCAATGAGAGAATAAAATGGAGAAGTATAATATTTACAGGAGTTTTAGAAGGAGACTAGAGAGAATGGCAATATTCAAATGCTAGTAGCTGAGAATAAGAAATAATAAGAAAAAACCCTCAGATTGAAAAAGTATAACAAATATTGACTAGAATAAATAAAATAAAATAAAACTTCCTGGGGCGTCGGGGTGGCTCAGTTGGTGTCCAGCTCTTGATTTCCGCTCAGTTCATGATCTCAGTTTGTGATTTCAAGCCCTGTATTGGGCTCTGTGCTGTCAGTATGGAGCCTGCTTGAGATTCTCTCTCTCTCTCTCTCTCTCTCTCTCTCTCTCTCTCTCTCTCTCTCTGTCCCTCACCCCACTTGTTCTCTCTCTCTGTATCAAAATAAGTAAACTATAAAGGAAATTAAAAAAAATAAACCTTGGGGCGCCTGGGTGGCTCAGTCGGTTAAGCGTCCGACTTCGGCTCAGGTCACGATCTCGCGGTATGTGAGTTCAAGCCCCGCGTCCGGCTCTGTGCTGACTGCTCAGAGCCCGCAGCCTGTTTCATATTCTGTGTCTCCCTCTCTCTCTGACCCTCCCCCATTCATGCTCTGTCTCTCTCTGTCTCAAAAATAAATAAACGTTAAAATAAATAAATAAATAAAAATAAACCTTACTTAGGTATATCTGGTGAAACTATGGAATATCAAAAATAAACCTTAGAGATCTGTGCTGACAGCACAAGAGCATGCTTAGGATTCTTTCTCTCCCTCTCTCTCTACCCCTCCCCTGGTCACTCGCTTACTCTCTCCCTCTCAAATAAATAAATAAACTTTAAAAAATTAAAAAAATAAACCTTAGGAAAATGTAAAAACAGCTGGTAAAAAAGACACAATGTCTACAAAAGAACAACAATTAAACAGAGAGTTGACATTTCAGCAGCAAAAACTGAGGTCAAAATAAAATAGGAAAACATTTTAAGAACTGCTGACCTAGAATTCTATGCCCACTTAAATTATCATTTAAGAATGAGGATGAAATAAACACATTTTCTATTTATTTATTTATTTATTATTTAAAAAAATTTTTTAATGTCTATTCATTTTTGAGACAAGAGAGACAGAACATGAGCCAGGGAGGGGCACAGAGAGAGGGAGACACAAAATCCAAAGTAGGCTCCAGGCTCTGAGCTATCAGCACAGAGCCTGATGCAGGACTTGAACCCACGAACCGTGAGACCATGACATGAACTGAAGTTAGACACTTAACTGATTGAGCCACCTCAATATATTTTCAAACAAGGACTAAGAGAATTTTCCACTCACAGAATCTATATGAAAGAACGACATAAAGTTATACTTCAGGGAATAGGAAAAATCAACCCATAAAAAAGGGATTTAATAAGCAATAAATTAGCAGTGAACAATCCAAAAATAAAATTAAGAAAACAATTCTATTTATACTAGTATCAAAAAGAATAAAATACTTAGGAATATATTTAATAAAAGTATTAAAAAGTATAAAAGTACAAAACCTGTACTCTGAAAACTAAAGACATTTTGAAAGGAAATTAAAGAATTCCTAAATAAATGGAAGGACATCCCATGTTCATGGATTCAAAGAGTTATATTGTCAAGATGGCAATACTCCTGCATTCATCTACAGATTCAATACAATGCTATCAAACTCCCACCTGAATTTTTGTGCAGAAATTAAGATGATATTAAAATTCATATTTAAGTACAAGAGACTCAGAATAGCACTCTGAACAAGAAGAACGAAGTTGGAAAACTGGATTTCAAAACTTATTACAAACTTAAAGTAATGAATATAATGTGATACTGGATTAAGAATAGACATATAGATCAATGAAATAGTCCAAAAATGAACCCTATGGTTATGGTCAATTGATTTTCAACAAGGGCCCAAAATACTCAATGAAGAAAGAATAATCTTTTCCAACAAATGGCACTGGATAACCATATGCAAAAGAATGAAGTTATACTTCTTCCTCACTCTATACACAAAAATTAACTCAAAATTAATCATAGATGCAAGTGTAAGAGCTAAAACTATAAAATCCCTAGAAGAAACATAGGGATATATTTTCATGACATTGGATTAGGCAAAACATTCTTAGATATGATACCAAAAGCACAAGCAAAAAAGAAAAAATATGTAAATTGGGTTTCATCAAAATTAAAAACTACTGTTCTTCAAAGAACACTATTAAGGCAATGAAAAATCCCCACAGAATGGGAAAAAAATATTTGTAAATCATATATCAGATAAGTGGTTTGTATCTAGAGCATACAAAAACTCTTACAATTCAACAATAGAAAGACAAATAACCTAATTTAAAAATGGGCAATGGGTATGAATTCCAAAGAAAAATATACAAACAGCCAATAAATCCATGAAAAGATGCTTACCATCTTTAGTCATTAGGGAAATACAAGTCAAAACAACAATGAGATACTATTTTATACAAACTAAGAAAGGTTATAATAAAAAGACTGATAGTAACAAGTTTTGGTAAAGATATGGAGAAATTAGAACTCTCATACATTGCTGGTGAGAATGTAAAATAATACAGCCTCTTTAGAGAACATCCTGGCAGTTTGTCAAGAGACTAAACTGAAGGTTACCATTTGGCCCAGTAATTCCACTTTTAGATATACATCCAAGGGAAATTAAAGTATGTGTCCACACAAAAACTTGTCCGCATATTCATAGCTGCATTATTTATAGTAGCTAAAAAGTGGAAACAACCCAAATGTCCATCAATTGATGAATGGATACATAAAAGGTCATATATCCAAACAATATTATTCAGCCATAAAAAGGAATGAAGCACTAATGCATTGTATAACATGAATAAACCTTAAAGACATTATGGTAAACAAAAGAAGCCAGACACAAAAGACCATGTATTTAATAATGTCACTTCTATGAATGTTTAGAATAGACAAATCTGTGGATATAGAAAGCAGATTAGTGGGTGCCTAGGACTGGGAGGAAAATGGGGAGTGACTCCTGATGGATATGAGGTCTCTTTTTGGAGTCATGAAAATATTCTCAAGTTGATTCTGCTGGTAGGTGCACAACTCTGTGAATACACTAAAAACCATTGGGTTGTAAACTTTAAATGGGTGAATTGTATAGAAGGTTGACCTTTGAACAACTTAGATTTGAACTGTATGGGTCCACTTCTACACAGATTTATTTTCATATAAATAAAGGACAGTACTGTAAGTGTGTTTTCTCTTCCTTAGGATTTTCTTAACATTTTCTTTTCTCTAGCTTACTTTAAGAATACAGTAAATAAAATAACATACACAACATGTGTTAATTGACTATATTACTGACTAGTCTTCTAGTCAACAGTAGGCTGTTCATAGTGAAGTTTTGGACAGTCAAAAATTATATGTGAATTTTTGAGTGTGTGGGGGGTTGGTGTCCCTAACCCCTATGTTGTTCAAGAGTCAACTTATATATTTCAGTAAAGATGATTTTTAAAAAGCAATAGAGAGTAAAGAAATTCATAAGTATGTAGTCAAATCTAAATAAGCATTGAATGTATGAAATAGTAATAAAAGCACTAACAGAAGTTGTTAAAAAAGATGGAACTAAAATACTGAAACAATAATATGTGAGAACAGATGAAGGATTAGAGATAAAGCATTCCAACGTCCTTATTTTGTTTACAAGGAAAGCAAGGGCAACTGATCCACCTACAACATTGTAGAATAGTGCACTTGCTAAATTTAAAAGTAAACAGGAAAAAATAACAATAGAATCACTTGAAAAAAAAAATAAGATCAGTTCTACAGCAGAAAAGGAGAAAAAAAAACCAACATGGTGAACAGAAAGCACACAAAAAAGAATAAATCCGTCACAGTATGTAATCACAATAAATAAATGGACTAAATACGCCAGTAAAGAGACTGAGACTCCAATTTAATTTAAATAAGTCCAGCTGTATGTAGTGGGTTTTTAAAGGAAATGCCAATTTATTTATTTTGAGGGGAGAGGGGAGTGGGGAGAAAATGAGCAGGGGAGGGGCAGAGAGAGAGGGAGAGAGAGAGAATCCTAAGCAGGCTCTGTGCTGTAGCTTGATCTCAGGAACCATGAAATCATGATGACCTGAGCCAAAACCAAGAGTCACACACTTAGCCAACTGAGCCACCCAGGTGCCCCTGTAGCAGGTTTTTAAAAATTACATTTTCTAACCATCTGTTCCAGGTAATTAGGATGAAATTGCATTTGAATATTTTTCCTTGTCTTGTTCCTGACTTTAAATGGGATGCTCTTAGCATTTCACCATTAAGAATAATATTTGTTTATGGTTTTGGTAGATGCTCTTTTTTCAGGTTAAGGAGTTTTCCTTCAATTCTTAGTTCACTAAGAGAAATTATATTCAGAATGTGGAGACAAAATAACTGTCAACTTAGAATTCTATACACAGTTAAACTGTCACTCGAGAATGAGGCTGAAGTCAAAAGAATGCAACACTATAAAAGAACTAGATGTTACCTAGATGTAAATATAACAAAAGATGTGAAAGCTTTTGTGAAGAAAACTCTAAAAGCTTATTGAGAGACATAAAGGATAACCTGAATAAATGGAGATAGGACATGTTCATGTACGGGAAGACAAGAGCTTAACAGCAAGCGTTCTTCTAGGTTTACACTATAAATTTAATAAATTCTATTAAAAATCCCTGGGGAGGTTTTTTTTCACTGACCTGGATAAGCAGATCATAAAGTTCATGCAGAAAAATAGCCAAAACAATTTTGAAACAGAGAAAGGATTCACCCTAACAAGTATCAAGCCTCATCATAAATTAATAGTAATTAAAATACTCTAGTATCAGTATCTGAATAAACAGATCAATGGGACAGATTTTCTGGAAAACCCAGAAACATTACCATATAAATAGAACTTGGAATATGACAGAGGTGACATTACAATCAGTAGGGAAGACTGACTAATAAATGGCACGGAGACTATTTGCTAACAATATTCTTAAGGGGAAAAATTATATTCACACCTCATATCATGCACAAAAGTCAATTTCAGATATGTCAAGGGAAAGTTGTAAACATTTAGACCAAATGTAGGAAAATACATGTGATATCCTAGAAGGGCAAAAAGCAAAAAATCATGGAAAAGGGATAAACTGAACTGCATAATCTTTAAAAACCTCTCAATGACAGTTGACAACAATCACAAGGTAAAAAGGCAAGCACTTAGAGAAGCTATCTGCAACCTCCATTTCCAACCAAAGATAGGTACCCCAAATCTATATTAAGTTCCTAAAAATAAGCAAGAAGAAGAGAAATAATGAAACACCAAAAAGGAAAAGACATGAAGAAGCAATTAGCAGAGGAGGACATTTAATGGTCAAGAGACACAAGAAAATGTGCTCGACTTCACTAGCAGTCGAGGAGACAGATCAACGTTATTTCACAACCATTAGAGTGGGGGGAAATGTTTAACACTGATATGACCAACAATACAGGTTGGTGAGAACAGAGAAATAAAAACTTTCATCTGCTGCTAGTGGGAGTATAAAATTATATAACCGCTGCAGGGAGCAATCTGGCAATGCCTGGTAAAGTTAATGTATAACCTATGAACAATGGCTCCACTTTTATGTATCTAGAAGTTCCTGAGAGATACATGGGCCCAAGGAGATACAAACAAAAAAAACATTCTTTCCAGCACTCCAGGCAATAGCTTAAAAAGTGGAAACAAGTACCTGACCTTCCCAGGTAAGATAGGGGAATAAAATGTGCATTATTTACAATGGCATTATATTAATGTCATACTGAACAGCAGCTAAGATGAGTGAACTAGTTCTATGTCATATGCATGGATAAACCCAAAATGTGTAACGATAAGCTAAAAAGATGCAAGATAAGTATTTATATGTGATGTCATTTACATAAAATGGAAAATAAGTAAAAATAATAGTACCTATTATTTACAAATACATTGAAGATACCCAACTCTTGCTGGTCCTGCTACTACAACACCTAGAGAGGTCCTTGAATTTACACATAAAAGATAAGAGGAATTTTTTTTTTTAGAACTGAGCCACTAATGAGCACTATTTATGTGCTCATGTACAAAGAACCCTAAAGGCATTTGGTGGTTCTAGTATCAATGGCTAGTTCCTCTTCACTAAGGAATCAAGAATAATAACCCTCCATGAGCAGGGCTAAGAGAATGGCTCTAGCCTAGCTCCTGTCTACTCCTGCAGACTCCAGGTTGTTCTCTGGCACCCAGCCTGGTTTGCCCTGGGAACTCTCCTTCTTGTGTTTCCTTAGACATCCACCAGAAGTACAGCCTGACACTCCAAGTTTTACCTGCTGGCTTCTACAGAAGATTCCATAGCTGAGCTCTACCTCTGACCCATGCCCAGGGCCTGTGCTTGAGCTTTTCAGAGGAGGTGTTGCTTCCCTGGGTTGGCCAACCTTTCCTGAGCTACAATGATCAGCAGAGGGCCTTTAAATTCCCTTTGGCTTGGAGTTGCAGAGCCGTGATCCTTCCTGAGTTCCTCCATTAAACATGTGCACACACATAACTTTCATATTCACACACATTTCTATACATATACACACCCATACACAAACTTGCATGTACAAAGAAACACACACATACATACCTACACCACTCCTTTCTCTGCAACAGGAGTTGGGCTTGCTTAATCACTCAAATTCAATCTTGTGTAGACATTGTGTGGCAGATCTGATTTTATAATGGAACACAACGGGAATAATAGAATTTACTATTCGCGAACGCATAGATCTCAAATATCAATGATACCATTGAAACCATTATGACACAATAGACCCTTCCTCTTACACAAGCTCAAATCTTGTGAATTTTCTTTTCTTTTTCACTTTGGGAGCAGACTCGATTCAGTTATATTCTTCAATTCTTACCCCATTACCATGACCGTTATGTGAGGCCCCTCTCTAGTTCTATTTTACTTTATTTTTCCCCTTTGTGCCTGATTCCATTTTTCGGTCCCTCCCGTCCCTCACACACATCCTCTGTAATGTGTTTGATGTCTGCTCGATCGTTATTTATCCTATTGCTTGTCTACTAGGATGGCACAACAAGATGATGTTTATCTCTGACTCATTCCTGATTCATTTTTATTAAGCAGCCATAAAATTTTAGGTGTTGTGCTGGAGTGGCATCTGCTGGGGCATCTAGAAGCCAAATGATGTGAACATCTGCTCAATTTGACAGCGGGTCCAGAGGTATCTGTTGTCTTATTTTCTTTATACACAGAACTCAACTCACCAGATCATACCCTTGCAGGAAAAGAATTTTCCTTAACTCGGGAAAACGCTCATTTGTCACAAATGAGTGTTTTTTGTCTGCAGAGAGGGTGCGGTGACTGTGCCACGAAGAAGACCCACTTGTATGGGGAGATCGCGCCTGGCTGAGCCCCATGTGCGGGCTGCTCCAGAACTTGGCCCATAGGTGGCAGTCTCCCTTCATCGTTCCTGGACCACAAACCTCAGAAGGGCGGACTGCAATCTAGGTTTCCTTTGCTCTTTTCTTCCGTTTTCCTAATATTTAATGTTCCCCCCGCCCCCACCAACCCCCCCTCCTCCCCACAGCGGGTAGAGCCCACAGCTGGGGAGTGCAGCAGTGACAAAAGAAACTTCATCTGGATCCCGCCAAAGACAGAAGGACCCGGTTGTGCCCTCCTCTTTGGGATTGGTTTAGAACTCCAGAGAAGCCCTCTCGCAGAATTGCTCTGTAAATGGCAAGGAGTGTCTTTCACTCCAAACAGAAAATAAAGCCTTCTCAAAAGGTCATAATTTTTAAAAAGCAATCATGCCAATACAAGTCTTTATCCTCCCTGTTTTGTCTTGTGCCTCACCTCTCTGCCAACACACACCCACAGATTTGGGATTAATCTTTGTGAATGGGTTGTGACCAGACAGTCTTCCCCAAATATGCCCGAGCCCTCACCTAGCCTATCTGACAAAATAGAGAAGAGTCAGAAGCAGAGATGAAGGGAGTGTGTGTGTGTGTGTGTGTGTGTGTGTGTGTGTGTGTGTGTTAAGAATCCTCCTACCCGTCTTGGCAGAGAATTCTAGCAGATAGGGAGTCCAAGGGAAACTGAGAGATCAAGAAAGGGCACCACCTTTTCACCTTCATTCTACCCCACTCACTCCACACCCAAGAAGAGAAGACAGCTGGGATACTAAACCAGCCCTAGGCCTTTCTAGGAGAGCCTGCCCAGTGGGCTTCTAATCAGCCAGCACCAATTGTCTGCCCCCCACCCCCACTGTTTATGGAGCCAAAGGGAGTTTCAATCATTAGCAAGCAGTCAAATTGCCTGAGGATTGTGCTTGTCTAAGATGCCAAATGGAGTGGTTCATTAGCATTTGTAAAACTCGCCTCAACAAAAATCAGAACCTAGTGCTGGGATGGGTTTTGTGTATTCCACTTGAATTAACAAACAGAATATCTTTTTAATCTTATTAACACCTGGGTTCTGAAAAAGACACTGCTAACGAAAGGACTTCCTTGTCTATGCTGGAAGGAGGATTTCTCTCCTTCTAGGTGCTTCTTCTCCCCAGACTAGAAACCTAATTAGATACCCTGTCTCCTCCTACTTCTCCAGGGGTGGGTAGGCTCAGAGATTGTTGGTTAGGTTTGGAGGAAGGAGGTTACACTTGAAAGTCCTGAGTGTTAGAGAAAGCATCCCTGAATCGGAGGTAGCTGGTGGTCAGCCTCTTCTAAAGGGGAGCAAATTCATATTTGTCCAGAGGACTAGAGCCTGGGTTGGTGGGGTGTCAATGGTGGTGGAGGTGGAGGAGCTGGTGGAGAAGTGAAGGTAGAAGGGATAGACATGGAGGGGTAGTGGCGGTGGAAATGGTTGAGGTGGAGGGGTCAAGATAGGAAGGGGCAGGGGGTAAAAGAGAGAGTGGAAGAGGCCTGGCAGAAACCTGGTTCAAGTTGGAACGTGACAGAGCAGTGGCCATGACGGGGAAGCCTCTGCCACCACCAGGAGTCTTCTTTTAGGATACTGTCTGAGATACTTGGCCAGTCTATGGCATGACTTGGACTCAATGGGTGTGGTTCTGAGGAACCAAAGCCAATCTCTTCTTGCTAGGCTGACTTCAAGGGAGAAGGTCCCCATAGTCCAGCTGGTGGTGTTGGCTGGAAGCCTGTGAGAGGGGCAGCCAGTCAGGAGTGCTGCCCTCTAGACACAAGATCCACAGGGCTGTGGTGACTTCATTTTCAACCATAGTTGAGAATTTCTGAGATGGAAAGATCTGGTTATTTACAAGAGAGATTCTGTCAGGGAGGTCCATTGTCTCAGTGGCTATATTCGTTTAGGATGTAGGAAATCATTGGATGAAACCAATATTGCACAGATGCTATAGATGAAAATGTTGTCAAAACAAAACGAAACAAAACAGGATTTCAGATTAATTTCTTCTCTCTGAAATCAGACCCTGGTTGATTATACCTCCATGATGATTTACCATTCTGCATTTTCCATTGACCTTGGGGGTGCGTGTCAACATGCGGAACGAATGCGGGAGATCTAAGAGCATACAATCTTCCCTCTCTTTAGACCCATTCCTTTGAAAAGCTCTGTAAATTCAGATTTTCTTTCTCATGTGCGAAAAGAAGTGCTTAAAAGCACCTCCAATCCTCAAAGTCTATAAAATAAAGCCTTAGCTGGGTATTCAAATTCTGCTGGAACACAAGCCCAGCAGCATTCCCACTTCATCTCCTACTACTGACCTTTTGTCAGAGTCTTCCCAGTTCTTGAAATACCAGGAGCATTTCCACACCTATACGTATCTGCTGGGCCCTCTCACCCTACTTCACTTGCCAAGATCCTACTTCTTCCTCAAGGCCTGTCTCAAATTTCACTTCCTTCCTGAAGCCCGATCCCTCTGGAGTAAGTTACCCAGCCCTATTCTGTGCTCTCCAGGGCCCTTGGAATCTTTTGTGCACACAGCCTGGCGGGTGAGCAGGCTGTGCACGTGGCATTTCTCCTTCACAATCTTAAGCTCTTGGAGAGGGTCGTCCATGTCTCAGTGTATCTCCTCTAATACCCAGTCCAATGTTGTCCAGTTAGAAAAGCTCAACAATTGTTGGTGGAATTTGCAGTCAAACCACGTTAGCTTATAAAAATAAACACAAATGTCAGGCCTAATCCTTCCCTATTCAATGTAAGAGGCACCACTAATTCACTTTTAATGGAAGAAAATCAGTAATTTAAAGCTAAAAATGAATTAGCTAATGAAGAGAAAGACAAAGAATGTTCAGTCCCCCTGAAATTCAAAGACTTGTCCGTGAAAATAAGGAAATACCAAATTTGGCAAATCAAATTAACAAATTTACAAGAAATTACAGTGGTCATTGTTGCCAGAGTCACAGTGAGACCCACACTGTCAGGGCTGCTGGCGGTGCAGCGAGGGCAGCCTTTCTCAAAGTAATTTTACGAAACGTCACAAGAGCCTTAAAAATCTCCATTCACTTTGATCCAGTAACTCCAAGGAGAATGTTTTGTACGGTAGCAAGCTGGGATGCAAATGAAGATTTGTGTTTATTATTATGTTCATTGCAACCAGCATGATTTATAGTACTGAAAAGTTGAAAATAACCAAAATCCCCAACACTATGGAAAAGGTTCAATAAATGATGGTGAATCTGTACCATAGAATGCTGCTGTACATTATGACGCTTTTTGAAAACACTTATTATCATGGGAAAATGCATGTGATGTAGTGTTAACTGAAAAAATAAGACAGAAAACTGAATATACTTAAGATCTCAGATATGATGTTACGTATTTATGCAGACGCATATTTATGTATCTATATATGTGTATATAACCTGTATTATCTAATATGATCGCCACTAGCCACATGTCGCTATTGAGTGCTTTAACTTTAGCTAGTACAAAGTAAGAGATGCTGTAAGTGTAAAATACATATTGGATTTCAAAGATTTCGTATGAACAAATAATATACAGTACCTTATTAATAATCTTTATACTGATTATGTAATGAATGATAGTATTTTATTTTTATTTTTTTTTTCAACGTTTTTTATTTATTTTGGGGACAGAGAGAGACAGAGCATGAACGGGGGAGGGGCAGAGAGAGAGGGAGACACAGAATCGGAAACAGGCTCCAGGCTCCGAGCCATCAGCCCAGAGCCTGACGCGGGGCTCGAACTCACGGACCGCGAGATCGTGACCTGGCTGAAGTCGGACGCTTAACCGACTGCGCCACCCAGGCGCCCCTGAATGATAGTATTTTAGACACATTGGGTTAAATAAACTCTATTGTTAATCTCACCTGTTTCTTTTTACTTTTTCTAAAATGTAGCTACTAGAAAAATTTTAAATTACACATACAGTTCAGATTCTATTTCTTTTGGACAGCGCTGTATTAGACAATTGCATTTTTTATTTTTTATTTTTTATTTAAAAAAAATTTTTTTTAACGTTTATTTATTTTTGAGACAGAGAGAGACAGAGCATGAACGGGGAGGGTCACAGAGAGAAGGAGACACAGAATCTGAAACAGGCTCCAGGCTCTGAGCTGTCAGCACAGAGCCTGACGTGGGGCTCGAACCCACGGACCGTGAGATCATGACCTGAGCTGAAGTCAGATGCTTAACTGACTGAGCCACCCAGGCGCCCCAACAATTGCATTTTTTAAAATGAACAAAGTTACTGGTTGAGGCTACCTCTGGGTTTTAGAATTACAGGTGATTTTACTTGGGTTTTTTAGACTCTTGTCCTCCGTTTTCTGAATAAGCCTATATTTCTAGTGTTTCGCTTCTTTTGGGGAGCTTTCTCCAACCTCCCAAATTGGTGTTAGATGCATGCACGACTTACTCCACTTCTTCCGTACGGCACTGACTAGAGTTTGAAATTACATGTTGTCTCATCATCTGATTCACGTCAGCCTGCTCAGACCATAAGGTCCAGGCGTCTGGACCCATGTCTGTTTTGCTCACCTTTGTGTCCCCAGCATTTAGCAAAATGCATAATATATAGTAAGTACTTCATAACTACTGGTTGGGGTTGCCTGGATGGCTCAGTCGGTTAAGCCTCCAACTTCAGCTTAGGTCATGGTCTTACGGTTTATGAATTCTAGCCACACATCAGGCTGTCAGTGCAGAGCCTGCTTTGGATCCTCTGTCCTCTTCTCTCTCTGCCCCTCCCCCACTCATTCTCTCTCTCTCTCTCTCTCTCTCTCTCTCTCTCTCTGTCTCTTTCTCAAAAATAAACATTGAAAAAAATTTAAATACTATTGAATGGATGGATTAATGAATTAAGAACACATGAACGAGTGAATGATTAAAGAAAAAAGCATTCAACGCCAGAAAAGCCTAAGTCACACAACTATAAAATCAAAGTAACTCATCATATAAGAGAAGTATTTGCAAACATGGGCAGGAACGGTTAGAACGGAGTTTGGAGCCGCTGTGGCCACCGGATCTGCTGCAAGGAGTGCAGTGATCAAGAACTCCAGTTGCTGTCTCTGAATCCACCGCAAGTTCTGAGGCTGCTTTTCCAGGGGCTTCTGGCCAATGACCAAGTGCAGTGGGTAGACTAAGGCACACACATTCCTGCACGAGGTGGGACTCTTCTGACTGGGGTTTTAGCTCAAGGACTCCCATTGGCCTTGCCAGAAATTAACTAACTTCCTCCCTTCCTCCCTCCCTCCCTTCTTCCCTTCCCTCCCTCTCTTTTTCTCAGGGGTCAGACCTTCATCACCATCTGAGGGCTCTCCTTGATGCCTCTGGCTCCCTCCCCATTTTTCCCAGTACATCACCTGAGCATCTTAACTCATTTGGAGTTTGCTTCTCAGAGGACCCAAATAACGCATTTGCTTCCAAATTTTAAAAACATATATTATTTACTTATTTGAATGGGCAACCCATACCCACTTTACAAAATTCAAACAGCACAAAATTTACGAGGGTGTATTAGAAAAGGAAAGTTGTGAGGCACCTTGGTGGCTCAGCAGGTTGAGCATCTGACTTCCACTCAGGTCATGACCTCACAGTGAGTTTGAGCCCCGCATCGGGCTCTCTGCTGTTAGCACAGAGCCTGCTTCAGATCCTGTCTCCTTCTCTCTCTGCCCCTCCCCTTTTCTTGCTGTCTCTTTCAAAAATAAAAAGAAGGAGAAGGAGAAGAGAAGAAGGAAGGAAGGAAGGAAAGAAGGAAGAAAAGGAAAGTTGCTCTCACATCCCTTTCCTTCAGCCACCTAATTACCTTCTAGCTTCCCATTCCTCTCCCAGAAGTCAGTCTCTGTTCTACTTTTCCACACTATATATACACTATTCTTACATTGCCTCAGTCACTTGAGAGTGTATATTAACTAATGCTCTATGACTAAATATTTTACACCTCATTCTTGTTATCGTTTTACCTGATTCCATTGTATTTACCTGTTACCACATTGATGAACATTTAAATATTTCCAATCTTTCACCATGATTATTGTACTGTTGTAGTTTGTCTTTTCATTTATGTACAAGTTTATCTGTATGTCAATTCCTATAGAAAATGTCTAGAAATGGACTTACTGGATCAAATGTAAGGATATGTTAATTTTTACTGCTGAATTGCTCTCTGCAGAGCTTAGACCAATTTATACCTTCACCAGCATGACCTCACACTCTTGCCAACACGTTATCAAATTTTTCCTCTTTGCCAGTATGACAGGTTAAAAATGTAGTTTTACATTTCTCTTATCATAAGTGAAGTCAAGAATCTCTTCCTACCTTTAAGAACCATTGCATTCCTTTTCTGTGAACTGTAGGTTTCTATCCTTTGCTCAGTACTCTACTGAGTGTTTTGCCTTTTCTAAAATTGATCTGTAAGCATTCTTTATACTTTAGGAAATTTACACTTTGGTTGTGTACATGATTTCAACATGCTAGATTTTTCCTAGTTGGAATTTTACTTGTCTTTACTTTGTTTATGGTGTTGTGTTTTGTTTGGTCAGGAAGAATATTTTAAAATTAGTTACATTTATCATTCTTTGGGGTGCCTGCGTGGCTCAGTCAGTTAAGGTCCAACTCTTGATCTCAGCTCAGGTCATGATCTCATGGTTCTTGAGTTTGAGCCCCGGCATGGGAGTCTGTGCTGACAGTGCAGAGCCTGCTTGGGATTCTGTCTCCCTCTCTCAAAATAAACATGTAAACTTAAAAAAATGTCACTCTTTTTAAGACTCCTACATTTGGAGGCATACTTAGAAAGGCTGTCTTCATTCTCAGATTTTTAAAATAATTCCAAAAAATATTTCTGAAGCTTATTTTTAAATTTTTTTTAATTAGAAAAATTCTTCCATGTTTTCTTCTTCTTCCCTTCCTTCCTCCCTCCTTCTCTCTCCTTTCCTTTTAAATATTGTACCCTTTCATCATAATTAATGTTGGTATAAGGTATGAGGTAGGGATTTGTGCAAGGAACTGACTCGTTATTAACCAAATCCATCTTCCCTTCTTGGCTACAAGGCTAGACTACATTTCCCCTCTTGTCTTGAAGTTAGGTGTGGACATGTGACTGAGTCCTGGCTAACGGAATGTGAAGGGAGTCATGCGACCCCCTCATCCTCTCTCTTTCTCTATCTGCCATGTCCACTCACCATGGTGAAGACTGGGGATCCAGAACAGTGCTGTCCAATAGAAATAAATGTGAGCCATAAGAGCAAAACATATTTATCATTGTACATTTTCTTAGTACCATATTAAGTAAACAGAAACAGGCAAAGTTAATTATAATAATCTATTTTGTTTAACCGGATATGTATCTAAAATACACTCATTTGAACAAGTGATCATTATAAAATGTATTAATGAGAAGTTTTTCCTTTTTTTCATACTATGTCTTTGAAATATGATGTGTATTTTATACTTGCTTCACATCTCACTTTACAATGGTCACATTCCAGGTGCTCAACAGTCTTATGAGCTTAAGGGTCAATATATTGGGCAGCTCAGCTCTAGAGAATATCCACATGAATAGAACGTGGGTCCCTGAATGACCACGTGGAAAACTGTAGAACAGTAACAGCCAATTTTATTTTATATACACAAGAACAAACCTTAATCGTGTTAAGTCACTGATAATTTGGGGTTTGTTACGATGACTTTATGTAACTACTATAGGATCCTAATCTACTTTTTCCGGTTGGCTTCCAATTTGTTCCAATACGACTTATAGAATAATCTATTATTCTCAGCAGTTATTTGAAAATCACCTTTCTCATGTTCTATGTATTCATATTTTAGGGTTTATTCCTGGACTTTCAACTCAGATTTATTCATCAATCAATCAATATTGACCTATATTTCCACTAGTATCACACTGTTTTAACTATTACTGATTTCTTACTCCCTGTGGTAGGCAGAATTCTAAATTGACTCCTAAGATTCCTGCTCCCTATATATATCCTTTATAACCCCTAGGATTTGTGAATGATGGGCTAGTCACCCCCATAATTAAGTTACAATGTTTGGTATAAATTTAGTTTAAGCAAGGGGGATTATCCTGGGTGGGCCTGACCTAATCAGATGAAACCTTAAGTGGGACTTGGCTGTTCCTGTAAACAGAGTCAGAACATGAAAGGAAATCACTATCAGGGAGATTCCCCACTGCTTGCTTTGAAGATGGAGGGAGCTCTGTGGCCAGTAAATGGGAGGTCTGTAGGAGCTAAGAGCTCTTGGCTAATAGCCAGTGAGGAAATGGGGTCTTCAATCTTACAACCACAAGGAACTAAAATCTCACAACAATCTGAAGGAAACTGGAAACAGATTCTTCCCCAGTCCATACTCCAGAAGGAAATGCAGCCTGGTGGACATCTGAATTTTAGTCTCACTAGATCCTGATCTGAGAACCCTGTTACGCCATGCCTGGACTTCTGACCTACAGAACTGTGAGCTAATAAGTAGGTGTTGTTTTAAGCTACTAAATTTGTAGTAATTTGTTATGCAGCAATAGAAAACTAATACACCTATTACATCTGTTCTTTAGAAATTTTTTCTGGTTACTAATTTTTTCAGATAAACTATATAATCAGCTAATCTAATTGTAAAAGATTATTCTGATAGTATTTTTATTGTCATTGTTTGACATTTAGAGATTAACTCAGGGAGACTTGTCATCTCTATGATGTCAAATATTCCTATCCATGAACATAATACATTTTTCCATTTTTTCAAGGTCTTCATTTGCATTGAAAGTTTTCTCTACATGTCCTTGCACAATTTCCTTTAAAATGTATTCAATTTATGCTTTTGTTTCTATTGCACTTGAGGTCTTTTTTTCCATCACATATTTAACTGGTTATTGCTCCTACGTAATCAGATTACTAATATCCTAATGTTAACCCTGTATCAAGCTTCCTAAATAAAATTTCTTATTACTTATAATAGATTTTTAAATGGATCTCTTGGATTCTTTAGGTAAACAACATTATCTTCAAAGTGATAATGTTACTTCCTACTTTCAAGTTTTTATACCTCTAATTTTTTTCATCTTGTTCAATTATGTTGGCTAATGCTTCCAATCAATTGTGAAATAATAACGATAACAATACACATTTTTAGCTATCTCCTGGCTTTAATAGAATTGTTTCTTTTATTCTGAATTTTTACATCAATATTCATAGGTAAGATTGGGCTATAATTTTATTTATTTGGGGCCATGATTGTTGTTGAGTTTTAATACCAATGTTACATGGGTCTCGTAAGAAGAATATACACCTTTGGCTCTTTTCCTTTTTTTTGAAACAGTTTAGCTTGCATTGAAGCTACCAGTTCCTTAAACATTTCATAGAACTTGCCTAAGAAAGTACATGGGCCTGTTGCTGTTTGTGGGCTAGTTCATTAACAATTTTGTAATTCCTTCGTGTTAATTGCTTTGTTTAGATTTTCTTTCTGCCCTGACCAATTTTGACAATTTATATTTCCTAGGAAAACATCCACATATCCATTTTATTTGCATAGAGTTCAGCAAACTTATCACTTATGATTCCATTTCATCTAAAACTGTTGTATGTTTGTGTTTTCTTGATTAGATTACCTGACATCTATATATATTTTATTTTTTTCCACTGAAGAAACAGTTCTAGATTTCATTTATTCATTGGTATTACAATGTTTCTGTTTTTTAATGTAAAACATTAGGCTTTGATCTTTAGTGTTTTTCCATCTGCTTGCCTTGGTTTTACTGCTCTTTTATTAACATCTAGTACTGGATCTTTCATTTATTTTTATTCTTTCTTGTTTACTGATATGAATATTTAGGACTTTTAATTTCTTTCTGAAATTCACTGATTTAGCTATACTCCATACTTCTGACATGTAATATACAGCATTATCATTACTTTGTAGATTTCCTATGCTTCAATTTCCTCCTAGATCAAAGGGTTGATGGAGAGTTTAAAATCTCCAAATGGTAAGGTTTTTAGATTTGTAATTACTTAAAAATGGATTTAATTGAAATGCTGTTAGAGAATATATGTTTTTCAAGTAAATGAAATATTCTTTCAGTTTAATATTGAGTCACATTTTTGTGACTATTGCATGGGTTCTTTAAAGAATATGTATTCTCTAATACATGAATATATATTCATGAGCTCTATCTTATTAATTATGTTATATAGGACTTTACTATTTTTATTTTTATTTATTTAAAAAATTTTTTTAAATGTTTATTTGGGGCGCCTGGGTGGCTCAGTCAGGTAAGTGTCCAACTTCAGCTCAGGTCACGATCTTGTGGCCTATGAGTTCGAGCCCCGCGTCGGGCTCTGGGCTGATGGCTTAGAGCCTGGAGCCTGCTTCTGATTCTGTGTCTCCCTCTCTCTCTGCCCCTCCCCCGTTCATGCTCTGTCTCTCTCTGTCTCAAAAATAAATAAACGTTATAAAAAAAATGTTTATTTATTTTGAAGGAGAGAGAGACAGAGCACAGGTGGGGGAGGGGCAGAGAGAGAGAGAGAGAGAGAGAGAGAGAGAGAGAGAGAATCCAAAGCAGGCTCCAGGCTCTGAGCTGTCAACACAGAGCCCAACATGGGGCTTGAACTCAAGGAGCCTTGAGATCATGACCTGAGCCAAAGTCAGACGCTTAACCGACTGAGCTACTCAGGGACCCCTACTATTTTATTTTTATGTATTTGTCTGGGCTCAAATAAAAAAAATTGAAATCTCTTACCATTAATATTTTTCTTTCTCTTCTCTTTATGTTCTGTAGCCTTTTTGCTTCATGAATTTGTTGCTATATTATTAACTACATATTTATAATTGTTAGATCTCTATTGTGATTTACACCTTTATCATTCTAAAACAGCATGCTCTGCTTTAATGCTTACTTTAATGCTGAACTTAATGCTTCTTGCCTTTAATTCAACCTTGTTTGATTTGGGGTGTATTAAGCCTATTTTCCTGTTATTTGTCTTTGTCTGATTTTACCTGTCTTTCTGCTTTCAAGTTTTCAAAGACACACTTTAAGTTTCAAAGACATGTGTGTTTCATATATATACATATATACATATCCCATAGGGGCATTTGACTTTAATATTTAGTTCAGCCTGGCCATTTCTAGCCACTGGGATGTTCTCCTCCCAGCTTTCTGCCCCTTGCCTCCAACACCAGTTCCCCTATATTCCTTTCTTAATGTATTTCTATCCTGCTTCCTTGTGAAATAGCATGTCAGCCCCCCTGGCTATGGGTATCATACTAGACCACCATAAACACCCTCTGAGCCTAAGTCAAAATGCAGAACACTTACTTGAAAATTGAGAATGAATATGTTATGTGTATGCTCCTATTTCAGTCTCATGAGTAATGTTTACATAAACAATATAATACAAACGTACACATATTTGGCTATTTGGGGTAGAAACCCTGGAAGGAATGTTGTATTTAGGAGATTTCCATTTGAGAAGCCGCTGAAATTGACATCATTTTACCTAGGGTAAATAAAACTATTAGATACTAAATAGACACATATTTGAAGCATAAAAGCAAATGTTTGTTCATGGTGAGAGTAGTTGCTGAAAAGTATGCTCTGATAAAAGTTCTAGGGCTGTTTTCAAGTATCTACTTTTGTGTAACAAACTATCCCAAAACTCAGCAGTAAAAGACAGCCATTATAGTATGTTCAAAGATTCTGCGGATCAGGAATTTGGAAAAGGCCGGGGAAGAACAGCTTGTTTCCACTTCAAATTGTCTGTGGTCTCAGCTAGAAAGACTGGGAAGTGGAGCGACTCAGCAACTAGAGATAGAAATCATCTGCAGGCATCGTCACTTGTCTGTCTGGTGGGCCTTCAATTGGGTCTGTTAGCCAGAACACCTACGCTTGGGCTCTCAGTGTGTCTGGGACTGCCTCACAGCTTGATGACCTTGGACTTCCTCATGGCAGCTCAGGGCTCCAAAAGCAGGAATCCCAAGGGAACCAGGCAGGCGCTTCATTGATTTTTATGACCCAGCACCAGAAGACACAGAGTATAATTCTAGCCTTATCCTATTAGCCAACCAGCCACGAAAGTTGATCAACAAGTCACAAAGGCCCAGATTCAAGGGGAGCGGATACTCACCCTACCTCTCAATGGAATAAGCATCAAAAAATTTTCAGACATGTTTTTTGTTGTTGTTGTTTAATGTTTATTCCTTTTTTTTTTTTTTTTTTTTTTTTGAGAGACAGAGAGAGACAGAGCGTGAGTGGGGGAGGGACAGAGAGAGGGAGGGAGACACAGAATCTGAAGCGGCCTCCAGGCTCTGAGCTGTCAGCACAGAGTCTGATGCGGGGCTTGAGCTCACGAACTGCAAGATCATGACCTGAGCCGAAGTTGGCCACTTAACAGACTCAGCCACCCAGGCGCCCCTTCAGACATGTTTTAAATCCACTACACTCACACTGCTGGGCTCTGTCCCTCTGTCTGTCCCTCTGGGCTCTGTCCCTCTGTCCCTCTGTCTGTCTCTCTCTCATTCTCTCTCTCAGTCACACACAATCACACCCATACGCACAAACTTACACAGTTGCTTATTAGCACTAGCTATCAGTATACGTAACTAAACAGTAGTGGTTGTTGTGGTACTTTGTAAGCAAAAACACCAAAAAATGGAATATATTGGTTATTCACTAATAACAAATATAATATTATTCCCATTCCCAAAATACCTACAAAATACAAGGACAGAAATTTTAAATGAAGTTACACAAGATAAAAGGCCAGAGTCATCACAAGAGTTTTATAATAAGCCTCCTTTTTAATCTTCCATGTGCTGGGCTGGCTTCGGAGCCTCCTTGGCTTCACCCCCATTAACTTTTTCCTCAAACGTACCAGGACTTTTTCTTCCTTGAGGAAATTGTGTATCTTTTGCTAAAATGTACTCTAGACGGACATGGTGTTTTCTCTCTGTTATTCCATGATTGCTACCCTTGCTGTACCCACACCAACTTACCATCCATTATTATTACTTTGCTTCTCCCACTCGATGCTTCACTCAATGGACATTTATCAAGCACTGACCATGTGCCAATCTCTGCAATAGATACCAAATGACAGGTAGACAGAGCCCGGCTATACTAGAGTACTGGATATCTGTAGGCAGCTGGTGTTGGGGTTCTGCTAGTGGAAGACCCCCCCCCCAAATGGTAGATAATGAAGAGTTAGCAAGGCATGGAGGTCGATGGGGCAGGTGGCATCAATAGACCAACCAAAAGGATGGAAACAATGGCTATGAAGGAAAGGGAAGGCTTCAGCTAGAGGAGAGGAATGGTTGGGACCCTACAAGTGGCAGAAGTTTAATGTGATCCACTCCTCTTCTTGCTTGCAGGTTCTTGGAGCCATACAAGGGAAGGAGGGACTTTGCCATTTGGTTGATGGAGGCTGTTGATCCCAGAGACATCAAAACACACTATTAATATGATCCACTTTAATAAGGATGCTCGAGCTTATGGGGTCTTATAGTTATACCTATTTGAGACAAATGTAGCTTTCTGTCTCAAAAAGAATTAAGTTAAACAACCAAAAAATAGATATATGACAATGAAAAAAAATACAGAAGATAAGCATGGAGCAGTTTGAGCAGTTTGTCCTTAACTTCCCTATTACCATTTACAGTGTCCAGGACCCATGTCCTTAGATTTTGAATTGCATCCAGTGAAAAAGAGCCTATCATCCCTGAATATGGGATCCTCATGTGTGTTTGACTTTTATGTGTTTGTCTTTCTCTCTGTTTCCTCTTTTTCCATCATCCCTTCCCTAGTGGTATTTTTTATGGTTCTTGTGAGGCTCACCTCTCTTCATATTCTGCTCATTCATCAATAGCCTTAGCCTCAACTACTACCTATCATCTGCTGTCTTTGATCAGGTTTCTTCAAAACCAGAGCCTGAGGCAAGGATTAAGTACCAATACTTTATTTGGGAAGTGAGACAGGGAAGGATGTGAAGCAAATGCAAGATGATGCATCACCACACCAGTCATTGCTTCACAATGAACTGTAAAGAGACACACAGGTTATTAGCAAGTATGTCTGCTTGACCACGTGGATATTTCCAAACAGGCTATCTAGACACACTATGCCTTGTATTAGTTCATAGGACAAAAGAATTTCCTTTGCTCTCCTATTACCCCTTGGCCATCATTTACTCCATGGGGAGTTAGCTCCCCCATATTTTCAGATTATATCATTGACCTCTTTGGTGGCCATTTGGAATGCCAGGACCCATGAGCTATGATGAGCCATTTCATCCAAGTCTGGAAGTGTTGGGGGGAAGCCATAAGCTACAGTATAAGTATGTTGTTGTTTAGCATTACTGTACAATGGCAGCCAAGGAGAAGGGCCTGGCATAATTGCCTAAGTGCGAGCAGATTCAGTCAACTGGTGATGGCCCCATCTGGAGCAGAACAAGTGGTTGAGGGTCCTAAATAGGCAGTGGTACCAAGAGAATCTGAGGAGGTACATAATATGCATGTCCCATACACATGGTAACTCCCAAATCTACATCTCTGCTTTGATTTCTCTCCCTATCCCTAGACCTACATTTCCAATAAGAGGTCCCAATAGCAGTTCAAAACTGATGTGCCCCAAAATAAAATTCATTATTTTACCCTTCCACCAAAACATGCTTCCTACCATGTTCCTTAACTCAATGAAGAATTTCACCATCCACTCATAATTCTTAGAATTGTATCTAGAATTGTACTTTATTCTCTCGGAGATCCAATCCCCTCCAGTCCTGGTTGCCTTGACATTTCTCTTTGCTGACAGACAGCTGTATTTTCAAGGACAGCTTTTATGGTTGTTCTTGACAGGAAAGTAGTCTGTTAGGAGCCACTCCCTTATAGCCAGAAGCAGAAGCCCTTTGCAAATCTTCCTAACACAATTCCATTTAAAACAGAAGTTTATTATAAGAAATCTATATGACAAACACTTACTGTGCAGAGTTTATGTAAAGTGAAAATCTTACTTCATGAAGCAGAATCCATTTGACTGTAGTTGAGAGAAGACATGACCCAAATTGGGTCAAACAAGCAAACAAATAATTTTTTGCTCATATAACTGAAAATTTCAGGAGGAAGATAATTGTATACAAGATTTCAAATGAAGTTTATCAGGATTCACTTTTATCTTCATCTCTGCTCTGCTTCATGTAGAATAATGATAAAGCCATTTTAAAACAAATTTATGACCATAAGATGGCTGGAGCTATGACCACAAGAGTCAACAACTCCCTGAACTCCCTGAACTACACGATTCCAGGTCCACACTCAGCAGAAAAAGGAATGTCTTTGTCTTGGCATACCTAGGAAAATCTCTTTGGCTCTAGTTGGGTCACTGCCCATTTCTAAACCAATCACTTTGCCCAGGGAAATTTGATAGTGATTAATCTAGGCCCAGGTCACTTCCTCGATTCCCAGGCCAGGGCTAAATTCAGTTCCTCCAGAAATCCATAGACTGAGGATGGAGTTAGTGGTAGTTCCCAAGCAGGAAGTTAGAATGTGGTTCCCAGGAGAAAACTGAACTGATATTGGACAACTGAAATAACAATTGTCCACTTTCCTGGCCAGATCCAGTCTCTAAGTCCACATTGCCTAAAGCTACTTGGAAGAACATAGTCTTCCTGCTTTGGTCCTCTAACGCCATTTCCATGATCCTGGCTCTGGATCTGTGACTCCACTCCCTTTACACTGCCGCGTTCTTTACACCCATCCTCTCCAGGACACACACACAGCTCTTCCAATGGTAGCATGTCCCTAACCTGTGTGATCCCTTCTTCCTGGTTACTCTGAAGTCTTAGCAAGAATTGAGATGGGGTATTAGGATGATGACATGGTTTTATTACCTCATTGTCACCATTTTCCTTTTCTCTCACTATCTTCTCAACAGAACAAGAGTCAGATGACCAGATTTAGCTCCACAATTCTGCCATTTACTGCTGTAATTCCAAAAACCTCACTTTGCCACTCTGAATCTCAATGTCCACAACTGCAAATGGGGTTGGTGATGTTTGCTTTACCTCTTTTGAGGCAGTTTCTCTAAAAAAAAAGTTGCCTAAAAGAGGAAGAGGAAGAGAGTGACAGGTCTGGAGACTTCATCCTTTTGAATGGCTGTTGAGCTTCCTGGTGATAGTTCTGATAGAAACATCTTAAAATGTGGGATTTTTCAAGCATGTCAATGACTGTGAAATGAAATATTTTGAAAATGTTTATAGACTCTAAAGCTCTTAAGGGATGCTCAATTGTATGATGGGCCCCACATAGGTCATTGAAAAGCTCTTGTTCCACCTTAAGTGTTGTTTGTATATAACACTTGTCAAGGGTTTCCATCCTATGAAACAAAAGCACAAAAGTTTCACTGAAGTCCTCTGGCCTAATCCTCTTAAGAGTCATTGAAGCCTCTCTGAATTGATCCAAAGGTAGTCAAGTGCCTTCTGAAAACAGGAGGCCCTTTCAAATTTTCTTGCTGTTCCTATTTCTGACAAATTCACTCAAGTGTTCCTTGCTACCCATCACCATTGTTCACACACAACACTTGGAGCCAGAGATTTTGATGAAGGTGACGGTGACATGAAATGGCTGGACAGGGATCTTTCCAGTATCTGCCCTAACTCCACATGGCCACGGGAAGCTAAGACTGCATAACCACAATGGATGCAGGCTGTGGGGCAACTGAAAAACACAGATTTTGACCCACATCTTGTGGGAAGATGGGGAAGAAATGTCTGAGTAAGGGTTGCATGCACAAGGAGTGGCAGGTCTGAAGGTAGAAACAGGAAGATTAGCTCTTCAGCTGTGTGAGTGCATAACCCAGAACTGAAGTCCTGCAACTAAGTGCCTTAATGATCTTTGCATACATAGAGCCTAGCACAGTGCCTTACTTAGTGGATGTCAAATTGGACTGATGGCTGGGGTGGAAGGAAACAGATAGATTTAAGAGATACTCTGGATAGTAGGCAGATAACATTAAGGAGTGGTTTAACATGAAAAATAAAAGGTAAGAAAGAGAAAACTATGGCTTTTGGTCTGGAGAACTGGCAGACACAGGGATGTCTGGATGGGACGATTAAGAATCTAATGCATGGTTTTAATTTGAAATGATGGTAAGTCAGCTGTGGAAACCCTATCAGAGATTTTACAATATTATGTGAAAATTTTATATGAAATTCTCATAGGTTTTAACTATAAAATGTTAAGCCAATAGAATGCTTCCTACAGAAATATTTCTTTAGACACAGAGCACAGACTGCTGGATAACCCCTCCCCGCTTCTTTTTTGCTAATAGAATTCTAATTTTGTCTGAGGCAGCAATGAGCCAGGCTGAGTATTTCTATATTCTTGCCTCTCTTGCCAGATGACCTTGGAACTAAACCTAGCCAATGAGATATAAGTAGAAGCTACTGGGTGGGACCCAACTAACTGGCATGCATAGTTTGCTCTTGGCCCTTCCCCTTTTTCCATTTGCAATGTGGCCCTGATGGCTAGAGTTCCAGTAGCCATCTGATGTCCACGAGGATGGAAACCACATGCTAAGGATAGCAGATGGAAGGAAACTGGGCCGTGAAGCTACCATACCAAGCCCTGGATGCCACCCTAAGGTTTCTGTTTAATGTGAGAAATAAAGCCTCTGATTTTGTAGGTCTGTTTTTCATGTCGTTGTTTCTCACAGCCAAGTACAATTTCTTGTTGATATACCATTATCTTAAAAATGATGAAAACCCTTTAATCTCAGAATGAGTTTTCATGTTTTGTGAAAGTAATAACAAGAATAAGGCATTAGTACCTGATTCAAAGTAATAAGCATCAGCCCTATTAGCATGCGTATCACTTAAAAAACCTGAATAGAAGCCTTTGGGGAGCCCTGTGAGATTAGTCACTAACACAGCCCCTGGCCTACTTGTACCTCTCTTCTAAAAGGCTGAGGAAGCAGCCTGTCTCAAACAAAATTCGAGGTTATAACACCTGTTCGTGACTATCAGCTTGAACTCAAAACCACCTACGTGTACTTCTAGTGACAGGGAGTCTAATAAATTCCAATAGCATCCAGGTTCTTATTGTGGTAGAATTCAGTCGTTAGCAGTCACACCCTAGGGAAATCACAATTACTGAGTGGAAGAAGGAAGGCATCCTTGTCCATATCAGGTTCTCTCTTAGCTCTTATAACTGAGAGGGAGATTTTTGTTTGATTAAAGGCACAGGTAGAAATGTCTGGTTCAACCCTGGCTCCATTTCATGCCCGGCTCCAGCCAGCCACTGACCACCTGACTGGCCAGGCCCAACACCATTCTCCAGGAGACATTCTCTGCTTGGTCCAGCCCAATTTGAAGATGGCTTCCCCCAGTCAAGAGTGGGGCAGGCCCTTTTGATGTAAGCCTGCCTCAGAAGCACACCCCTATGGGTTTGGGCAGGGGCAGTAGCAATTCTTAGAGCAAGAGATGATGGGCTAGAGGTGGGGGGGGGGCGGAATCCAGATGAAACCCAACTGTGGGTTATGAGGAACAAACAGCATGGGTGTGCATACCACAGATATTTTCCTGCCAAAATGCAAATACATGCTCCGGAAGGTCCCACAGTCAGAAGCCTATCTGGTTTCATCCCTGAAGCTTCAGGCATGATTTCCACACTGTTCTCAGCCTAAGAGGTAAGCTTCATTGTGCCAATAGCATTTAGTTCATTACTCATGCACCTAAATACTTCTGTTTGAAAGATAAATTTCTTTTCTCTAGATTCATTAGGCTGATCTATTAGGTAACCAAAAAACCTCTAAAAAGAAAAATAGAAAAATCTCAACCCTTAATTATATCACTCCCTTAAAAAAAGATATCCCAATAAATTCATGTTCACAAAGCTTCCAACCCACCTGACTTACTTAGAACGGACTCACACTCAAGGGTGAGCTCTTTTAGGAGCTGCCTCTGAACTCTTCCCCATCATGAAGGTTTTAGAACTTCAGTATCCTCAGTTGTTAAATGGAAATAAAACACAATCAAAAGTCTGGTCTGGACGACATTATTGTCTCCAGGCACGTTCAGAGGGATGGGCAGAGCATAGAGACTGACTCTAAGACTAGTGATGAGTGAGTGTAGACAGATACTTCTCTCTTGCCTTGAGAATAATGTGTGTTGATGAAGGCAGGCATGGGCAGCCTCCACGGCTCCTCTCTCAGACAGTACAACCTGGGCAGAGCGTTTATATGTCGTGTCACACACATTCTCTCATTTCCTAGATTGCTAGTGCCAGTCAAGTGACCTCCCTTAGCTCCAACCCCACACAGGGTGGTCCTTGCCGGGAAGGCTGCACATGTGCTGGGAAGGAGCTCACTGCTTCCTCCCAGGGCCTCCTGCCCCCAGTTTTACTGTTAAACTCTGAAACCTTCTAGTTTCCATTCACTTGCCTAGCTCTGATCCTGCAGCTTTCTGCATAGACTCTGTTTTTTTTCATTTTCGTGATCATTTAATTATATAAAGACCACCATCAATTCACCCCATTGAGTATTCCCCTTTACAGGCCATATAACCCCTGACATAGACTTTGATTACCCCACCATTTGCCCCATCTCCAATCTGTCAAAGACTCTCTCAAAGGGCATTCTTTTGGAGCCCAATGCCCACATGGCTGTGCATGCAAGCTCAAGGTGAGTCCTCCTAGGCTCTGCACCTCTGTCATAGAGTCTATGGTTGCACTAACTTTGTCAACCCCAGTCATATTGAGCTTCCAGTCATCAACCGAAACTCATCAATATTCTCCAGCCCAAGCATGTGACTTTTGCTTTCCCAAATCTTTTTTGTTTTGTTTTGCTTTACTTTAAGTAGGCTCCTTCCCAATACAGGGCTTGAACACACAGCCCTGAGATCAAGAGTTGCATGTTCTATTGACTAAGCCAGCCAGGTGCCTCTCCCAAATCCTTTCTAAGAGTAAGAAAGGTGTGGATCAATAACAAATGCTCCCTCTGGTGCAGTTATTTTTAAACTTGAGTGTGGTTCTGCCCATTTACCTTAGGGTTTCATCCTAATGTTCCAACCAGTCTCAAGATCATCTAGAAACCTGATCTTTCATGTGTCATTATAAGCTACACTCTCCAGCTGTGTGGCATTCACAAACTTGATGGGTCGGTTTTTATTTCTTTATTCCAGCCACGGATACATTGCAATAAAAGTTGGCTGAATAAACCAGGGGAATGAGCAGATGTGATCAAATTTCTCTCATGCGGGGTCTGCTCAAGGTCACACAACTGACCTACACACTGTGGAGCTGGCACTGGAATTCCAGTCTCCTGAAGCCCAGGGTGGAAATTTTCCCACAGTGCCATGGGGCTACCATGGGGATGCTTACTTCCCACAGGCCCTGCTATACCTGAGTGGGTGCCCATTATCCATTCAGCAGGTGGGGTCTCCACATAGATTTCAGGACAAGAATCTATATCTATTACCTCGTGTTGGCTGACACAGAGCTCTATGGTCAATAACAAAGTTTCTTTCCACTCACTTTTGCTTCTAGACTTCAAGAGTTTCTGACCAAACCCAGCCAGATCCTTCCCCTCCATGGACCCCCCTATACCTGCCCAGGTCGCCACATGGAATAGACATGATTTGACCTAGGTATTAAGAGACTCAGGCCCTAATGCTCATTGCACCATATCCAATTCCTTGACCTTGTTCAATATAAGCCATTTAATTTCTAATCATCTCAGTTTTCTCACCTAAAATAGGGGGCCACTCCTCCCTACCTTACAGGGTTGATTTGAACATGAGAGGAAGAGAACGAATATAAATTTTTTTTGAAAGCTATCCAATGCTTTGCAAAGTTTATTATTATCAAATGAGCACAGAGAACTCCAAAATGACTCAGTACCTCTTAAAGTTCCTTTTTAAAGCAGTTCATTGTATCCTAACCTATTTATTCATTTCTTTCTCCTTTTTCTCTTAAAGTCCCAACAAAAACTGAATATTAAGAATGCATGCAGGGAGAGCACCGAATACAAATTAGCTATGCAATGTTCTGTAGTCACTTTGGCAGGGAAATGATACACCTATTAAAATACCCCAGTCAGAGCTGGCACGTACTCTGCTGATAACCCCAGCAGGCAACGACCTTGGCACCATTACAAGGGCAATATTTTCAAATGGATGAACTATTCCTGAACAAAGTGTCCAGTGTACTAGGAATAAACAGGCTTTTCATCAACCAAGCCTGTGTGTTTTCTGGTTCCAACAACCTTTCCCAGAGACAGAGTGGGGAGGACCAGGAAGCAGCACCTAGAAACCTGCCCAGTCTTGCTCAGCTGTGACTGAATTGGCCTCCAAACCTCCATCCTCTCTTCTGAAAGTTTCATGATTTCTTGTCCGCACTTTTTCAAAAGTTAGAACCCAATGCCACGCATTGGTCTTCTGGTCAGATCTTAAGGTACTCCTGGTAGGAGAACAGCTTGGGGAATCAGCATCTCCCCCACCCCCCACCCCACCCGGTGTAAAATGGAGCCCTGGAGCCTCGTGAGCAAGAATCTGTGCTGGAGGCTCACACAGGACGTCACAAGTGTCTGTGAGTCCTACTCTGGGAGAAGGTGGACACGTCTCCCAGGACAACTCAAAGTAGAATACCCAAGAGGCTGTGAAGACAAGATTCTTAAGATGAAAATTTTGGGGAGAGCAAGAAAGGGTTCCAGATTCTCCAGGGATAAAGCACACATGCAAAACTCAATTAGTGAAGCTTGTTTCCTCACCTGTGCCAATGAGGCTATAGCTGGCCATTTAGCTATTCGTCCTTTCCTTTATTCTACAATTGTTTACTAAGCATCTACTATATGTCTAACATTGTTCTATGTCCTGGGACACAGAATAAACAAAGTTCCTGCTCTCCTTAGATTCTGGTGGGAGCAGGCAAACAATAAACAGATAAATAAGTGAATATAGAGTGTGCCAGCTGGTGGTAAGTGCTAAGAGGTACAAGGAGAGTAGGTGTGGGTGACCTTGAGTTTGTATCAGGGAAGGTGACACCATTAAGGTAGGTCTGAAGAAGTGAGACAGTGAACCATGACTATCTGGAGGAGTGTGTTCCTGGCAAGAGCATGCCTGAAACAGCAGAGAAGATGGTGTTACGGGAATGGAGCGAGCCAAGGAGAGAGTCAGAGGAGATGAAGTCAGAGAGGTAATCGGGAACCAGTTCATATAGGGCCTGAGAGCCATTTTAAGAACTTTGGTTTTAATACTGAGTGATCTGGGAAAACACTGAGTAGGAAGGGGAGAGGTTGGAACAGAAGAGTGAAATAATTCATATGTATAAAGCTCTTCCTGGCTGTTCTGCTGAGAACAGAATGTAGGCAGGAAAGAATGTGAACAGGGAGAACATTAGGAAGATAACGCAAAATGTAAGCAAGAGAAGATAGCGGTGGCTTGGACTATGACAGAGCATAGGGAGATGGAGGGGAGGATCTGGATTTTTTAGGTAGGCTCCATATCCAGCATGGAGCCCAACACAGGGCTTGAACTCATGATCCTGAGATCAAGACCTGAGCTGAGATCAATGGTCAGACGCTAAACCAACTAAGCCACCCAGATGCTCCCGATCTGGATATTTTTAAAGCAAGACCTATAGGAATTGATAGTAATAGGATGTGGGAAATGACAGAATCAAGGATTTGCCCATGGCTTTGGCTCAAGCAGTTGGAAGAATGGCATTAACATTTTTCTGAGAAGAGGAAGATTGTGGGTGAAGCAGGATGAAAGGCATCAGGAGTATGGTCTCAGATACGCTAAGTCTCAAGTGTCTGTTAGATGCCAAGTGGACATGTCTGGCAGGCAGTTGGACAAGCAAGTCTTGGGTCCTAACAAGAGATGTGAACTTGGGAGTATCTTTGTAGAGATGGTATTTAGAGCCAAGAGCAAGGATATTACCAGAAAAGTGAGTACTAATAAAGAAGAGGTACAAGGGCTGAGCTCTGGGGGTAAGCTAACACAAAGGAAGATTAGCAAAGGAAATTAAATGGAGTTAAGAATTAGAAAAAAAAAAAAAAGGCCTAAAGTATGTGAAGAAAATTTCTCAAAAAGAAACTACTGATTAACTTTGCTGATCACTGCTATTTGGTCACATGTGAAAAAAACTGAGAATTCACTATTAGATTTAGAAATTTCAAGGTCACTGGTAATTTTATTAGGATAGGCTTACTTCTTTAACAAATAACCCCCAAATCACTGACTTCACACAATAAAAACTTATTTCTTGCTCATGTTGTAGTCCAACCAAGTGTTCGGTGGATGGCTTTCTGTGTGGTAACTTGGGTACTCAACCTCTTTCCATCTTCAGCGTGTGGCTCCCAGATCACCTTGGAAAGGGAAGAGGCGGTCCATACTGGAGCACTCCCATACTCAAATGTCTCAGCCTGAAGGTGGCACATTACCCCTACTCATGTTCCTATGGCAAGAACTTGTCACATGGCCTCATTGAGATGCAAAGAAATTAGGAAACATCATTTATTTGTGTGCCCAGGGAGAGGATACAGTTTTGTGACTATCTGGCCAATTTCTATCATAATGTCCTTAGCAAGATCAGTTTTGGGGTCTGGTGGGAGCAAAAGACTGATTGAGGGGAGTTCAAGGAAAACAGAAACGTCGAGAAATGGGGTGGTGGCTAAACTGGGATTTAGGGTCAAGAGAGGTTTTTGTTTTTGTTTTTTTAATTTCCGGGATGTTTATATGATAATAGAAAATGATCCAGAAAAGAGGGACAAAGTGTTATGATGTTGCAGAGAGGTGGCAACCTCTGGAGGGATATCCTTGAGCAGGTGTGAGAGAAAGGGATCTAGCTCAGTGCTTCTTAAACCTCATCATGCACAAGAATCACCTGGAGAAACAGTTGAAACACAGATTCCCAGACTCCACCCCAGAGAGGCTGATCCAGCAGGTCTGGAGTGGGGTTGATAAATCTACATTTCAGACAATCTCCCAGGTGATGCTGATGTTTCCAGTCAGGACTGTGGACCACATTGTACCACTGAAAGAAGCTTGGGAAATTCATCCTATCCTAGGAGGGAAGGCAGAATGGGCAGGCAGAGATGAAGGTGAGAAGGTGGGTATGTTGGTGGAAACATGGAATTTCTCAGTTCATTGTTCTATTATCTCAGTGGATCAGAAAACAAGGCCATTCTTTCTGGATGAAGAAACAAGGCTGAAAATGAAGATGGGGAGGAAGACTGAGGGCTTAAAGAGGGAGGAGAAAATATGAAATCATCGTCTTGAAGAATGGGGGAATAGCGGTGTAGGGAAGTGAATAGAAGTGCAGTTGAGCACCAAGGACCCACCTGCCGCTGTGATACTGACTTTAAAGTAAGAACAGGGGGGCACCTGGGTGTCTCAGTCAGTTAAGCATCTGACTCCTAATTTCAGCTCAGGTCATGATCTCACTGTTTGTGAGTTTGAGCCCTGCATCAGGCTCTGCACTGGTGGCATGGAGTCTGCTTGGGATTCTCTCTCTCTTTCTGCTCCTCTCCTGCTTGTGTGCTCTCTTTCTCTCTCAAAATAAGTAAATAAACTTTAAAATTTTTTTAAAAAAATAAAGTAAGACCAAGCAGCCATACCCAGTTGTGCAGGTACACTCATATTGGGCAGAGTGTAGATTCAACCAAGACCATGGTTTTGCCAGGAAGGTACAATGAAGGGTCAAAGGATATTGACTATATATTAATGGGTGTGGGGGTAATGAGGGACCACAGAATCCAAGTGGTAAGGAAGACAGGGAGGACTTGAGGCCAGTGGCGGGAAAGTAAGGAACAGTGAAAATGTGGGAAATCAATCAATTGTGGATCTCAGTGAGGTTGAAGAATGATCAGAGAGAGCAGAGGATTGAGGGATTGTGACAAGAGAGCAGGATACTTGAAATTGAGATGATGAAGGGAGCACAACTGTTGGCAATGATAAGGTCAAGGGCATGGCCATGGGTGTGAGTGGCCACAATGCCATAAAGGGCAAGATTGCTGGAGAGGAAGTCAAAGAACAGGGAGGCCTGAGAAGGACTGTGCTTGTGGATACTGAAACCACTAAAGATTGGTACCAACTCTTGTTGGAAAGAGTACTGAGAGCTATTGTTTTCAAACCCTCCTACAGAATCTGGTGATCTAAGGAGGGGGAAGAGTTCTAAAATATAAATTCTGGGCCCCCAAGCAAAAATTTCCCCATGAGTCTCCTTCTAGCACTAATTGCAAAATAAACACATAAACCAGCAGGGGCTGCCTGGAGAGAGACGGTGAGCCAGCAGAGGAGCCTCACTCTAGCTGACTGGTCTTGGCCTTAAAAGAGCCCAGCTTTCCTCAGCTCTTTCTCTGCTTCCTTTGAAGAATGAAGAGTGATGGTGGCATCCTGAGAACCTGCAGTGACTCATCACTCCCCGGGAACACTCATGTCCTCCACACGTTTTCTATGGAGTAGTAGGCTACTAGTTTGTGACGTCTTAGATTTCATATTTAACTACTATGTGTGTTCTAGTGCAGAAAATACTAAATATAGACGCTGAATTAAGAAATCTAAAAGCAATACCAAAGTAGCGTCTGTGGTGAGCACTGGAGGAACCGTGAGTTGCCGTGGCAGGCATGTGGCCAAGAGGGTGGTGTCCCCACCTGAGGACCTGCTCCATGACCCTGCTGTGCCACGGCAGAAAAGAGCAGCTTCAATAATTATGGAGAATTAACATCCTCCCTCCCTTCACTTGTCTGAGAGGAGCTGTAGTTTGGGTCCTCACTGGAAGGGAGCCACAGTGAATTCCACCCAGAACTGAGGAGCACATTCCCCTCTCCTCCAGGGTCAGACACACCCCTCAGGCAGAAAGGGGGCCAGACTCCACGCTGTCCACTCCATTTACCCTCCAGGCCTGAGAATCCAAACACAAAACCTGGCCTCTTCCCTATGTAGACCACTGCTGCAAATCAGTGCAGGGGGTGGGGGTGGGGGTAGTGGCCAATTATACTCTGGACACATATGGATCCCATCTGGGACCTTCACGCGGGTATGCAGCTGGGTATGAAGTCAGAGCTAGAAACAGAAAGGACAGGCAGGGAGGATTTAGAGCTAAAATCAGCTATGGCTATCTGGGCAATAAGGTTATGGAAGACTTTTCCATTTTCTTACCTGTAATTTCTAAATTTTCTAAAAAGAATGTATGTTATTTACGTGTGTATTAACGTACGTGGAAAAACTAATAAACTTGTTTCGTTGTTTATAAAGCATTTAGTTGGATAAGTTTACCTTGATAAGGACCACACCAACTGTACAACGCCAGACAAACGGCAAAGGGCTCACCTCACACACAGCCGGAGCTTAAAGCCAGCAAATGGTGCACAACAATGGCAAGTGTAAAAGAGTTTGGTGACTCAGAGTTAGCATTGCCTTACAGGCAAGCCCTCTCACGCACCAGTTACAGACAGAGCCCCAAAACCTAAGAGGATGGGAAAGGCAAAGAAGCGTGGAAGGCAGCGGTGGTGTTCCCAGGTGGGAGAGGACACTTAGTGTCCCCTCTAGTCTGTGATTCTCCGTCTGGCCCAGATTGTGTGGACCAGAACATCCTCCTGCGATTTACCTGCCTTGTGAGCATAGGGCAAAGTTACATTGCTGCAGGCCAGTATAACAAAGGGAGATCCTGGCACACCCAGCCTAAGCAGATTTCATTTTTCCCACCTGGAAAAATGGGTTGTCAAATTTGACTGCAGTACCCAAAATGCCATATTAGCTTTGACCTGAGCTTTGAGATCAGGTTCAAAGACCTCTGGTCTTAGATAAACACACAGTGACCTCCGATCAAGGACAGGCCCTAGATAAAATTGTTAAATGAACAAAATGTATCTTTGGACATCTTCCTAAAAAGGAAAGAGAAGTTACTTCTTACCAGGGAACCTCATTTTCCAGGGTTCCATGCAGCTACTCACTGCAGTGCTTCCCCAACCAGACTCCCTGTCCCTGAGAATTCTCTCCCTGGATGGGCTCCTTAATCTGAGGGACTTATGCACATGCTGAGCAGGTAGCAGCCCAATACGTTCACACCTCTCACCATATTGAAATTGTATCTGAGCTCAGGCCTCTTTCTAGAAAGATGTGACTTACCCCAATAAACAAAATGCTAATGATAGAATTTTAGGTTGACCAATAGGGTGCTAGTTAAGAAGAATTTAGGGGGTAGAGTGGAAGGTCAGGAGTCTCCCTAAAACAATAACACTTTACTTAAATATGTCAACAAGAATATTGACTTACTGGAAGAGTCAGTTACCTTAAATCCTATGAGACAGCAAGGAATTTTTATATGACAAGAAGAAACAAGGGAAGAGAAGAAAGAAAAAAAGGACAATAAAATAAGGAATGAGTAGAATGAGTAACTGATTCTTAAACACACATCTATATTCTTTTGTTTGCTTTTCTCTTTTATCCCTTGCAAGGGGCAAGATGATATTTAGCTCCATGATAATGTGCTTCAGGTCTTATTTTTTAAGTCTTATTTTTCTAGGAGAGCAGTTCTCAAAGTGTGTTCCAGGGAACTCTGAGTGGGAGAGGTCTTAGCCCATTTTAGGACATCTTTGAGGTCAAAACTATCTTCATAATAATAAGGCACAATTTGTGTGTTTCACTCAGTTGAGGTTTCCAGAGGCCACGTGATGTGTGATGAACATCATCTCATCAGAAGGGATTCTGTGGTCCCAAAAGTTTAGCAAGTGCCTTTAGATACTCTTAGAGAATTCACAATGTCCACTAGCATATTAAAGGCTCTCAGAAGTTCGGTAGTAAGACAAACAAAAACAAAAACAAAACCCTGTTTGACATGGTTTAATACAGCATTGCAAATGTATTCGACCATGGAATTTATTCCTGTTTTTGTTTTCAGAAATGCTCCTCCAGGGTTAAGATACTAAACCAGTCATCCTCTGGCCGAGGAACTTATTAAAGACAACTCATCCAGACTTGGAGTGAATACTCAAAGACTGGACATTAGTATGTCAGTATAATGTACTGGTAGAGAACAGAGCCGGGTTGCCTGAGTTCGGATCCTGACCCCACGACTTCCTAGCTGTGATTTTGGACACGTTACTAACCCCTTTCTGCTTTATAATCTTCATGCACAAAATGGGAAAGACTAAATATGCCTGTGTGTGTACACACGTCTTACAACGGACCCTACCCATTTTAAACATTATAGAAGACTTAGTTATCATTTGTTACTGGGCCAAACATGTGGGCCAGGACCTAACGCAAGGCCACCAACTGGTGATGTGCCCTGAGGTCATCTCTCTGGCACAGACTTCAGTTTATCCAAGTGTCAAATTAGAAGGCAAGATGAGGCAATCTCTGAGGCCCCCTGTACAGTGGATATTCTCTGGTTCCACCCATTTTTGCGGAAGGTGGCACTAACCTGGAGCGTGACAAGAAAAAGAATGTCGGGGGGCGAAGGGTGGTCTAAGAGCCCCTCGGCCCTGGGCTGCATCAATGGGGGCTGAAAGGATTTGCATAATTATGGCTGGTCTTTGAGGATGGAGTTCATCTGCTCCAGAGCTCTGCCTCTCGCTGACCCGGGTCCTCAGCCCACCCAGGTATGAAGCAGAAAGAAGGTGGGGTTTCCTATTTCTGCCACCACCACCTCCATGGTACCACTATCATGGAAACTGGCTGCTGGAGACGAGGGCCTGGCTACAGAGAGGAGTAGTCTCTTTAAAGGGGGCTAACAGCAAATGGGGCTTCTGGTTTCATGGGCAACCTTTTCTTCCTTCTTCTGAGGACCTTCCCACCACCTCAGAGAAAGCTTTTGGACACCTGATCCTGATGAGACACAACAGACTGCCTCTGTAAAAATTCCTCCAATGTGATTTCACCAACCACTCTCTTTACTTGGGGGTGAAGAGAATGCACAGTGTTTAAAAACACTAAAAATGTCTGTAGAAGGGAGAGCTTTGAATTGCTGGCAGCTGTGGGCCAAGGTAGAGGCGCCCAACATTATGCTTAACAGGCTAAACTGGGAACATTTGAATGCTTGGTTTTACTTGTGCTTAAAAAAGCAAGTAGCATCTCAGCTGCCAGATGTTGGAGAACTTCAGCGTGTAGCGCGTGAGCATGGACCAGCAATGCTTTCGCAGGTGACTACGTGTCAAAGGGAGACGACTTGCTTTCCTAAAACTCTCGGGAGGGAGCCCAGTGGCTTTCATGTTTCACTTTCACTGAAGAAGTTAAATTTGGGCACACCGAAAAGGATGTCACTTCACCCAGAGAAGATTGACGCTGGGACTTGTCAGCAAAGGAAAAAATTCTGAGAACTGTGGCTTCGTAAGAGCTCGATTCCCTGTAGCTAAGGCCTTTGAGTATCACTGAACTACCTTCTCTCTAATTTGGCGTATCGATTAGAGAGTTGCTTTTGGTCGCTAGTAACAGAAAACTGACTGTAGTGGCTCAGACATATAATTTTTTTTTTTCTCCTTGGTCTTGAGAAATGCAGACATGGGTAATTTCTGGTCAATCAAAAAAAAAATCAGGAAAATCAGGGCTGAGTCTTTGTGATTCTTCCAGTCTTTCCTTCATGGTCTCACTCAATGTGGCTGTTGCAGTTCCAGCCATCATAGCCACATCCCAAACGACAGGAAGCAGCTAGGATAGAATGGCAATAAAAGCTTTCCCAGAAGTCCCATCCAATGATTTCTGCTTTCATCTTCTACAAGAGAGGCAGAGAAACAGTCTTTTCGCTGGAGGCATGCCACCCAAAAGGTACTGGGGCTCTGTTACTCAGAAAGAAAGAGTGGAAATCACATAAGAAACTAGCACTCTCTGTATGGGACTTCCTAGGGAGCCGTGCTTAGACAAGAAACTGCTGCCTGGACTGATCCCTTTGGGATGGTTTGTTATGTGAAAGGGTAGGTGTCTGGGGAGCCTTAGTTTATCCACGATACTGACTTTCGGGCCCCTCTCACTCTGACAGGGGCAAAACTGGCTTCCATTCTAGAAGTGTCCCTAGTTCCCAAGGCCACCTATATAGGAAAAAAGTATTCAGAAACCAGGGAAGTCTCTGAAAAGTGGTGGATTCATTCCCTGATCAGAGACAGTGTGCTCAGCACAGAGTATACAAACATGAATGTGTTCACAGACACGGCAGGCACTACTTGCTGATGGAGTGGGGCAGGCAGCGGATGAACGGAACGTGGTTCTGAACCTCCATCATCTTACAATTTAGAAGAGAGAGACAAAACATGTAGATTCATAAGTTGAAATGTATTCCTCCAGTATGATGGTATTAGGAGGCGGTGGGGAGGGCTCTGGAAGGTGATGAGGTCGTGGACATGAGAATGGAGCCCTCGTGAATGGAATTAGTGCATGTACATATATGTGTGCATATAACACAGAGCTCCCTCGGCCCTTCTGCCATGTGAGAACACAGCGATAAGACAGTCGTCTGTGACCCAGGAAGCAGGCTCTCACTGGACATGGAATCTGCCAGCACCTTGATCTTGGACTTCCCAGCCCCCAGAACCGTGAGAAATAAGTTTCTGTTGTTTATAAGTCACCCAGTCTCCGGGATTTTTGTTATAGAAGCCTGAACAGACTAAGACAGACGCTAAGTGGAGTCAGCCGCAGGCACAGAGAAGGGAGTGGTCATCATCACCAGGATGCTCCCGAAGGTGTCTGAGAGGAGCAGGAAGATGCAGGGTTTGCTGGCTGAACAGAGTGGGAGGGGACCAGGAGCGAAGGCTGTTGCCTAGCACACAGTAGGGCTCCCTCAACTGGCAAGAGAAACAGTGTTTATCCTGAATTCCCAAGGGCCACCATAGATTCTAGACAAAGTGCCATCCCTACATTTCCAACTCCCCATCCGGCCACGTGAGGCAAACAAGTGGCCTTAACAAGATTGAACAAAATCCAGGGAAGGGCACAGTACATTAGAAACACCATAGCTGAGAATCAAAACACCAACTTTTTCTGCAGGAGCGGGGAAGCCCTTACACTGATGCATAGGGTGTTGAGAAAAAGGGGATATTTTGTCCTGTACTTTCTTCCTGGGCTTCCTTCAGATTTGGGAGCATTCTGTGGCTTGTGGGAGAGGCAGCGGCCAAGTGGGGAAGGGGGAGTGTCTGGTTTTGTCCTCCAGTCTCCACATTTCCAACTGCTGTTCTGTGCTTCCAGCAGTTACCATATGTTCACAGATTTTTAAGTCACAATAAACGTCAGTGAGCTGCTAGGGAATAATTCCCACCTTTGTTCATGTTCCAGCACCTCCCCTCAGATCACATTGCTCAAATAACGACCCGGCCTTCCTCCCCCTCTTGTACATCAAGGTCACAGCCCTTCTCCGTTACTGGCAGTGAGAGCGGCCAGTTGTACCCTGGTGGGAAGTTAGCAGAATGGCGAACTAACTGCCAAGCTTTGGATAGGTCATGAAATGTTCAGCCACTAAAAGTACTTTTTCCAATGGTTAGATTTTTAAAATAATTTTCCTCTCTAGTGGCAACTAAAAAAAAATTTTTTTTAATGTTTATTTATCTTTGAGAGGAAGAGAGAGAGAGAGACGGAGCATGAGTGGGGGAGGGGCAGAGAGGGAGGGAAACACAGATTCCAAAGCAGGCTCCAGGCTCCGAGCTGTCAGCACAGAGCCTGACGCGGGGCTCGAACCCACAAACTACAAGATCATGACCTGAGCCAAGTCACTTAACTGACCGAGCCTCCCAGGTACCCCTCTAGTAGCAACTTTTAATCAAGCAAATTATCACAGGCCCGTGAGAGCAAAGATTGATTCCATCCCGTCCTGTCCGCAGTGTTCTTTTTGCATCCTGGGAGGCTGATAATGTGGGAGGGAGTTTGTGTAGGACTCTGGAGGTAGGCTCTCTGGGTTCAGACCCTGGCTCTGCCACCTATTTGCTGGGTGAAATTAGGCATGTTATATAATCAACCTCTGCCTCCAGTTTCTCATTTGTAAAATGGACTGATAAAAGTGTCTACCTTTAGCACTAGGAGGATTAAATGAACTGATCGATGTAAACTGACTAGTGCAAGGACCAGATATCAGTTACTATTCTTAAGTAACTAGCCATGAATGTAATCATTTACTTGTTTAACTTTGTGGCTTCTTTTAAAAAAATTTTTTTTAAGTTTATTTATTTATTTTGAGAGAGAATGAGAGAAAGGAGCGTGAGCAGGAGAGGCGCAGAGGGAAAGAGAGAATCCCAAGCAGGCTCTGCACTGTCAGTGCGGAGACTGATGCGGGGCTCGAATTCACAAACCGCGAGATTGTGACCTGAGCTGAAACCAAGAACTGCAAGATCATGACCTGAGTAGAAAAACCAAGAGTTGGATGCTTAACAAACTGAGCCACCCAGGCGCCCCCTACCTTTGTGGCTTCTTAAGGGTTAAGTCTTGCAGGGAACTTTGCCCAGTTTGATCCTGGGCAAGGAAAAGTCTTCTGCTTGGCCTCACTCTTCCACTTGGCCTTCCCGTCACCAACATCTTTGACAGTAGCCGGAGCAGGTCTACTGGCCAGGGTTAAGTCACTGGCTCACCTGTGCTCAACAGCAGAGGAGGATAGAAGAGACTGAGGGTTAGCATAGAACTGAGTGGGATAAAAGAAGGGTCCTCAACTGAGATTTTCTTTTTTCCTTTTCTGCAAGCCTCCTAGAGTCGCTACCTCACACCACTGCAGTCTATCCGGGGCATCCAATTATTTGTGCATCTGTTTGAAAAGCAGCCTGCTCTGGGGGGCAGGGACACCAACCAGGCTAGCACTGCTCTTGGGAGCCCTGCCCAGTGGTCTGGCCTTGGAGGAGCTGCCAGCTACCCAGAGAGAGTTGGATCTTTTCCATGTAATGAGATTGACTCAAAAAGAACAAAGTTGCATTCAACACCTGCTCACCCTCTCACAGCTATGAAGGCCAAGAGGGGAATGGGTAATTGCAGACCACAGGCAACGAAAGAAAAAGAAGGGGAAAAAAAGAATCAGCGGCCCTTGGTTCAGCATCTTCCCACTGCCCTTTCATGGGAGATCAATGCAGAGCCTGCAGTGTCTGTCTCTGGTGGAGAGCTGGAAAATAGAATGGCTCAGAAGACAGCAGTCAGGAAGAGATAGAGGGATCTGGAAGAGGAACCCCTGAATAATCTCCTTTTTTGTTTAAGCTAACTTAAGATGAGTTTCTCAGATTGTGCCCACTCTCCTTTGTAATACGTTTTGTGAGAAATGCAACACAGACCCCTTGGCACAAGCAGAATAGCCTGATCACATTGAGGGAGCTTCAGGATCCATCAAGGTGGCTGCAGGACCCCAAAGGCACCCCGTGGGCCCTCCAACCTCACCTTTGTTCAGTTTGGCCTCAATGCACAGCTGTGGCCAGCCTCTACAGAGCTCATATGCTAGAACTCACAGAAGACAGCAGAGACAGGGACACTATGAAAGGAGTTTCTCAAAACCGAATCTTACTCTTCTAATGACTGTTGGAATCATATCACTATGTATTGTCATAATGTTTGTAGACAGTACCTCTCCTGATACCTGCCCAGCTCATCCCCACAGTGATGAACAAAGGATGGCCGAGTTGATCCTATGTGACTCCTGCCCACACTTACAACTCATCAGACAAGGAGCGAACCCCCAGCCCAGGCTGAACCAATCTGAATTAGGACCTGATATAAACGGATGGACTCATGGCTTGAATGTAGGGTGTGTAATCATAGTGCCATGGGGTGACCACATTCGGCCCTACAAGCTAGAAGAATAAAAGCCAGTCTGCAAAGAGAGAGAGAGAGAGAGAGAAATGAAAACCAGAGAAGCCAAAGGGGGTGGGATGCCTGTGGTCCCAGCTCTCCAGACTCCTTTTCTGGATCCAGCCTCACTTCCTGCCCATGGTTTCTGAGAGGTTTTCCAGTATCCTTCAACTCAGTGCCTTCCTTTTTGCTTATTTATTGGGTTTCTCTTACATGCATCCAGAAAAACTTCCACGAAGGCAGTGCGTGATTCACAGTTTACTGAACACTTTCACATGTTATCTTGTTTGGATTTTGTTTCTCATGCTACTCCAGGGAGAAGGCAAGGGAAGTATCGTCATCTGCATTTTATGGCCAAAGAATCCCAGGTGAGGACAGTTCAAGGTCTCCCAGGTAGGGAGGTAGGTCTTTGACCCAGACCCAGCATCACCTCTTCCTTGAGCCCTTGACATTTGGTGGTGTGCTTCCAAGAACAGGAACTCTGGCCCCAAGGTATAAGCAAAGGTGATATGCTGCATTTCTAAGCACAATCAGATATTTCAAAAAGAACTAGGAGCTTCGGCTTGGTCACCACCACATGACCATTACTACATCTTCATGAGCCTATGCAGGCACAGCTGACCACGCCTCTGACTTTGAAGACAAAGTACATACAGAAAGCAGAACTGGGCATGGACTTTGTGGTGTGGAATCCTCCCTCTCATAAAAAAATGTGGAGCCTGTACTATTATGATATCACTTTAGCATTTATTGTATTTTACTTCTTTCCTCCTCTAGAGCGCCTGTAAACAATGGGCAGACAGGTTACATTTCTCCTCCCTGTCTTTGTCTGGTCCTCACTGACATTTTCTACCCAAGGTAGACTAATTCAGAAATTGGCAGTTGGCACATGTGTGTGCACGCAAACACACGCGCGCGCACACACACACACACACACACACACACACACACACACACACTGGTTGTGGATGCCATTTTTTTAAAAGGCCTTTTTGATATATAAATTCAGAGACCCTATAATTCACCCACTTAAAATGTACAATTCACTCAAACTCTTCCAAAAATAATAAAAGAGGAAGGAAAACTTCCAAACTCATTCTATGAGGCCAGCATTACCTTCATCCCAAAACCAGATAAAGAGAAACTACAAACAAGAGAACTACAGGCCCATATCTCTGATGAACATAGATGCAAAAATCCTCTGCAAAATATTAGCAAACTGAATCCAACAGCACATTAAAAAAATAATTCACCACAATCAAGTGGGATTTATTCCTGGTATGCAAGGGTGCTTCAATATTTGCAAATCAGTCAATGTGATATATCATATCAATAATAGAAAGGATAAGAACCATATGATCATTTCAAACCAAATGCAGAAAAAGCGTTTGACAAAGTAGAACATCCATTCATGATAAAAATGCTCAACAAAGTAGGTTTAGAGGGAACATACTCAACAGAATAAAGGCCATATATGAAAACCCCATTGCTAACATACACTCAATGGTGAGAAACTGAAAACTTTCCTGTAAAGTCAGGAACAAGACAAGGATGTCCATTCTCACCACTTTTATTCAACAAAGTACTGGAGTTCCTAGCCTCAGCAATCAGACAACAAACTAAAAGAGATAAAAGGGATCCAAATTGGTAAGGAAGAATTAAAACATTCATTATTTGCAGATGACATGATACCACATGTAGAAAAACTGAGACTCCACTAAAAAACTGCTAGAAGTGATAAATGAATTCAGTAAGGTCACAAGACACAAAATCAATGTAAAGAAATCCCTTGCATTTCTATACATTAATAATTAAGAAGCAGAAAGAGAATTGAGAAAACAACCCCATTTACAATTACACACAAAATAATAAAACACCTAGGAATAAACTTAACTAAGGAGGTGAAAGACCTATACTCTGAAAACGATAGAACGTTGATGAAAGAAATTGAAGACACAAACAAATGGAGATATTTCATGCTCATGGATTGGAAGAACAAATATGGTTAAAATGTCCATACTACCCAAAGCTGTCTATAGTTTTAATGTAATCCCTATCAATATACAAACAGCATTTTTCACAGAACTAGAACAAACAATTATAAAATTTGTATGGAACCACAAAAGACCCCAAACAGCCAAAGCAATCTTGAAAAAGAAAGCCCAAACCAGAGAAAATGGTATCACAATTACAGATTTCAAGTTATACTACAAAGCTGTAGTAATCAAAAGAGTATGGTACTGGCACAAAAATAGACCTGTAGATCAATGAAACAGAATAGAAAGCCCAGAAATAAACCCATGATTATATGGTCAATTAATTCTCGACAAAGGAGGCAAGACTATGCAGTGGGAAAAAGTCCCCTCAACAAACTGTGTTGGGAAATTAGACAGCTGCATGCAAAAGGATAAAACTGGACCACTTTCTTACGCTATACACAAAAACAAATTCAAAATGGATTAAAGACGTAAAAATCCTAGAAGAGAGCACAGGAAGTAATTTCTCTGACATCAACCATAGCAACGTTTTTGTAGATATGTCACCTGAGGCAAGGGAAACAAAAGCAAAAATAAACTATTGAGACTATATCAAAATAGCAAGCTTCTGCCAGCAAAGGAAATAATCAACAAAACCAACAACCTACTGAATAAGAGAAGATATTTGCAAATGACATATTCGATAAAGGTTTAGTATCCAAAAAATATAAAGAACTTACACAACTCAACCCCCAAAAAACAAATAATCCAATTAAAAAATGGGCAGAAGACGTGAACAGACGTTTCTCCAAAAAGATATCCAGATGGCCAACAGACACATGAAAAGATACTCAACATGACTCATCATCAGGGAAATGCAAATCAAAACTACAATGATATATCACCTCACACCTGTCAGAATGGCTAAAACTAAAAACACAAGACACAACAAGTGTTGACAAGGATGTGGAGAAAAAAGAACCCTTGTGCACTGTTGGTGAGAATGCAAATTGGCATAGCAGTATGGAGAGCAGTATGGAGTTTCCTTTAAAAATTAAGTATAGAACTACCCTGGGTCGCATGGGTGTCTCAGTCAATTAAGTGTCCAACTCTTGATTTCAGCTCAGGTCATGATCTCATGGTTGTGAGTCCAAGCCACGTTGTGTGTGGAGCCTGCTTAAGATTCTCTCTCTCCCTCTCTTTTTCTCTCCCTCTCCCTCTTTCCCAGGCACATGTGTGGCAGTCTCTCAAAAAAAATAAAAAATAAAAAAAAGAATAGAACTATCCTATGATCCTGGGTATTTACCCAAAGAATATGAAAACACTAATTTGAAAAGACATATTCACTCCTATGTTTATTGTGCATTATTTACAGTAGTTGAATAATGGAAGTATCCCAGGTGTCCATTGATGGATGAATGGATAAAGAAGATGTGGTATGTATATATATATATATATATATATATATGCAATGAAATATTATTCAGCCATAAGAAGAATAAAATCTTGTCATTTGCAACATGGATGGAGCTAGAATGTATAATGCAAAGCAAAATAAGCAGTCAGAGAAAGACAAATATCATATGAATTTACTCATATCTGGAATTTAAGAAACAAAACAAATGAACAAAAGAAAAAGAGAGAGAGAGAGATAACAAAGCACTCTTAACAACAGAAAACAAACAGATGGTTACCAGAGGGGATGTGGGTGGGGAGATGGGTGAAATAGATGATGGAGATTATGGAGTGCACTTATTGTAATAAGCACAGGATGATGTATGGAAGTGTTGAATCACTATATTGTGCACCTGAAATTAATAGAACACTGTATGTTAACTATACTGGAATAAAAATAAAAGTTTTTAAAAATTAAAATAAAAATGTACAATTCAATGAGTTTTGGTATATTACAGTATTTTTTAAATTGTGGTAAAATATATATAACAAAGTTTTCATTTTAACAAAAAAAAATTTTTTTTAACGTTTATTTATTATTGAGAGACAGAGAGGCACGGAGCGTGAGCAGGGGAGGGGACAGAGAGAGGGGGAGACACAGAATCCGAAGCAGGCTCCAGGCTCTGTGCTGTCAGCACAGAGCCTGTCACGGGGCTCAAACTCACAAATCGTGAGATCATGACCTGAGCCAAAGTCAGTCACCTAACCGACTGAGCCACCCAGGTGCCCCATTTTAACAATTTTTAAGTGTACAGTCCAGTGGCATTAATTACATTCCCAATGTTGGGCAACCATGACCAGTGTCTACTTCTAAAGGGAACTGCTTGAGGGCAGGGCTATGTATCTTCAGTCTGAACCCCTAAATTTATTAATGCCTGCTGAATGGCCTTTGGGGCCCTGAAGCTCTCCCCTCTACTGTGTGGCACAGATACAAGCATCTACAGAGATTCCTGAAGGAATTTCTTCCCAGCTGAATGTCAGATTTTGACCTTTCTTCTCTTCAACATCTTTACTTGTCTCCTGTTACTTCTTACCTGCCCTAACTGGTATGAGAAGAGAACTTTCCGGAAATATAGTCTAGTTGGATGTTAATGTGGGCTCAGCATTTTGATGCTCTGCTCTGTGGCTGATGGGAGAAGGTGGGTCTTTGGTGCTGGATCCTTATTTCTGGGTTCTGGGTTGGGAGATGGTGCACTCCCTCCTGTCAACCTACTCAGAGGGGGAGAGAGGGAAGAAGGATGGTGGCTTTCCAGAAGGGAAAGCACCGTTCTCAAGCAGAGCCTCGAAGTCTCTCTGCACAGAACTCACTTGTGAACCTGTCTGGAAGGCTCCCAATAAGCCCCCTGCCTGCCAAAAGCCATCCTTTGGGGGATGTCATTACTGCCATTCACCGTGCATATGGACAATCAACAGCAGAGTCTCTTGTGAGGATCTTTTGTGTAATTAAATGTACTAGCCTGACAGCCCCCAAAAGAGGGGGTAATATCTCCTAGATGTAAAATGGCTTTTCTCTAATCCTGAATGATGGCATGCTGTTGCTAGGTGCCTATTTTTCTGCCTTTCAAATATAAAGTGACTAATGGGGTATATTTCATAACACATCTGCAAGTATGTAGTTATTCTTATACTTCGATGCCCTTTAAAATATTATTATCTGCCAACACTTGGACTATGTGCTGGTATGCAAATTAGACATAATAAAGGAAGAAAGGAGAAGTTCCTTGCTTTCAAAAAGTCATATTTATAAGGTTAACAAGATTTATATATTACATCAGGGAACCGGGGTTAGAAAGCAAGACTTTTTAAAATGTAATGGTTGGCAACAATAAAGATTCTCTGGTGTTTTTCCCTGTACGAGATCAAAACTTTTCATCTCTGCTGAGGCTTAATGAGATGAAAAAAAAATCCCACAAAATCAAAACACATAGAATCTAACTTCAGGAACAAGGCAGCCATTCTAAGTTGAATGTTTTTGAGTGGCAGTCCCAGGAACAGAAGCAGTGTTTTAAAAACATAGGACTTTGCATTTACAAAATCAAGTTAAATTAATTATTTCAATGACTTATCCATTTTTTTTTTGATAAAAGGGAAAATTTCAACCAGGAAAACTCAATCTAATAAAAGAAAATACACCAAACAGTGGGAACAATTTACAAATACATATACATATATGTCTTTTGTTGAATTACAAACTACTTTATAAATAAACAGGAAAACTGAACTCAGTCTCTCAAATAATGGGGTGTTAGGATTTTGCATATATTCTGATTATAGGGAACCACCTCTGCCTTGGAGCATGCATCTATTTAGTATTAAGACAGAAGCACAGGGAAGTTTATACTTGCTAAAGAATCAGATATCAACAACATATACTCAACACCAATGATTAAGTTATTAGCAATGACTCCAAAGGCATTTTGGGATCTTGCAACAATTGGGACCATTATTACAAACATGAAGATCTCTCTGTCTTTGTAGTCACACACCCATGAAGAATAATAGAGTTCCAGTTGGTAGGATGTTGCGATAATCAAATTTAGATGTTTCAAGAGGTTTCAAGAGGCCAGCATTTGGTATATCCACCTAGCATACCCAGAAGAGGGCCAAGGCCAGGCCAGTTTTGCTCCTTCCTGGGTATACCTGGGCACATGGTACATGCTGGGTAAGTGTTCGATGAATAAATATTATGAATGAATGGATTAATGAATAACAGAAAGTAAAATTGAAATGTTTCTGTGGTTTGAGAATGTCTGCTGATACCCAAAGCTGAGATGGATAATAGGTGACCCCATATTCTAAAGAGAGATGCAGCCTTCATCCGTGCAAGACTTGTTAAGAGCTGGCCGAAACTGGGGCAGGGCACCTGGTTGGCTCAGTCGGTTGAGCATCTGACTCTTAATTTTAGCTTAGGTCATGATCTTGTGCATGGGATAAGCCACCACGTCGAGCTCTACACTTACAGCTTAGTCCCTGCTTGCTCTCTCTCTCTCTCAAAATAAATAAATAAACTTAAAAAAAAAAAAAAAAGAGTTGACCAAAACAATAGATGTGAACCTAGATGTAGTTTTGGATTGAATGTAAGGAAATTCTAGTAAGAAGTATCATGGCTTTATTTCCTTTTAGTCTCATTGGAGGAGGGGAGGGAGTGCTTGTCCTATCATTGAGTCAAGTAAAGATGGCCCTAAGAGGACCATTCAGAGAATGGGGAGTGTGCCAGGAGCAGAGATTAAAATCTCTGGTGGATGCTTGCTGAACTGCATGGCCTTGTAGGCCTGCCCTGGCTGCCACCATCTTTGGGAACAAAAAGTTCTCAGACGAGGCCTGCACTTCCAGAATTTGCTGGGACAACAGGTGAAAAACTTCTCTGTGGACGACGTGGACCCTGTCATTGGTAGCTAGGCTTAAATCCTCTTAGTAGGACCAGCCAGTGGCCTTACTGCCAGAGAGAGGTGAACCTGGCATTAGATGGCCATGTGGAGTATCCCACTGGCACTGGAACCGGAGTGGAGTCATAAGAGTCAGCCAGAGGGGCATCATTCCGGGTCCAGACACTTCAAGACATAGGCCCTGGGTTGGGTGGGGCAGGTCCATGGGGCCCATCAAGGTGCCTTTCGAGAGAAAAAAGCAGTATCTGAGCATCTGTATTTAGAGGACACCAATGGCTAGATTACAGCAGGCCCAGCTAAGTAAAAGACCATTTGCTTCTTTTCCTATTCTCCCCACTCTCTGCCCTGCCTTGGGGAGTCAGGAGCAGCTAATGAATGGCAAGAGATAACACAAAGATTAAAGACCGGCTGTGCAAGCTTTCTGAGGTTGGGTCAGGCCTGAGCTGGGAGAGAGCAAGGGACTGAAAAGTATGGGATCTGCCTGAGATGCTGACCAGTGGAAGATCAGACAGAGCAGTTTGGAAGGACAGTGATGAAAGAAAAAAAAAGAAGAAGCTGTTTCCCGTTAACCCCATCAAGTCCAGCCCATTTGATATAATAGTTATAAGCAAATGGAAGGATGCATGCATGCATGAACAAAAGAAAGCATCTCTAACTTGGTTGACTCTATGGCCACCGTCAAGTGCCCTGCTCAACCTATATCCAGACAGCATCCTCCCCTCAGCTTCAGGCAGAGGACAGGAGATGACCTCTCCACAAACTGAGATGTGGCCGGGAAAAGCCATCAAGTCAGTGACTCAGGGAAGGCTGACTGACTTCTCCCAGGTGCGCTGTGGGTTGATCATTCACCACCACCTTATCAAACACTGTAACTGCTTAGTGTGACTTTGGCCCCAGTGAGAAACGACTTTCAGCAGGTAAGTTAGCAAAGTGCCCAGGTGTGACATCACCTTACGTCGGGTGCACTTTGCTCAGGACAGTCTCTGTACAATAGGCCTGACACCCCTATAAGAAGTGTAGTAACCTCCTCCCTGGGGCTCTGCGTGTTGTGGAGACCAACCCCATGTGAGAAGAGCAAATGGTTCCCGCTTTCACCATTGCTCCTTAACGAGCACGGCACAGGTTCTTTTGCAGAGGGGTCAGTGAAATTAAGCAGGCAAGAAGGTCCCTTCTAAGGCCGCTATTTAAGTGCAGGGCTCACGGTGGCCTCCATGGCATCATCCCCACGTTTCTTTGTAACCTAACTGCCTTGCCCTGGAGCTGACCCATCATTCTGGCTCTTCTTCTAGGGCAGAAGTTTTCTTTTATTCATAACCCTACCCTAAGCGCCAGGCACAAAGTAGACCCTCAGTAAGTGCTAGCTCAGCGAATGAATGGGATTCGTTCTGATGGGTCTCCCTAAGACAGGTGGAGTTACAGAGCACACCCATATTCCAGGGGGAGTAGCTGAGGCACAGACGGACAGGTGGGGTGCTTTGGCCAAGGCCCCAGATGAAGCAGGAGGGCAGGGGAGACTAGACTATGTGGATGGGCCTTGAAAGATAACCATGAAGTTAAGTGTCTCAGTAAACACAAGCCAAAAGCTTGTTGCCTGGAGGCCAGGGCCCTCTACCAGAGCACAGATTCTTAGCACAGAGCCCCCAGACAGTTATAATGGCACGCCACCTCTGTTTAATGACATTTCACAAATTACCAAATGCTTTCCTAGCCACAGACTGTCTTACTCTTCCCAGCAATCTGGAGGGAGGTAGAGCTGACATTATTATCCACATTTCACAGGCCCAGAGTGGTTTAAATGGTGTCCTTAAGGACACACAGCTAGTAAAGGAGGAAGTATGATGACCTCGTGGGTCAGCTTCTCACCAGACCTGGTCAGACCCAACAGGACGAGAGCATAGGGCACATCGCAGGCCCCACTGGTTGCCCTTTCCAGTTACAGGCCAGTGTTGGGTCTCCCCCATTTTAGGAGTCCTTCGAGTCTGCCCCTTCAGGAGCACAGCCAGGCAGTGCCCCCCTTCCCAGCGAGAGCTGCACTTGGTCCCTCCTCCTGGCTCCCTGTCGTAGCCCAGGAGCCTGTTTGCAGAAACTGGTTCCAAGCCGGGCCTCCACAGCTTGCGCTGTGCCTGGGCAGGACAGATTGCTGGGACGCGGAAGTGGCTCTGGAGCCAACACACTTGCCGTATGGGAGAGGCTACTGTGCCAACACTGTCATTTTCCACTCCAAAATGTCAGGTGAGGAGTGACACGGGCAGCATTCTCCCCTTGGTGCCTCAGATGCACATGCTTTTGTTTCTCCCCGCAACAGCCCATAGGATCGCCTTCTCTTCGGAGGAGTGTCTCGGCATAAAAACAGTTCCCGAAATTTGGCATAGTCAGGGGTCTCATTTGCAAAGCTGGGACGGCTTTCGAGGTTTTGTTCAGACTGTTTAAAAAAGATGCCAAAAGATGTCTTTTTTATGTTCAGTTGGCTTCATCTTTTAATGTCAATACCAGCTTAATGCTGAAGGTAACAAATGGCAGGCCCGGTTAATTTTTAAAAGGAAATTTAGGGGGAGGCCTGAAATTACTTTGTGCTTGTTTGTTTTTTAATGACCACGCATATTTAGACAGACGGAATGTGGCAAAATAAACAAATAAGTAAATACAAGTTCAGAGACTTTGATTTACTGAAACTCATTTTGAAAGCAAGAGGAGCCGTGAAAGGCAAAACTTGCACTCAAATTCAAACAGTTTCCAAGGAAAATTCCTGTAACCTTGAAGAATAATAAAGGCTCACGGATATATTTGGAATTTCTGAATGGTAGGACTGTTTCCCGAGAGCATTTTAAACATCCCAAGTGAAAAATGAGAACAAGGCCTAAATTGTTTGGTAAAGAGCAAAGAACCCTTTGGTTTAAGAAAAAGAGAGGGAGATTGTAAGTCAAAAATGCTGTAAAGGCCTGGAGCTTCGCATGAAATATGGACGACGGTAGTTTTGTTTTTTGGGTTTTTTGTTTTGTTTTGTTTTTTGTTGGTTTTTTTTTGCCAGAAAACTTTTTACTCAATGCAATATGCAAAGAATGTATATTACGATCTTTAAAAAAAAAAGCAAAATTCATTTCATGCCATCTTGCATCCTGTGGTTTTCCCTTTGCTTTTTAGTCCCGCACAGGGTGTCAGGATCTGGGGCTCTGCTGGCCATGGTGGGGGTGGGGGGGTCCTGCCAGCACACACAGCCACGCCCCCTCTTGCATCTTTGTAGGACTCCAGGCATGTGTAGTTAACAGTCTCATCCCTGCCCACAGCCCTGCCAATCTTGAGGTAGCTAAGATTTTTCTGCCGTTACCATTTATTCTCTCCAATCTCCTAAGCCCCTCAAACCTTAAAGTTGGCTATTACCCTGGACCCTAAGTACTATTCATACGGGGAACACACCTGAGGACACTGCCTGCCCTCAAGCGGCTTATCCTCCACTGGCATGGATAGATGTCATATGACGCACCTAGACAGCGAAGTAATAGCCAGCATCATATGACAAATATACTAAAGTCCAAGCACGCAGAGATTGTTAAGAAGAGAGCAAGTACTTCCTTCTGAGAGGGCTGGGGAAGACCTCATTTAAACAGCGGGAGCAAAGGAAAACTGAGAGGTGGCTGGGGCTCAGACCGGGAGAGCAGGTATTAGGAACAGCAGCCCAGAGCCTGAGGGTGGCCATACCAAATGAGCTACGGGAGGGGCTGGGGAGGGAGGTTGGGGCCCTGCCATGGGAGGTTTTGAACACTACGATGAAGACTCAAGAGTTGATTCTGGAGGTGAAGGGAGGCCAAATTTGGGGGAGCAGAAGAATTATGAAGTGCTCAGGGCCCTTGGGTGGGCTCAGGGGAGCCAGGAGAGCCTCTGTCTACGGTATGTGTGGGTGAACACAAAGGGAAGTCTATAGCTTTCCCTGGCTTCTCAAAAGGCCTCCCTGTTCTGAGGCCACATTCCAGGGCCAGGCTTCGGAAGAGTCTCACTACCACCCTCTTCCCCCGCTCCCCATCCTCAGCCCAGATGAGGGGCACAAAAGTCACTTCATGCCCTCCCTCCTTGGACACATATTAGCCATGAAAATAAAGACCTGGGGGCATTCCAGATGCAGGTGGCCCCATTGGGCCTCTGGGGCTTCCTGGGTTTCCAGACTACCCAAGGGTGTTTATTTACACCACATTTTAATGCCAAACGAATGGAGAATTGCCGAATAACTTCTGCCACAAGGTTCAGATTTCAAACTTTCCCCCTTTGGTAACATCATCCTAGTTGTTTAAAACGAAGCAACAGACTCCACCCATGATTTCTAGTTCCTCCAGCAGCTCCGAACCAGACCCTAGCCTCTCCTCCTGCCCTTGCCCTCACCACCACTAGCTTTCAACCAACAGAAGTCCATCAGGCCTTTTGGATTTTTCTTTTCCTGAGAGTAAATGGGCCTCCTCCCCTTCACCCTACTCCTCTCAAGCTCTTCCTCAGCTGGCCAGGCTGTAAATCCTGTCTGCAGATCCCCTTGCTCTATAGACCCACAGTAGTGATGGACTTCTCCAGAACAAAGCCCACGCCCCACCTGAGATTAATTTTGGCTGTTTTACTACAACCGCTACCCATTGTTGCAAACAGCATACACATTTGTTCTTTAGAAGACCTCTGCCTCTAGAGCTGTGGGCTAAGTATCCCCGGGCAAGGGCCACGGGAAATGGGAAAGAGGTGCCACAGAATCTAGGGGAGGGTAAAAGGGGCGTGTTTTAGATTCAAGCCAAAGACCCCACAAAGACTGGAAAGAGAAGGGACTCATCAAAGTGCAGCTTCCAGAGTGACTTGGCTGATTTTAGGAGTATGGAGGTTAGAAGGCTGAAACACCATTCAGAAATCTTGGATTTAAAACGTGCCAACTTAACCAACAAGCATCTTACTACTATGTGCATGTGTATGTGCACCTGTCGGCAGATGCCATTTCTGCCTTGAGAGCCACAGTAGATGCCTTTCCTCTCCCTCACTTGACTATGACCTTGCAAGGTGTGGGTGCCGAGTCACCAGGGCACTCCTCCCCCCGACACACACAGGCCTGAGTGTGGGCCTTGCATACAGTTGAGGACAGTAACCATGTGCTCGTTTGAATTTGCTCGTTCAAATATTTGTTGAATCCTCATTATGTACTGGACACTGCCTCAAACCCTGAAGACAGACTTAGGTAAATCAAGCCCAGTCCCTGCACTCCAGATGGCTCTCTAATCATGTCAGACATGAAGAGGAGAGCTAACGTTGAGATAAAATGACCTAAGATCTTCCACAAAGGAGGCAGTAAACAAATGAGCAGGCATAGAATGCGTCTGGAAAACTTTGATTGGCAGGGCAAAAAAACTGCTCATGCTACCTGGGACGGGGGACAAGGACCTATTCTACTTACTTCCCCCTTTTGGTAGAGCCAAAGGGAAAAGAGAACCACATTCTAGCCCCAACAGGAGAATGTTTCTGGACACTAGCCCCTTCCTCTCTCCCATATCATCTCTGTGGCTCTGGCAGTCGGGACACTCACCATCATGGTTTTGCTCAGAAGCACAGAAAGGTCAGGACAGTCCAGTGTCCTGGAGATAGGTGCACTAGGATGAAGAAGACAGGAGGAAGTTCATTGGCAGAGAAAATTCAGAGGCCCAATGGCAAATTTTTAGAACTTTCCCAAGGTTAAATACACACACACACACACACACATACACACACACACACCCCTATCTGATCTGTCTGCCTGTCCGTCCGTCCATCCATCCATCACTTTTTGCTTTTAGAAGTAAAAATAAAAAGAAAATAGAGAACTAGAGTATTTGACAGGTAGGAAGAATTGGGGCAGGGGGTAAAGCTTCCTACTTTAATGTAAACTAAATTAAGGACCACAGTTCTCTTCTCATACTCTCCCTGGAAGCACATCTCCCCCCACCCCCACCCCACTTTACTCTTCTTACGAAAGTCCCTGGCCTTTATGAGAATAATAAAACAAAACACACATTACACAAATCTGTACAATCCCATCTAATTTGAGTTTCTGAGTAACTACCATCAGTCCTACACTCGTCACCACACCCCCCTTCCCTGAAATACTTTCTAATTTTAGCGCTAAGAGCTTGGAACTTGACACTGGATATGTTTCCATTTACCATGAAAGGCATGTTTCTCCACAAACAACTGGAGGGCAGGCTTGGAAAACAGGTTTAAAGACCAGACTTGTGGAACTCTGGCATGGCAATTTTCTGGAAACGTCTACCATCTCACCAGGAGGCAGGAAGCATCAAGACTAAATATGAGTTCTGGCTTCTTTCAAGTGAAATGATTTAATTTTAAGAATTTCAATTCATAAAATAGCCCCAGCTAATTTCCCAAGGAAAATGAACATACTTTGTTTCCCATTCGTTCTTTAAGGAATATTTGAGCCATGCAAAGAATTCATACTGAATTACCTTAGAAGACTTAATTGGGCAATGCCCCCAGTGTCTTTGAAAGAATATAGAATGGTGAAAAAAAAAAAGCAAGTTTGATAGAGATATAAACTTTTGTGATTTAGAAATTAGAAATCAGTTTCGCCGCCCTGATATTCACAAACAAAAAACAAACCGGAAGAAAATTCTTTAGCATGCGATAGTTCATTTCCATAGTTGTATAAATTTATAGAATTAGCTATTTCTACAGAAGGAAAAGCAAAGTCTTCATTTGTGAAGCTGATATTTTCATACCTACATGGATGTCCTCTTTGCCCAAAATGTAAGTCAGCTCTTTTTATTGCCATAGACATACCCAAACTATCAATATTTCCTGTTAACCATCACCTTATAAAAGTCAGAAAGCATGATGATTGTAGTTAAAGAAAAATCACACAGGACTCCTACCTGTTCAGTCTCCCTGTCACCCTCTTCTCACCTGCCCACCCCCTTCATCATCACCTGTCTGCCCAGGTGGGCAGCACGTCTCCTGGGACACAGGCCCCAGGCACTTGACCTGCTTTTCTTTCCATTCCAGAGCTGCTACCGGACAAAGGGCACTTTTCTTCCTCCATGACCAGCTTCTGGGCAAGGCACAGTCTCCCTAGCAACTCCTTTCTGCCTCATTCCTCAAAACAAGCAAATCAGCAATAAATTCCCCATTAAAGAACTTACGGCTAATCCCGCTGTGGAAATGGATGGTGGGCGCCCAAAGTAACAAGCATGAGGAAGCCACAACAGCTTAAGGAATCTCCTCAGCTCTCCAAGGCATGTCCCTGATTGGAGGCTTTTCCTTTTTATGCAGCCTCCAGGAGTTTCTTTCAGGTGGTGTTGGGTGTTGGGCAAACCTGTGGAATTGGAGGCCAAGTTAAATTTGATCTGGCTTCCCTGCTGGAAAAATTGAGCAGGAGAATTCTTGGCCATTGTCTAAGGTACACCTACCCAGGATGCTAGATACTTCTGCACCTTCATCTGGAGCCCACAGCAGACCCAAAGAAACAATCACAGATCTGTTTCCTACGAAGTCTGGACAATGCCCCAGAATCCCTCTTAACAAGTGCTATAAGTGGCCACGAGCAGCTCTTTAGATTTGGCACATAAGGGGCACCTGGGTGGCTCGGTCATCTAAGTGTCTGGCTCTTGATTTCAGCTCAGGTCATGATCTCATGGTTCATGGGTTCGAGCCCCTCACCAGGCTCCATGCTAACAGTGTGAGCCTGCTTAGGATTCTCTCTCTCCCTCCCTCTCTCTCAATAAATAAATGAACTTTAAAAAAAAGTATAAGGCATATGAGTTAAACTTCTTTGTCCTTCCTGTCCCACCCTCTCGCATAACCTAGGTGCTCCGAGTGAGAAACATTCATCAGCCAGTTACAAAGACTGCATCCACCTTGCAGTAAAAGCTTGGCTTCTTTGCCTCTTAAGGGTCATCCGACAGATAGGCATTTGTCTTTCCTGTCCCTACTCCTCTGCCAGGGTGCGTCTGGCCTGAGGTTCTTAGCAAATCTTAACATTTACCAAGTTAGTGCATATGAATTAGTCGGGGACTAACTACCTGCCTATAAGATGGGTATTGAGGAGGGCACCTTTTGGGATGAGCACTGGGTGTTGTATGGAAACCAATTTGACAATAAATTTCATATATTGAAAAAAAAAAGAACTTTGAGACATTTGGTCTCAACGTGAAAAGGGAGCCCACCTGATGCAGAAGGAACGGTTTATTCAAATTCATGGAGAAGGCAGCTGTGCCCACTTCCTGTTGGAGCCTCATCAGAAGACCTGGAGACCTGGTGAGTCAGGCTCCTTGCTGGTATGAAGGGTTAAGGAAGTGATTAAGGTGGTGAGTTTCCCTCACACTCCTGGCCTCCAGTGCAGCCGGTTGTGGGACACTTGGAAGAAGTTAAAGCAGAGTACGCACATTCAGTTTATTTTATTACAGGCAAATGGCTGGGTTGCAGAAACTTGGAGAGATCTACAAAGCGGCTTCCTCAGATCCAGGTCTTGTTAGCATTAACGTGCTCTGATGTGGCTCACAGGGTTGTACTTGCCTACAATGATATAAATTAGCTGAGCACGTGGAATTGACACCGCCAGGGGAAAGCGAGCATTTCTAATGTGAACGTGGGAGTATATAGGTTTCCAGATTCACGTGGGCATGTGGTTTGGAAAGCAAACAGAAACAGCCTTTCTTTCCCGTTCCTGAACTGTTTTGGGTGCCACAAAGTGACAGGTTCGAACCACTGCAGAGCTATTTGGTAGAAATGAAGTCACAATTTAAGAAGAGAGTCAAAGATTAAGTGATGTGAATCATGCATAAGTTTCTCTCCCCGCCTCTGGAGTTTAAACTTGGGGGTGTGGCTGAATTATCAAGCATCTGCCCCATGAGGATGACTCAGTTTCATTGGATTGACCACCTAGAGGACAGGATAGTTCCAGAAGCTTGGAGATACATTGGAGAACAAACAGTACTTGAATTGTCTGCTATGGGCCAAACTCTAAGCCTCACGTATACCATAAATCAGAATGAAGTTAAAAGTCACCACTAGTAATAGAAATCTACCTTCAGAATTGAGACTGAAGGTATTTTTATTGTATTTTAGAATACAATGTATGTATGTATTTTTCAAAAAATACAATGAATGTATTTTTACTTGAATACATCCCATAGTTCTTGAGGATAGTTTAGTCTTCTAAATACCAATAATCTCTTGGCCACATCTGATTCAAGACTAATTCTAGGCTTCTAACTGTATAATATGACCCGAAAAAGTGCTTTGGACAGTTTTTGTGTTTCTGATAAATATCTACATCTTTGAATAGCTAAAACCATTTACTATTGAAACATTTCATTCAGCAGCATCTTCCACATATGAATTTCTGATACAATGGTTTACAAATTAAAAAAAAAAAAAAAAGAAAACCTTTCCCTCGTAAGGTATTGCCTAGCCTAACTTCTCTGGATTCTACATATTCTAAATGTGTTTATCCTTTTAACTCACTTTTCTTTCAATTTCCAGCCAAATAATTTTTATTTAAATTCACTATGTCCTAAAGTCTTAGGTTCCTGATTTCAGCGTGAAAGAAAAGACCTTGTACGTTCACTTCCATGTGCCAAGCTGAAATGATTGACACATCCTGTAACTAAGGAGGGCCTGACCTTTCTGGTTTCAGATCCTTAGCCTCTCCCCCCATCCTGGGGCCCCTCAGGTTTTCTGGAATGACTCACTCTCCTGCTCCTCACAGGCCCTCCTCCTCCCCTCCCCACAAGTGATCCTTTGAAATTACCATTTTAATGGATATAAATAGAAGGAAAAAAATGAACTTTTCTACCAAAACAGGGAGAGTCTTCTCAGCGTATCCTTAAACGAAATACCTCAGCCTTCATTCTGAAGCCTCTAAGGACTTGGAACAGTTCCAGGGGCTCATTCCATGTCGACTCTCTGCCATCTTGCCCTCTATTCCTGGACACAACAGGAGTCCTGACTGGCATCTTCCATCCTGCCAGGCAGGGTTCTCTGGTTTTTCTGTGTACTTCAACCTCTGACAAAGGGATCTTGAACCTCCAGAAAATTTGGCACCTTTTTCCATTCTTGTGTATAACAGGAAGAATGGGGAAAAGAATTTATTGAAAAAGAATCCCAGAGAGTACATTCTTGGCTTGCCACTAACTCCCTTGTGGCATTTAGAAGGTCACGTCCAGTGTCTCTGGTTTCACTTCCTCATCTCTCACAAGGAGGTATTGGACCAGAAGACCTCCAAGGCCCCGCCCAGGTCTAGCAAGATAGAATCTACCCTCCCTTGAGAGTCCTGGAACGTGGCCTCCATAAAACTGACCCCTCATGGCTGTAGGGACTGAGTGGCTGGTCCTACTCTCTGAATGTGGCAGAGGGGCAGTGAGGGGGAAGGGCAGAATTACAGAAGTCGGTGGGTCAGCCAATAAGAGCTTTAAAAATGGACCTATAAAACAGTACAGAGGGAGAAAGACAAATACTGGATGATCTCACTTATATGTGGAACCTAAAAAAATCAAACTCATAGAAACAGAGAACAGATTGGTGGTTGCCAAGGGTGGGGGTGGGGAAAATGGATGAAGCCGGTCAAAAGGTACAAACTTCCAGCTATAAGATGAGTAAGTTCTGGGGATGTAATGTACAGTGTGGTGACTATAGTTAATAATACCTTATTATATACTTGAAAGTTGCTAAAAGAGAGTAGGTTTTATTTTTTATTTTTAAAAAAAATTTTTTAAACATTTATTTATTTTCGAGACAGAGAGAGACAGAGCATGAATGGGGGAGGCTCAGAGAGAGAGGGAGACACAGAATCTGAAACAGGCTCCAGGCTCGGAGCTGTCAGCACAGAGCCCGACACGGGGCTCGAACTCACGGATCGTGAGACCATGACCTGAGCTGAAGTCGGCCGCTCAACCGACTGAGCCACCCAGGTGCCCCAAGAGTAGATTTTAAAAGTTCTCACCACACATGCAAAAAATTGTAACTATGTGATGTGTTAGATGTTTTCACTAGCCTCGTTGTGGTAATCATTTTGCAATATAAGTGTGTGTGTGTGTGTGTGTGTGTGTATAAAATTACCACTGTGTTGTACACCTTAAACTTATACAGTGTTATACATCAATTGTATCTCAAAGCTGGGAGAAAACAGTAAGGATGAACATTTGTATGACCTTTCACAGTTAAGTCAGGCTTTCATTTACATTATTTCATTTAAAAGTAGAGACGCACTTTGAGTACAATCCCCATTTTATAGATCATAAAACTGAGGCTCAGAAACTATGTGAGCTATTCTAAGTCATGCGACTAGAAAATGGTAGGGCAGAGTCTACAATACAAACCTGTGGTTAGATCTGATGTCCTTTTTCACTGGGCCAGGAAGACTTGCTAAGTAGTAACTTTGACTATCCAGACATAAAACCCCTCACCCTGGTCCCTGGGGAGCCAGTAACCCTTCACCCTGCCAGGCCACAGGGTGCTTTGTGGAAACACTTCTCTCTCTTTTTCTTTCTTTCTTTCTTTCTTTCTTTCTTTCTTTCTTTCCTTCTTTCTTTCTTTCTTTCTTTCTTTCTTTTTAAATGTTTATTTATTTTTGAGAGAGAGACAGAGAGAATGAGTGGGGGAGGGACAGAGAGAGAGGGGAGCAGAGGATCCAACGTTGGCTCTGTGCTGATAGCAGCGAGCCTGGTGCAGGGCTCGAACACAAGAACTGGAAAATCATGACCTAAGCCAAAGTCGGACACTTAACCAATTGAGCCACCCAGGCGCCCCTTTCTTTCTTTTTCAATGCCTTTTTACCCCAGTTTATTATAATTTATGTTCTTTGATTCCATTCATCAAAGCTTCTCATCATGTTCTTGTAGCTCAATTTCACCTCTGTAAGATGAGTCGTGGCACTTGGGAGTTGCCTTCCCCATCCCTAGAGATCCCACTATATAGCCTGAAAGGGGGAAGCATGAATAGAGAATTTCTTAAACTTAGAAAAAAGTATGTATCTCTGTTTAATAAACAACAGTGGCAAACCCTCAAGCCCCTCAGTATTGATTTCAATGATTTTCACTATGTTTCTTGACTGTGTCCAAACTAAACGGAAGCTAAATTCGAAATGTCATAAGAAACTTCTTAAACTTCACGGCTCTTAGGTTAGTGTCTGGCTTTGCCGAAACTAAACTGCCAATGCTAGGTTAAATGTGTGGGTCCGCATCTGTTTCTGCATTTGGCCTTCGCGCCACTTTTATTTAGCACGTGGTGCTGTTCTCTGGACACGTTGTGGGGAAACAACATTATGAATAACCTCAGGGCTCTTTGGCCACTTCTGGATCTTCAGACTCATGCCTAGCCAAAGCTCTGCCAGGAGCAAGCCTTGAGAGCCTTGAAGCCAGTTCTAACCGCGACCATCTGAAACTTCTGCCTTTTCCACTTGAAGATAAGGTTCCCGTCCTGCTGGCCAGAACTTGCTGCAAGCCGTTAGATAAAAACCAAGGTAAAGATACAGATGTGTGAGACGTGTCTGCAGGCATGTGAATGTGGACTTTTGAGTCTGGCAAGCTTTTCCTGCCACGTGCTCTGGGTAGGCCCAGGTGTCCCTCACCAGGGGCAATGTCTTCACAGACACAAATGCAGAGCCAGCGGCACCCAGGCCTCGGTGGTCACCCAGATGACCTAGAAAAGACGCCTATCATTTGGAGGGATCATAACTGCAGAAATCTCAGTACTGCACAGACCTGTTGAGAAGTAGTGTACATCTTGGGTTCAAGTTCCTCCTATGCTTTCTGAAAACTCTGTCACCCAATCACGAGTCACCTAACCTCCCTGCAAGTCAATGTATTCATCTAAAGGATGGATTGGGCGCCTGGGTGGCTCAGTCGGTTAAGCGTCCGACCTCAGCTCAGGTCACGATCTCGCGGTCCATGAGTTCGAGCCCTGCGTCGGGCTCTGGGCTGATGGCTCAGAGCCTGGAGCCTGCTTCCGATTCTGTGTCTCCCTCTCTCCCTGCCCCTCCCCCGTCCGTGCTCTGTCTCTCTCTGTCTCAAAAATAAATAAACGTTAAAAAAACATTAAAAAAAAAATAAAGGGTGGAAACAATAATCCCTGCGCTTCTAATCCTACAGGATTGCTACAAGGCAGTGATTCGCCAAGCGTGGTTCCCAGAACTGCAGCAGCAGCACCTGGGAGATTGTTTGAAATGCAAATCCTCAGGCCCCACCCAGACCTCCAGAATCAGAAACTCTGGGCTGTGGTCAAGCTAATCTGTGTTTGAACAGGTCCCCCAGGTGATTCCAACGCCCTGTGGAGTCAGAGAAGCACTGCTATTGAGCAAGGAGATAATGATTGTGAAAGGGGTCTGCAAACTGCACATGCCAACATCCTCACTTTGAGAACCACAGCTCTACAGAGATGCTGGTCGCTGCTGTATCACCCAGGCTCCTAAAAAACACGCTGTTACGCTTTAACAGGTGTCAGTCATCTGCAACAGGTGTAGCAGGCAGTTAGTTAAGAATAAACCCTTTCCAGAAGAAAAAGCTGGAAAAGTTGAGAGTTTCTGTGTGGTGGATAAGGGGCCAGGAGGGAGAAGGAAGAAAGGGCTTGGAGCCACACAGACGTCAGTCATGTTCCAGCTCTTACCAGCTACACGACCTTAGGCGAGTTACTTGAAGGACATCATAATTAGGACAATGACCTCCATAGTGTTATTGGATTGAAGGACACAATACATGCAGGGTTCTCAGCGCAATGCACGGTCCCTGTAGGCATTCAATAAGTGATGGTGGCCATGATTAGTAGCAGGGCATCCAGGCTACCTGAGGCTCCACCCAGGACCCCTCTTCTCTCCCTTGTTGCTCACTGCCTCTCCCAACCATCCATTATTGCTATTACTGTCATTATCACCATCAACATCCTCACCCCTTCCGCCCCACAGGCCCATGACCTTAGACTTAAGACTGCCACCCTAAGATATCCTGGAAAGGTTAACTGCCAAGGAAGGGAAGAGGCAGGAGGTATTTCCCAGAGTGGCCTGGCTGCCTCAAAGGGAGACTGAGCCACACGCTGGTCTCCAGAGGTGGCACTGCTGTGTGCCACACTTTGAAGCCAGAAAGATGGCAGGCTACCGGAGGAACAGAGTTCTTCCTCTATGTCCATCCCCTTTCCTGGTCTGGAGGTGTGGCAGGTACAGCCTGAGGTGGGCAAAGTGGACAGGAGACGAACCACAGCCTTTGTCCATTGTTAACCACTGGCAAATCCGGCCAGCCCAGATTTTATCTCTTGGGTGGCTCCAGGCACCTGTCTGCCCAGGTTCAGGCCTCTAAGATGGGTCATGTGGGCTTGGCTTGTCTTCCCTGAGATGACTCAGGGCCAGCAGGCCAAGAGTCGCCCTCAGCTCCCCTCCCGATAATGAGAGGTCAGATTCCTTTGGATTTAGTAAGGACACTCCTTGAGGCTGTCTTTTGTCACTCATCCACAATGGGAATTCTCCTTTAATTACCAGGGAGCCACACCCTTCCCCCATCCAGAAATGGGGGGTGGGTGGCCTTTCCAGGTGGCACGTGAGCAGGGCTGATTTCACAATGGCCAGCCCAAAGGTGAGGGACCAAAGACAGGCCTGGCCAGAGTAGTCTCAGAGGGACATGCCTCCTGGGCCTGCTTGGTCAGCCCTCCCCGCCTTCCTGCCCAGGCAGTAACTCCTACACACCCCACCTGCCCAAATAGCTACAGGGAGACACTGTTGCACTCGTGGGAGGCAGAAGAATGGTGGAAGAGCTGGGGTGCTGAGTGCTCGGTGATACTTGATCGGAAACCAAAAAATGCCAAGGCCTTGCTGGAACGTCCACGCTCCATCCATCACTCCACTTGGAGCCCTGGGGAGGCCTGACCTTCAGCTAGTGCCCTATGTGTACACATTCACAAACTGTCTCACCTTGATTCCTCCCAACTGCAGGAAACTAGAATGAACACTTCTCTGCAGCTCAGGACAGATAAGGGACACACTGGGTCACATGCTGGTCAGGAAAAGAATTTGGATTGAGTCCCATGAGGCCTGGCTCCAAAACCCATCCATTTTCTTCTACTATGCCATTGGCTTTTAAACTTCTTTTTTAAAAAAAGATTTTTGAACATCTGAAAAGAATGCCTCTCTGTATTCTCTTTGTAACTTCCTGGGAACCTATAATTATTTTAAAATAAAAAGTAAAAAAAAATATATCTATGTGGGGCCCCGATATATAAAATACATCAATGTGATGCTACTAGAAGTCGGGAGAATGAGTGGCTCCCTTTCAGGGGCAGTTTGAAAAGGAGCCTGTGTGTTCCAGGGGACCAGGAAATGTTCTATTTCTGGAGCTGGGCTGGTGCCACAGGTAGGTGCAGTTTGTAAAGCCTCATTGAGCTCTACATTTATGACCCGTGCAGTTTTCTTAATATATGCTAAACTTGAAAAATTAAAAATCAAAGTGGAGATGCTCTGGTTGGACAGGAAGAGGGGGCTGGGATTTGCTCAGCCTTTCCCACCACCACCCTCCCCTTCACTCCCTAGGGACCCCAGGGTTCTGCGGAACCCCACTTAGAATCTGGGTCCTGGGGCGCCTGGGTGGCTCAGTTGGTTGAGCATCTGATTTTGGCTCAGGTCATGATCTCTCAGTCCGTGAGTTCGAGCCCCGTGTTGGGCTCTGTGCTTATGGCTCTGGGCCTGGAGCCTGCTTTGGATTCTGTGTCTCCCTCTCTCTCTGCCCCTACCCCACTCATGCTCTGTCTCTCTCTCTCTCTGTCAAAGGTAAATAAACATTAAAAAAAAAAAAAAAAAAGAATCTGGGTCCTGATTCCTCCACATTATAGAATGTGAATGGCTGGGTCAGAGGCCTTCAGCCCTCCAGGCCCTGTGCCCAAGGTTCTATTGTGACTTCTCATTAGCTAGTTATAAACCGTAGCCCTCAAGTTAAAAACCACCATTCAGATGTGTGCGAAGAAGAGCTTCACCCTGGATGTGGAGGAGACCACAAAGGATGCTGAGTGAGAAAGGAAACAACAGACTCTGGGTCTCCCACAGAAAAGCTGTGGGCCCTGCTTGGGTGGGGCAGCCTTACACAGAATGCCTAAGCTTAGAGTGAAGGATACCCAAAGAAAACTGGGTTTTTAGAAAAAGGCTTTTTTTTTTTTTTTTTTTTTTTTTTAGCAAAAGAAATTGGTTCAGACTTTCCTTAATCACAGGGAGCTGGAAATAATAGCCAATCAACATATTCTAAGTAAAAGACGACTGATAATATGAAACAAACAAATCTCACTCACGTTTGAAGTTGGCCATGTACTTCATTTCCACTTGATTTGGCTTTTGTGAAGATTTCTGGATGGATTGTGCACTTCTGATCAGCCTGCCTCAGCCAGGTTGTTTGTTCTCTTGTGCTTGGAGACATGGTTAGTATTTTTTCCTGTAATACACTAAGTTTCCATTGTTCCCTGCCCACTACTGTACCTGGAATCAGCAGTAGCTGCCAACACACAGCTAAAGGCAGAAGTTAGCCCAGTGTGAGGTTAATTGGACCAAATTGAAGCCATTACAGCTTAACAGACCCTCTCAGAAGCCTACGGGAGGAATGCTTAAGTGGGTTCCCCCAAGACTTCAGAAAGTTTGGAAGTGAACTTGCTCTTGCTATTTACAGTAGCAGAGTCTGCTATTTTTTGGGTCAAACAGCCACTCCCCAGGATGCTGTAGGATAAAGCTGTTAGACAAAGGAAAATCTTTTATGAGCTCCTGTTCTAGAAGAGGCTATTCTCTGAGGTGTTAGGAAATGATAAAAACAGTAAATCAGAGCAATGAACCAACCTAGGAGGCAATGGTGGGGACCAATAAGGCATGCAGGTGTCAGGGTCTCCTTCGTGGTGATATGGCTTTTCCATGAGGCTCTTTCCAGTTCAACAACACTGCACTTAACCTCAAGGAAAGCAGAGTTTTGTTTTACTGAATTTTCAGGTGAGGTGGGAAATTCTTTTTGGGTACACCATGTGTCATGAGAGAGCCATGTTCTCTGCAATTTCTGCCCAGAACACTCTCTACCTTGGGACTCCTCCTCTGCAGAAAAATGGCATGGAAACCCCAGGTGGTCAAAGTTTAAGTAGCCAATTGCAGCACTTAGCTCTGATAGTAAAAGCCAACCCCACTTAGACACATCCATCAAAGGGTTCATCTAACAGAGTGAGGTAATAGCGTGGTCCCTCTGTACTTTCAGGAGATCAGGTTTGTTGGGTACAATTGTGGGAGGCTTATTATAATCCTGACACATTAGAATCCTTCCAGAAAAGAGGCCAGCATGGTAAAATACCTAGGAGCTGAGTCATTTGAAGAGAAGGGACATGTACAGCCCAGAGAAGAGAGGACTTATCTGGGGATGGGGTAGTTCCTGGGGGAAGAGCTAGGACTCTTCCGGGTCACGATCATCCATGTGATTCTAATGAGGGATGGTTCAGTACAAACTCCGAGATAGGGCTTCCACGTGGCCCAGTCACTGATCTGAACACTGCACGTGCTAGAACTCATTTAATGCTCACAACAGCCTTATGGGGTACTAACCACTATCATCCTCATTGTGGAAACAAGCCCAGAAAAGTAACTGACCTGCCCAGTGTCACACAGCTATAAATGACAGATCTGGAATTTGTACCCAGCTTTCTCACTAGCCCAGGGTTTCTCAACCTTGGCATTACTACCATTTGGGGCTGGGGAATTCTTTGTTGTGGGAGGATGTCCTGTGTATTGTAGGATACTTAGTGGCATCTCTGGCCTCTATCCACCGGATGCCAGTAGCACCCCTAGTCATAGCCATGAAATGTCTCCAGAGATTGGCAAGCGTTTCTCGGAGGGCAAGTTTGCCCTCGGTCGCAAACCGCTTAAGTGAGAATCTCTTGGAATGGGACAACCGGCCTCCTGCAGGAGAGAGGATCTATACTTCTGCTTTCCTCTTCCACTTGTGGGGGCCACGAGGACCTCTCTACCTGGAGGCTCTATCGTGCTCATCCTAACTGAACAGTGTGATTGCACGCAGTCCTACAACTGCCCCGAGAATCCTAGCCCTAGAGGTTGTTTGATTTTTAACAGGTCCAATATGGTCTAGTTTTCCTATCATTTGCCTCTGTGTCCCAAAAGTCGAAGGCCAGAAAGCAATTCCAACTCAATGGGGCAAAATCTGAGGAAAGGCCAAAACCAAAACCCACACATGTTTTTAAGGGGTGCAGGTTGAGACTCTCAGAGATCAGCTCAGACGGACAATGCTCATGGCAATACAGAACGCCTGAGCGGGAGGGGTGGGTGTGGAGACAAAGGGTAGGAGACCTACCTTTTCCATCCTCCTGGGAGACCGCTTAGTGTCACAGGCTACTGTGATAGGGGCCAAGGACAGGATTGAGAACACATTGTCCAACACAGGCCCCATCCTCTCTCTTCTGGACCACCGGCCTCCTCTGCCTTCACTATCTCCCCTCCAGAGCCCAGGGAAGGCTATTAAAACTCCCCACCTATGTCACTCCCCTGCTCTAAATCCCCCATTGCTGCTCTGCTCTCAGAGTCAAAGTCCAAATTGTCCAAGGCTAGCTCCCTTGGACTCCCTATAGGGAGTATAGGGAGTATAGCTCCCTATACTCACTCTTTCTCACTGTTCCTAGAATTCCATGCTTTTTCTCTTATGTGTACCTGTCAAATCAAGCTTTTGAATAGAGTATTGGTGAGTATATCAGTCTCACTTCCTTTCTTTATTGTTCAAGCTCCAGGTGGCTGGGTCATCTCCTCCCATGACCTCTCAGGTAGAGTAAGTGCTCCAACTCAGCTCTCTTTAAAGTTAGCTTTGGTTGTCCTATGTGTGTTACGTGTCCACACACATTTTAATTTTTTTTTAATGTTTATTTATTTTTGAGACAGAGACAGAGCATGAATGGGGGAGGGTCAAAGAGAGAGAGAGAGAGAGACACAGAATCTGAAGCAGGCTCCAGGCTTCGAGCCGTCAGCACAGAGCCCGAAGCGGGGCTCGAACTCACGGACCGCGAGATCATGACCTGAGCCAAAGTCGGACGCCCAACCGACTGAGCCACCCAGGTGCCCCTAATTTTTTTTTTTAACATTTATTTATTATTGAGAGACAGAGGGACACAGAGCATGGGCAGGGGAGGGGTAGAGAGAGGTAGAATCCGAAGCAGGCTCCAGGCTCTGAGCAATCAGCACAGAGCCCGACCCGGGGTTCGAACTCACAAACTGTGAGATCATGACCTGAGCCGAAGTCGGTCACCCAACCAACTGAGCCACCCAGGCTCCCCGTGTCCACACACATTTTAGAATAAGCTTGTCAATCTTTAGAAAAGAGCCTCCTAAGATTTTGATTGAAAATATGTGGAATCTGTAGACCAGTTCAGGGAAAATACTGGATCTTCTGATCAATGAACACAGTATAGCTTTCCATGTAATTATATCTTCTTTAATTTCTCTCAGCAATGATTTAAAGCTCTCAGCATGGAAGACTTGGACATTTCTATTAGATTCATTTCTAACTTCTAACAATTTTATGTTTTGTGGTGCTGTTATAAATGGAATTGCTTTTTTAAAATTTCATTTTCAGGGGCACCTGGGTGGCTCAGTCAGTTAAGCGTCCGACTTCAGCTCAGGTCACGATCTTGTGGTCCGTGAGTTCGAGCCCCACGTCAGGCTCTGGGCTGACGGCTCAGAGCCTGGAGCCTGCTTCCGATTCTGTGTCTCCTTCTCTCTCTGCCCCTCCCCCGTTCATGCTCTGTCTCTCTCTGTCTCAAAACTAAATAAACGTTAAAAAAATTTTTTTGAAGTTTCATTTTCAAATTCTTTGCTGCTAGTACTTAAGAATATAATTGATTTTCCTATAATAACTTTGTATCCTGTGACCTTACTAAATTCAATTATTTGTTCCTCTAGTTATTTTGTAGATTCCTTGGGATTTTATATATAAACAATCATACCATTTGCAAAAAGGTAAAATTTTATATTTTCCTTTTTTTTTTTTTTTTAAGTAAGCTTCACACCCAGCATGGAGCCCAATGCGGGACTTGAACTCACCACCCTGAAATCAAGACCTGAGCAGAGATCAAGAGTCAGATGCTCAACCAACTGAGCCACCCAGGTGCCCCTTATGTGTTTGTTCTGTATCTTTATGTCTTTTATGTCTTTTTCTTGCCTGATTGCAATGTTTAGAACCACCAGTACAATATTAAATAAAAGTGAAAACAGTTATCCTCGTCTTGTTTCTGATCTGAGGGAGAAAGCACTTAATCTTTCACCATTAAGTATGATGTTAAGTGTTGGTTTTCTGTAAATACTCATTATCAACTTGAGGAGGTTTCTAGTTGCTGAGAGGTTGTTTTTTTTTTTTAATGTCTAATGTTTATTTATTCTTTTAGAGAGAGAGAGAGAGAGAGGGAGAGAGAGCACAAGCAGGGGAAGGGCAGACAGAGAAGGAGAACCAGAATCCAAAGCAGGCTCCAGGCTCTGAGCTGTCAGCACAGAGCCCGCTGTGGGGCTCTAAGTCATGAACCGTGAGATCATGACCTGACCTGAAGTCAGATGCTCAATGGACTGATCCACCCAGGTGCCCTGCTGAGAGTTTCTGTCATAAATGGGTGCTGCCTCTTATTAAATGCTTTTTCTGCATTGATTGAAACGGTGAAATGGTTTTCCTCCTTTACTAAGTGTCTTAGTCCATTCAGGCTGCTATAACAAAATACCAGATTGGCTTATAAACAATAGAAATTCATTTCTCAAAGTTCTGTGGGCTGGGAAATTCAAGATCAAGGCACCAGCAGATTCGATGTCTGCTGAGGTCTCACTTCTGGGGTCACGGATGGCTGTCTTTTTGTTGTGTCCTCACATGGCAGAAAGGACGAGGGAGTTCTCTAGGGCCTCTTTTAGAAGGGCACCAATCCCATTCATGAGGGCTCCACCTTCACGACCTCATCACCTCCCAGAGACCCCACGTCCTAATCCCATCACACTGGGGATGAGACTCCAACATCCGAATTGGGGGAGTGGCGCCGGGGGACACATAGAGTCTGTGGCACTAAGAGAGATGTAGTTTCATGGAGGTAAGAAAAAGTGTGGCATATGAGATCCTGCCATCACAGAAGGCTCCAGACTTCTTGGGGGGGAAGAGGTGTCAAAGTATCCTAAGGACTAGAAAGAGCACAGGCTTTTCAGTCAGCAGACATGGCCTTTGAGACCTAGTTATACATCTGACCATCAGCAAGGTGACAGAACCATTCCGGGCCTCCGTCTTCTCAGATGTAAGATAGAGGGAATGATACCTACGTGGGACAGTTGTGGTGGGGTTAAAGTGCACCACGTCGTGTCTAGCAAGTACGAACGAACGGTGGACACCATTGCACACGCTGCTAGACCTGAAGCTCTGGCGTGGGACCTCGAGAGTGAAGACAAAGTGCTCACCACGGTGATGACAAACACCCCAGTGCCACTTCTACTCAGGGCGGAGAAAAATAACTCATGTGAATATCTGAATGAAGGCCTCTCTACTTCTTTCCTGTGTGCCTTGATGATCCCGAGTAGCAGACCAATTAGATAGAAAGGCATATACATCCCCAAATGGCATTTTTTTAATGTTTCCTTATTTTTGAGAGAGCGCATGAGAAGGGAGGGGCAGGGAGGGGGGGCAGAGAACCCCAAGCAGGCTCTGTGCTGACAGCAGAGAGCCCGATCGATGTAGGGCTCGAACTCACGAACTGTGAGATCATGACCTGAGCCGAAGTCAGGCACTTAACCAATTGAGCCACTCAGGTGCCCCCATTGTTTTTTGATTGAACAAAATGCTCAGATGCTGGCGTATCTGAATCCAGAAGGTACAAAACCCATCTTTTGTAAGAAGACCGTCTTTCAAAATCATAGTTAACAGAAATTCCTGATGACTAAATATACAGTCACAGAACACCCCCGTTTTGGATTTCCAATTCAATTTAAGATCTATCTTTAAAATTATCACAGCAATTAGTGTCATCCAATCCTCGGAATAGCTTACACTGGGAGTGGGGTAATTTAGCATATCTCAAAGCGCTGCATCAAATCAGGGACATTAACAGTGTGACACGAATAAAAGGGTCCTTTTTATTAAGTGGTCAAATCAATGTGCAAACACTGAGTTAATCATAGTTAAACATTCTTTTTAAATCACAGGACTCTAAGATACTAGTGCACAATGTGAACTTTCTTTTTTTTTTTTTAATTTTTTTTTAATGTTTATTCATTTTTGAGAGAGAGAGAGACAGAGCACGAATGGGGGAAGGTCAGAGAGAGAGGGAGACACAGAATCTGAAACAGGCTCCAGGCTCTGAGCTGTCAGCACAGAGCCGGACATGGGGCTCGAACTCACGGACCGCGAGATCGTGACCTGAGCCGAAGTCGGCCGCTTAACCGACTGAGCCACCCAGACGCCCCCAATGTGAACTTTCAAGAGGAATACATAGGCTATAGAGTCTCCCAAATGCCACATTTGATTTCAGAACTCTTTCACAATCACGGTCTCTTCGGTTCCAAAGGTACAAGCTTTAGGGAGGCAATTTTACATATGTCTTAGTGACATTATACTTCAAAAGTTTCAACCTCCAAGTCAAACATTTTTAGAAAAACTCAGTCATGTTCACTCCTTGCAGCTTTCCACAGAACCCAACCCTTCGTAGGCTATTAATACATAGGATGATATTATTGTCAAGTATTATCATCCCGACTCTACAAATCAGAAGAAACCTAACATAGAACGCTAACCACTTGATACATTTCATGCAAGTTAATCACCTCGGCACCCCAGTAATGTAGGCGTCATTATTGCCATTTGACAGTAGTGGAAGGAAATTAAGTGACTTGTCCAGGGTCACACAACTAGTGGCAGAGAGAAAGAAAGGGAGTCATCATTACCTCCATCCACCCAAGGTGAGCCGGCCACTGGGACAAAAACGGACACAGACACAGGTGGAAGTCCCTCAGGAGGACAGCACCGTGCAGGTGCTAATGACCCACCCCCACTCGGCATCCCTCCCAGGTGGGGCTTTGAGGGGAAGAGGGAATGAACATGTAGGTGTTAAAGAGCTTTGAGCTACCTGAACAAGGGGGCTTTGTTTTCTGGAGACACCAGATAGTAGCAGGAAAACCGTCACTCTGATCCGCAATTCAAGGCTCACAAACCCGACCCAGCTCTCAGATTTGTGAGGCTCTTTATGCAGCCCTTGTTGACCTCACTGCCTATGCCTCTATGACTACTACACAGCGGAAGGAAGTAGGCAGAAGTCCTTCGCCCAGATGTTCGCATGAACATTCCTCACTACCCCAGCCCTGCCCGGTTTTCAGCTGAATATGAAGAGGAGAGAGAGGAAAGCCCAGGCCTTGAAAATTCAGGAAATTGTGGGTGGAAGAGAGTGAAGAAAATGTACAACCTGATATTCAAAATTAAAAGTTGTTCATGCAGTGGTTACTGGATTGTATTAATTGGCAAGTGATTGCCAGGGTGTGGGAAGGAAAGACCTCATCAGAGGGAGCTAAACGTAATTTAGTAATCCCACTGAGACACGAAACAGACACTGTCCTCAGATGTTTGGAAATCTGACTTTAAATGTAATTTGTGGGTGGAGGGGGGAGCTCGGGTTTGCCTCTATTTTGAAGACGCTGAACATTACCACACTATTCCAGGTTTAGATGTGAACATTTTAATGTTGGGCAGGGGAAGGGAGGAACAGGCAGTGAGGTGTTAGCTTCCCAAACAAGTGATGCAGTTTCTTACTTAGCTGCAAAAACAGTTTGATAAATCATCCGGCAGTTTTCTTGGGTCCATCTACAAAAGCCACCCAGGGTAAGGGGATAAAAGCAGAGATCAACATGGAAAATTAATCAGAGCTTGTAGAAATGGTTCTGTAAAATGAATGGTACCAAACCCCCAGGTAGGTAGTTTTATCCTCTGTAGGGCCGTGGATCCAGTGGGAATCTGATGATGATTGATACAAATGCACAGAACTTTATGTAAACCCAAGGCACTCACTGTCTGTCTGTGGCCTCACCATGGACCTTCTGGGCATGTAGATACCAAATTAAGAAGCCCTATTCTTGGCAGAAACCAAATTTAACTGGCAAGTGGCATTATGACTCTCTCCTTTAGTTTTGAGATAATTAGCCAAGACAACTTTTAGAGCTATCTCTGGGACCACTCCAAGAAATCATTTCACTTAATCATCCGAGGTAGTCTATTAAATATTGGCTGTTCTGAAAAACTGGCCTGCCATCTGCCAATTCTTGTGACTTATTAGGAATGATAAAAGACAATCGCCTGCAGGATAGATTTAAGTCCCATTGACCCCTACCTGGATGTGGTGCAAATATTGAACAGAGTGCCCTGGTTTGCTGAGATGGGGTTTGGGATAGGCTCTTCAAACACCACCAACTATTGATTGGTGGGAATTGATTTTGTCCTTGGCGAAGCACACAGCAAAATAAGCTGTGAATTCCTTGTGTTTAATTTGACAAGAGTCTTCTTCCCTCACACAGGGGGTCATCAGCAAACATCTGGGGGAGGGAGAAGTTCAGGCTCCAAAGGAAATGTTCAGGGATTCTCCAGGCCATGGACCTGACACAGACTCACCAGGCTCAAAAGGTGAAACTGAAGAGCTTTACCAATCCACTCATAGGTCGTGGCCACCTTTTGGGTCAGTGCAAGGAGTGATGGAGAGAAAGACATTGACCAACAACAGAGCCTCTTGCCCCATACCTCAGCAAGGAAGGCATTTCCTAAGTCCTTTCAATGCTTCTAGGTCACTCCAGAACAATGCCCTCCAAGATGTGTGTGGGTCATCCTACCTGGAGCAGGTTCCTCTACCTGGGACTGCGATATTTTCTGAAACAAAATGGGGGCCGGGAGGACTCCCGGTCTGGTGTGCAACAGTAGATGCGGAGGGTCACACGAGTTGGGGCCGGGCTAGTTCGGGAAGCTGGGAGACACCATAACTGTACCTCACAATGTCTTCCCTCCTAAAATGGAATCCGAATAGTGCATGTAGGCAGGTGGCCATATTGGCGTGCCTTTGAACGCAGTGGTTTGTGAGGTTGTTTTTAGGGCAGCGTGACTGCAGCCCTGCCACTCTGAGGCATATTTGCATACTTGCATATGGCATTATTCCCAAGTACACTCCTGATAAATCAAATGGCACCTCACACTAGAGTCTAGATTTTGGCTTGCATAAGCATCTCAGGTCGTTTTTAAGAAAAATTAAATAAGAAAATTCTTCAAATTGAAGAAAATTATACCAGGAATTGAATTTCCCACTTTCTCCTCCCCCTCTCCCCCCCTCTAGCCCCCCATGAATTAGGAAAAGACCCAGGTTCTTTGCCTCAGGAAAAAATCACCCCAATCTGGCTTGTGATGCACCAGCATCAGCTGGGAGCCATTGGTTTGAAGGAAAAAAAAGAGAGAGAGAAAGGGGAGGGGGGAGAATTATTTCCATGTGTATTAAGTGGATGAAATCTAAAACTGTCTAATGATAGCAGGCATTTCCTTTCAGCCAGGATTCTTGTTTCTCAAAAAATCATAGTGTTTCACCCAGCTTTCCATTCAGCTTAACAATTTACATCTATTTCCAGCAGTCTGAATGGAAGTCTGGGGTGGACTCCGTGGGATTTCTTGCTATTCAGATATCCTGAAAATACTTAAAATGAGAAATCTTTAAAACTTTTTAAAAAATGTTTATTTTTGAGAGAGAGAGAGAGAGAGAACAAGCTGGGGGGTGCAGAGAGAGGGGGCCAGAGGATCTGAAGTGGGCTCTGTGCTGGGAGCAGACAGCCTGATGCAGGGCTCAAACTCATGAACCATGAGATAAAGACCTAAGCTGGAGTCGGATGCTCAGCCAACTGAGCCACCCGGGTGTCTTAAAATGAGAATTTTTAAAGTTATACTTGTTTATGCTTCCCTAACATCAAAGAGGTGTCTGCTGGAGTAATTTGGGGAGTTCAAAAGCCATCCTCGCCCCAAAACTCTCCTTCTACTGGCTTCCCACACTGCCTCAAATATTTCCCGACACGTTGTCCAAGAAAGCAGTAAGGCCTATTGCAAAGAGAATAGACTTGGGGGTGAAGCAAACTTAGATTCAAATCCTAGCTGTTCTACCACTTATTAGCTGGTAATCTTAGACATGTATGTAGCTTAGACATGTATGTTGTATCTTACAAACTCAGTTTTCTCTCTCTATATATAAATGCTACATGCATTCATTTGGGTCTGAATATTAAAACTGACGATATATGAAATCAGCTGATACATAATAGTGCTCAGTGCATGGTTTCAGGAAAACAGAAACTGACTTTTGAGCATATGAAACTGGAGGAATTTAATGCAAGGAATTGATTTCGAGATGATTGGAAAGGTTAGGAAGTCAACCAGGGGACAGTGAGGCAACCCAGGGAGCAGCAACAGTTGGAAGCCACCACTGCCTGAGGCTGGAGTGTCACAGGAAGCACGCACTCTCCAAGCAAAAGCACGAAGGTCACTAGAAGGAAAGTGGGGCCACAGGGGAGCCAGGAGCATTCGAGAAGACAGCTGCCACCAGAGATGACACCCAAGGCAGAGGGGGAGTGGGGGGAAATGCCCTGCCTCCTCCCATCCCTAGCTCTCTCTCACCTCTTACCACACAGAGGCCTCTCCGGGCTCAAGGCTGCCATCTCCCTGGCTGTCTCCAAGGCCTCAGGCATTGCCCCTGCTATCCCTCTCTCCAAAGTGTCACCACCTTATATCCTTCTCTAAACTGACCCCACAGTAAATAGGTTTATCTTCCTCTTTCTAAGCAATGCTCCCTGGAGGCAAACATGTGGCCCCACTCTAAACCCATCATGTTGGGCAGGATGGGCAGGATGCAGCTAGACTGGAAGCACACAGGCTTTTGAGGATTCATAGGCACAGTGCTGCCCTCGGACTTGGGCTGGGGTGCCCCCACTCTGATTCTTGGGGCGCCTGAGTTGCTCAGTTGGTTGAGCCTCCAACTCTTGGTGTCAGCTCAGGTCACAATTTCGTGGTTGTTGGATCAAGCCCCACATGGAGCTCCGTGCTGGCAGTGCAGAGCCTACTGGGGATTCTCTCTCCCTCTCTCTCTCTCTCTCTCTCTCTCTCTCTGCCCCACCCTCTCTCACACATATGCACATGCGCTCTCTCTCGCTCCCTCAAAATAAATAAATAAACATTTAAAAATAATAATAAAAGGCCATGGTTCTAAGAGCCAAGGGGAACTGGCAACTCCCATCCCCCACCTTGCTCTCAGTGATCAAGACATCAAATTCCCTACCCAAGGAGGCTGGAGCACATTTACAGGGCCTCATTGGTCTTTCCTCCTGCTCTGCCCCACCTGAGGGAGGACCATGCCTACAGTGCTAGTAAGGGGCAACCATTCATGGAGGAGTGAGGAGGCAAAGAAGGATTATGGTTAAAAACACGGCTTACACACCACACTCCCGGTGTGTCCACACACCTGCATGTGAAGCTCCTCATGCTGAGGGATGTAACTGGGGGTGTACAAAGAAGGGGTACAGGCTGCCTTCCAGGGGTTGGGTGTTGGGGTCAGCTCTCCACGTGCCATGACACTCTGGCACAGAATTTCAAGGAGTTCTCAGTTTGAGCCTGTAACTGTTGAGTTATAAGGATAGAACATATTTTATTTAGTGGTTGTTAGCTTGACTTGTAACTTTCATATATTAGGGGCTGCCATACTTGTTAAGTGCAGACCTGGGCCAGAAGTGGGCTGGTTCTTTAACCAGAGGCTGGGCTCTGGAGAGTATGGGGCTCAGGCAAAGAGGGAGAAAAGATACTCATAGGCCCGGGATGCACAAGAGCTCTATACCCACATAGGCAGTGGGTCCAGGGCTTCTGAATCTGGTATCTACAGCACTCTTGAGCAAACTCCTTTAGACTTTGCAGGACAGCACACCCTTTGATATTTCTAAGCTAACATTTATGGAATTTTGGCATATTTGGTTCTAAACACATTTGATGTATTGTCATATGTAATCCTCCTATGAGGTGATCAATATCATTATCTCTATTTCACAGATAAAGAAACAGACAAGGAGGTTAAGCAATTTGCCCAAGGCACAACCAGGATTCAGATCCACAAGTCTGAGTCTCAAGCTGGGCCCTTAACCACACATTCAACTACTTCCCGTTCCATGAAAGCACGTGTGTGTGTGTGTGTGTGTGTGTGTGTGTGTGCGCGCGCACGCACGCATCCAGAGCTTCACTGAGTGCTTAAAGAAGTTTCTGACACCCCCACCTGCCAAGACAGTGAGGGGCCATTCTGTCATTCTCCCAAACATTGAAAGAAAGACATTCATGTGTCCTTGGCCAAGATCTTCTCTTTTCCTGGCTGAACGTTCCCATCTTTTTGCTTTTCCTCATGTGATAGAGCATCTAAATCCTTTACCCCCCAGCTTGGGGTCACTCCATCCCATCTCATTGTCTCTTTTGAACAGTGGGACCCAGAACTGAAATCCATATTCAGGTTGTCTGATCTTCTATGTGTGAGCAGAATTAGGAAATCATTTCTGCCCATCATTCTTGTTTTGTATACAGCAAAAGATAGGATTAGCCCTTAGCGAGACCATGTCCATAAACACTTGTTGAACACTCACTCTGTGAATGAAAAAGCCCTTGTCCTCAAGGAGTAGATAGTCCAGTGAAGCAGACAGACAGGGGAATTGGTCATTGGAACAAAATGAATGTGAGTGCCATGAGGGAGCCCAGAGGAGCAAGTGCTCTGTGGCAGGTGTGGTTGGGATATGGACATTAAAGAGTGAACAGGGAACCCATCAGGTGAACTAGAGAAGGAAGTGGGAACAATGTGTGCAGAGGTAGGGAGGTGGGCAAGGCCACAGCACATTCCCGAACCTGTCGAATAAATGGTAGTCAGAACCCATCTCAATCTGATCCTATGGAGGGCTCTGACACCCTGAAGGCAGAGGGGAGCCTCATGCCTTTTCCTATGGCTTGATTTCTATTAACTCATAGAGTTTTTAGTCCACTAAAATCCTTAAGTCCTTTCACCCTGTGTCATTGATTAGTTAAACCAAACTCCAAAACTTTTCATTTATTCCAATTCACTGTCATCCTATTAGATCCTGCCCATGATTTCAGGCGGTCTGGATCCTACTTCTGCATCCAGGCTGTTAATTATCCTTGCCGATGCTGCATCACCTTCCCTTTCTGTTCTTGATAAAATTATCCAAAACCACAGCCTTGGGCAGAGACTCGTGGCCCACCACTACAGACTTCCTCTGAGTTACATTAGTCAGCGTTCATCAGGCTACATAGTCAACTGGCTATGAGTTCTTCTAAATAAAAGCACATCTAGCTCACAATATCCCAATTTTGCCTACAAGAAAGTCATGAGAGATATTACCAGCTGTCCTGCTTAACTCTGGATATACCATCATTCACTTCTCCTTGACCTACCAGCCCAACAACCCCATCAGAGCAGGAAATGAAGTGAGGCCAGCATGATTTGTTTCCAGTGGACCCCCACAGCTTCTTTTTTTTTGGCACTCCCCCTCAAGACTGTAGGTATCTAGTTTGCAGAATCCAAGTACTGTCCCTTTTGAAAACAAGGACTTTTGCCCACCCCAGTCTTTGGATCGCTTTCACATTTGCTACAGTCTATGAAAGATTAACAATAGCCACAGAGCAAGCGGGGCTCCCATCTCCACCTTGCGCTGGGGCTGACGAGCAGTGGAAGGGAATCTGGACTCTCTTCCAACCCTGTCTTGGGCATCTTCGCACCAACCTCAGGCTCCAAATCCAACTCAGTAGGCTTATTTTTCCCTTTCCAGACCGAAGATCGTTCTTGAAAGTGAAAAGAGCAACAGGAGTTCATGGTCTCTTTACTGCTTTGTACTGCAGGCCAAAGAGTTTGGGCTTGATCTGGTAAGTAGTCATTGAAGAGTTTTGAAAACAGGACTAATGTGATCCTACCTTAGGTGAAGAGCTTTAAAGTTTAAAATTTTGACTGTTTTACATCCTGAGTGCACTGCTCTCAGCATTAACATTTAACACTAGAATTGCCTATAAGCATATGACAGGCAGGGCAAAACGTACTAGCCAAGTGTAGTAGCATCAGATCATTTTACCTTCAGGGTGAGGCAGAAAGAGGAAGCAGCTATGAGTAGAATTTGCAGTCTGACAGATCTGGGTTTAAAGTACCAACTCCATCATTTACAGGCTGGGAGCCTTGACCAAGCACCCTACCATCCCCGAGCCTCAGTGTTCTCATGTGTATAATGGGCATAATCATTGTACCCACCAATTGGAGCCAATTGTAAAGTGCCTGGCTCCAGAGACAAAGTGCTCAAGGCGTGGTCCTTTATCCAAATCCTTCATCCTTAGGTGTTAACGATTACACGGTGGTCACCTTGCAGGATTCTGAAGCTCCCCCAAACCAGGGGGCATCCCCCTGAGGTAGCCTGAGGAGGCCGTGGGCTGTGTGAAAGGAGCTGCCTCCCAGACACAGAGGTGGGGCCTGCTTGCTGTGTGGCAAGGCCCCAACCCCTGAGTGACCTGCGGGGAAGCTGGCACCAAACCCCTAGGAGTCCTGATGGCCCATCTCACCCTAATTAGCTCCACTTGGGTGTGTGTTTTGTCAGGAGTTGCAGGGTGAATAGCTGGGAGAACCGGTTTTAAGATGCGCCCTCAGGAGTTGGTCTGGGTGATTCTTCAGAGGAGACTGGAGCTTGGATGGGAGACGCCAAGCCCCAGAAATGGCATGTGTCCCGCCCCCGCCTGAGGGGCTGGCAGCTTCCTGCACGTGTGGCCTATCACCTCCCACACACCTGGGCCGCCTCCTCTGAGCCGAGAAGGGGAATGAAATATGCCCAGGGGAGGCACGGTTGGGGAGGGCACCGGCCGCCTCTCCCTCCTGCTCTCATTCCAACTTGCCCTTAGGTTGGCCTCCCAAGACTGAACAAAGTGGCTTTGGATAGTGCATGCCTTCCAACCTGGAAGTGTGGAAGTAGCCACACTTTCTTCCCACTGAACCCATGTCCACCCAGAGGCCCGCTTCTTCAGATGCAACGTGAATTCTCCCACACATGCTTTAACCTGGTCAAGAATCCCTGACCTTTCTTAGCAGTAACATAACACACTAGGCAAAAGTTGAAGGGTTTTCATAGGATGACTATTTAGTCCTCACTCTTTGCTTATGATGTATTATTACTGCCCCCATTTTACAGATGAAGAAACTGAGGCACTTGAGAGCTTTGGTACTGTGCTGAAGGCCACTTAGCCGTAAATGGCAGAGGCGGGATGTGGACTCTTGAAAGCTTGCTCTGCACTGTATTCTATTTCTTCTCTTATTATAGAAAGTTGGGGACCTTGAGACCTGGCAGGGACAACCACCAGGCAGTGGGACCTGATTCACTCCCTCTGGGGGCCTAGTCCAAGTCAAAATAACCCCAGACTCTCTGGTGACCAAGATAATTTCAACATCTAGGACCTCTAGAACAGGATGGAAGTAGAGCAGAACCCACTCCCACTCTTCCTCCTCCACCGACCCCCGACCCCCCCCCCCCCCACACACACCCTCGCTCCTCCATTTGGGTCCAGGCAGCAGCCACAGCCTTTGGCCACTAGAGCTTTAACTCTTTTTCTTTAATTGTGATAAATATATATGTGTATAATAAAATCTAACATCAGCCATTTTTTTTTTAGTTTATTTATTTTGAGAGAGAGTATGCATGCGCGTGCAAGTGGGGGAGGGGCAGAGAGAGAGGGAGAGAGAGAATCCCAAGCAGACTCCTCACTCTCAGCACAGTGCCCAACGTGGGGCTTGAACTCACAAACCGTGAGATCATGACCTGAACCAAAATCAAGAGTCAGACGCTTAACCAACTGAGCCACCCAGGCACCCCTAACATCAATCATTTTTAAGACTATAGTTCGGTAGTGTTAAGTATATTCACAATGTTGTGAAACATATCTCCAGAACTTTTTCAACTTGCAAATCTGAAACCACACACATTAAATAGCAGCTCTTTTTCACTCTCCCACTCCCCAGCGCGTAGAAACTACCATTCTCCTTTCTGTGTCTATGAGTTTGACTATTTTAGAAAGCTCATAGAAGTGGAATCATACAATATTTGTCTTTTTGTGACTGGCTTATTCCACTTAGCATAATGTCCTCAAGGTCCATTCATGTGAGAGCATGTGATAGGATTTCCTTCCTTTTTAAAGGCTGAATTATATTTCATGGCCTGTATATACTACCTCTTGTTTATCCATTCATCTCTTGGTGGACATTTGGTGACTTCTGTCTCTTGTCTATTGTTAATAATGCTGCTGTGAACATGGGTGTGTAAATATCCCTTTGAGATCCTGTTTTCAATTCTTCTGGTTGTATACCCAAAAGTGGGGATTGTTGTAATCATATGGTAATTCTATTTTTAATTCTTTGAGAATCTCCATACTGCTTTCCATAGCTGTGATACTATTTTATATTCCCACAGATCGTGCACAAAGTTTCCAATTTCTCCACATCTGCATTTGCTATTTTCTGTTGTTGTTTTTGATTTTTGCTTTTTATTGTGATCATCCTGATGGGTGTGAAGTATGGAGCCCTAACTTTCGAGCATGGAGTCCTACACAGACTGACAGGAGTCTTGGGCCTCCCAATGCCAGGATTGAGACTCACACATGATAACAATAGTTCCTGTCACATTTTCTCCACGACCAAAGAAGCCAAGTGATTCTTGCTGACTTGCTTAAAATCCCTGGACATGCTACAACTTAGTGTCAGAGAGAATCCCTGAGGATCTGCTATGGTTCCAAGAACCATTCCCCCGCGAGCAGTGTTTTCAGTAGGTATTGAATCCATAGGCGTGAATATCTACTGATCATAGAATGTAAGCTCCCTGTAGGCTGAGACATTTATCTTGGTCACCTCTCCATCCCCAGCACTTGGCACACAGTAAGCGCTTAGAAGATTTAGAAGATTTGTTGAGTGAACAAAGAAAAGAACAACAAAGAAATAAAGAGCAAACAAAACAAAGAAAGGAATGCTAGCTTTCTAAGCACGCGTAAAGCAGTCCCTCTGAGCTCAATTGGCCCACCATGGTAGCCATTAGCAGACTGCCTTTCCTACCTCTGGCAGCTTGCAGACTCTTGTGCACGGTAGTCACAGCTGTCCCTCCCTCCTCACCGAAGCACGATGCACCTGGCTTCAGGCCGCCAATCCAACCCTGTCAACTCCTTTCTCACAAAGGACTCTGGGCCCTGTTGTTCTGGTGGGGCCTTCAGGGAGAGGGTTTACAAAGTTTGAGAAGTGACGGCTTAGCAGAAGATTTTGGCAGGCAGTTATAAACTGTCAGCTTTGCTTCAGGAAAAACAGAATGTATCTCTTCTCAATCCTCTCCGGGGAGATTTTTAAGGATGTCAAGGATGTCAGCACTTTTTTGTGCAAACAGTGAGATCTAGCAGCCCACCAACCCCACCTCCAGCTACAAAGACACTTTAGCGGAGAATGAGAATGAGGGGGTTTCACGCTAATACAGACACAACAAAACTTTAGGTTTTTTCTAGTTTTGTTTCCTCTAGTCTGGCATAAGGAGAGGGCAACAATCGTGAGGAGGGTATCCCAACCCCAGGGCCACACTCTGATGTCACAGCCTGTAAGAAATTCAATGAAATAATACTTACTGTGTGCCTGGTACTGTTGTGGGTACTTTGCTGACTCATTTAATACTAACTCATTTAATCCTCTCATCGATCTTGAGGGATGTTGCACCCATTGTACAGATGGAAAAAGCGAGCTCCTGAGAAGTTAAGTCACCTGCCTGTGGTCACACAGGTCCTGGGATTTGGATCCAGGCTTGTGGTTCCAGAATCTGAGCTTTTAACCCTGAACTATACGGGATCTCTTTTGTCATTTATCAATCTGTTTGTTAAGTCAACACCATTTATAAAGAGCCTACTATGTGGCAGGGCTCCATCCCAGGAAGTGAATAAAACACAACCTTCACCACCAAGGCTTTTAGTCTAACAAGGATGTTCATTCCATATGTGTCTTGTCTGGGAGAGCAGACCAGGATGAGTGGGAACTAAGACTCACAAATTGCCAAACCAAATTCAAATTCACTTGGTGATCAAGATTCCTGACAAACTACTTCTCAGGAGCCAAAATTTAATCTTCTTTGAAGAAAACAGCTCTAAGCATAGGTGTGTTTTATTGGTGACTCTGGGCTCTGGAAGAGATTTTGGCACATTCAAAAGGATGCGGAAGCCCTTAACATCACTGCAGTGCTCCTCAGGAGGGGCCCACCTATTGACCCAAGAACTAAGGAAAGCCATTAGCAAAATCAAGTGATACTGTTATCAGCCAAATTCTTGCACTGGAGTCGAATCAGTGGAGCTTCTGGGGCTGCCCTGTGCCTTCCCTGGAGGGCCTAGCCAAGTAGCATTTTCTTGTCAATTCAAATAACCCATGGATTCTGTGTGTGCAAACTTAAAAACCAGAATGGCAGAAACCCTGCACCCCACAGATATACTGGGGGAGAGACGGAAAATTTATGTGTCTCTGCTTATGGTATAGTAGGCAGGTCAGAGCACAGGCCTGGATGTAACCCCGGCCCTTCAGCTCCTGCAGCCAAATCACCCTCTATCCCTCAGTATCCACATCTGTAAAATGGGACTAATAAACAGTAATCATACCTTCTGCATGGGCTGGATGTAAGGATCACAGGAGGGGCTCTTGTGGAGTATGCAGCACAGTGCATAGCCAGAGAAATACACCGAAAGTGTTAGCTATTGTTAAGTTACTGTTGAGCCTCGAGTAACATGGGTTTGAACTGGACAGGTCCACTTACATGTGGGTTTTTTTTTTTTATAAATACAATGTAGTACTATAAATGTATTTTCTCTTCTTTACAATTTTCTTAATAACATTTCCTTTTCTTTCGCGTACCTTATTGTAAGAACACAGTATATAATACATACAATGTGCAAAATATGTATCAGTCGATGGTTTATGTTATTGGTAAGGCTTCCAGTCATCAGTAGGCTATTAGTAGTTAAGTTTTGGGAGAGTCAAAAGTTATACATGAATTTTCCCCCATGAGGGTGGATGTCCTTAAGGGATGTTCACATTGTTCAAGGGTCCACTGTATATTATTAAATATTATTATCTGCAAACGATTAAATGCTTAAAATTCATGACATTTAAATAAATGTCCCATGAGTACTTTATGAGAATAGTTTTTCTGTATTGCTCAAAGTTAAACATGATCCCTGTCAGACATAGGATAAGGCTGAGGCCCCATTTTTTGGGTTTTCACTGAGGTGACAATAGTGGTGTGACCCCCACCTTCCAGTTTGAGGTTCTACCCAGTAGCTCAAACTTCCTTCCTTTCACCCTGACTTCACTCCACTTTGTCTTTTCAAAATGGGGGTGCTTTGTCCACTCCCACTTTGTCATGACCTCCAGGCCTGTCTTAGGTTGGCTTCCCCAGAAAGCAGACTTTGAGTGCAAATAACTCATCAAGTCGGTGCTCCCAGAGGTAACCTTAAGGGAGTAGGGGCATCAGAACAGGGGAAATAAGGAGGCCACACAAGGGTGAGGTCTCAGCAGTTCCACAGAGGCCAGCTTTAGACTGACCCTGCAGGGGGACCTAGAGCATATGATTTGTCCCCACCTGAGGGGAAGGGAGCCTGGGGTACAGACAGGTAAGTGGGCATGGCTCTGTTCACCATCATTCCTGGTGATCTACTTGGGAGAAGTTGTGTTTCCCATTGGCCACAATTCCCCTGGATCTGTGGGTCTGGAGACACTAATCTCCAGAAGAGAGACCACACTTTCAGCAAGAAACATGGAAAGAGTTCCACTAAACCAAAATCTCTGTAACCACTTGGTCATTTGGGGGCCTCTCATACTGGGAAACCATTGGGCAAAGAAAGGAGCTGCCATCCTGGCAGGAATAATTAAGGGAAGTCTCTGTCCCTCTACCACGGGCCAGGCAGGAGTAGGTGTGGAACTCTGGGCAGCTCCAGGTTATTTCCATGCCCAGTGTAACTATGACCTGACAATTCTAGCAAGCACCGCCATGGTAACCAGGGACTCAGACTCCTCGAGGATGAAGGGCCGGGTCACCCTGCCAGGGAACAACCAGTACCAGTGCCACCTAGCCAAAGGTGAGGGGTAGAGGAGGGCTATGAGAAGATCAGTTTCTTCTCCAAACCAGCTGTAGCAGGTGAGGACCGTAACTTGTCCAACCAACCCTCCTCTTGTAAGTTTTCCCATAAACTGTGGTCAATCTCCATCATGGAGACTCTGAATTTGAATGTGGGATGCTAGCGGGCAATGTCTATGCTCTGCCAGGTCCTCTTGGAGTCCTTTTTGTGGTTTTTGTTCACTCCTGGCTTCAGTGTGCTTTTCCTTCCCAGTTCCATTCCTGACACCAACCGTCTTAGGTCAGGCCCTCGAAGCAGGCCCCAGGTGAGGATTTGTGTGCACACGATACAAGGATACTGGCAGGGAATGGCAGGTGCAAGGCAGGACTGGGGAGGATTGCAGGACTGGGGAGGATTGCAGGCCAAGGCTCCCAGAGAGTGGCCTCAGCCTGACCCCATGGGCCGTAAGTGTGCTTGGGGCCCTCCCTCCACGCAGCTAAGGCAGCTCCAGAGCCCTGAGGACCATGCCAGAAGGAACCACAGGGCTCGCTTTGAAGCAAAAGCGTACCAAGGCCTGGGCGCACAAGACATGGTAACAAGGATCGGGGGGGAGGGGGGGGGGGTGAGTGTGGGTGGGGCACTGGCATTTTCTGCTACCAGCTTTACTACAGAAATGCTTTTGGAGTCACTTTGCTCTCACAGTAAGAATGAATTCAGGCCCCAAACAGAACCAAGAGGGCACAAGTCTGTTTCTACAAAACAGAAGGCACACGTACCCAGCCTTGCCTCTGAGGGCCAGGGTGCACGGGAAGGGGGATACCCAGTCCTGCCCTCCAGAACATCCCCTTTGGCTGTGGAGAGAAGCCACCTGTGGACTTTTTAAACCCCAGGCCAGTAAGCCCCCAGGCGGCCTATTAGTACAGGGCAGAAGGGAAGTACGTGACCCCGGAGATTACAGACTGGCAAGGTCCCTTGGAACCCAAGAGGTGAAAAAAATAAATCAAAATAGAAAACTGGCATTGACAAGTTCAAGACACAATTTGCTTCTTCAAATTACACTTCCTTCAGTTTTGCTTGGGCTCGAAGTTGTTTTCAAGCCAGGCAGATTTCCAAGGGTCAAAAGCTGTTTTGAGAGCAACCACATTCATTGGTTAATTTGCTGTCTTTCTTTCAGTACACATTTAGGGAAGGTCTGCTCTATAAACAGACATTGGGCTGAGCACAGGGTTGGTGAAAAATAGGCACTGGCCCTGCCTTTATGGGGTTGATGATGGTTTAGCAGGGAGATAACTGCTAAATGAATAAATACATACACGGTATGGAAGTACAAACGGGGATGAGCGTCTTGAAGGAAAAGTGTGGAATGCCACGAGAGGGAATAGCGGGGTGACCTAAACCTGATTTGTCAGCAAGGACCACCCTGAAGAAGCCGCATGCAAGTTGAGGCCTGAAGGATGAGTGGGAGTTCAACCATAGCAAGAAAGGAGGTTAGGTGTTGGGTGGGGTGGCCCTCCCAGAAAGAAACAGCCTGCACTAAGGCCTGAAGTTGGGAAAGAGAGGGGCTGACCTGAGGATCAAACCAACCAGAGCAAGCAAGAGAAAAAGAAAACACCCCAATTCCCCCAAAGGACCCAAGCAAAAGCTTGAGTGTATTTCTGTGCGAGTGCAGTGGGGGTGGGGTTTTGGGACGGGAATGGGAGCCCCCAAACCCCAAGCTCTGGGTCAGACTTAAATCAGACAGAAATAAAGACAAGGCCGAATAGTCTTGGCTCACAGGGCCCTGCCCAGCCCAGGGGTGCCATGCACACTGCAGTCTCTGTGAAAAGGGCCTCGTAGGATGCATGTTGTGCCCCAGTCATAATGTCAGTTTGGAAACGGAGCTCATGGGAAAGAGGCTCTTTGGAAATCACTGGGGAGAAAAGAAGGGAGAGCTTACCAGTTGAATTTTTATTTTCTGAAGAAGCTGGAGGCAAGTGAGGCAGGACAGCAGAAATCACACACGTGAGATGTGTTGAGAAGAAGAGATTTTTTTTCCTACAACGAAAAATATTTGTGAAACTTTCTGCTAGATAGATAATATGGAGTCAAATAGGCAAGGCCCTACCCTCATAAAGCTTGTGGTCTAGTGAGGGAGAAGAGACATTCATTTCTTTTTTTTTTTTTTAATTTTTTTTAATGTTTATTTATTTTTGAGAGACAGAGACAGAGAAGAAGCAGGGGAGGGGCAGAGAGAGAGGGAGACACAGAATCAGAAGCAGGCTCCAGGCTCTGAGCTGTCCGCACAGAGCCCAATATGGGTCTCCAAATCACGAGCTGCAAGATCATGACCTGAGCCAAACTTAAATGCTTAACGAACTGAGCCACCCAGGTGCCCCTAATTTCAATAATATAAAAACAAATATGGAATTGTCATTTGAGCAGCTGCACGAAGGAGAGGCCCATGGCAGATGGGGTGGTTGGGTGTATGTCAGGACAGCTTCCCTGAGGATGTCGGATTCAGGTGAAGATCTAAAGGTTGAGCAAAGGTTATTTCAGTGAAAGGAGTGGAGTAGGGGCAGGGTGAGAACATTCTAGACATTGGAAAGGACATAAGCGAAGGCACTGCTGTGGGACATCTGAGAAAATAGAAGAAACCTGGTGACCGGGGCACCGAGAACATAAGAACAAGGAGAAATAATAACACGGTTTAAGGTAGGAATTAGACTTGGTTTCTAAAAACGTATCCTACATGTTCCTGGAAGATGGAATTGAGAGGGCAGGAGAGCAAGCAGGGAGACCAGGTAGAGAGCTCTCAGAGGGGTACACATGACAGCTCAAGGGGTGATGGACACAGGGCTACAGAGAATGGGATAGGTTCAAAACATATTTAGATGTATATTGGGCAGGAATTTGTGATAGAGTGAACGTGGGGGCTTTATAAGGGATGATAGGGAGAGAGGTGTGAGGTTTCTACCTGGGGAATTGGGGGGATGCTGGGGCCTTTCACCAAGTTAGGGAGCCCTCGAAAAGATCCAGGTACGGGATGGAAGGTCTGATTTTAGACATTTTAGACAGATAAAGTTGGAGGCGCCCTTGAGACTGCCAGGTGGAAGCCACAGGATGAATAGATCTGAACCTCATGGGAGAGGCCTGGAATAGTAATATCAGTTTGGAAGTGACTGGTGTATGAGGGTTATTGAGGACGTGGGTATGAATGAGGCCACATAGGCAGAATGTGAAAGTATGAATGTGTACAGAGATGTGGCTTTGTTGGTCAAATATGTTTGAATGTTGAGTTAAATATAATTAAACTGATTTCTTTCCTGCAGGAACTCTTGGGGCAGTGGGGCGCGGGGGGTAGGGGGTGGACTTTAAAAGGCTAATGAGTGTATTTCTGGAAGGGATAAAAAGGACTAATGAACACTGGGAATCTCTAAATGCAGCGATACCTTGGAGCACCTGGGTGGCTCAGTTGGTTAAGTATCTGACTTCAGCTCAGGTCATGATCTCATAGCTTGTGAGGTCGAGCCCCACCTCAGGCTCTGTGCTGACACTCAGAGCCTGGAGCCTGCTTCAGATCCTGTGTCTCTCCCTCTCTCTCTGACCCTCCCCCGTTCATGCTCTGTCTCTCTCTCTCTCTCTCTGTCTCAAAAATAAATAAAAACATTAAAAAAAATTAAATGCAGAGATACCTTAATTCAGAGATCCCTGAACTTTTTTGGCCACAGAATCCTCCTATCATAGGGCATCTTACTGATAGAAAGAAAAATCTTTCTGACAGTAGAGTATGGTAACCAGAGCACTATCTTTTTTTTTCCTTTGTGAATAAAACCAATAGTAATACCTCACATTTAAATAGTGTGTCACAGGGGCGCCTGGGTGGCTCAGTCGGTTGGGCGGCCGACTTCGGCTCAGGTCATGATCTCACGGTCCGTGAGTTCGAGCCCCGCGTCAGGCTCTGTGCTGACAGCTCAGAGCCTGGAGCCTGTTTCGGATTCTGTGCCTCCCTCTCTCTGACCCTCCCCCATTCATGCTCTGTCTCTATCTCAAAAATAAATAAATGTTAAAGAAATTTTTTTTAAATAGTGTGTCACATTTGACTAAGTGCTTTCATATCACTTCTTATTCAACTCCCAAAATAAGCCTCTTGGGGTGGTCTCAGGATCCCTACTCACAGATGAGGTTCAGCTACGTTAAATGGCATGCCCAATGCCCAGTGTCTCACAGCTGGTCGGGGGAAGACCTGGAACCAAAGCTGGGACAACCAGGTCACTGAGTCCAACATCATGTTCAGTTTTATGACCTTGGCTGCTCCCACATGAAAACACATGGTCTTTAACAATATTATTAATTTAATAGTTGTGAGGCTGATGCTTGGATCCTCTGAGGCTTCATCTGGTAGCTGCAAAGCCTATGCTTCTGATCAGGTTGCTGGCCTGCTTCCTCTTAATAACCTAAGAATGGCTACACTGAGTCAGACCTAAGGTCCGTTGTCAGTGGAAGCACATGATTGTCCTCATGAGGTCAAGTTTAAGGGCCAGAGCCATACCCCAAGCATCCTGGCTTCTCTTTAATAGTCAAGTATGGATCTAATGCCCACGAATTTATCTAAAACTTACAAAAGCCTATTTATTGTCTTAATCTTGTATCACCACTTGAGATAATGAGGTCTCTAAGTTCATCCTTCCTGCTATAAAACCTTTTGTTAATCTTTTATATGTTGATTGAATATTAGGCTGCTGGAAGAAATAAATTTCTCAAAGAGGGAGGATTATACTTAGAGATAAGACAAGCCAAGACTACTTTCTAACATGAGCACAGGACTCCTCTTTTCATAACATGAAATATATGTTCCTATTAGTGATGTCCTTAAGTGACATCGGAATCACTCTTCTGCTCAGCTATTCTCTCAACAGAAAGAATTCTCTCAACTCCTCTTCCTGGCAAAGGTCTGTGCCGGCTATAGTGGGGGAACATAGAACATATTCCCCAATAAGGAATTTTTGCTTTCTTTAATATATAAATTTTTATTGAATTATATATTCAGAAAGGTACGCAAATCATACATTTCACAAAATATGCTCATGTATCCACCACCTACATCAGGAAATAGAACATTATCAGCTCCCCATACCTGGGCCCCCTCCCCTCCTTCCTATCGATAACCAGGGTTCCAACCATGTATCAGTTTCCTATTACTGCTGTAACAAATTAGCACAAACTTAGTGGCTTGAAACAATATTCTCTTATAGCTCTGGAGAACAGAAATCCCAAATCAGTCTCACTGAGCTAAAATCAAGATGTTGGCAGGGCTGACTCCTTCCAGAGGCTCTCTGGAGAGAACATCCTTGTCTTTTCCAGCTTCTGGAGGCCCCCTCTACATTGCCTGACTTATGGCCCTCTTCCTACATTTTCAAAGCCAGCATCATAGCATTTCTTCTCTGACTCTGATCCTTCTGCTTTCCTCTTATTAGGATCCTTATCATTAGATTAGGTCTACTTGGATAATCAAGGTAAATCTCCCTATCTTGAAACCTTTAATTTAATCACAGCTACAAAATCTCTTTTACTATATACACAGTAATATATCCCAGGGTTCAGGGGATTAGGACAGAGATATGTTGGGGGGGGGCACTATTTAGCCTACCTCAGACCATAAAACCATAGATTCATTTTTCCTATTTTGAACTTTAAGTAAATAGAATCATATACCCTTTTAATGATGTCTTTTTTTTTTTTTTTTTTTTTTTTAGTTTATTTATTTTGAGAGAGAGGGCGAGAGAGTGCAAGAGAGGGGAGAGGCAGAGAGAGAGAAGGAGAGAGAGAATCTCAAGCAGACTCCACACTGCCAGCATGGAGCCCAATGCAGGGCTCAAACCCATGAACCGTGAGACCACGACCTGAGCCAAAATCAAGATGCTTAACCAACTGAGCCACACAGGCGCCCCTTTAATGATGTCTTTTGATTTCAAAAAGTTTTAAGTTTTAGAGTAGTCTAATTTATCAGTCTTAGTGCTTTTGTGTCTCTTGAAAGAAATATTTGCCTACCTACCCCAAATAATGAAGATACTCTATGTTTCCTCTAGTTGCTATATTATTTTACCTATGGCATTAAAACCTACAATCCATCTAGAATTGTTTTTTGTGAATGGTGTGAGCTCATTATTGAGGTTCATTTTGCCTCATATGAATCTATATGGATTCTCATATGATCCAGTATGATTTTGAAAAGACTGCTTTCCCCTCCTGGTCTGAATTACCATTTTTATCTTAAACATCTGTTTAGCACCATACCACACTATCTCAATCACTGTAGTTTTAAATAAAACTAGATAACCACTGGTATAAGTTATCCAACTTTGTCATTCAATATTATCTTGGCCCTTCCTGGCCTTCTGCACTGTCATATACATTTTAAAATCCGTTTATCAATTTCTGGGAATTTGACTGGGGCTGCACTGAATCTGTAAATTATGTGGGAGAGCATGTTTATAATACCTAGTCCCCTAGTCCTTGAACATTTATTTGGGTCTTCTTTAACTTAGTTCAATGACATGTTATTCTTTTTGCATGAAGGTGGTTGTACATCTTCCACTGATTTTTAGGTGTTTAATATTTTTTTTATTTTTTTATTGTTTATTTATTTTTGAAAATGAGAGAGACAGAGCACAAGCAGGGGAGGGGAAGAGACAGAGGGAGACACAGAATCCAAAGCAGGCTTCAGGCCCTGAACTATCAGCACAGAGCCCGACACGGGACTTGAACCCACAGACTGTAAGATCATGACCAGAGCCGAAGTGGGATGCACAACCAACTGAGCCACCCAGGTGCCCCTGTTGTTATTATAATGACATATTATCATTTAAAATTTTTATTTTCTGATTTATTTTTAGTACATAGAATATAATTGATTTTTTATGTTGATCTTGCATTCAGCTACCTGGCTAAGTTCATTTGCTAATTTATTTAGTATGTAGGTTCTTTTGGATCTTCTCTCTATAGCTATGTCTATATAAATAATATGTTTTACATACATACTCATATATATTTCTGTATATTATCCATGATGCTGATGAATAATGGCAGTTTTCTTTCTTTCTTTCTCTTTCTCACACCAATTTCTTTTTCTTGCCTTATTGCATTAGCTGTGCGCCTCCAGTCTAATTCTGAATAGGTGTGATAACAGACATCTTTGTCTCATTTCCAAATTAGGGGGATTATGATGTTTGCTGTAGGATTATTTAGAGATGCCCTTTATAGGAGGCAGGAAATTCTTTATATTTCTAGTTTGCTAAGAATTTATTTTTAATCATAAATGAATATTGAATTTTTTAAATGTTTTTTCTGTATCTTTTTGAGATAATCATAAGGTTTTCCCTTTTATTCTGTTCATGTGATTAATTACATTGAGCTATCTTGACTTTTTATTTTGAAATAACTTTACACTTATGGAAGAGTTGCAAAAATAATAGAGTTTCCATATATCCTTCACCCAACTTCCCTAATGCTCATTTTATATAACCATAGGACAATTGTCAAAACTTAAATAACATTGGTACAATACTTTTAATTATACTATATACTTAGTTGGATTTTACTTGTTTTTCCACTAATGTTCTTTTTCTATTTCACAATGCCATGTTGCATTTTGTGGCATCTCATTAGTCTGCTCTAATCTTTGACAGTTCCTCAGTCCTTCCTTGTCTTTCACAACTTTGACACTTTTGAAGAGAATTGGTCAGGTATTTTGTTAGACTATCCTTTATTTTTATTTTATTTTTTTAATTTTTTAATGTTTATTTATTTTTGACACAGAGAGAGAGACAGAGCATGAGCAGGGGAGAGGACAGAGAGAGAGAAGGAGACACAGAACCAGAAGCAGGCTCCAGGCTCTGCGCGGTCAGCACAGAGCCCGACGCGGGGCTCGAACTCACAGACGGTGAGATCATGACCTGAGCTGAAGTTGGGTGCTCAACTGACTGAGCCACCCAGGCGCCCCTTGTTAGACTATCCTTTAATTTAGGTTTGTCTTCTCAGGGTTAGACTGAAGACTTTCATTTTTTAGCAAATATACAACAGAGGTGATATGCTCTTTCCAGTGTACGACCCCAGGGGATGCATGATATGTCTTCTTACTGGTGATGGTAACCTCAATCACTTGGTTAAAGTGGTATCTGCCAGTGTTCATTGAATTTTAAACGTTAAACCTTCCTTATATTTTCAGAATAAACTCAAATTGGTTACATTTTTTCACATATTTTAGGCTAATATTTTGAAAGAATGTTTGTTTCTATGCTTATAACAAAGTTTGGACTGTAATTTTCCTTTTCTGAAGATCTTTGTCAGGATTTAAGGTTAAGTTGGCTTCATAAAACAAGGTAGTAATTGTTACCTCTTTATTCTCTAGGAGAGTTTATGGTTTATGTAAGATTGTTGCTATTTCTTCCCTAAATTCTTGAAGAAATCACTAATGAAGTTATGTGGGGCTGGAGTTTTCCTTGAGGAAGGAAAGGTTTTAAATTATAGATTTGATATATATAGGACTAGTTAGATTTCTATTTACCCTTGTCTCAGGTTTACTAGTCTCCTTTTTCACAATTATTTATTGTTGAGAGACAAAGAGAGACACAGAGCAAGCAAGGGAGGGGCAGAGAGAGAGGGAGACACAGAATCTGAAATAGGCTCCAGGCTCTGAGCTGTGAGCACAGAGCCTGACGCGGGGCTCAAACTCACGGACCGCGAGATCATGACCTGAGCCGAAGTCGGACGCTTAACCGACTGAGCCACCCAGGCGCCCCACTAGTGTCCTTTTTCACATTTATTTATTGTTGAGAGACAAAGAGAGACAGAGCGCAAGCAGGGGAGGGGCAGAGAGAGAGGGAGACACAGAATCCGAAACAGGCTCCAAGCTCTGAGCTGTCAGCACAGAGCCTGACGTGGGGCTCGAACCCACAAAGCATGAGATCATGACCTGAGCCGAAGCTGGACACTCAACTGACTGAGCCACCCAGGCACCCTAAAGTGTCCTTTTTGAAGAATTTATTTCCTATTTTCAAATGTGTTGGCAGAAAACTTTTCAAAATATCCTCATAGTCTTTTTTTTTTTTTGGCGGGCTTCATGCCCAACATGGGGCTCAAACTCAGGACTCCCGAGATCAAGAGTTGGCATACTCCACCAATTGAGACTGCCATGTGCCCCTCCTCGGATTCTCTTGTAAATGTATTACTGTGGCAAGGTGCTCTTTTTCATTCCTGATATTGATACTTTGTTTCCCACTTTTTTCTCAACTATTCTTGGTAGAGGTTTATCAATATTAATTGATCTTTTTGTAGAACCAAATTTGGGTTTGTTGATTCTCTCATTGTACATTTGTTTACTATTTCATTAATTTTCTGCTTTTATCTTTCTTATGTTTCTACTTCCTTGGGTTTAATTAGCTGGGTTCCCCCTTCCCCCTCCATTTCTTGAGATAGATTCTTATATAACTGATTTTTAGCTTTTCTTCACCATTTGCGTTTAAAGCTACAAATTGCCGTCTCTACCCAAGCACAGCTTGAACCGGGTCCCACCTGTTCTGATATATTTTTATTGTCATTTAGTCAAAATGTTTTTTCTCATTTTTCTTTGACCCACAGATTATTTAGAAGTTTATTTTCTGAAATTGTGAGGATCTTTCTAGGTATTTCTTGCTATTGATTTCTAGCTGACTTTTACTCTGGTCATAGATACACAAATCGTCCCAAAGAAAACAAATGGAAAAAACACTTACCATTCATTTTACGAGGGCAGTTTAACCTTAATACCAAAACCTGACAAAGATAGTATAAGGGGGGGTGGGGAGGGAAGGAAAGGAAAAGATTATTTAAATCTTCTGAGATTTGTTTACGGATCAGCATACAGCCAATTTTGGTAAATGTACCATGTGTAATCAAAACTTTAAAAGTGTATCCTGCAGTTGTGTGCAGTATTCTATACATAATAAGTAGATCACATATGCATTTGTTAATTGTATTATTCAAATTCTTTACATCCCTATAGTTGGTTTTTGTTTTCTGCTGCTTCTTCTAAAAGTTAACGAGAGAAGTGAAAGGTGTATTAAAATGTGCCATTTTGGGGGCGCCTGGCTGGCTCAGTCAGTAGAGCATGTGACTCTTGATCTCAGGGTCATGGTTTTGAGCCCCACAGTGGGCATGGAGATTACTTAAAAAAAAAAAAAAAATCTTTTATTTAAAAAGTTCCATTTCTCCTTTTAGTTCTGTCAATTATTACATTATAAAATTTGAGGATGTGTTATTAGGTACAATTAAGAATTGCTGTATCCTTCAGATGGACTGACATTTTTATCCTTATGAAATGTACTACTTTACTTCTTGTAAAGCTTCTTGCCTTAAACAGTGTCTGATATTAGTATAAACATACCAGTTTTCTTTTAGTTAGAAATATATTTCTTCCTCCTTTTACTTTTATTCTTTCTGTATGCTTATATTTGGGTGTAGGGGTATGTTTATTTTTAATCCAGTCTCACAATGTTTATCTTTTAATTAGAACTCTTAGTTTACATTTAATACACTTACTGACATATTTGGATATAAATCTTTGATGTTTTTTCTCAAAAAAATTTTTTTAATGTTTATTTATTTTTGAGAGGGGGAAGGGCAGAGAGAAAGGGAGACACAGAATCTGAAACAGGCTCCAGGCTCTGTGCCGCTCGAACTCACGAACGAGGAGATCGTGACCTGAGCCAAAGTCGGGTGCTTAACCAACTGAGCCACTCAGGTGTCCCAAATCTACCATGTTTTTATTTTTTAGTTGTTACAATTGTTCTGTTTTCTTTTCCCCTTTCTTAACTTCTTTGGAATAAAATATTTATTATTATTATTTCATTTCCCTCTTCTATGATTTTCCCTCTTCATTGATTCTTTTATTATGTTTATTGGTTAGCCTCGAGCTAAAGATTACAACATGGATCCTTGACTTATTAAAGTCCAATTAGTATTTTTTTTCAATTCATGGATAAGGACATTGGAATACTTTAACTCCTTTTTCCACTTACATTTTGTGTATTGTTACATACTTTAATTCAACATATATTCTACACATATATATTTATACAGTCAATACTAATTTAGATTCCCTCATATGTCTACTCTTTACAGTGCTCTTTATCCCCTTCTTCATCTTCTTGCTTCCATTTGGAATTCTTTCCTTCTACCTGAAAAACTAGTTTTCCCACTAGTGTCTGTCAGCAAGCTCTAAATCATTTCAGTTGTTTGGCTGGTAATGTCTTTTTTTCGCTTTCATTTTCGAACGATTTGCTTTCATTTTTGAACGATACTTTCTCTGGGTATAGAATTTTTAGGTTAGTAGATATTTTCCTTTAGCCTTTGATTTTTGTTTATCCTTTTGAATATAAACTATTGACCACTATTTACCAATATTTACAATAAAGTAAACAATATATAGTTGGATAACATTCTGATGATTGTTTTTCCTGGTTTCTGCTGAACCAGGAACTCAAATACTGAGAAGATTGAGCCTGCATGTAAGGAATGAGCTGGGGTAAAGAAAACACATGCAGGTCAAGAATTTACAATACGGAAGTTTGTCCCCCCATTTATTCCAGCAGGTGCTAAACTGTCAACATTTCTAACTATCTGATTATGATTACGTTTCCATGAACAAAGTCTTAGACATTCCATAAATTGTGACCTTTTAGTCAATATCGCAGAGATTTCAACCTCTTGCAAAGGAATGATTCACCAGAAGGAAACTTTAAATGTCCACGTAACTAAGTTTTGCTTACCTAATAATTTAAACACACCAGGACTTGTCTAGTTTTCTCATGTGGGTGGGGAGGTTGTTGGTAATGCTAAAATTTTTCTTTCAGGGATCTTGCAAATAAAGTTGCATTTATATGACTATAGATATGGATATGGATTCTGATATGGCTACTTTTAAATTGTCCAATTTAAATTGTTTACGGTATATTTAAATTGTCCAATTAATTATGAAATTTTAAAAGTTAAGGCCTGTTCAGGAAAAATTTCAATTTACTTTAAGTGATTTATATCTTAGGTTGTTGAAAATGACGGCATCCCAGAAACATGGGCTTATCCATGGTCATGAAATTCTGCTTTTGTTTGGGTGAATGTTTTTTTTACAAAGAAAACTATTTATGTATGTATTTTTATGTATACACTCACACACACAAAAAAAAAAACCCAAATAAACAAAAAGCCCAGAATGGTCCTTAGGCATGTAGGAATTAAACACAAATTCTGGTTGAGTACCAACTATGAAGATTTCCCCCAGCATTAAGAAAAGGTGCTCTCTAATGCAGGGGAATAATATACCATGGTCTCAAATATTCTTTTCTGATAAAGGAAGCAACTATAGAAAGCTTTTATTTATTCAAAGTAACCAGTGCTAGAGATGCAAAAAATCCCTAACAACTCCCCCAAATGATATATCATTGAGCTTCATCTTCTAGACAAGAATGACAAGTTAATCTCTCTTCATAAAAAAGAATTACAATTTGGGGTGCCTGGGTGGCTCAGTCGTTTAAGCGTGGACTCTTGATTTTGACTTGGGTCATGATCCCACAGTTCGTGAGATCAAGCCCTGCGTTGGGCTCTGCACTGATAGTGAGGGGCCTGCTTGGGATTCCCTCTCTGCTCTTCCCCCACTCGTTCTCTCTCTGTCTCAAAAGAAATGAACTTTAAAATAAAGAACACGCAATTATAATTTGAAGACGCTTCATAGTTGCCTCCTTTGCCAATGCCGACTCTGCCTCTTCTGAACTTTTCCATTTCATGAGAAATGTGAATTCTCCACTGCTGTCTGCAGCACCAATTATTTGTTCAGGATCAAGACCTCTGGCAAAGCCTGTTGGTTTATCAGCAGCATCTCTTTTCTTCTTGGATTTGCCATCATCAGATTCGCTGTCGGATAAAGAGTCTTTTTTTGTACCGTCCTTTTCTTTACCAGCTTTTTGAGAATTAGGAAATGCTTCAATTAACTCTGGACGATCTAAAGTTTCTTCAAGCTCCCAAGTATTGTCAACATCTGTAAATCCCTTCCACTTCAGGAAATACTCTGTCTTCCCATTTACTACTTTCTCCACCACAAATTCTTCCGGCTCTGCCTCTTCTACTTTACTCCTTCCTTTCTGTTTCTTTCCCACTTTTTGCAATGTAGTTGTATTAGAGGCCATTTTTTATTGCAGGCGTTCAGGGCTATTTTTCACCACCTCTAGGCTGCTTCAGGTCTCAGGTCTGCAGCGTCGCTGGCCCTGTGCTCCTCAAACTCCAGCCACATCCTTTCTTTTGGCCTTTTAAAGATATCATTTCATTATTTTTTGGCTTCCATTGTTTTTATTGAAAATTTGGCTGTCTTATTTTGTGCCCCTGAACAAAATGTGTTTTATTATTTTTTTATACTAACTGCATTTATAGTTTTTGTCTTTAGTTGTTTGTTACCTATTTTACAATGATGGGTCTAGTAGTAACTTTCTTTGTATTTATCTGTGCCTCTATGTCTTTTATCAGTTTTTAAATCCTTAGATTATTTGCTCTTCAAATATTGTTTATGCTACACAGTCTCTCTCCTTTTCTTCTAGGACTCTAATTACACAAATGTCTACACCGAACCCCATATATCTCCCAGTCTTTCTTTTTGGTATTTCTTAAAAATTTTATCCTGCTGTAATTGTAGTGAAGTCCACATATTTTTTTCTAGTCTATATTCAAGTTCATGAATCATCTCTTCAGTTGAGTCTAATCTGCTTTGAAATCTTTCCTCTGAGTTCTTAATTTCAATCCTAGAATTTTTATGAGATTATTCTTAAAATATATTCAACATATCTGTTTAAATTACATTTTTTTTCTTTTGGTTTTCAGTCATTTGTTCCTAGCTCCTGTTATGCCTGGTTTTGTTGTTATTGTTATCATCTATTTGTTTAATGCCAGACACCATATGAAAAATGTAGCGATAATTTGAGAGCCTGGATGATGTCATATTCCTCCGAAGAGGATTTGCTTTGCTTCTGGCAGGCAGTTAGCAAGGAGTATAACTTCTTAGTCTAATCGGAGATTGGTTTGATTCAGATCTGAGTTACAGTCTCTGTGAGTGCTCGTCTATTTTCGGGCTAGCTTTATTACCAGGGTGTAGTCCCTCAAGGTTCCCAGCTGAAGACTGGGCTGTTTACCAGGTCCCCTCCTTTTGGAAAGCTCTGAATCCCAATTTTTGTCTCCTTACCCCTGTAAGACTGCCAACAGTCCTGTTCAGCTGCTCAGCTTCTCTGTACTTAACTTATTCAGAATCATCAAATGTCTCTTGGGAGAAAGTAGCTGCATATATTAAGCTGCTCACCTCTCTTTATTTCCTTTTTCTCTAATACCTTAGACTCTGTCTTATATGTCTCCAATGCTTTCAAATAGATGTTTCTCACTTTTAATAAAATCTAGGGGTGCCTTGGTAGCTCAGTTGGTTAATCTTAAGTCCAACGTCAGCTCAGGTCATGATCTCCCGGTTTGTCAGTTCGAGCCTTGCATCAGGGTCTCTGCTGTCAGTGCAGAGCTCACTTCAGATCCTCTGTCCTCTCTCTGCGCCCCCACCCCCCCGCAACTCGTGCTCTCTCTCTCAAAAATGAATAAACATTTAAAAACAAAATCTAGGTTTTTCTAGTTGTTCTCATGTGGAGCATTGATCTGATACAAGCTAGTCCATAATAACTAGAAGCAGAAGTCTTCCCCTAATGGGTTTATAACTAGTACTGCTCCATATTATCATCCTTGGCTCCTGTCCTTGAGGAAATTTGCTTCAGTCCTGGTTGCTATAATGAAAAATATCAGGACAACAACAAGAAAAAAAAATTGATGCCTTCGATTTTGAATATTATTTTTTCAAATACATCTTCTAACATCAACAATAATAACTGACAATTATTGGGTGTTTGTTTTGGGCCAGGAAATGTCCTAGTATGTTACATGTATGAATTCATTTAATGAGATACAGTGAGAGTCCAGTGCTATCCATATTCATCAATCATAGAATTTGACCAAGGGGGGATCTGGGTAAAAGATGACATATAATTCACAAACACAACACAACAATTCAACAAACACAGCCAAGGACCAACTAAGAAAAAAGTTTAGATGTTATCTAGGCTATCAGATGACAGGGAATGCACACACAAAAAGGTAAGGTACAAGCCTCAAACTATTTCCCCACTAGTCTTTTTCTAGTGGGAAATACTAACAAAGTTAGTTTATAGCAAAAGACTAATAATGAACAAACATATTTTCCACTTGTGTGCTCCCTGGTGGAGGTGATAGGGAAGAAGTAACAGGAGAAGAGAGAACAACCAAGATCTTATGTCAACTGTCCCTGGGTGTCAAGAATCAGTTTTATTTGCATTCAATAGACATCAAGTAATTGCAGGTTTAGGTCACAGAAATGAGTTGGGTGACCAGTATAAGAATGGGATGGTGGTGATAGGGTATTAATGGCCCAAGACCCTGCCAAGGAGAAGTGAAAGGGATATTTAGGCTATTTGCCCAAAAACCAGAAATGTACACCCAACACCGTGTTCGGGCATGGCAGAACATGGCAACCTCACTCCCAACTTCAGCTCTCAGCCAGACACCCTCCAGGGCCTAGCACTCCTCACCCTTTTGTATCCTTGAGCCTAGGTGATAAACAGTATGGGCCTCCTTCCTGCTGTTGGATGAAATTCTATTTAGCGTCCTCTGCACTCCAAAGGATTTTACTTCCACCTTTGGAAGCAGCCTGAGGTGGGTAACACAGAAGTTGTAGAATAAGTCTCCCTTGGTTCAAGTTGTGGCTCTTACTGTCACTTAGGTGACTTTGGGAAAATTACTTAACCTCTCTGAGCCTCAATGTCCTCGTTGTGAAATGGAGATGATAATAATAATCAAGATGATATGGGATAATGCTAGTGAAGTGCTTGGCCAAAACCAGGCCAAACCAAAACAAAACAAAACAAAAGCAAAATAAAGGTTAGGTATAGCCATTATTTAACTTAATTTGGGGTCCTGGAGTGGGTAGGAAGGTCTTAGACTATTGTCATAGGATTCCTCATTTGAGAGGCAGCCTCGGAGTGTTGTGGGAGGGGAAGAAGTGGAAAACAGGAGGTTCCTTGGTTCTATGGGGGAGCAGGAGTTTACTCCAACAGCGATGGTGCTCCTAAGGCTGGTTTCCAGACTTTTGTGGGGAAATGTTGCACAAATGTATGAATATGGGAAGCCATTAGCCAGGTTTCCTATTTTCACTTCTCCCTCAGAAGAAATTGGTTCTATTTTAGAGACATCACAGGTCTCATCTTCCCTTCACCGCCACCCCCCCCCCCCGCCCCCCAGGAACACTGAGACTCCCATGGTCTTAGGTTGATCATAAATAGATGATGCCTCCTACCCTTGTGGTAAGAAGTGCTGCTTCAGGGAGCTCAGGGGTCTCTCACTCACCAAAATCTCTCCTCAGTAAAGTATTAAACATCAATTATTTAGTTCTTAACGTGAACTGAATTAACGTGTCATTTACCCAATTATTTAGTTCTTAACGTGAACTGAATTAACGTGTCATTTACCCAAGCGTATTTGCATTTTATGCCTACTCTTGCTCCGAAACAACAGTAAGAAAAGGAGATCTAAAACAGCCATCTTACAGACGTCAGAAGACGCCACCCCCCCTCCCATCCCCAGTTTCGGTTCTCATTAGCTATGTGGCTTTAGGTCATTTCTTTTTTCTCTATTGTCCTTGACATCCTCATTAAAGGGTCTCAAAGTTCCTTCCAGCTCTAAAAACCGTATTTGTTTGAGTGGTATTATTTGGAGGACCTAAAGCCAGCCCAGAAATCACCCACAGGCATATACAGTCACCCTATACCCAACCTGACCCAGGAAGCTTTGAACACAGTCAGTGTGCCCTCTCACCCACCATGCCCCAGCCCCATGTGAGTCTTCCCCACTCCCCTTAGCTTCCCCTGGGGACAGGGCCTCGCCTAAGCTGGGCTCTGAGGGTGGTGGTAACCAGCCCCCACTCCAGCCTGGCTATGCAGTCCCCTCCCCCTCCCAATCCCCATTTCCTGTCTAGCAGATTTACAACACAGTTCAAAGAAGGAAGGATGATATAACAGCTTTCCTGCTATGCTCCCTCTCCCAACTGACTTAGTCTAACTGGCACAGGGCCAAGTGGTTTTGTTCTCCATAGCCTCCCATAAGTAAAAATACTCCAGGCCCCAGCCCTCCTGCCTGTGACATGGCGTCAGCTCCCAAACCCACTGGTCAGGCTTTCGTTCGTGGGCGGGAAGGAGGCAGCCCTGTGCAGTGCTGGAGTCTAATTAAGTGCTGAGGAAATAAACCATGGGCTTCAATTTTAGTTCTGAAAATAGCTATGGCCTAGGACTCCTCTCTCTGGCCTGAGCTGAGAGACTTCTCCCGCTGCTTATTCTCCTGTGGCTGGGCTTCAGGGTTTGCAAAGGGAACCTAGGTGCTGGAGGAGAGGACAAGGGTCTGAGGAGCAGAGGCAGCCCTTGGAGGCCCAGGGGTTTAGAAGTCAGTGGGAGAAGCACATGTCAGGGAAAAGGGCATTCGAGCCCAGGGGCATAGACTATTTATTCCATACCCTCCATCCCTACTTTGCATCCTAGTCCCTGCCTCTAGAATGTGCTGATGCTCAGGCTGCAGGGAATCCAGAAGTTCTGGGTCCCACTGTATGTACCTCCGGAGCCCCATGTGGCTAAGAATGCTAAGCTCTGGCCAATGTTGAGGTAATTCTCTAGGCAGATCATAGAATACACATCACAATTTCGCGTATAATCAATCCTCTTGGGCAATGAGAATGAGGAAAAACATCAACAAATGGATATGTGGAAATAAAAGCTTCTGCAAATCAACTGAATGTCCAACTGGCTCAGTTAGCCTGGATCCTGAGCATCTTCCTGTCTGCCTCTCTGCCTGGGAGGAGAGAATCAGCCTGCTGAGGGAGACAGGCCACCCACATGAGTCCAGATGAAGAGGGGCAGGCCATGTGAACTAATGCAAAGTCCAGAGGGGTCACCAACTTTGCCATTTGGTCATTCACCACATCCTAGCTCTTCTCACACTATATGGTCATTAGCTGTCGTCTCCACATTAGACCATGGACATGGGCTCTGTATTCTTTCCTTCCTTCCCCCACTACCCAGCGCACAGTAGGTATCTCATTTAAGATGCTTTTGTTCAGCCTCCCTTTTCAATGGTCAGGACTGAGCTCACTCCATATTGTCATGAATACTGTTACTTCAGCACCGAAGGGGCAGGGCACAAAGCCACGGTCAAGAACAAGGTAAATGAGTTCAGTGAACAAGTTTACCTCATCTGCCTGGCTGACCAGAGGGGACCGCAGAACTGGGGGGAGGTCTCTAACATCAGTGGTGGCTTTGAAGAGAAACATCACATGTGCCTGAAACCAAGCCAGTGCTCACTGCTTCTAGAAAATAGTTGGAATAAAAAGGAAGGAGAATTTCAAAGGAAATCGAACTCAGAGGGCAGGAGTGAGGGCTCTTAGCTGCCACTCTTCTGTGAGAGGATTTCCATCAGGGCAAAAAATGCAGAGCAAGTGGTTCCCTGTCCAGAAGCCCCTTCAGCTCCTTCTGGGAGCTATCTTCAGATTTCTTTTGTCTCTTCAGATCCATTCAGTCACTCCATCAATGTGTTCTGAGCAGCTGCCATGGCTGCATGTAGTAGGTGCGGTGGGGGCACTGCCAGCCCCATCAGTAATTACAATACACTGACAAGGGCTGCATAGAGGAGGGGACACAGGGCTGAGGGAGGTCAGGGCAGAAGGCGCCTCTGGCTGTCTGGAGGACATAAAAGGCTTCCCAGAGAGGGTGGAGTGTACTTCTCCAGGCCCACCGCCTTTCCACCTCTTGGCCCGGGTCTTGTACAGGGCCCTGTGCTGTGGGAGACAGGCAGGCAGGGCATATGGTTCATCCTTCAGAGAGCTGGCACCTTGGTCTCCCGCTTTTCACTCTCAGGAGCCTCCTCAGGGTCCAGTTGTTCCCACACAGCCCCTTCTCTTGGTGGAGTCTGAGCCCACGATATGGCCACACAGGGCCGTGGTAATGCTGCTGAGAAGGGGGAAGGAGCGCAGTGGCGGAGAAACACCACTTCACCCTCAAGCCCCACCCTGTGGGTAACTGTCTCAACCCCCAACTGTGCTTGTGGAGGCACAGCTCGGTGTGGCCAAACCACAAAGTCCCCATTTGGAAGATCCCGTTTCCTAACCACCCTGGCCCGACATCAATAGCAATATTGCCTCACAAAGAATGGCGAGCCATTGACTGCGGGAACCACCAGCGCCAGGGCTCAAACACCAAGCTCAGACGTGAAGAACTCCCCTCCGGAGTGTAAAGCCAAGTACAGAAATAAGAAACACAAAGCTTTCAGCCCAGTGTCCTCCACGGAGACACCCTCAGCGTCCCTGTGCGCAGCTGCCTCAGCTGTGTCCCTCAGCCCCTCCTCAGAAACTTAGAAACGAATGGCCCACAGCTGTGCCAGCTTCCAGGCCTCCTCCTTAACCCCTTGGTTTCCTCTGTCAGTGCCAGAAAAGTCAGGCCTCGGATATCCTGCTCAGGGGCAGAGTGCACCCGCCACACGGAGTTCATGGTGTACACATTCTATAGTTTCTCCTAAGAAACCATGTTGATAATAATTGCGGCCACTTACAGACCTTGTATGCCTTACCCACTTGCATTAGCTCTTCTGAGACCTCTCAGCTTTGAACACTAAGTAGGAGGTAGTAACAGTGTCACCTGTCTTGTGAGAACATTGAGGCCATGCAGCCAGCAAGCAAAGGTAGGATTTGAACTTGGCTTGGTTCTCTTTCTGCCCACCCCATCACTTACTCTGAGAAGAGTTGATTCTCAAATGTGCAGATTCAAGAGATAAATCACCATTCTAAAAAAAACTTTAAAACTGGAAACTGCCGGATTGAGGATTGGAGTTAGGGTTTCTTCCTCACCAAAGGGACTCATTGACTTTGGACAAGTACCAGCTTCCTTGAGCTCCTACAAACTCATCTTCAAAATAGTGCAAGTAAAAATATCTTCCTTTCTTCCTTCTTGGGTCTGTTGGAAGATCAGATAGATCCAGTTGGGCAAAAGCATCATAAACTGTAGAGAAGGATGATGGTGCTTGATGACTCTCACTCTGCCACAGGACACAACATATTCTAAGACAAGAGAGGCTCACCCAGGTGGTTTCAGGGGGAATTCTGGGGTCTGACATGCCAAGAGCCTTTCATTTCATTTGTCAGAAATAGGCTCTGAGGCACTCTGTAAGACCCTGTTATTTTTATGGTTTTGGAAGACCAGAAGGTTTATCATAATGACAAATTTAAGTCCTGAACCTGGCCCATTAAACAGATGACCCACTGGCAGGAACCATATGTGAGTTATTGCCTTCATTCTACCTACTACCCTCCTTTATCACTGGTACTATATGAGATTGCTACTCTTCCATGGAAAAGAATCAGTGTAATTAAATTTGGATCATTGAGTTTATCATCAAAGTCCAGAGACAACCCAAATGTCCTTCAGTTGGGGGAAAAGATAAACAATCATGGTACATTCACACAACAGAATATTACTCAGCAGCAAAGGAATGAAATACTGTTACGCTCAACAAATGCTTTATGCTAAATGGAAAGAGCCAGATTCAAAAGGCTATGTATTATATGATTCCATTTATATGACGTTCTGGAAGAGGCGAAACTACAGGACTAGGAAGAGATCAGTGGTTACCAGAGGTAAGTTTCGGGAAGGATTTGACTAGAAGGGAGTGACTCAAAGGAGTCTGGGGGGATTATGACCTGTTCCGTAATCTGATTGTGGTTGGGGTTACAGGGTTACATTTGTTAAAACTCCTAGAACCGTATATCAAAAAGAGTGAATTTTACGGTAGGTAAATTAAAAAAAACTTTTAAAAGTTAAAAAATAAACTACTCAGAATTTTTACAAATGGGTCATTGAGAAAGTAGAGCGATTTGGCAGGGAGTCCCATAGTATAGTATAATGCTGCAGTAGGTAGAATAGTGTACCTAGTGTGGTGTCATAGTCTGGGAATTTAGCCACTGGTTCTCTGGCTTGGGTTAGGAACAATCACCTGGGTAAGGTGTTAAGAGGGGCGCATCCCTTGGTGACCTGATTCCCTGGTAAACCCCAGAGTCTACATTTTATTTATTTTTTATTATGTATGTATGTATGTATGTATTATTTTTGAGAGAGAGAGAGAGAGCATGTATGAGAGGGGCAGAGAGAGAGACAGAATCCCACACAGGCTCCATGCCGTCAGTGCAGAGACCAACACAGGGCTCGAACCCACAAACTGTGAGATCATGACCTGAGCTGAAACTAAGAGTCAGACGCTTAACCAACTGAGCCACCCAGGCGCTCCAGGAGTCTATATTTTAAACAAGCTTTCCAGGTTGTTTGGGTTCAGGTGGCTAATGGCCCACATTTTGAGACCCACCATTCAGCATTTCTTCATTATTTGGGAATAATGTGCACGTCCCTGTATGCGTTGGAATTTCTACCAGTAAAATGAGGACAATTAGCCTGTCTCCTGCTTCAATGGTGACTTGGGGCTTGAACTTATGTCGAGGATCAAGAGTCACACGCTCTTGCCACAGAGCCAGCCAGGCCCCCTTCCCTTTGTTTAAATTTTGTATTTTATCGAACACATCTATGTTTCATCATTTCTGAAATATAAAGCTAAAATAGGACATTAAGGGGGCGCCTGCCTGGCTCTGTCTGAAGCCCCACATTGGGTATAGAGATTACTTAAAAATAAAATCTTAAAAAATTTTTTTTAAGGTTTATTTATTTTGGGCAGAGAAAGACAGTGTGCAAGACGGGGAGGGACAGAGGTAGAGGGAGACAGAATCTGAAGTGGGCTCCAGGCTCTGAGCTGTCAGCACAGAGCCCGATGTGGGACTCAAACCCATGAACTGAGAGATCATGACCTGAGTTGAAGTCAGATGCTTAACTGACTGAGCACCCAGGCGCTCAAAAATAAAATCTTTTAAAAATAAAGTAAAATAAGACTTCAAGAGTGTCGAATAGTCAAAGGGGATGAAGTCCTATTCACACATTTAGTGAGTAGTAAACTAGGAAAATTTCACGGCGATTTGGGATGGGAGAACATTCAGGTACATGACGGGGTGCTCCGAAGCGTTACCTCATTCCAGCAGCAGTAGTCTTGCATCTCTAACGATCTGTTCCTCTGGGGCCTGCACCTTGAACATCTTTTCCAGTAACCTGGCATCTCGGAAAATACCCAACCTCTTGGAAAGTGGTAGCTCTGACCTTAAGGATATATTCTTAAGATGAAATTTTGTCTCTCCGAAATGCTTTGAGTTTTTTCACAGAAACTCAAAGCCAGAGGCTTGCCTTCTGCAATGACCATAATTCTGAGCTCTAGAACCATTCAACTAGAAGACAGGATGAGAGTCTGGCTTCAAACCTCAGTTCTGTCGCTCACTGTCTGTGTGATTCTGGGCAAGAAAGTCCATTTCTTAGAACCTCAAACTCTTACATTCAAATCTTTCAGGTGGTGGGGCGCCTGGGTGGCTCGGTCGGTTAAGCGTCCGACTTCGGCTCAGGTCACGATCTCACGGTCCGTGAGTTCGAGCCCCGCATCGGGCTCTGTGCTGACCGCTCAGAGCCTGGAGCCTGTTTCAGATTCTGTGTCTCCCTCTCTCTCTGCCCCTCCCCTGTTCATGCTCTGTCTCTCTCTGTCTCAAAAATAAATAAACGTTAAAAAAAAATTAAAAAAAAAAATCTTTCAGGTGGCAACTGGGGCCAATACCTGTACTGACTTTGCAGGGATCCTATGGGGTTTGAAAGATGAATGCCGAGGTGTTGAGAGGTATTATGATGGCTGAGCTGTCAAAAGATTTGGCAAAAACAAAACCATACACACCTGTGTTATACATGTGTTAACCTGGCAAATGTTAAGGATTGTTGAATCTAGGGGCACCTGGGTGGCTTGGTTGGTTGAGTGTCTGTCTCTTGATTTTGGCTCAGGTCATAATTTCATAACTCGTGAGATTCAGTAGCACTGCACAGCACTGCACTGACAGCCAGGAGCCCGTTTGGGATTCTCTCTCTCCCTCCTTCTGCCCTGCTCGAATGCATGCGCTCTCTCCCTCCCTCAAAATAAGTAAAGAATTGTTGACTTGAGGTGACAGGTAATATGGGTCATCACTCTTCCAACTTTTCTGTATGTTTGAAGACTTTCATAATAAAATCAGGAGAAAAAAAAGATGATGCATGTAAAACCATCAGAACAGTGCCTGCCACTCAGTGGGTCTCAGCAGGTCAGAGAGCGGGTGAAGCACGAGGTGGCAGGGAAGGGAGTGGCAGGGGGAGAGGAAAAGAAGGGCTACAGGCTAGCCCAGTGCCAGAGGAGCCCCTGGAGAGCAAAGAACCAAGGGATGTGGAAGTCCTGGCAAGGCCCACTGTCGGGAGGGTGTGGGTGTGAAAACTGCTTTTCATCTTCCCATCTCCAGAGAATCTGGGTGTGGGGAAGGAGTGTTCCACTCCACTTGGGAGGTTCCTGGAATGTTCTTTTCCCTTTCCTCAGGGTTCTGGGCCATTTGCAGGTGCTTCAGGCCCTCTTGGTTGAGGTGGGAAACATGACAGAGATCCCCTGGGCCTCCAGATTGTTTGCAGTTTGTAGACACTCTGAGCCTCCCTGATGTATGTGAGTCCTGTTCAACAGCCGTCCTGAATATCAGAGAGTAAATGAACAAGGACAAAATAACAAAAAGGGGGTCAGCAAATCCATGAGGGCAGCCCTCAACTGGGCAGCTGGGCTCCTTCCCTTGTCGCTCCCCTCATTCAAGGCTCCCACCCTAGCCCAAGGCTGGGCCTCATGGGTCTTCCAGATCTGGCGACACGAATCCAACGTGCTTGAAGAGGACATTTTCCTTTCCTGTTGTTGCTGTAACAAATCACCACAAACTTAGTGGCTTAAAACAACAAAAATTTATCATGATTCTAGAGGTCAGAGGTCCAGAATGGGTCTCATGGGACTCAAATCAAGCAGGGCTGTGTTCCTTCTGGAGGGTCTATGAGAGAATCCATTTTCTTGCCTTTTCTGGTTTCTAGAGGCTGCCCACATCCCTCACCCTGGGGGCTGTTCCTTCATCTTCAAGGCCAGCGGAGTCTTCCTCACAATGCCATTCCACCGATTCTAACTCTTCCGCCTTCCTCTACTCCATTTAAGGACACATGTATTACATTGGGTAGATAATCTCCTTCTTGTAAAGTTTACTATTAACTGAATTCCCCCTTGTAACCGAACATAGTCCCAGGTTCCAGGGATCAGAACATGAACATCTTTGGGGGAGCCATTATTCTGCACACCACAGAGAATCCCCCTCAATGGCGGAGCATTTTTACCTCTTACTCCCAGGAATTTTCACACTTTAGTGTACTTCAGAATCATGAAAAACAATGTTTGAAAAGGCAGAATTTCAGGCCCCATTGGATGTGGATTCAGCACTTCTGAAATGGACCCAAGGAATCCGAGTTTTTAGCAAGCTCCCTTCATGCCCACAGGGGCCCATTTTGAAATATCTGCTTTCCTTTGTCACTGGAAGGTAGAGTGACTACATTTTAGAAACCCAGTTACAAAATCTACGCTCTTTGATTTATTGAGCAATTCCAACGTACTAATAAATACAGCTAAGTTCATCAAGCACTTGCTCTGTACCAGACACTGAGTGCTGTGGCGTAGCATCTCATTTAACGCTCACACTAACATGGCCAGGTAGGGGTATTACTGTCCTCTCCATTCATCAGATGAGAAAAGGGTGGTGCAGGGGGTTAGGTAACCTGACTAAGGTTACTTTTCTGTTTCTAAAGGCTGGTGAGCTCTTTTCTTCTTTTTTTCTTTTTTAATGAAGTATCCTCTTGAGCAGAAGCTCCATAGAGGTGAATCTCTAAAATGAAAGACCTGAGCTCTTAACCACTAACTAGACCAGTGCCGGCACACAGTAGGCCCTCAGGAAGTATGCTTTGAATTCTAGGGTAAATAAGTAAGTAGGTGTTTGTATGCATTAGCTCTAATCCTCATAAGAATCCTAAAGGGAGGTATTATTACCCCCAGGAAACCACAAGGGCCCGAGGTCACAGGGAGGATAGAGGCCGGCCCCATCACGGTGTCTGACTCTGAGATCCACGTGGAGCCGCTCACCACGGGCTTCCACAGGCTCGCACATAGGAGTGTTTTCCAACCGTGCATTTTTTATTATAGAAACGTCTCGCTGCTGTCCAAGTTACATTTGCTTTCAGTTCTGTAGTTAACAAGTGGCTTCTCTTAACAAGAACCTAAATGTACAGAATCAGGCCCCAGTGGAAAGTTTTTTGACTGTCCCAGAGTGGAGCTAACCCTGGGCAGAGCCAAGCGGGAGAGAGGCGGCCTGAGCCTTGACGCTCAGGGAGGTACACACAGGGCAATTAAAAGCTTTAAACCGCCCAGGGAAGTTCTCTTTCATTCTGTTCTCCAAACACCCAGCAGGGCCACGAGAGTGCCTTGGGCAGGAAGGGGTCTACGGAGGAAATGCCATCCAGGCACATCCGGGAGAGGGCAACTCAGAGGCCTCTTTCTCTGCCTGCCTGCCTGTCCCCCTGCCCCTCCCCCACACACCGGTGGTGGCGGTGGAGGGAGGACAGGGGCGGGGAGCCGGGGGTGGGGGAGTGGGGGGGCCGACAGCTTCCCTTCGTTATACCAGTGGCTCCCAGCCTGCTGCCATTCCTGGTACCCTTCAAAAGAGCAGGCGATCGCCCTGTGTCTGTCGGAGAGCCCTTCCTGCGGCGCTGCCTGTGTCATTCCACTTGATTAGGACACAAATTAGAGAGTCTCACTGTAATGCCAGCAGGCCGGTTATAGGGCTAACATTTGTGTACGTCGCGCGCAGCTCCTTCCCCCCACCCCCTCCCTTGCCGTCCCTGCCGCACTGCCGCAGGTCCCCTTCCCACTGGGTCTCCTCCATCTCTGCTTCCTTTTCTGCCATCCTTTTCCTGCCTCCTTAGGGTGCGCTGTACCCCAACTCTCTCTCCAGGGTTTCACAGCCTAAAGTGTGTGGCTTTGAAGGCAGAGGGTTGGGGAGTAACAAGAAACTATGAAGCTTTAAACCCACTTTGGACTCTGCCTCAGTTTCCCTTCTGGAAAACGAATGTATTAACATTTGCCGACTTCCTAACTCAAAGAAGCATCTGTGGTCCTGGTACTTGCTTTGTGGCTTGTGAAATGTGTGCTCCATATCTGGGCCCATAATGACAGCCTTATGAAGTGTGGAATGTTCCTGAAGTAGGCTTTTGCAGATGGGGAAACCCGAGGCCCCAAGGAGGGAAATAACTCCCTCAAGACCACACAGTATTAAATGGCAGAGCTAGGACCAGAAACAAGCCTCCCAACAGCCCCCCCACCACCACCACCTCGTGACATTTGAGTTCTTCGTGATCGTGATGATGATTCTATTGCACACAGCATGGACCATGCACACGGGTACTGCTAACAGATCCCAAAGAACATCAAAGAAAATGAGAGCAGGAAAACTTTACAAGTTGGTTACCTTTCATGCTTAATTACTGCACAGTCTAATTATACTGATGGGGCTCATTAATATGTCAAAGTTTGTTTTATATGTTTACATGATAAAAACCAACACCCCAGAGCAAATGAACAAACAAACAAAAAGCAGAGCCAGACCTTTAAATACAGAGAACAAACTGATGGTTTGCCAAAGGGGAGAGGATGGGAAGACAGGCAAATGGGTGAAGAGGAGCAGGAGATACAGGCTTCCATTTATGGAGTAAGTCACAGGGATGAGAGGCTCAGCACAGGGAATGCAGTTCAGGGTGTTGTAAGAGTGATGCGTAGTGACAGGCGGTAACTACACTTGCAGCGAGTACAGCATAACTTACAAACTTGTCAAATCGCTGTGTTGTACACCTGCAACCACTGTTCCAATATACTCTATTGTGTGTCAACTATACTTCAACTAAAAAAAAAAAAAAATCCATCATCCCACAGTGTGTGGGCCCATGGGCTGTGTATAAACAGAGAGGACTTTGACGAAGGTCTCCTGCTGATGGGGAAGCACGCTGCAATCCTTCACAGGCATGTTCTCAGGTGATCCTCGCAATTCACAACACAGGCAGCCTTGTTCCCATTTCACACGAGAAAAAACAGAGGCCCAGAGAAGTTAACTGACCCACCTAATCATCATTCAGCTAGGGAACAGGTAGGGCTGGGTTCAAATCAACATCTGTCCCATTTCAGAGTTGAGTTTCCCTCCCCTACTCCATGACACTGGCTCCCCAGAGAGACATGAAGGGCTTAGTCATTAAGTGACTCAGTTTCCTCTTGTGTAAAAGCTGGCCTCCTGGTTTCTGTGCTAAGGAGAGGCTCCCCCTCCTACCTGCACGGTAGGGCAGAAGGAGAGCTCGTGGGGCACCAGCTCACAGGAGAGTGTTAGAGCTTTTCGTTTGGAGGGACAGGTTTTCCCCACTTAGGAGGAGAAGCCAGCCAGAACTTTGAGGCCGCAGAACCCGCCCCCCAGGGACAGCCCTGCTCTGAAAGCTGGAAGGCCTGCTGGGGGCACCGATAGGTCATGGCCTGGCCCACAAGTGGCCCTGCTCTCCCCATGCCCAGCCAGCCGGGCTGCTCTCCAGCTGCTTGTGCAATCTTGCCATGAATAGGTCTAGGTGTGTGGTTTGGTGCCAAAGAGACCAGACTGGTTTCCTTCGGGTGACAGCTCCCCTCTGGAATTCTGGGAGGTAAGGGACCACAGCTGTGAGGTCAGGCTGCTGACCCTGAGGCTGGGCGGTCCAAGCTGGTGGCGTGAGGGGTGGGGCCTGTGGCCAGACTGGATGGACAGGTTGGCACCACGATCCTCAGCGTGCTGGCACAAGGATGGGTGTTTAACTGAGCGCCGGCAGCTCCTCCTCTGTCCCCAGCCATTGCCAGGCTGCCCTGACTCTGCCTCCTGAGCCCCTCCTACCTTGCATCCCTCCCTCTCACCGGGCCCTCATTACCTTAGGTAGTACTAAAAGAAGTTTGGAGGGGAAGAGGGAAAGACAGACTTGCAATGTAATTTTTTATTTTTTTATTTTTTTATTTTTTTTATAATTTCATCTTTATTTTTTTTTAATTTTTTTTTTTTTTTTTACATTTATTTATTTTTGAGACAGAGAGGGACAGAGCATGAACGGGGGAGGGTCAGAGAGAGAGAGGGAGACACAGAATCTGAAACAGGCTCCAGGCTCTGAGCTGTCAGCACAGAGCCCGATGCGGGGCTTGAACTCACGGACCATGAGATCATGACCTGAGCCGAAGTCGGTCGCCCAACTGACTGAGCCACCCAGGCGCCCCGGCAATGTAATTTTTTAAAATAGGGGCGCCTGAGTGGCTCAGTAGGTTAAGCGTCCGACTTCGGCTCAGGTCATGATCTCGCGGTCCGTGAGTTTGAACCCCACGTCGGGCTCTGTGCTGACAACTCAGAGCCTGGAGCCTGTTTCAGATTCTGTCTCCCTCTCTCTGAAACCTCCCCCGTTCATGCTCTGTCTCTCTTTGTCTCAAAAATAAATAAACGTTACAAAAAAAAATTTTAAACATTAAAAATACGAGGCTGTGGGAAAACAGAGGTTCTCCTATATTGTTGGTGATGTGAATTGGTACCTTGGAGGGCAGTTTGATCAATCTCTGTTAAAATCACAAATGTACATGTATGCTTTGGCCCAGCAAGTCCAAATTTGGGTATTAATCGTACAAAGATACTTACGTGTGTATGTAATATATGTATAAGGTTATTCACTGCAGTGTTGTTGATAATAACATTTAGAAACAATTATCTGTTGTCTATCAATAGGGGACTACTGGTTATATGAGCTATGATACAATAATACAATGGGATGCTATGGTACTATAAAATGAGGAGGCTTTCTATGCACTGATATTTTCTCTATGTGTGAGAAAGTAGTTAATAAAGTAAGATGCCTGACAGTGTGTATAATGTACTTTTTGGGTAATAAAAAGGGGGAAATAAGAATTTGTGTTTTTATTGCTTGTGGGTGCAGAAGAAATCCTGGAAGCATGCACAATAAATTCTGAGGTGAGAGGAACAATGCGGACAACTACACCAGGGAAGAAAAGAAAACATTCTTGCGTGTATCTACATGCTTTCTGGTTTTTGGATCTTGTGCATGAATTAACTTTCAAAGTATTTAAAAATACAGTGCAACAAAATGAAGATAATTTTAACCAAAAATTCCATAACCCAAAAGACACTTGTCTTGTGGGGACAGGTTCCAGCATGAGCATCCCCTCCTACTTGAGGGAATCATCCAATAGGAATATCCCGGCAGGAGGAAGAGCCCCTCCTCCCCTACTGGAGCAGAACATGGTTCGTGGTTCCTGATGCCACTGCCAGTGGGGGCTCCAGCAGGTGCCCTCTGACTTTGAATTTGGAGGAGGGACTGAGGAATACTTTATGGTGGCAACAGTTGAGGTCCAAGGTCCAGTGTTGAGGCCAAAAGTGTCACAAGAATGATTTCAATTTTTGCATTTTTCCTTTTAGGACCTCTCCCCAGCCATAGTTTACACTGGCGGTACTATTTCTGTTCTTTTTTTCTAATATTAATACATAAGGTTATAATAGGACAGCAATAATTACATTTCTAAGAGCATATCCGATATGAGCATTTTCTAAATATATGAAGAGCTTTCATAACTATTATTTTAATTGATGCGTAATACTCCTTTGTTCTGGCTAGGTATTCCCTATACTGATATTCAAGATGTTAATAGGATGAAATTATGGAAATCCAAAGTTATGAAGACATAACTTTGCAGTGATACTATTTGTTTATCAGATTCCTTTTATTTATGTTTTATTTTTTAATGTTTATTTATTTTTGAGAGACAGAGCATGAGTTGGGGGTGGGGGGTGCAGTGCAGAGAGAGAGGGAGACACAGAATCTGAAGCAGGCTCCAGGCTCTGAGCTGTCAGCACAGAGCCCAACGTGGGGCTTGAATTCAGAAGCCATGAGATCATGACCTGAGCCGAAGTTGGATGCCCAATCGACTGAGCCACCCAGGTGCCCCTATCAGATTCCTTTTAAACAGTACAGTCACCTCATTATCTCCACTTTTACACCCTAATACCCTTCTCCCGCCTTATTGCTTATTTCTTGCAGTCTTAGGAGTCAAAGCCAGGCTTTCCACCTTGGCTCATGCAAATGCATTACCTTTCAAATTTTTTTTTAAAATACACTGCAACAAAATGAAGATAATTTTGACAAAAAATTCTGTAACCCAATTGCCAGGTAAAATGGACATTTGTCTCCTAGGGATAGGTCCCAGCATGAAACTGTAGGTGTCTTTATAAAAGTAATACACTCTCACTTTGATAAATTAAAATTGTACACAAGGTAAAGAGTTGAAAGCCAAAGTCTTCTGGACTTAACTAAGTTTTCTGTGATTTCCGCTAGATCAGGACTCTTACCTCAGTTGCAAAGTCACAAGGATGCTGAGAACTATTAACCTGTCAGCCCTTGGGGCAGCTTCTAGGGCCCGGGACCTGGAGCAGCTTTCTCTGTCATCCCAATGAGCAATACACTCATCATTTTCTGTGGGTAGCATGTTGTGAAAATAGTTCCAGAAAAACCATGACTTCTCATTTCCTCAACATCCTCCTCCTAGGATCCACCTCCCACGGTGTGCCCTTTCTAAAGGCTCACTCAAAATAGGTCCCTGCCCTCTTCCCATTCCACTATCAGAGTCCAAGCCACAGTTCTAGAATTTTCTAGCAGCCCACTTTCCTTGTCTGACTTCTCATTGATCTTCCTTGAGCTCTTTAAGCCCCAAACAAGCCCACTATTCACTGTTTCCCAAATACGGTCCAATCTTTCCTGCCTCCTCTGTCCTTGAGATTCATCACTTGAACCAGAAAACTCAACTCATTTTTGCCTTTCTGTTCAAATGTTCCCTTCCTTTGGGTCACCTTGGCTTTACGTCCTCTGCCCCTCCATCATATTCTTAGTATATCATTCGTAGGATTCACCCACGTAAGAACTCATGCCAGCAGCCCTACATTTCACTCCAGCTCCTTTAGGCCCATCTCTCTGGGACAAAGACCGTGCCTGGCACTGTAGGTGCAGTTGGGTGAGGTAGGATTCAGAGGAGGCCCTGTGCCAATACAAGAAGGGAATCAACATTTTTCTTACCTGAGTGGGAGTGGGGATGTTTATAGTGTTTCTAGAAAGTCCTCAGAGAAGACACGCAACAATGCAGTTTTGAGCCATTATTACAGGACAGTCACTTGGCAGAACTACACACACACACACATACACACACACCCCTTCAGGTCTTACATATTGCTGATAGTTTTCCTCATTCAAATTTGGAAGGAAGTCCTCCTCTTCCTCCAGTTCCAAAGGTGTCTAGTCCTCAGAGCCCAGCACCATTGCTTCTCTCAGCTGGAGATAAAAGCAGAGCTAAGGTAAGTCCCCTTCCGAACGTTCCTTTCTTTACCTCCACGCTACCAATATGCTCCCCTACCCATTGCCAACCCTTCCCTGGTAGGCATCTCCCTTCTTTTCCATGTCCCAGGGGACAGGCTGTGTGGGGATGGGGTGGAGCATCTGGCAGAAAGCAGCCAGGAATTCCACCTTCCTCTACCTTCGACCCCTGTATTCCAGCCATTGTGTGGATGACTGGCTTAATGCAGGTCACATTTGCTAGCTTAAAGTTTTGCCCTCATTACTTGAACTTGATTTGCAAAACTGAATCCCTAAAGTGTTGTAGAGATTAATCCAAATTCTTCCTTCTTTAACCCAGAAGCTGAAGCAGAGAGAGTCAGCAAGAATTAGCCCTTTATTCATCAAGGTGGAGCAGATACCTCTAAACTCATGGGGGCAGGGCCCAGGTCCTTGTTCTCCTGGTGCCCATCACAGAGTCTGGGCCACTGCCACACTTAACTTGGTAATTGTTGATCATTAACTTTAATTGGTTTTTGGTTGAATTTTTACCTGGTTTAGGAGAACTCCCTACTGAGAATCTTAGGATAGCTAGTATTAGATTTCTATCTTTAATCTTTTGGGAGACAAAATCAAATTAAATACATTTTCCCAGTTGGCTTTGGTATTAGAAGATGTTGAGGTTTTACCTTCATAGGTAATTAAAACAATGATAAGGACAAACTTCTGAAAGCATGACTCTCAACCAATAGAAAATTTATCCCAAAGGGCAAACTTAAAAATATTTACCTACTTGATCTGAAATAAGAGTCCATCATATTCCTTGGGACTTTGAACCCAATCCTAGGGAGTTTCTAAAAGATGAGACATTTTTATGTCTTTTAAAATGAAAAATGCCACTCAGGCTATGAGGGATAGTTTTACGATGGGGTGGGGTTCCCACTCACTTGTCTGAGAAGCCCTAAACGTACATACCAAGGAAATATTTGTGCTGTTGCTACCAGAAGTTTGAAATATTTTGTGTGTGTGATTTTCAATATGCAGGAAGGCTCTGTTGATGACCGGTGCTCATCTGCTGCTCTCACACAAGGAGGACCTTATTAGGTCAAAATCTCTGACACTCAGTAAAGGCAGAGAGTCTAAATCCTGCCTTCCTACTTAAAAGCTCCTCCAGGGCAACATGATTCTGTGCACACCCAAATGACGATCAGCCACCATGAATGATGCCATAAATCTGCTTTTATTAAGTTGTCTGGTTGTCCGTGGAGCTTGAAAGTTGGCTGAAGAAAAAGCTTGCTAGATTATTCAGTTTAGAGAGTTCACAACAGAGTCTTTCAAGCTTTGGGCCTCTCCCAGCCTGTGAAGGAATTCCAAAGGAAGACCTTGACATAAACGCAGCTAGTTCATGTCTGGAGGTAAAGGATGGGGAAGAGAGAACAAAAGACGTCTTGGAGTGAGACAGAGTGTCACTGATGCTTTATTTACATGCGTCACCATCTCGTTTACAAACTAGATTACGGCTGTAAATGGAATACACAAGGCAATATCTACAAACACCGAGGAAAGTTAAGTACTGCATCTCTATTTCATTTGGAAAGGGGGAGATTCCCAAATCAAACTGGTTTTGATTTTTGGGAAGAAAGGTGGTAGAGTTAATTCATGGCAACATATGGTTAGACAAAATCCTCAGTAAGAATGCAATATGATAGTGTTCGCTTGGAAAGAAAAATGAGGTGCTTCAAACCAAAGTATCAGCTGCTTGACTCTTAGGTGTTTGAATATGGCCATGCACCATATTTAATTCTAGTCTGAATGGGGAATGAGCAAGAAATTGAAACAGGTAAGACAATTTTACAGATACTGTATACAGATTTTTTTTTCCATTCATGCAACTTTTTTTTCTTAAAAAAGTTAAACATGTGAAGCCAAAACACACAATACATTTTTTTTTTTTTAGTATTAACTCATTTTTCTGGTCCTCCTTCACATCTGTTTACATTTCCCATGTATGTAATGTGCTAGGACAAGTATACGAGAGAAGACTGATTGCCAGGCAATGAGATAATTTCAGAGAAATAAGTGACCAGACATTCAATTTTTTAAAGCAGCCACACAAATAATTCTGGAGTGTGGCAGAGGCCTCAGAACCAATCATTCATCAAAGAAAAGCGCACACAAATAAAACTAAAGAGGAAAATAGTTCATTCATTTAAACTGCATAAAATGTTATCTACTGATGATTTAGATCAAATAGAATATACTCTTCAGTTACTTGGGCATCTGCATGAAGATCTTGTTTGGCAGACATGATTTCACAAGGGCTTCGCTTTACCCTCATCGTGCCCGCTGCCCCCAGTCTTTAGGAGAGGCTGGCTTTTTCGTACCTCTTTGCCAGTGATTGCATTTCTACAAAAAAACTTTGCTAAATTAAAAAATACAATGGTACGCCTAATCTTACAATGTTCCCCAACTACAGCAAGAAAAAGGAAATCAGAGTTAGAGCTATCAGGGTTTGCTTCTGCTTTCAGAGAGAAAGGGTAACATTTGTATTTCCCTTTGCCAGCCCGTGGCATGAGCACGCAAAATAGGACTGGCTGAATGACCGCTTTACTCTTGAAGGTCTTTCCAAGAGATTCAAATGTTCCTTCTTCTTCAAGCGGGGTCCACTGGGTATAGATGAAGTCTGTCCCTACCATCTTTAACAAGATCAGAAGCCACCTGAAATGATACCCTGAGACCTGGCAGAGCTGTCCTGAGCTAGGAGTCATGAGGATCTGACCTCAGGGTGGTGAAGTGACACACGCACACAATACCCAAACTCAATACCAAACACACACACACACAAAGTCCACCTCGTACTACACATGTGTGTGTAATCCTCCCGTTAACAGGAAAGACAAACTTGTGAAATTTTTAGAAAACACGTGTTTCAGCAATCATTATATTGAAGAGGATGCAATAAAGGAAATCAACCTCAGATTCATTCACAGTTAATGGGTACGCTGAACCTGGCAGTCTGTTCTCACACCAGGACAGTGAAGGCTTACGATAAAGCTCTTTTCTGACTTTGGTAAAAGGTATCTGGTTCTGGAGACCTGAAGGGAGAACAGAACCCTAGAGTACATGTCATGTTTTCAACATTAGTTACTCTTCTAATTTCCCATCAGAAAGTGGAAGGCTCCCTAGAGCAGCTTATTTAGAGGCTGAGGACAGCCTGGAATAGTTCTCATCAGGATGCAAACATTACAGCTGCCAGGCCCCCGGAGCCTACTAAGTATTCCACTGAGAGGCTCCAGATCAGAAAGCTTACTGAGAAGGACCCATGACACCCAGAACGCCACATGGTGGGCCTTCCTGAAAGCAATCTCAGTATAGGAAATGGAGGTCAGGTCGCACCTCTGCCCCGTCTGAGCACCTAAGAACCCAGCGAGTCTCAGGGAGCCTGGCCTCCAGGTGGGGGGCCAGCTGGCAGTGGCCATGGCTAAAAGTGCTGCTGTGATCCTGGATAGGCCTAACTGTTCCGCTCTTGCCTGACTCCCACCTGGAACTCATGCTGGCACTGGACTTTGTCCTGATCTCGACTCTCCACAATGCTCTACACGTAGATGCTATTTGCATTATTAAAAAAACAAACAAAAAAACACACAAATTCAAAGCACCCCTTCCCCTCCATATTCCCGACATGTTCTGTGGCAGCCCTGTTCTCATACCTCCTCTGTCCCTCCCTCAGCTGTTTTAGATTAAATTATAATCTGGCTCTAGGCCATTCTGTCAGACATTCTGCCTAAAATCTAACAAACACTGAGAAAAAAGGAGAATAAATGAGATGCCACATATCTGAAAGGAATTCAACATTTTAAAGTTGAAACATATTTGAGGGTTGCTCTTCTTACTGCCAAGGTGGCAATCAGGGTCTATAAAACTGCGAAGGCAAATAGATATTTTTGTTAGTTTACTTTTTTTTTTTTTTTTTTTGAGTTCAGGAGAGAAATTCTCTGGGCTCTCCTGCTGTAAGCCCTCCGGATTTTCCTAGTACCTGATACCCCTATACCTTCGGTCCCCACAGCTGCTGTGGCTGCCTCTAAACTGTATCCCCACCCAGGGCAGCATTTCTTAGAAACCCAGAGAGGTAGCCTTCTTTCACGGATGCTCAACAGTTCCTGCATATAGTAGACTACCAAGGAATCAAGGAAGCGGCTAGCATTATTATAAAGGAATATAGTAAGCAAAAGTCTGTCTCACTGACAAGCAGACCACGTGAATAGAATACATATTTTTAAAAATTATACATACTTTTAAAATGAAGATTACAAATGTGTAGCAGTTTAGAAAAGGCAATATTGCTACAAGTCTACTATAACCACAATTGCACGACAATTTACAGATTCAGTAAAAGGCAGGGTGAAATCAACAGGGCCATCACTCAAACATGACAACCCACGCGAGGCGGGAAAGACGTGTGACAATACGTCAAATGGAACTTTCATTATGCTAGGAGCTGTTATCACCACCAATATCACCCCCAGAGGAATCATAAAGCAAAGGTGCACAAAGGGGCCCCTGGCGGCCGGTGGTAGGTGCAGGGGGTGGGGTGGCACGTCTGTGTTGGTGGAAGGGAGTCGGTGCCCACTAAACAGTGCGAGTGTCAGCGAGAACTCATGCAGGGAGGTCTGTGCTGAAATACTAGCCTGTATTCCTAACGTCCATGCAGAATGTTCCATTTTTGTACTGTACATGATAAAATTTATTTATACATTTATATGCCTAATGCTTTTATGCAAAGAAAAGAGTCTTCATATATCACTTTGGAGAAGTATGCATATGGTGTGCTAATCAGAGCTTCATTACACAGTTTCATATGTACCAAAGGTGTTCCCAACTATTCTGTCTACCAAAGAGGGTAACTAATATCATCACACTTTCCAGGTTAAACAGAAAGCACCTATACAGCACCATAACTTTTTGAAAACAAAACAAAATGAAATCCATAGAAGCAGAAAAGTGGGGAAAAATAAAGTCAAAACCGCCCTATCTTGTACTTTCATTGTGTCACTTGTACAATTACAGTCTAAGCTTTTATATATATATGTGCACGCGTGTGTGTGTATATATATATATACACATATATATACACACACACGTGTGTATATATGTGTGTATATATATATATACACACGAATATATATATAAATCAGTTTGTATGCTATTGCCTCTCACTCATACACGTCTAGTAGATCAGATTATACACAGCAAGGCTGAAAATAATCAAGGGTGTGTATTTTAGGAAAATAGTGACTCCGGTTTGTACTTTTCATGCATTCTTCGCTGTGAGTTCATTTCTTCTGCAAAGCAAACCAGGACTACTTTTTTTTCCTTTTCTCCTTAAAACGAAATCCTCTAGTGGTATTTGGCAACGAGTGGGCAGCTGAGCTGATTTCATTCTTGAAAACATCCTAATTTCTAACCAACATACCATCACTGTTCACTGCATTAGCTGAGGATCATGCCAGGAGACCAAGAGACCCACTGACCTGGCAACTGCAGACTAGGTGCTGGGGGTCTCACCCCCTGAGCACCTGACGCAGAACTAAAACACACTGGGCCGAGTGCCACACTCCACTCGTTTTGCCTGTGCAGGATTCAGTCCTGAACTGGTGTGCACAGCAAACAGTTGTGCCATCGTTTGGCTTTTAGAAAAGGATAGTTTTCTACCAAACAAAAGAAGAAAGAAAATCCCCCTCTGGTTTATGTAATTTGTTAGTTTATGGAGTTCCAAGGGTTTAAATGCTTGTGATGACCAAAGCCAGAACAGTAATTGGTACAACATTTTCCTTCTGGTTTTAAATTTGCCAGGGGAAGGATGATTAACATTTTAACATAAAAATACTGCAAGTTAATGCATGTGAAAAACTCAGAAAGTCAAAGGAAAACAAACACAAAAACAACACTTAAAACATCCCATAAACCATCGTGATATGAATACACCACAGAATTGCCAACAGGAGCTCACGGTGTGCTCTGAACGAGGGTGGGTGGTGCTGACAGGATGCTGTCCTTTGCTGGCAGGTGGCTCATCACCCCGTACAAGGAAGATTTTGCATACTTTATATATAGAGAGTTCTGTTCCAAGAGTAAGTGCTTCACCCGGGGTAAGGGGCCATTAACAGTCTCTGCTGGGTTAGGAAAATGGTGCGGGATTCACAAAGGTGTTAAGCTGTAAACGGTATCACTGTCCACTTGCTGAGAGCAGATTTGGCAAAGGGTTTTCTCTGTAGGTCTTGTGTCAGTTTGAGGGTCTGCAGAAGGAGAAAAGAAAACCAGAGGTGATTAGGAACATGCAAACAGCAATCGTAGGCACCTCAGGGTCACACTTCACCAGCCTCCTGTCCCCTCACCTCACCTCCAAGCTAACAGTACTCATAGTAAAGCTGTTTTGCTACACTAGGTTCAGAGGTCTGAAAACCCAGGATAAAGCATGGAGACTACTTACCTCACTTCTGGGCTTCATTACAAGATGCTCTCAAGTTGAAAAAGCCTAGAGGAAACGAGGCCATCCATTTCGGGAGGTTAACAAAGAAAGGTGGTGTTTCAGTAGGCCTTTTTAAGATAGATAAGTCCAGGGTACAGATGGGGTTTTGCTCTCAACTTCAGATTGAGAGATGTCCTGGGACATGGACCTTTCATGCTAAAACCATAAAAAGTGGTCACCCTAAGCAGACCAGCGGTGCTTTTCTGGTTCTCTCTCACTGGCTATATGGACTCACCGGCCTTGTTTACCATCCAATATCAGGGGGAGTTGAAATGGCCACTTTCCACAAAGGTTTAATCAGTCTGTACTGCTGGACAGAGATTATCTTGACTTCGCTCACCATGAAAGGAGTAAGTGATCTCTAAGTGGGCTGTCTTAGGAATTTTTTTTTATATTAAAAATCTGCAGAGAAAACAATTATAGAACACACACATATACGGCCAAAAAGCCTTCTCACAAAACATCCCTTTAGCAGTTAACAACTTATTATTATTTTGCCTCCAACAGTCTTCAATGGTGACGCACAAGAGAGGTCCTCTCAGAGCATCTGAATTTACAGTCTTATCAGACTTCATGTGACCCCTGAGCCCAGAAAAGTTAAAGGATTAAAAAAAAGTGTACTCATAGAGATGTAGCTAAAGGAATCGACAAGGCTGACCTCAAGACCTAAGACCTTTTGTTTATGGAGACAGCGTCAGCTGTCGTGGTAGGGAAAAATGGCTCTCAGCTGAGAAATGGATAGAAAAGTGGTAGTAAAGCAACAGGAACTCACGATCTTCTCATCCGAGAAGGCAAGCAAGTCACGAAATATGCACCAGTATGCTCACACATTGCAGACATCTACTTCTCCCCTCTTTAGAACAGATATTATACTAGGTTCATTTGGAATTTTCACAAATGTACTTATGACTTCAGTCTCTTCTGTGGCTGGACTGGCTGGCAATCTTACCTTTCACTACCAATATTCAGAGAGACAGCAGGGCCTAGTGTTTATGATGTTACATACCTATGGTCACAGTTACCCTTGTTATAGCTCCAAACAGAAGTACTTAGGTTGTCTTATCGGAGGCAGTGACAAGAACGAAGGGAAAAAAAGGCCCCCTTTCCCCACCCAGCCAGCTTCCCTGGCTGATGGATTTTTTTGCTTTGTAAAGGTACTAGACAATATTATCCCAGACTTGTTGATTTCACAACATTAAAAAAACTAAAAGGGGGGCACCTGGCTGGCTCAGTCAGTAGAGCATGTGACTCTAGATCTTGAGGTTGTGAGTTCGAGTCCCATGTTGGGTGTAGAGATTACTTAAAAAAAAAAAAAAAAAAAGCTAAAAACAGATACCAGATCTAAGTATCTGTGAGGAATTTAGCCATCTAGGGTGAGCCAGTGCAATTCTAGCTACTCTGCCTGGGACCACTGAGGCGTGAATGGACAGAGGTACAGACAATATTCTTTGGAAGGGTATTTGGTTTCTTCCTTCAAATAACACTTAATAAACCACAGTCTAACATCACTATGCAATTAGTTATCAGGGGACTACGGTCCCCAGGTGCCAAGGGAGAAGTTGTAAAGCATTACCTAATTCAGACCCCATCCTGGTTCCCTCCGGTGTTAATTATTCAGCCATGGAAACCAGTGCATACTGGGAAGGTGACATAATTCATTCCCCAAGTACAGAGGCAGAGCATGCAACTTGCTCTCATGCTGGAGCTGGGTCAGTGTAGGAGGGAAGAGGGCACCTATAACCCTCAACATGGCATCATGCTAAGCAGAACAGGGCATCAGCCCTGAAACCAGGGGCAGGAGGCCCACACTGGGCAGTCTAGAGCAACAACCCACGACAATCCCCAGGCCAAATACACATTCCGTCATCACAAAGCCCAGAATCTTCTGGGAACAGTTATCATTAAAATGGCAATGTACTGATCAGAACTCTTTCCATTTCTGCAGAATGGGTTGGGGCCCCCAGTGGCACTAAGTCCTGGTGCTCCCTGGGGGTCTCTCAGGCAATGCCTCCCAATCTGCTCAGGAAACCCCCTGTGCTTAAAAGAGAAGCCAGGAGAGGAGAGGCCCAGGTTTAGAAGAAGTTCTCACAAGGACAAATGTAATAAAGAAATTTCACTCCACAGGACATAAAGGTGACTCTTCTCTGCAATAGAAAGCAAAGAGATTGTAAAATATTTTGAAAACATAAAGAAATCAGATAAATGTTGAACAGAAATACAAGCATTCTTCTAAAAGGGACACCAAATCACCATTCACTAGGAAGACCCTATGATTAAAAATAGTCACAAAGAACACAGCTCCTTATCTGCCTTAGATTTTTAGCTGTTCTTTAGTGGCTCACTGTTTGCACATATTTATCTGACTCTATCAATGACCGAAAAAATAAATGAAGCACTTTAAATGATGACACCAGCTCCCGAGCTGGGAATTTAATGATGCATAGGTTGGGTACAAGTTTGGTAGGTTTCAATGAAGCTCCCCCATTCTTACATTGTTTAAAGTAAGACGTTTAAGTGAACTAAGGTTTAAGTATGCTGATGCTAAGTTTAAAAACACATCAGATTAAGCGAAACTTTTGGAAGGAAAAGGAAGCATACAGCTGAAGAGAACTGCAGCTATCATTTTGCAGTTACTAGGCAAAGGGCCAACTAAGAATAAATATGAAAATGTTGTCCTAAAAGAAAAGAAAATGTTGCTCTGTCCCATCAGTGACTTTAATAAGGAGAAGGTCCCCTCTCTCCCCTCTCCCTGCCCAGTAAGTTTGAAATCAGGCTGTTAATGCAAGGAAAATGAAATGGAGAAGCCAAATGATGAGACTGGTTCTAAAAATATCTATGGATGCTGTCATCTGGTCTCTGGTGAGAGTAAGTCCCTCTATAATCTTGGCATCTGTAGGGAAGACAAGTTTCTGCCTAATTATCACCACTAAATCACATGATGTTCTAAGAAAGGGCAACGCCTCCAAAAAACTCTACACAAAACATAACAACCCCAATCAACTTTAATCTGGAAATAAAACATAAAAGTCCCTACTGCTGTCCTCCCACAACATAACTCCACTGTGACAAATTTGGATTTCTCAGTAGTGTTTTCATCTTTTTGGCAGAGAGGAAAGGAATAGGACCCCAATACCAAATCCGACATGGAAGGAAAACGAGCCAGTAGCATGCAGCTCGCACACCCACAAATCCGGGAAGGTTATCCACTGCTTTCCTAGCTAAAACGCAAGATGTTTGGAGGAAGTCTGCCTGGAAAACACAAAGTGAAACACCACTCTCCCCACTCTTTAAACATAAACTTAATTTAAGCCAAACCTGCAACCCCCAGGATAAGCTGGGGATTAAATATGGAATATTTAGGACAGAGAAGGAAATGAATCAATGCTCACTCGATCTGACAAGGAAACCTCATGTGGCGTTCAGAGAACAGGTGAGGGCTTCAGACTATCTGAATGTTTCCACTTGTGAGGAGGGAACAAAGAAATGCCTGCCTGTCACCATCTCTGCTTTGTCCCCAGAGGGATCTCCAGGACACCAAATCCATCATGAGCCACAACCATCTGCCACCATCCACTGAGGCTTTTGTAGCTCGTGTCACCCCTGGAAAAACAGCATTTCTCTGCGTCTTGGGCTAGGCAGCCACGTCTCATTTGGGAGTGCCAAAATGGCAGCAGATCCCTTGGAGCCCATCCTCACAGCCCAAACGTGGAGCAGCTCAAGAACACATTTGATGGACCCAACACTCTGGTTTAATTTGGTTATTTTTCAATATCTTCCAGGTTCGAGTGGGAGATGAAGATGACTTATGGAAGCACCTGAGAGCCAGCCTGGTGGTCACCTGTGATAGCAGGGACCTGGCAGATTACAACCCAGCCGTCTGCCTGTGATGCTGGCCAAATCATGGCGTCCTCCACGACTGCCAGGGAAGAGGAATTAGGAGGTGCAGCTCTACAAAAATACATTTTGACAAATGATGTCAACTTGCCACTTTTGACATTGAATAATTTATGAGAGAAACAGAACAGGTATGGAAGTTTTGGTCAGGCTAGAGGCCAAATTTGTATTGTTTGAGGAGCCTCACTTAAGGAAAGTCAAGTTTCTAGGAAATATGGCCTATAGGCTGATGCTTTTTAATGGGCAAGTAAATATTTATAGAGAAGGTAGGGATGTCATAGGAAAGCTTACCATAAGAAGCTTTTTATGGCAAAGGTAACACTGGAAAGACACTCAGCTACCCATGCTATTCCCAAAAAAAAAAAAAAAAAAAAAAAAGTTCAGTTTGTATAAAAGCTTGACCTGTGTGAGCACTCCTTTCTGCTACATCCCAGTAATTCCTGGGTTCTTCAAGGGGGCAGGTGAAGCCTGTCTGTGAAGGTTGGTGAGAGTCCGCTGACAAGCCTTTCCCTCCAGGACACTTCAAAATCTGGACCTAGTGTGGACTGCCCTCCACGCAGCCTTTATGCTGTACTGATAAACCACTGAAGAAACGGGAGAAGGAACCACAATCCTAGTGTGTCACAGCTGAGGGATGAAGGCAGGGCTGACCTGCAGAGAGGCACTGACTGTCCTGTGGCTTAAACTGCAGGGATTGTTGATGGTTAATATACGTTTCACTGAAGAATGTCCTATCTCTGTCTTTATATTGGGCAGAGGTTATGTTAGCCAATAGGCTTTATGCCTCCAGGGTCGAATATGGTGATTACCATGGCAGAAATAGGATACATATTAATTTACCATTGACAGCAAAGTTGTAGAGATTTCATATTTTCTTAAGAGTCTTAGATTTTCAAACCACATAGCATAGCATGTAAAATTTGTATTACATCTTTTAAAGAATCGTTTTAAAGGCAAAAGCCTTTAAGTGATGTTTAGACCTTTTTGGACTCATGGTTATGTAACCTTAATTATAATATCCCCAAAACTTAGCTGGCAGAGACCTGTGGGCTCAGGCTCCACTGCCCTCACCTAGGCTCTGTTTCCCACTACTGCTGATGGGTTCAAACCCTCCTCACCCGATGGTCAGGTTCAATCACACTTTGCCTGGTTTGCTTCCCCCACACAGGTGAATCAACCCCTGTGTCGAGAGGAGTCCTCCAGCCCCACCTTCCCCAGGCTGTTCACTACTAAACTCCTAAGCCACTCACCTGGCACTTAATCACATAGTGCTCAGATGGTTACTTTTTTAGACCTTGAACTCCCAATATGCTGAATTCCTTGAAAGCAGAGCAAAACCCCCAAATCGAACACTTATGGAGCACCTATTATTTTAAAAGCAGTATCTTAGACATGGTATTTGCCCTAAAGAAGCATAATATATAAAATTTTCTTGATGTCCTAAGTAGACTGGAAAGTTGAAATATAGAATAGGCACAAAATAAATGTTGGCTGAAGAAATGAATGAACATCCTCCTGGAATAGCCCTCTCTTCCCCTCTGCCAATTCAAATACTTAGCAGCCTTTAAATGCTACAAGCTTCCATGAGGCATTTTAAACCTACTCACATTTGCTCAGACTTAATCTTATTTCAGGCAGAACCTACTGCTTGTGGGACAAAACATAGAATTTTAATGTCCTTTTCTGGGGAGGATGACTTCTGATTAACTTTCTAAACCCTATGTTTCTTATGACCTAAGGATCAATACAAGGCACACTTTTAACATTCAACTAATTTAACAACAATTGAAAAACCTAAAATAATAGGGGTGCCTGGGTGGCTTCATCAGTTAAGCGTCTGACTTTGGCTCAGGTTATGATCTCACGGTTCATGAGTTCGAGCCCTGCGTCAGGCTCTTTGCTTACAGTTCAGAGTCTGGAGCCTGCTTCGGATCCTGTGTCTCCCTCTCTCTCTGCCCCTTCTCCCCCTCACTCTCTCTTTGCCTCAAAAATAAATATTAAAAAAATTTTTTTTATTTAAAATAGTATTTAATTTTTACCTCCTCCCATCTTTTCTGTACATCCTACCATACACATCCTTTATTACCAGCCTCCAAATTAACATCTTCCTACTCTTTCAACTTGCTATCAGTGCTTTAGTGATTCACCACTTACAAACAAGAGGGAACTGTCATCCAGGAAGAAACGCCTAGAGCCATAAACCAGGAGCTGAACACCACGTGTTTATGTTTGCCTGTGTGACTTCACTGCATTTAGGCGCTGGGGGTGGGGATAGTTGCAGGGGGAGGGGTGCAGCCATCCCTTCAGTCTGGGGCACACTAGATCCCTGGGACTTGGGACTGCAAATGTAGGTCTAGTGTGCCAGCCCATCTAAGGGTTCCACAACTAGGTACTGAAGAGAGCCGTCTCCAAAGTCCTCTTTTCCTGCTTTAGATATACAAAGTTTTTAAGATAATCTAATTTTTCCAAAAGTGATTCTGAAACTGAAAACACAAAACGAGCTATTTTAGTTCCACAAATAGTCCACCTGTAAGGTATGACAGGACATGCAGGTGACACAGGTGGTGGCCAAGAAGCAACAATTATACCAGCACAACAGAAGAAGGAAACCAAGAAGGGAACTGAAAGGAAGGTCTCAAGGGTGGCTCTGAGATTAATAGAGACAAAGGACCATCCTAAGGTCAATAGTCTGGCCAGGAGTGTAGACTCCAGGAGTGAGGCAAATCCACACGTTGTGCGGCATGGGTGGCTCTCCTCTCCCTATGCAGCCTACTAAGTGCCTGCAGCTCCCTTCCACAGGGCCCCCCAGCCAGCAGGCAGCCTGGATTGAGTGGGGCTGGACACAGAGTGCTTTGGCTTGAGGCATTCAGGCAGTGGGAAAGGGATGACTTATAACAGGTCTACCAGTCAACACATATTTTCTGATCACTTACAGATATGTTGGGCTGTACTGCTTCGTGATCATTTCTGAACATAAAATGACCAATGGAAGTTCCAAATAATTACAATGGCACATACACATGGAAACCCACTGGAAATTAATTTAAAATTTCAACCTCAGAACCTCTGGCCTTCTCTTCTTGGCTGTTAAATTCCCTTAGGGAGTCAAATCAAACACTCCACACAGACATGAATACTTTAAAAAAAAGAAAATCTTAACTATCCAGACTTTTCTTTCATCAGAGAGAAATACACAGAGGAGGGAGGGGAAGGGGGAGAGAGAGAGAGAAGACATACTGATATACAAACCTTCAATCAAACCAACACTGGCAATTAACGTTTTATCCTTCAGAAACAGTGGAATTACTTTCTGAGGCTTCCATGACCAAATAATTCTCATCGTTTAATAAATGAATGTCATAGATTTTTAGCAAAAAAGAGGTTATTAAAAAAACAGAAAACCTAGAATTACAGAGTGCAGTCCCATCTATTACTGGGAAGAGAAACAAAACACAGCACCTGCACCCAAGTGCACAGCGGTTCTTTAGGGAGTAGTGTGCTTCAGTTCCAGTCTTGGTCCTGCTTCTTTGGGAGGAAAGCTCCCGGGTAAGAACAGCCCATTTTCTCTGGGTTTTCACTGGAAGAGATGGTAAGGGCACAGCGACCACATTTTCGGAATCCCAAATTGTGTCACATCAGCCAATAGGGGGTAAACCGCCAGCCCCGGGGGGGGGGGGTCTATGGCCCGACTTCTGCCAGCACCAAGTTATTTATTGTGGGGCAACCTTGGGGATTTCGGCTCTCAAGACAGCCCTAGGAGGGCTGGAACAGCTCATTATTTCTCTGCATGGCTTGGGATGGGCTGGCAGTGGGAGGGGGATGATCAGATTTCCAGGCTCCCTACCAGCAGGAAGAGGTCACACTGAGGGAGCAGAGAAGGGGGAAGGCGAGGCTTCTCCCTCAGCAGAGCGCTACCAGCCTTTTGGATACTGATTGGCACCCAAGGAAAGCCAGGATTTCTCAGACAATCCTTTAAAGATGCTAAGGGAGCATTTTAGGTACCACATACAAACCTTCTCATTCCATCTGCATCAGAAGCTCCCTAACAGAGGGCTGTTAGTGAAACAATAGCTTCTCTCACAGGCACCTCCAAATTGGTAGGTGGGACTTCTAGGGAAAAATCACCAAAAAGGTTCACCCAACAGGCAACTGCTATACCTTTTTAATAAGAAAATGGACTGGTTCTAGTTTATTGAGGAATGTACTCATTCTTTCTGCCAACAGTGTAACACTGGCTTGCTTGGCTGGCTCCTTTATTTTGTATTAACCTCTGGAGCCATTTTAAGTAACAATAAATATTAAATAACTTTTTAAAAAGTTGCCAAAGGACATTAGCCCATGCAAGAGCTCTGTGGGATAGGTTTACATTTTAACCTCGGGTCACAGATAAGCAGCGGAGGGACTTGACTCAATGACATATAGCCATGAAAATGGAAGCCTGCTACAAATCCCACAGCCCCTCTGCCGTACCACACAGACAATACTTAACTTGGACTGGGTTGTAGGGAGGCTTTTTAAATCCACAGTTCCCATCACAACAGAACTCCAGGGACAGTGAGCTGAAGTGGGTAGCTGGCTCATGTCTTTAGGGGTTTTCTTAGAACATTGGTCCTGGTTTCTTGAAGAAAAAGGATTTGACTCAAAATATCAAATGAATTTATGAAACACTGCAATCCTATCTACAAGGCTCATAACATATTAAAAAGTCTCTGAGAGAAGAACAGATATCATATGTTTTCACTCATATGTGGATCTTGAGAAACTTAACAGAAGTCTGTGGGGGAAGGGAAGGGGAAAAAATAGTTACAAACAGAGAGGGAGGGAGGCAAACCACAAGAGAATCTTAAATAGGGAGAACAGAGGGTTGATGGGGAGTTGGGGGAGAAGGGAAAATGGGTGATGGGCATTGAGGAGGGCACTTGTTGGCATGAGCACGGTACGTAAGTCAATTTGACAATAAATTGTATTTTTTAAAAAAGGCTCTGAGAAACCCTGCTGGAAACATCGAAACATCCCTATTTCACTGTTTAACATGGTAGTCCTCAAATTTGACCACAGAATGCATTTTCTACATAATACCCAGGAATACCTTGAGGATCTGTATTCTGTGAAACACTTTGAGAAACACTCATTTACAGGATCTCTAAATATCAGAAGTATTACTAGTTTTCATACCAAAAAATGTTTTTAAACAAATTTTATTTTTTTTTACCATTTCTAAAAGCTTATTTATTTTATTTGGGGGCGGGGGGAGGGAAGGGCCAGAGGATCTGAAGCGGGCTCCGTGCTGACAGCAGAGAGCCCGATGCAGGGCTCAAACTCATGAACCACAAAATTATGACCTGAGCCGAAGTTGGACACTTAACCAAATGAGCCACCCAGGCTCCCTTCAAAACAAAATTTTAACTCATTTTAGTTTTTGGAACTTCAAAACAATTTGGAAGATGGGGGAAAGTAATGTTTTTTAAATCAAATGAACACATTAATAAAACCAGGGTGAAGTGGGGGATGCCTCTTACAAAGTGGGGATTCTCCACCTTGGAATGAAAATCTAGCATTAAAGCATGCATCTCCAAGTCGGAAAGAGCAAGCAGTCAGCAAACATCCTTCTCCCCGCCCCAGGAACAAGGCAGCCCCCTGGCCAATCTCTCCAGTGATAGCACAGAAGTAGATCCCGTCAAGGTCCTTTCTCCAGTTTCCATACAGAAAGGGAAGCCTTATGAGAAGCATATGTGGCACCTGGGGGAAGACTGTACTTGAGAAGATGTTATTTTTTTAATTTATGTATTTTGAGAGAGAGAGAGAGAGTATGAATCTCAAGCAAGTTCTGTGCTGTCAGCGTAGAGTCCAACGTAGGACTCAATCCCACAAACCATGAGATCATGACCTGAGCCGAAATCAAGAGACAGATGTTAAACCGACTGAGTCACCCAGGCACCCTGAAACTTTATTTATAAGATGTTGAGTATTGAGCATTATGAACCCTGGAAAAAGAAGCATTTAGTGGGAGCTTAAAGTTTACAAGAATTTCCAGTAGTAATTCAGGTGATTTTCACCCCATTTATTCATGCTCCACATAAGCTCTGTGGCCAAAGAGACCGTCCAGAAAGCCATTTATAAATGTAACTGCTTAAAGTGAGAGTCATTCAGGCTCTGTCCCTTTGCCCAGGAAGAGCAGCCTCAGTGCTGGGTATCACAGCTTGCCAGAGAAAAGAATGTATGTAAGGAGTATACCAGCCTCTGCACAGAAAACCCCTTTTCACAGCTATGTCAATTTTCCTTTACTGTTGTCAACACTAAAAGGATCCAGACAGCCATTCTCTCAATGAATGACAGTTCAGACTGCAGGCTCTTTTAAAGGTAAGAATAAAGATCCCTGCAGATGAAGAATTCTTGAGGCTGGCATATTGTAACCAAAGAGTAGACTACAGTCACAAGTGCAAGTAAATATTCTCCATGCAATACCTACAGATTCATATTTATCATACATTATACTGCCTAACACAGAAATATCTACATCAAGAAAAAGATCATGACATAAATAGCCCACATTGTCTGTATTTGGTCAGAATTAGTTCTATTCCCCAACATGAATATGTAACAGATCACAGCATTCAAATATTAGTTCAACAAGTATCAAAGATTTGCTCCTTTTGGAAAGCAGCCTAAATATAAATTCTAAATGGCCTCCAGCACTAGATCCTGCTGTTTTCACACTAGTATACCACTGTTTCTTTTTAGTTCTGGATCATCACGTATCTCTTACTAGGGCCACTTCGTGGAAAGAATATTACAATGCTGAAACATTCTTTCTTGATGTTTTCCGTTCTTTATCTCCAAGTAGTTTAAAACTAAATACTGGGCTGTTCCCTAATGGGGTCTCCAAACGTCAAAAGGTGAAGATGAATGAAGGAGCTTGTGAACTTAGGCATCTTTTGACCTCAAAACTACAGTGAGGTCAAGGCTGCTTTCCCACTGAGAGGAGACCCACGTCAGATACAGGAGGGCTCCGGGGAAGCTCAGCGTTGCAACCACCACACTAGCTCACAGACAACTCCACTGCCAATTTCAAAGTATGTGCACCATGCTTTATAGAGAAGAAAGTGCCCTTCACATCCCAGTAGCTGGCACTCGTAAAAAGGTATGGTTCTTTTTTCTTTTCCAGATAGACCCACAGGTCAAAGGATTTTACACATAGTCTAGGATGAATGACGTGTGTGTGAAACACCCAGCCCTCCAGAGAAGCACCTCTCCACGGCTCTCCAGAAGGACTGTCAACTGGACAGAGCCGTTCCGTTTACTCCACAACTGCAATTTAGGGCCACGTGACCCTCAGTTTAGGCAGGAAAGGAGTTTGGAGAATACCATGGCGACTTGTTTTAAAAAAAAAAAAAAAAAAAAGCCAAACCAAGAAAGCTAGTCTAGAACAACTCTTGGGAAGCTGGGGTACTTCATTTGGGAGAAGAGAGGTCTGAGGTTGTGACTTCAGGCCTGTTCTGTGAATTTAAGAGTCTTCAATAAAGTGATAGACACAAGGTAAGTTTAAAGGTAAATATACTTCAGGTCACATGTGCTCCTGGCAGTTTAGAAGAACAATTCATTCCAAAGCAATATGGAAATCCTACACCTAGAAACCAGACTCCCTCAAAGATCCCATCGTCTTTAGGATGCTTTTTTTCTTGCTCTGATCACATTGAGCTAGTTTACTTTCAGGACATTTTTGATGGCTTTTCATTTTTAAATGAAGAAATATCTTCTCAAAAGAACCTCCCCAAAATGTTGTGAGAAAAAGGTGACTAAACGATCCTAAAGCTCCATTAGGGCATAACAATAAAATGCATTATCCCAAAAGTGGTTATTTATTATTCAAATAATAATTCATTAAACATGTTTTTAAAATGCAAGTATTTAAATCTCCCTTAAAATATTTTTATACAATCTTTTAGAATTATATATATACAAGAAAGGTCTGCTATTCAACTAAAAAGAAAACCTATACTTGAAAAATTACACAAAAATTGATACTACATTTTCTCCTGAACTCTTTTCAACAAATTAGAAAGTGGGTCTCCTTTACAACTCTACCAAAATTAAAATTTACTTGTGTCATTAGAAGCCACAATCACATTCCACTTCTTAAAGGAAAACAAACTATCTATTCTTCTAAAAGCCAAATGTCTCTATTTCTCAAGGCAAAATCTTCACAGTCTGAGTTCTGGTACTGAACTGGCTGGCATGCAAGTGTGTCACCCTATTTAGCTTCCATTACAGTCTTTTTACCATCTCAAGGGCTATTAAATGACTGAAAACAGATGTCTGAGTCCCATTAGGGGCCCGCTTATGCCTGGGAAAGCTGAGAAGCTGCAGCACCGCAACACTCTTGACACTCCCCTTTCTACAACTACCCCGTGAGTTGCAGTGAGTTCACCATAGGGGACCCTTGTAATTCCTTCACCAGGGCAGAGGGTTAAACAAGGCTCCGGGTTTTTATGGCTTTGAATCGCATTTCCCTTTTACACCATTTAAAGAAGGGTGTAAGGAGCTTACTGAGGTTTTTTAAAAAGAGGAGCTGGGGCACCGAACAGACAGAGCTCTTGAACATGGGGTAGGGTCTGGAGGCACAAACCTGTCAGCAGAATACCCCAGTGCTCATGTTACTTCTTAAGGAGAGTTTCGGGGCAAGCTTGTGTATTTCTGCTATGCTGGCTTCAGTTCAGAACACTTCCTATTTTTTCCTACTTAGAGAAAATTAGGGAAAACTATCATGGTTCAAGCCATTCAGGAAATATGGATTTTGGGTCCAGCTGTGTGACCTTCAGCAAACTACTTAGCCTTTCTGGGCTCTGTGCTTACTCTTCTATCAATCAGTATGCTTACCTAATTACACCATACATATTTTAGCCCACTGCAGTTTTACAAGCACTTCCATATACTTCAGTGCATTTGATGCTTAGAATAACCCTGTGAGAGGTAACAAAGGGGCTATTCTACTCATTTTTATAAGAGTGGAAATTGAGGCTCAGAAGCTAAGTGGCACATCCCTGATAGTGGCCAGAAACTAGCAGAAGTGAAACTAAACCCTTGATTTCTGATTTTAATAAAATGCTTTTCTTACCACATCATGTTATATGATCCTTCTGGCTCCAACAGTATTAAAATGCCACAATTTAAAAAAATCTCTTCCCCCTTTCGCAACTCACGTCACTGTTAGGAACCTGACCTCACTTACACGTTGAGGAACAAGAAGCACATGACCAAGTGGTCTCTTTCTCATTCACACAAAAACGGTTTTCAATGTAATCTTTTGCTCTCTAAATGCTTGTATGCTGAACGCTAACTCATAAACATGATTAGTCCTATGGTGAAGAATCTAACAGATGTTGTTTTTTTTAATTTTTTTTTAATGTTTATTTTTGAGAGAGACAGAGTGCAAACAGGGGAGGGGCAGAGAGAGAGAGGGAGACACAGAATCGGAAGCAGGCTCCAGGCTCTGAGCTGTCAGCACAGAGCCCGACGTGGGGCTCGAACTCACAGACCTCAGTGAGATCATGACCTGAGCTGAAGTCAGATGCTTAACCGACTGAGCCACCCAGGCGCCCCTAACAGATCTTGCTTTTGGTGGAAATACTCATGTATGAAAGAGTCCAGAATATATATTCTACAGTTAAATTAGAAGTACCTGTGAATTGTTACTTTACTGGAAAAAGATGAAGAAACCATAACATGGAAGATCGACAAAGGTGGTGTTGGACCTGAGCATCTAAGAATGTCTTCTGGCTGGGTCCTTAACCTTGAAGTTTGTGTGACCTAAGGTCTCCCTTCCTCCCCCCTTTCCATTCTATCCTCATCCATCCATCAAGTAGGGAGACCTGTATCATAGGTAAGCGAGGATGACTAGATACAAAAAAAGAAAAAAAGAATAGAATGAAATATCTGAATATGTGTATGTTCTTTTTACTGGCAGTAAAATTCCTGAGCTGTCAGCAAACTGCAGAGAGGGGCACCTGATGGCCCTGTCTGACTTGGAGATGAACAGGTTGGGAGCCATGTACTGTGTACCACCGCTCCATGGTTCTCGATTTCTCAATGTGGAGTAAAGTTCAAAGTAAATAAAAGTCAGCCTCCCCCCAATTAACCACACTTTGTTATTAAATGCCATAGCATTGGGCACTGACCTGCTTTGCCCACTTCCCCTTTCCTCAGTGATCCTTCAGCCTGGCACCCAGCTCTGAGATGAGGCCTGCTTAGCACCAGTGAAGTTCCCCACGTTCAAACCAACAACATTCTGTGTGGAGATGAGGGAATCAAAATTAAAATCCAACCCATCGGCATCCATGAGTTCACTACGGATAATGGACTCCATGTCGCACTCCAAGCTCCCATTGAACATGTCCAGGTCCAAGTCGCTGGGGAACTTCTCGTGGCCCACGACGGGAAGGTTTGCACTAGCTGAGTACAAGGAGGAGCCTGAGAGAGAGTCCGAGAGGGTTTGCATAGACTGGCTGACAGGAGATTGTTGCTGGTGTTTGACTGACCCAAGGCTGCTGGAGTCGCTCAAGCCCATGTTGCTGACAGAATTCGACAAGGCACGGCTGCCACCGAGAGCGCCCTGGGTTTGGTGCTGGTGGTGGAGCAAGTTCTGATTGACCAAACTCCCCTGGTTAGGCTGGGCAGCAAAGGACATCATTGGGTCATTTCGAAGCATCACGTTCCGGCGGGAGTTCTGGGCAGACACAGCGGTGCTGGCCTGAGACATCAAGGGGTCTGACTGGGTCATCATGACATCGCTGTGGCTGAGTGAGTCTGAAGTGAGCAGGTCCTGGAGTGTCTGGTTGCCATAGTGTGACATGGAAGAGAAGGTAGCTGGCTTGTTCTCTTGGATGGTCTGCATGGGAGACTGGCGCAGGGAATTCAGAGATGAGGGTCCAAACACCGTGCTATTGAAGGAGCTGGTTGGAGAGCCCAGGGCAGAGCCCTTGGCGGTGTATGGGAAGCTAGAGCTCCGCTGCATGAGCCCTCCGGTGGGCGATGGCTGGGACGATGGGAGTGTGATGTTATCCAGCAGGTCATCCATGAGGTTGTCAGAGAGCCCATCATTCAGATTCATGGTGCCTGCCATGTCGGTCAGCCGTGGTAGCTCCACGGTGCATGGCTTACTTACAGAGGGTGACAGGCTAGCTGAGCTGCTGTAGAGCATGGGGGAGAGCGGTGCATCATCATCCTGGACGTCATCCAACTCCGTGCTTGCCAAGATGGGTGACAGGCGGCCACTGACCGTGCTGGCATTGGAATTAGTGCGTGAGCGGAAGTCGGTCCACGCATCCAGCTCGTCACTGCTGCGTGACGTGGGGCTGCCAGGCCACTTGGAAAGCTGGGAGGGACTGTCATCTGCTGACTCGGGGGCTGTCTGCAGGGCTGCCTTCTTCTTGGCTGCACGGCCACGACTCTTGGTATACTTGTTGCTGTTGTCCATGGAGACAGCCCGCCGTCGGGGTGCCTTCCCGCTCTTCCCCCCATCAGGGTTGATGATCCACCAAGAGCTCTTGCCAGTCCCCTCATTTTGGACCCGCATGAAACGGCTGTGCAGTGACAGGTTGTGCCGGATAGAGTTCTGTAGAGAGAATGGAAAATGCAGAATATGAGACAAAATGGACCAAAACTAAGCAGCCAGAAGTAGTTAATCAGACTTATTTTTGAAAGCCTCCTTAGTTTTTGGAGGATTAAAAAGGAAAAAAAAAAAAGATAAACATTTGTATGATATGCTCCCCACCCAGCTCGGAACAATGACAACATTGTAAATGGCCAATTGTGGTATTTAGGAGGTGGGAGATGGTTTCATATCCAGGAGATGCTGGAAATGTACATGCTCAATGACATTGTTTTCCCCAAATTCCTAAGTTTTGTTGTCCTTTTCTAGAATACTATTTCCTACACTAAAGTTCACACTTATATAATTTTATTACCACAGCACTCTTCCATTTTGCAACAAACCTCCTTGGCTCTCTAAGGGTAATTAATCACTCAAGGGGCTACTCTATTTTCTTATGGTTCCCTCCTCCACTAGCATAAAGGCAGCATCTACCTTTTCTTAATCACTACTATAAACTCAACTGGTGTGAATTGTTACCTATCCTTTCTATAACTCCATCTCTTCCTGCCATAATTTCATACCTGTCTGCCAGGTATAAGAAAAAAAAATGGTGGGGTGCTTGTGTGGCTCAGTGGGTTAAGCATCCAACTCTTGATTTCAGCTCAGGTCATGATCTCATGGTTCATGAGATCGAGCTCCATGTCAGGCTCTGAGCTGACGGTGTGGAGCCCGCTTGGGATTCTCTCTCTCTCTCTTCCTCTCCCTCTGCCCCTTCTGTGCTCACACTCTCGTTCTCTCTCAAAATAAACATTAAAACAAAAAAAAAGAAGAAAATGTCAGAGTAAAATTTGCTGAGTTGACAGAAATAGGCAAGTTGCCCATTCAGAACAATTTTAAGTAATTTATATAGATATTTCCCTTCCAGGCAATGCAGTCTGAGCATAGTAACTTCCTTCCAAAGAGTTCAGTCTGGAAAGGAGGGAAAAAGTAACTTGACAGTAGAGAAACAAACACTATCTCAGGTGATCGAGGTCAACATCAATAGGGCTAAGTCATGTTGATAATATGTACTCTTGATCTGATACGATGAAAATGGCACCCTCTTTTGTAGTCTTCCTTCTAAAAACCGTCACCCCAGTCTAACTATGAGAAAAACATCAGACAAATACTAATTAAGGGGCATTTAAAAAATGTCTGTTGCATACTCTTCCCAACTGTCAGACCCACAAGGAATCTAAGGAAGAATGATGATTAAATGTAACGTAGCAACCTGGACAGGATGCTGGAACAGAAAAAGGACATTAGGTAAAAATGAGGGAAATCTGAATAACGTATGGACTATCAGTTCATAATAAGGTATTAATATTAGTTCATTAGTTGTGGCAAATGTACTAAACTTTAAGGTAAGATGTTAACAACGGGAAACTTGATGTTGGGATATGAGAACTCTGTAGTAGTTTTCCAATTTTTCTATACATTTAAAACTATTTCATATTAAAAGATTAAAAAAAAAGAGCAAAATATCTTTAAAATCCTAACAACTGCAGCCATCTTGCAAGATCTTCCTCTCAGCTTGGTAGATAAGCTTGGTTGGCTGGGATGACCTAGATCCAGTCCTATCTCTGCAATGATCAACCATGTGACCTTGAGCAAATCATTTAATCTGTCTGCAACAACTTCACTTCTCTATCTTCATTATAGCCATAATAACATCCAAACCATCCCTCCCTGACAGGGATGATGTAAGAATGATATATGGTAATATGCTTTAGGAACTGATCACTCTACCAAGTCAGGGTGTTCTTATTGCTATTATAAAACACAGAGTCCATGGTGGGGAGAGCTCATCACCTGATGCGGGCTCATTCTAATCTATAAAATGCCTCATGTGCAGTAAAAGAGAGTAGTTGATGGTCTTCTCCACATCTGGAACAGAAACTACAGGACAGATGAGTTTTTATTCACAAGTTAAAGACAAAAAGTATTGCCTTGTGCAGTATATGAAATACAAACAATCCTAAAAGTTCCCATAGTTTTTAAAAAATTGGCAATCACCACTGTATTTATGTAGAAGATACAAATACATGTCTTCTACCAGAATGTTTTTAGAACACAGAAAGTGGGCAGGATTTTACCATAAGTAACTCAAAATACTCAGTGATTCCCATGTACGTGTTCCTATGTAAGGAAGGCCTGCAGTTCAGGTTGGGCAATGAACATGAACAACCATGGGTCATAAGTTGGCATTTCTATGATATGCCCATAAAGAGACAGTTGAGAGAAAAAAAACAGGCAACATACTGAGTATCTGATAAGACGAATGTTGCCCAGGAGACTATATACTCTGATTCCCTTTTACTCCTCTGGTTTTTAAAAGAATAATGGAAACCAATTTGACAATAAGTTTCATATTAAAAAATTAAATAAATAAATAAATAAATAAATAAATAAATAAATAAATAAAATAATGGCATGTCTACTAATGGTTCAGAAATTATGTTTCTTTAAAAAGTAAAACACTTTATAAAACAGATTCAAAGCATGTTCTTAAAATTCATTCTGTAGGGTTCAAAAAGCAGGCAGGTGCAAGGTGGTTCTACTATCTGAGTACTCAAATGACTAGATATATTAAATAAAAAACTTAAACTTCTTGGTGAAAACAGGAAGGTTCTGAAGCTATATGGGAGCAATGTGGAACCCTGGCCAGGCCCCTTTGCTCTAGGTTTTGGAATGAGTTCATATAACACCTAGGATTAATAATGACCAATCTTAAGTATCCAGTTATCCCCTCTTTGAAAAGCACTTGAGGGGGAGGGAGTATGCCTAGATGGCTTAGTCTGTAACATCAGACTCTTGATTTCGACTGAGGTCATGATCTCATGGTTCTGGAGTTTGACCCCGACATGGGCTGCTATCAGCACAGAGTCTGCTTGGGATTCTTTCTTTCTCCCTCTCTCTCTGCCCCTTCGCCATTCACGGGTGCATTCTCTCTGAAAATAAATAAACTTAAAAAAAAAAAAAAAGCACTTAGAGAATAGTATTTTTTAAATGTATTTTTATTTTCACCAATTCCAAACCAACTACAAAAAAAAAAAAAAAAAGGAACACTTTACAGAATTCCAAAATGCCCTACATGAATTTTCTAATAGTCATCTATTACTACAACTCTAAACTTCAACAATGTATATGTATAATTTAACAAAATTTCAAGCTACAATTGGCTAAAATTTGGAGACAGAAATTAAGCTTCTGTAAGGACATGTGGTAAAGGCGCTGGAATACCCACATTTAGGACCAGAAGCACAGGACAAGATGTCAGGGCCCAGAGCCCTGATCTCAAGGGTGAAGAAATGAGAAGCTGCCTAATTAGAGCACTGCCAGTTACTGAGCCATAGCTTTTAAATTCATGGTCTCTAATCCTTATAATAAACCTGCAAAGTTGGTATCAGTGCTCTCATCATCTTGATGAGGGCTCAGGCTGAGAGATATTAAATAACTTACACCAGGGTCACACTGCCTATATAACCCAAAGTGAAATTTGTTTTCCGTACTCAAATCCAATGCTTTTACTATATAACCTTTCACAGGTTTGTCACCAAATTATTTAGAAGTCATCGTTTAACCTATTTCTGTTAACATTTCAAAGAAACATTTAAGAAAGAACAAGGATATAAAAGCACAACTTTATTACTGTAATTCTGTTTATGAAATAGGGATAATAATTTGATGGGACTTTCCTAAATTAAAAATAAACCTTTTTTTAAAGAAAGTCTTTCAGAAGAACTGACGAGAAAGTGAAGGCTCACACAGCCCATGTTTGTGTTTCTTTACTAAGGAGGCCATGATAGCATTCCTTCTAGGGAGAGGGCAATGGTCACCATACCAACCAATGTTAACTGTCCTTAGGTTCTGAAACAAAACCTGACTTATTAAATCGGTGACTAGCTTCAGTTTCCGCTCTTTGCTCTACTCTTGTTTTAGAGATTATTACTAGCAGAATGCATGCCCTTAGGCATATTACCTACACAACACTCAGGTTTTTCAGGTTATATGACCAAGACAACACAGAAACTGCCACCACCATTGTGACAGTCCCCTATCTCAGGAGCCTCTATACATATAGGCTGGCCAGCTTCCCATTTATAAAATCCATAATTCATTTATAAAATCCAAAGGCCAATAAATATGGTCCTTCTGTCCATTTCCAGTTCAAATGCTCCCTCATCCTAACAAGGTGGATTCCAGAAATAGATTCTGGTTTTCTTACAGGTCATGATTCTAATCAGTAGTTTCTCTACCTAAATTTTGGGAAAGCAGGAAAAGGTAAGTAAATAAATAAATGCCAGATAAAATGTCAGGAGTACGATGTTTCCCCACACCTTCCCTGATAACAAAAGTTAATGGTGATATGAGTTCTGTAAGATTTCAAAGGGATGATACTCCTTCAAGTCAGTCCCAGAAATGAGAAGTGGGATTTCTAAAAACAGACCAACTGTAAAATCTCATGATCTATCATTTAAGTTTTCTAAAGACCTCTATATTATGGTCTGTAAATTAGTTTCCGGTGTACTGTATTTTATTTATTTTTTAAAGTTTATTTATCCTTTTTATAATCTCCTCACCCAACGAGGGGCTCAAACTCACAACCTGGAAATCAAGAGTCGCGTGCTCTTCCAACTGAGCCAGCCAGGTGCCTCCCTACTTGTGTGTATTTTAAACTATAAAAACCGCCATTAAAAATATTCTATAGTTTTCCATTAATTCATATACCATACCAAACAGTTTATATTTCTGCCCCCCTACTTGTGTGTATTTTAAACTATAAAAACCGCCATTAAAAATATTCTATAGTTTTCCACTAATTCATATACCATACAAAACAGTTTATATTTCTAGGATTTTACATTAGTTTGGGGATTGGGAGCTGAAGTAAAGGAAGAATGGCTGGGGTGCCTGGGTGGCTCAGTCGGTTGAGCGTCTGACTTTGGCTCAGGTCATGATCTCACAGCTCTGTGAGTGTGAGCCCTGCATCAGGCTCTGTGCTGACAGCTTGGAGCCTCCTTCGGATTCTGTGTCTCCCTCTCTCTCTGTCCCTAACCTACTTGCATTCTGTCTCTGTCTCTCTCAAAAATAAAATAAAACATTAAAAAAAAAAAAAAAAGAATGGTGTGACAAGACTAGAATTAACTTTTCTAATACTTTGTAAGGCAAGCCATTGTTAATTGGCTGAAGTACTAAGGATGTGTTTTCCTTAATGTTAACTTGATAAGGTAAATATTAACAACCAAAAGTCCTATTGCTAGAGCACAGGCCATTCTGTCATCACACTTACTAAAGGAGCCACGAAGCTACACTACAACCTCAACCCCAAATCATGTGAATAGTTCTGGTTATTTAAGTTCACTACTAAGAAATCCAGATACTGGAAATTACAGGAAAGCAAACATTTTCTAGGAAGAAACTTTAGTGTCAGGGACAAATATGCCAGTTTTTTTTCCAAGCTGCCCCAAAGATTTAGAGAATCCTTAAAGCATCTCTAACACAATGTGTCCGAAGAGAGAGCAGAGAGAAGAACACTCTTCATCCCATTTTATGTCAATGCTCTCTTTTACAAAATGATTTACATCCAAGCAAGCTTGGGACAGAAATGCTTTAGATGCTTTCGATGGAGTTAAATAGGAAGAGATCTGGAAAACCTGTGTCCTGTGTGATTGCAGCTGTATTTAGTGGCCTAATCCTTCAAGGAGGTATGTGCAGAAGGTGTGTGAAGGAGGTAGTATGAAGGAACTCGATTTCACACTCTGGGCTGTGGCCCACAGTCAGCATGAGATTTCTTTGCTTGGTTCTCCTCGAAGAAATTAGCATAAAGATGACTGTACTTATCAGAATCTGGTAATTATTTTTCTTGCTCTCCTGAAAGGCAGTTTTCTACTGTAAGATACATTTATTACTAATATTAAAGTGCACATGGTCACTACATACATGCCAACTGATTGTGAAGACACATGGACCCAGAACAGATTAGGTTAGGTGTCCGAGAGAAGCTGCCTGAAATGACCAAGTATTCCCCACTGGAACTTTACAAAGTGGATAATTGACACACACAATTTAAGGTGGCTAATAGAGGTGGGGCAGCATGACGTTGAAGGAAGAGTACAGACTCTGATGTCAGTCAGGTCCGAGCTAGAATCCTGGCTCTGACATTTGTCCAATGACCTTGGGCAACTGAGTGAACCTCAGATGCCCCTTTCACAAAATGAGGATAAAATTACCCTCTCTGCCTAACTCTAGGATCTTCGGGAAGGTTAAATGAAATTATGCATGCAAAGTACTCACTGAAGTGCCAAGCACAAAAGAGGCTCTCAACTGTCAAATCCCACATACGGAAGCAGTGACATCAGAAACGTTCACTTACTGTTTTCCGAGCATCGTATAATTTAAGCCAAAAGGTGAGAGGGCGGCTCCTTCCAGGAAGATTTCAGACTCTTTAAAGTATTTCAAAGGTGCTGTGTCAGTCAGGAGTGACTGGTAATTTCCTAACTGTTGCTACCCTATGTCCACTCCAGCCCCTTCCAACCCATGTTTACCTTGTGGAGACTGTCCACTAACCCAGACACCAGCTGCATGTGCTCCCCCTGGAACACAGAGAGGGTTTTGTCTGGAAGCAACATGTGGTATCAATTTATCTTTCTCAGCAACGGCAACAAGGAATCCACTGACTTTAAAAATAAAAAGGGAGTTGTGTAATTTAACTCTTAAAGGCCCCTGCCTACCTTCCATTTTATTTATTTATTTATTTTTTTGAAGACAACCCCTCCCTCTCTTTTTTTGTGCTGTCTCAAAAGTAGCAAAATGAGAGCTATGGCTGTCAACCCCTAAGCCAGACCCATTGCTCCCCACCAGGCAGATTGCAGGCATCCACCTGGTCCTTCTAAGGGATTTCAGTGGGGACAATCTGCAAAAGATTGCTTTTAGACACAATATTCATCTACCTTACACATAGGACCAGCATTTCAAGTAGGTCTCACTGCTTTGACTTGTGGGCAATGACAATTCAGAATGAGGCTGCCAAATGCCTGAATTCTAATATATGCATCTCCTGAGCAGTCGATGATAAAGGTCACGTGAAAAGCCCAATGAAAACCACAAGTCACGAGGAGACCCAGGGGGCTGGGTGCCACTGCAGAGTAATGCAAAGATACAGCTTTAGGAGAGGGCCTGGGAAGTGGCCTTTGATTTATAATGACAGGCTCTTTCAAAGGCAGTTCTCTGGACAAGCCCCTGACTTCTCTTAAGTATTAATTCTTTCCCCTGGCTGCCCATTAGAATCACCTGGGGAAGCTTTACATACTCCTGCCCTACTCCCAGGGATTCTGATTCAATTGGTGTGGGTAAGGCTAAGGTAGAGGTGCATTTTTAAAGCTCCCCAGATTGTTCTGTGCAAGGAGAGCTGAGAATCACTGGAATTTCCCCCTTGCCTTTCCAGTGACTGAGACTCTGAGTCCAACCTAACCGTCCCTAGTCTTCCCAGGTCTGGGAAGCAGAATCGGTGTTTTCTAAGTTCAAGTTCCCACCACTTAGAAAATAAGGATGAGAACTGGGGCTACAGAATCAAGCTGTGATTATATGTGCAGAGTAAAACAGAGACAGTAATTTTTCAGGCCACTGGGATCCAGCTTATCTTTTTTCTTAAAAAGAAAAAAAAAAAAAAAGGCAAGGGAGACAGGGAAGAAGGGTCCTTGACCTTGTACTGCCTGTGGATGGTCATCTCATTCTGTCCTGTGCCACTTCTCCACCCAGCATGGATAGGCATGGACAGAAAAGAGGACATGTGGGCATTCACAAAACTAAGAATTGATAATAGGCTGAAGACAGGATGAGCTGGGACAGTAGCTAATCCCTGTAATTTTCAGGAGCCTCCCTGAATTAGCATGCAATCTCATACAATCCCTTTCATAGACTATCCTTCAAGCAAAATGCCAAAAAGACAGACTGGGTAAAAATAACTACTGAAAAAGCCATACCCCAATCCTGAGGTACTTATCAGCTCCCACTGTTAAGACAGCAAAGTATCACTTGATGAACTTCCTGAGGACATAATCAGTCTCAAAAATAATAATCACATATTCCATTTCTCATTCCTTCTCATTCCTCAACTGTGCAAAACACTACATCATTACACTCAGGGCAAAGATCCTTGAGTGGACATGGCAAAGAGCCAAGTAGTGCCGCCATCTGAGGGGCAAGTGTGAGGCTGGTCCTTCTTATTAGAAACTGGTAGAGTCTAGGTTTTAGCTGGCTTCCACTAGATTTTCCACTAGATTTCATCTTCTTTGGGGCTAACCTGTTGTTCAAAAGCAAGTACAGAAAGCATGATAGCATAAAACAGACTTGAAATCAGAAACAGTTATTATTTCTGACTATATGGAATACCGGCTGTAATAGGCAAGCAAGCCTTTTAGACAGAGAAGAAAACTTAAATAAACATTCACATAAAGCATTGCACAATCAACCGTGATGTGTAAGACAAGTCCCAGGCTAGCTCTACTCTTACTCTTGTTTAAAACACTAAGTTTAAACCATTAAGGGACTTATTTTAAAAAGACAATGTTCTAAAATAAATATTGTCAGGAACTTGGCTGAAGGATTAAATTTCCAGCTTGAAACAAGATTTCTGTTAAATTTGCTAACAATAATCCTCTACCCACAGAGACCTCCTTTGAAAATTAACGTTTGCTTCAAGTTTTCATGCAGTAAGTGACAGGTTCTGGTCTCTCACTAAACCGAATAAAATAATAGCAATCATCTGATAATCAGCATAATGAACCCATTCTTTACCCAAGCAAAATGAGACACATGAGGCTTTCTTAGAAGAGGAAGGGCTGGGCAATCTGTCCTGCCCTCAAATGAAAAAAAGGAATCCTAGATAGGAAGAAAGTTCTCTCGAAGAGCATGAAAAAGACGGCTACTACTCTACTGCAGTCTTGTTGGATTTTCTATGTGGCTTTTATTTTCATATTAATTTTTTTTTTTCATTTAGTAATCTTTTCAAGCTCTTCCACAGCTGTTTCTGTTCTTGGAGGGCAAGAGGGAACATTCCATTCCTTACAGCCAAACCTGCACTTCCGGCACAAAGAGAACCCTGGCAGCCTTGCATCCTCTGCCCACACCCACTGTCGGCAGCACCCTGCCCCTCCCCATGAGCCCTCCTGCTTCCAATCCCCTGCCCATCCTTCTCCCCAGACTGAGGGAGAAGCAGTTAAAGGCATGCAGTCAATAGAATTACAATCCCCAGAAAGCAGGTTAAAGTTATAGCCTTTGGCAGCTCCTGCTCTCTTTCTCCAAGCTTCTTCCCTGATGTTGTTACTGAACCCATTTCCCTTTCCCACACGGGCACACACTACGTCAATTCCCTGTGGAGACCATGCACAGCTAGCTACACGAAATGGATGCCTCAAAGGGTTAAACACCATGAAGTTACAGAACATTCTTGAAATGGACTCCACAGAGTAGAACAAAGTAGAACAGAAATAGTTTTACTATTAACATAATTTTCACTTAGATTAAAAAACAATAAAGCTACAAGTTTTTCCAGTTTGAAAATTTATTGTGGGTGGAAACAGAAAAGGCACTGGAAATACATGACCAGAATTCAGGAATACATCAGAGTTTAATAATCACTTTCATGGCATTATATAAGTGATGAGAGCAGGAAGTTCAGTAAAAAGTAAACTGGGGAAAATGGAGAGGGCTGTGAAACCCATCTAGTAACACGCAGCCTTAACTTTATAGTGAAAGAAACAAAGGGCCAAAGAGATACAAGGGAGTACCTGAAGTCAATCAGCTAGTAAGTGGACCCCACGCTGAGACAAACTCTGATCTCCTGGCCTTAAGGTAGAACAGTAATACCCAGAAACAACATCGGTTCCAATGTCTGGATTACCACACCGGTTAAAGGGATGAAGTGCAGGGAGCACAAAGCATGGGTAGGTAGTATCTTCTACCCACCCATCCAGCCAGCCACCAAGCCATCCAACTTCAGTCTGCCTTGTTTTATAATTTGAGGAGAACGTGTCTCCCCGAACACATATAGAACTCTTCACAACCAGACACCATGTCTTATTATAGCTTTAGCACCTAGCATGGGGCCTGGTACATAGTAGGTGTTCAAAAAAATATTTGTTTAATCAGTGAATTGGTGAAAAGGGACAACAGCCACAAAACAAACCTGAATTACACTTGGCAATGTTATAAAACATGAGCTCAATGACCAATCCTCACGTGAGTGAAGATGGAAATAAGCATCCACTGTAAAATGTGAAGTAGCAAGTCTCCTCTTTGAGTATTAACTTCAATTATACAATCCAATTTCCAAAAACAAGATGACAACCTAATTAGTAGACTTACGGTTCTCTGTAATAAGAGATGCTAAGAAGGGCAACATGACAGTGTGTGAGCTACTTAGAGGAGCAAGGGCTTGGCACAAAGGTGTCATGTCCATCTAGAGAGAAGAGCTGACTCCCTACCTGCCTTGAGATGCTATAGGGCCTCATTCTTGGTAGTGAGGTTGGCCCAGAGCCCTCAGAGGCAGACTCAAAATCATAGATAACACACTCTGGTACTAAGTCTCCTCCAAGGCACATCCAAAGAAAAACAAGAACAGAAAAATCCAAAAGAAGAGTCTACTTCACCTGCATCTGAAAGAACTTAATGTATTTGACATCTACCAAGGCCAAGTCTCTGTGCTTGACAAACCTAATCTCACTTATTTTCACGACAAGCCTGTCAGGAGGAAACTGAGGTACAGAAAATTTAAGTAGCTTGTCTGGTGGTGCTAGTAATCAAGCCCAAGGCTAACTCCAGAGTGAAGCTCTCACCGCTGTCCGTATATGTTTCCTTCTGACATCACAAAACTGCCTAAGGAGAGAGGCACCACTAACAGGTGACCAAGGAACATGAAGGAACAAGAATAAAAATCTATGTTACTGAATGACATGTTCCCATCTCTAAGTTTCTGCACATGGTCCCTAGGATTATGAAAAGAAGGGAAAGAGTGGAAGAATGACTAGCTATGAAGTCAGCCTTGTTGAAACCAGATCATGTTTAGAAATGACACCTTTTTTCTCAGATATACCCCAAAAGAGACACTGTTGGCATGTCCTAACCTGACCTGGGATCACCTCTTTTAGGGAACAACCAAACAAGATTACTGCCATAAACTATTAAGTATCCAGGTCTTCCTCGGTGGCACATCTGGTGGCTTCTGTGCTCAGAGAGCATTGACCCATTAGTGAGTCAAGTCAGTATTACCTGGCCGTCCTTGGCAGACCTATTCAGGCTCTGAAACAGCTGGCACCGTGCTGTGGATCCTCAAGCCAGAGACATCAGGCAAAGCCAGGCAAATGTCTGCTTTGTCCTGACCTTGCCATTACGAGGCTTAATCTGAAACAGGGACTCAGCTCTATACTATTTTAAACATGTAATTAGTTTATTACAGAGCCAGAAAAGATTAGCTTTCTTTAAATCTATGTGAATTTTAAAATATGCCTTTGCCTGCCAACTGACAGCATGATCAGGATGCTTCTGTTTAACCTCAATCAAACACTGGTAGAAAACTGCTTTAAGTTTGTATATGCATGCTATTTTATTATTTGTCTTCTGGCAACAAAAGCTGCAGAAACAGAAATCACTGACAATGCCTGCAAGCACATTAAAGGGATGGCTGTGGAGGTGCTGAGTGGGTGAGTTAAACAGCTTGAGTTTGTCATCTGAAATCCAGGAAAACTGCTTTTCTGTTCTTGGTTTACAATCCCTTCCTTCACATGAAATTCACTGGCTTTAGCGGCACACATACAAACACAACTGTTTCCAGCTCTTCAGATGTTATGGCTCAGAAAAACAATTCTTTTTCATCTTGTTATTTCAAGGGCAACGGATTACTTTTGGGTAGCACCGAAATATATGCCAACGTGTGGGCACAGTCACACAGCTAAGCACAGGCCCACACCCTGGAAAGACCAGGAGGGGTAGAGGCACATTTTTCAGCTAGGGAAGGAAAAAGTTTGGGCTAGGGTTTACAGAACAGACAAGTGTATATGTATTTGGAAGCAGGCTATCTTCCAAATGTCAATGTTAGTTATTCTGATAGTCATCAAAAATCAAGACGATACTGGTAAAAAAGCAGAAGACAAAAAAAGTAAATGCCACACAACAGAATATCTCATGTCGGCTACTGCAGAGAAAACAACTGATGGACTTTCTCTTTACAGGAATAAAGAACGCAGCAGACAATTCTGCAAAGTGACTCAGGTCTACAGTACCCTTCTCTTTCCTTTCCACAGCCCAATGACATTCAGCTAAAAAGGAGCCTCCTGAGGAACTGCTTTCTCTACCCTGTAACCTCACCTGCATGTGCAGCATTTCACTGCACTGGTTTTGCAAGATTTCTTCTTGTTTAAAACCATAGGATGCAAAAGTGGCTGATGACCAATGTAATGATATTGCTAAATGCCAACCAAGTGAATCAACTGTTCATTCCAGGACACTTCTGGGTGCCAATCACACGTACAGATGAGCACCACACAGCTCAAAAGTCCACAGAAAATGATCAACTAAGGAACCAGACACCCATTCCACTGTTCGTGGGGAGTGGTAGTGGTGGTGGACATTTAGATACCAGCACATTTTAACTTAAAATCTAGGATGTTCCTAAATGTACAAGTTAATTAGCACTATTCTCCAAACTATGATGAAAAAGGCTGAATGTGCACAGGATAAGTCAGTTTTTCAAAAGGCCATGAAAGGAATGCAGTACTGTAGTATTAATATGTGCTAGGCTCTAATCTACTTGATGTGTGGGGTAAGCTTGAAAGCACTTAAAAAACTAGAAACACCAGTAGTATAGTATCTATCACCCAAAGGGTAGGAGGGATAATATTAACTGGCAAGGATAGGCACATAAGACACTCTTAGTATGGTGAAGTTAGGGGGTGAGGCCATGCCTCACTTAGCAGGTGTCATAGTGCTCCAGGGCTCACTGGTCCCTGCATACCAACTGTCTGTGACTCCAAGGCCATTCTTTTTTTCTTTTTTTTAATGTTTATTTATTTGTTGAGAGACAGAGAAAGACTGAGCATGAGCCGGGAGTGGGGGGGAGGGCAGAGAGAGAGAGAGAGAGAGAGAGAGAGAGAGAGACATAGAATCCAAAGCAGGCTCCAGACTCTGAGCTGTCAGCACAGAGTCCAACGTGGGGCTCAAACTCACGAACCGCGAGATCATGGCCTGAGCTGAAGTCAGATGCCTAACTGACTGAGCCACCGAGGTGCCCCTCCAAGGCCATTCTTGAGGACAGGGGACCTCTGGCCTTATAACTGCCTCCTTGGTTGAGTCTGTCTTGGCAAATTTATCCCACAGATTTTCTCAACTTCCTTGGGCCTATCACCAGGGCTCCTCAGCTGAAGTTTCCAACTCTTTTCCCTTAGTCAAATTGTTCATTTGCTAATAGGAAATGTGTGTGTGCACTCAGAGCATGACCAGGTACTAGGTCTTCCCCTAAAGCATAACAAATCACTGTATATACAGGGGCCATGGAAATTAATCCCTTCAAATCAAGACAAGGGAAGAAAAATACACAGGGACAGATGCTGCTGAGCTATTTTCAGGTTCAAAGGTAGCTTCAAATAATACACTTCCAACTCTCTGAGGCATTATACAGAACTATATTACCCTGTGTTAGCTTTCTCCAGAAACAAGTTCATTAAGGTTCTTTTGAACAGCCATGATCTCCGTTGTCTTCCCAAGAAAGAAAGGCAGCCGAGTCCTGATGTTAATTTGTGGACAGAAACAGAAGTCACGCAAGCTTCCTAAAGGGTTAATAAATCCAAGTTGAGACAGAACTCTCCATGGGTTGCTGGAGTTTCTGCATGTCTTGCAAGCAAACACTAATGGCCCTCTGTTCTGAACTATCTTTCTTGAATGTTTGCATTTGCATAGTGAACAGACTTGAAAGATAGTGGTAGTGTCTCGCTCCAGAGCAACGTACAGATATACTTACTGAAAGATAAAGATGAAAGATAAAGGATCCCTAAACCTAGGGTTCCCCTCCTATTAACAGCACCCACTGCATGTGTAGGCATCAACCTGGGCCCATCTGCGTCACTCCTGTGGGACTTGGGAGCAAAGTGGAAACTGATGCAAAATACGTTGCTGCTTGTGCAGCTTGCTGGGCTATGCGTAATACATTCCTTTGCCTCTGACCCACGAGACTCATGGCTAGTGGGGTCAAATGCAAAAGATGTAATGTGGCAATTCATCTCTAGCTAATTTTCTTCTCTACTCCTACATAAATGAGCAAGAACACAAGACAAGGGGATGAAGGAGGAAATTGAAGTCACAAGTAAAAGAGCAGACGTGTGGCTCCAGCAATCTGAATGGTCTGATCTGGCTTTGCTGAGGACCTGTAAGGCCTTATGAAAATAAACCATAGAAGAGCACTCCCCAGGTATAGTCTCTGGGCAGTGTTTCATCTGCATCAGTCACCATCTTTCCCAGCTGTTGCTCAATGCTGCTGTTTGCCTGTGATGAGCAGAGCTGAGCAGGCAGCAGGTTTCTCGCTCTTTGCCTCCCTTGACCAGACGCAAAAGCAGATCATATTATGTCCACACTCCCCATCTCCCTGACAACCAACTGCCCCATTGCATGGAAGTCCTCTAGGTTACATTGGTTGAGTTTCCACAGGATCCAGATCTCGATTTTGGAGCGCTGGGCCATTCTCAGAGGGAAGAGCTTCTCCTCAGTCCCCTACACTTGTCTACTGACAGCCCCAAATTTAACCCTTATGGAAATGCTTTCAGGCCTTTCTCCTTGCCACAGTGACTCTGTCGTTGTAACAGGTCACATGTGTAGAAACCCAGGATTCCCTCCTCTTGCCACTTTAGCTCTTCCACATCCATTTTCTTCATTCCTCTGACAGTATTTAGCAGCGTTAGACCTGCAAAAAGGATGGACTGGGGAGTTCCCATGAACTAAAAGCAAACACCTGCACATAAACATTTACAGTAAAAGCCTGGATTGCAAGTAAGTTGTTCTGAGTGTTCCACAAGACGAGCAAACATTTCTAATAAATTTTAACTTGATTAACAAGCAATATCTTGCAACATGAGTAGTACATAATGCCGAATGCCACATGATCACAACTGAGCCAATGGTTCTTTTCTCTCTCTCCCCCTCTCTCTCTGAGGGATTGTGCACAATCGTCTCCCATACTCAGATGCTTGGTCTCGGGCCGTGGTGTCTGGCAGAAATCAGTGATTTTTCAGAACGTCGGAATGTGCCCACAACTGGCACTGGTAATATTTTTTGTCACTTCAAAGCACCTGTGTACAGTCCTTTGCTTTTCCATACAAGAGTAAGCTTAGGGACGCTTTGCTTCATTCTAGGCCAGGCTGTCTGCAGATTTAGAAACTTTCCTCTGCTGTCTTATTGCCAGTGACATTAAATACAGTATATGACAAGAGTTTACTAATACTGTACTGTAGTCAACACCTGTGCGAGCGTATACAATGGTCCCCATGCAGAAAAAAGATTCCATTGAGCCAACAGATAGCAGTGATTCTGTTGTGATAGTCAAAGTCGTCCTACATAATAATCCCCCCCTTCTCTTGTCTCCCTCATACCAGCCACGAAGGTTTTCAAAGGTTAAGTGTAGGTTCATTTATTTTTCTTTATATTTGTTTATTTTCTTTATTATCTTGTATTATATTACAATATTTGTAATCATTTTTATATGAATATTTTTGGGTTGTGGAACAAATCCTCTGAGTTTCCATTATTTCTTATGGGGAAATTTGCTTTGATATACAAAGTGCTTTGCGTTACAAGCATGTTCTGAAACAAATTATGCTCGCAAACCAAGGTTTTTACTGTATATACTTTCTCCAAGTTTCCAGAAGAGAGTTAATTTTCTAGGCTATTAAATATAAACCAGAAGCCTCTACTACAAAATAAAATAAAAAAAAACTTTACAAGATTTCACACTCTACAGTTTTTTAACTAACTGATTTAAGCCAGGCCTGTTCTGGTACATAGGAAATTGATATTTTCTTTTCCCCCCCCTTTCTTCTTGGATAACCTACTTCCATTCTTGGCAAAAGGAAGCATTTATTTACTGCAGTGTTCACATGCACCTACACGTCTAATGCCTCTGGAATAATACTGAATTGTTGCCACACGGCCAAATAATGTGCTCTTTGAGAAATAATTATCAATTAGAGTGCTATAAAATGGGCCAGCAGTTCTACTTTGCTCACACTGTGTGGTATTTTGGCCACCAAACACAACAAGCTTTCTTTGGTTACTCTTTGCATCAATCAGAAAATTACATTAATTTGCTGTGACGCTATTTGTGGACAGTTGTGGAAAAGAATGCAGACATCCAGGAGTAAATTAGAGTTAACTCACTCCACTTGGGCAACAGGTCCCCCACATAGTCACCGAAGATACTAACATTTTACAGGGACCCCAGCCTGGGCTGGGTGGCAATGGCTGCATAAAAAAGGAACTATTAGTAACAGCTTGCAAGTAATCAATTTTTAGTACTTTCTTTCAGTCTAGAGTAGCTGCCAAAAGAACTTGGCAAAAGCCATCATTTAAAAAAACGCCAATTCAAGCTACAATGAGGTAGTCTTACTATAGTAAAATAGGTTTTACTTTGTCTATCTAGGTCTATATATGAGGTCTAGAAATAGAAAAAAATAAAGGTTTAAAATTTAGATACCACTTGGACATTTAAAAAGCCGTATGGCTTTTCTTTCTTCCTGACAGCTTTTATGTAGTACTATGTTCAGTGATGATTACTAAAATATTTCTTAGAAGGAAAAGGTGCATTAAAATATAGACAAGTTGGGGGGTCCTGGGTGGCTCAGTTGGTTGAGTGTCTGACTTCGGTTCAGGTCTTGATCTCACAGTTCATGAGTTTGAGCCCTGCATTGGGCTCTGTGCTGATAGCTCAGAGCCTAGAGCCTGTGTCTCCCTCTCTCTCTCTGTCCCTCTTCTCACGTTCTTTCTCTCTCAAAAATAAATAAACATTTTAAAAAATATATGGACAAGTCATATACATTCATATAAGAAAACAACTAGGAAGTGTCAAACACCAAAAGAAAGGGGTGCTTGGGCGGCTCAGTTGGTTGAGTACCCAACTCTTGATTTTGGCTCAGGTCATGATCGCAGGGTCATGGGATCAAGTCCCGCATAAAGCTCTGTGCTAAGTGTGGAGCCTGCTTAGGATTCTCTCTCTGTCCCTCTGCCCCTCTCCCCTACTTACACTTTCTAATTAAAAAACAACAACAACAACATTAAAAAAATAAATGACAAAAGAAAGCACAACTACTTCTTGTCAATGCTAGAGATGACTGACATACAAAAGACTCTCATTTTCTTGAAATAAACTCTTCTTGTTTTCTCTTTTGAACTAAACTATGCTGAATAAAGTTAGCACCTGCAATACAATCCAGGAAGTCCAGTGTTAAACAAATAGACTCTTTTCTCAGGTTCTCCATCTCTAAGGAAATCTACTTTTAGCACTGAAAGTCATAGCAAATACACAGTAAATAAAGTATCAGATTTTTAAAAATTAAGTTATCTGCCTTAAACTTCAGAAGCGCTTAGAAGTTCAAAATGTGGATGTTATTTGTTTTCTTGGAGATCATACTCATGCCTCTAGCGGACTATACAATTCAAATACAGAAGAAGAGAACATTTTATCAAGATTCAGAATTTTTTTTGTTTGTTCACCTGTGGAGAAATAAACATTTCAATGAACTGGAAAAAGTATTAATTGAATGCAAACTTTAAAAAATATATTAATACCTACTGATATTAAAAATGTACATAACCTTTGACTTGGTGGAATAGACGATTCCAGTCTCTTCTTTCTTACTAACAGAAGGTTGATTTTTAGCTGGGCACATGACAGCCCAGAAAAAAAAAGACACTAAATTTCCCAGCCTTCCTTGAAAAGTTAGATGTGGCCATATGACAAGTATGATATGTAACTGGGAGTCCCACAGAACTTTCTGGAATACTGTTTAAAGCTAACTAACTCAGATGAGAGTTCCTTTTGTTCTGCACTTATTCAGTCCATCTATATCTAGATGAACCATGAGAGGACCTTGATGATGAAAACCAGCTGCAATGGTGGAAGAGAATCTCAGAGACAGGTCATCAATCACTTCTTAGAATGATCATATCAGCCCTAGACTTCATTTTTTTTTTAAATGTTTATTCATTTTTTTTGAAAGACAGAGAGAGAGCACAAGCAGGGGTGGGGTGGACAGAGAGGGGACACAAAATCTGAAACAGGCTCCAGGCTCTGAGCTGTCAGCACAGAGCTCGATGCAGGGCTCAAATTCAAGAGCTGTGAGATCATGACCTGAGCTGAAGTCGGATGCTTAACAGACTGAGTCACCCAGGCACCCCGGTTCTAGACTTCTTTTACATGAAAATAATTCACTATTAAATCTGGGTTTTCTGTTAAACAAGGCCAAATCTAATCCTGATTGATAAACCCAGAAACTCTGTTTTCAGGCATTATTTTACTGATACACCCCTCTGCATGTGTTATCCATATATGTTTTCTCTCTCCACTTTTGCACATATTGATAATAAAAAAATAGTTGATTACAGAATTCCAAGTGTTAATGATGGTAATTAGAGGTTTCTAATCACAGCAAGTAAATAATGCAACAGACACACCTAGCAAGAAAGGCTTTTCTGTGCCTATTTCCCACCTACCTTCGTGTATGTGTTATCAGGCACTTTGAAAGTGCTTCTCAGGGAATGATTGTGTATGTGCTGGACACCATCATTCGCCAATGTTACAAGGCTGGGAGGATGAGCAGTGATCCTCCTGGTCCCAAAGTTTTAGAAGTTCTGATGTGGAGACAGTAAGGATAGGGACGCAACACATTTCCAAGTGAACAGGCTGCATTATCATGAGGCTTTGAAAACTTCTTGTTTTGGGGAGTACCTGGGGGACTCAGTCGGTTAAGTGTTCAACTTCGGCTCAGGTCACGATCTCACAGGTTAAGAATTCAAGCCCCACACTGGGCTCTGGGCTGACAGCTCAGAGCCTGGAGCCTGCTTCGGATCCTGTGTTTCCCTTTCTCTGCCACTCCCCCACTCGTGCTCTCTCTCGCTCTCAAAAATAAATAAACGTGAATAAATAAATACACATTAAAAATAAATAAAACTTGTTTTGGGTCAACCTGGATTTCAATAAAAAGAGTATTTTGGGGGCTTCAAGACATAAAAATGAATTTTGGGAAAGACAGCTCCGAGACATATGGTGTCATAAGGCTATTTCTACCAATCATGAGAATATACCTGGGCCACTGTATTAGCAACACTTTTCACAAAACGATCAGAAATAACATCAACAGCTAGTGAGCAAAGAACATCTAGACTATACCACAATGTCATCACTCGGACAAAAATTTATACTCTTCTGACTTTGGAGCAACAAGAAATGAGCAGAAAGAAAGTAAGGCAGACATAGTGACATACTAGTTTCCAACAAGCCCAAAGCATCAAACCCAAAAGATAAAAATGCTATCCAATAAGGAAACCAATGGTCTCATATCTGGACAATGTGGGATAGCATCCAGTAAGAGTTTTAAAAATAATTCTATATTCCCACTGAACAAAACTGTGGTCAGTTATCCTTCCCTAAAATGAATTTTCAAAAATCAGGAAATGAGCAAATGAAGAAATCTGTCGGAAACCCATTCCAATATTCTGAATAATCAATGTTATATGAGAGTAAAACTGTATCACATTAAGATACCATTTGACTATCTCTCTTTTTCATATCTAAAGTCTAGATACTGAAAAATCAGTCTGTGAAGGCCTAGTAAACAGGAAAGCATTATGAATATTTAACTACACTGCCCAATTCTATCAATATGTAAGAAAGAACATGCCAGGGAAACAGTCCTGAATATTCCTAGTTAGGTATATATTTACTGGTTTGTAGTCACGGACTGTTAATGAACAGGGCCATTCCCAGGAGAAGAACAAAAGATGGGCCACTTACTCAGAGGAAAGGTGGTCACTTAGTAACTGATATATTCATTTCACTGATAAATACTACATAGTTGCTCCCAAAGCCTGTGCCTGAGGGAAAGGGTTTATTTCAGAGCCCAACTGTCCCCTTCAACATCTTTTAACTCCTTCTTGTCATGCTGTTGAGTCTATTCCTGGCACTTCATAAATAAATCTGTAAAGTCTTGGTTTTTAAATGGCCCCTATAGCACCAACTTCCTTGCCAGAGCATAAGGCCATGGGGCCAGGAGTGCCAACTTCTTTGGTGTCTCCCATGAAACTCCTCCCACAGAGCTGAGCACTCTACAAATATGCTCTCATTAAACCTATAACCACACTAAAGGAAACATTAAAAAGGAGATCCTCCAAGTCACCAATGTTTGATGAATGAATAGTTGTTTCGGAGAGTGATTTTAGTTTGTTACCATTTTGTCGTCAGGTATAAATGCTCTACATCAAAACCTGATTTCCTTTTGCTTAGGGATTTGAGCTGAACAATCCAGGATGTTCCATTCTAACTGCTTCCCAGGAACTAGCACCTGGTGCCTCCTTTAGTCTTCTGATCATTAACTTTGAGGCTTCTATGTTTCAAAGGTGAAAGGGAAACGGCACAATTCCATAAGACTTCCCCTGACATAGAGAACAGATTTAGGTTGGCAGGGAGTAGAAGGAATAAGAACAAAGGTTCAGCCTCCCCAGAACTGCCGGGGCTGGAGCAGTGGAGGAAGAAGTGGAGGGGCCTCACATACATCAAGTCATTCAAACAGGTGTTTACTAAGGTCCCTCCATGCACCAGGTATACAAACATGAGTGAACAGACAGACATAGTCCCTCCCTGCTCTCATTACAATTTTGTGGGATAAAGGGGAAGTGAGGGACAGACATTAATTACAATGAATAAATGCACACATAATTATAAACTGAAAAGTGTTCTGAAGGGAAACAACAGGGTGCCCTGAGAGAAAATAATGGGTGGGTTGGAGAGACTTAAGAGTTAGACTGGAAAGACAAGAAAGACCTAAGACTTGAAGAATGAGCAACCAAGTAACAAAAGTCACTGGAGTGGATGAGTTTACCTACAGAGAAAAGGGAGAAGAGAAACATGACTTTTCCTTGAAACCGTGCAACATGAGGTCAGGTAGAGAATAAGGACCCAACAAAACAGAATGAACAGGAGCCACCAGACAAGAGAAGAGTGTGGTGATCATGGCCATGAGAATATAGCACTTCAAGAAGGAGAGAGCACTCACCACTGAAAACTGTAGAATGAGGAAGAGATGAGGAGTGTCCACGAGCTTTGGCAACAAAGAGGTTATCGCTGGTGATTGAGTGCTAGTGGCAGAAACCAGGGACGATGCCAGTAAGGAATCACTAATCATAACAAAAAAGTTAACATTTATTGAGTGCTTATTACATACTGAGCACTATTCTAACAATAGGGGTAACATTATCCCCCATTTTACAGATGAGAAAACTGAAGCTTGAGGAAACCTGCACAAGACTCCATGATGTGAGCAGAGGATCCAAGATTAGAACTCAAGGGGTCTGGCTCCAGTGTCCAAATACTATGCGGTGAAGGCCTCAGGGGGTGAGGGAGTATGACCTAGGCCCTACAGGCAGGGACTGGCAGTGTCCTGGTCCATGAGTCACATACGGGCCTTTCCTAGCTGAGGTCATGAGATGGGGTAAGAAGATTCTACAGGCTGTAACTGGTGCAACAGCCATAGGATCATCCTTCCATCTGGGGAAAATAATTACTAAGGGCTGGTACATCCCAGAATACATACTTGGACAATTTCCAACTTGCTTTTCCACCATTCATCAGTGAGAGACCTCTAAGAATAATTTCAACCTCGAGATGACCTAAGGGACAAACAAAGCTGTGACACTGAAGTCAGGTGTTATGGCTCCTGCCCCATGGCCTCAATTCTCTACAGTTCAGCTCCGGGCAATATTACTTTTAGTCCAGGGGCTCCCCGCCTGCCACAGGCTGGGCAGGGACAAAGCAAAGCAAAACACACAGGATCGTTCTGGCTGTGTCCTCTCCTCACATGGTTTAGGCAGGAAGGAAAGTGGAGCAATGAGAAGAAACTGAGGGATTGCCGTTGAAGAGTCCTTTCATTCCATAATCGACAAACACAAAACAAAACAGAGCAGTTGTGCCTATCTTCTGAGGTCCCTTCATCTTGTTTTCAAAATCCAGCAGTCCCAATTGCCTTCACTTCACCTGGGAATCGTTTTTAGGTACTTGAGGGGTGTATGCTTAGTTTCTGAGGTGACCTCAGAATGGTGCGAACCAGTAGGGTAAGTAAACCTTCCCATTCCCCTGCCCCTTCCTGTCCTTTCTGCCTTTAGCCAGTTTAATGTACACTAAGCCCAAAAAGGTCAAGCTGGCCCTGGGTAAAGAATTTATTTATTGTTTACACAGTAAAATTACAAGAATGAACAAAAAAATGAAATCCTCCTCTTCAGAACAGCACTACACAAGAACCGGGATGAAATCCAATTCCTCCTCAAGTGAAGCATCCCATAGAGATTTCCAAAAAGGGGGGAAAAGAGAATTTGCAAACATATTTAACATTTTATGAGTTAGTCTCTTTGGATTAGGAAGTAGAGAGCACATAGAAATTCTTTGGCTAGGAAGCTTAGCTGTACTTAGGAAATCATGTGAAATACACATTATGTTAGATCCTTAGAAACTACGAGCTCAATCTGTATTCAAAGGGCTAGAAACAAACTGCAACAATAACAAACTGAAATCCAGTAGCTGGGGATGAACTAGCTTTATGGGACCACTAATTACAATGGCTTCATGCTTTAGCACAGGGGTCACACAATCCTACCTGTGACTCTTCCAGCCAATTGTCAAAAACAACGCAAGACTTAAAATTCTCATCTCAGTGAGAACAGTAATTTAGACTGCAGGTAGTGCCATTCACAAATCATTCTAAGTTTCCACAGTTTTTGTTATTTACTAGCCTTGAATTGGGTAAATGTTGCTGAACTTTTGTTTACAGTCTTTACCTTTTCTTTGATTACCAAAGTAATATATATTTACTCTAAAAATCTAGCAAAATCAGAATAATGTGGAGACAAAAAAACAAAAACCAAGGGTTTCTGGTCTTCTGGCATTCTTCTTAAATTCCATGCAGAATTCTCTTCCAGCTAATCCACCTGTATAGACAGGTCTAATACAATGAATAGCAACTGTACTCAAAGTACAAAGTTTTTCTTTTTCTTTTCTTTTTTTTTTTTCTTCACTAAAAAGTTTATCCTTTACAAGACAAAACACAAGAGGTACATCTGTAGGGTAACTGCTCTGGTTTTTAGGGGGACAGCTGTAGTCTTACTGCACATATCACACTTGAAGTTTTCCCTCTCATACTTAATACTTGGATTTTAATGATTCCTTCTGTGCTCTCCAGTTCTCATGTTCCATCCTGCTTGTTGTAGGGGCAACCAACCCACTAAAGGGGAAAAAAGACCTTTTTTAGATTAAAGAGAATTGCACCTTAAATCTGTATCAAGCGATCATCATAACTCTGGTTGGTAAGTTAAATGTTATTACCCTACTTAATGCAGAAGAAAAATGGCACAGAGAAGGCGAGGCAGAATTTCAGAATGGGGAGAGACATCAATGATCAACTAAACCAGTGGCGTTCCAACTGCTTAGTGGAGCAGTGGAGGTTTTTCAGGGCCTTAGGTGGAGGAAGCCGACCAACTCACTAAAATTCAATGTGCAAAATTCACCAAAATTCATTGCTTTCAAAAGCATTTACAGAAATGTTTTAATACCATTAGTAAGAATGTTTGGTTTTTGCTAATGATGATAAAATGTTTTGAAATAAATTAAATCCGTAACTTAAATTCAAAGGCATCATAGGGAAACCAAAATTAGCTAAAACAATCCCATCCCACTGAAATGCTGAATTTTGTTTCTGATCAGTAACAGCAAAATAGGGCCAATAGATATTTGCTAAATGAGCTTATGAATGAATGGGATCCATCATTTGTAGAAAAACCTAATGTGAAATGGTAAAATAATCCAAAGTGGTAGAAAGGAAGTCTGGAAGGCATTAATAAGCTGTATGATTAATATCCCAAATTTCATATCTACCAATTATATGTATGAAATTGTGAAGGATCAAAAACCCAAATTAAGTGTCCTAAGCATGCTATATAATGGATGCTAAATAATCCACACAACTGAAAATGGATTAAAAAAAAGTTTAAAACATAAGAATAAATGGAACAACAGAACATGAAATACTGATATTTTTTGTTACTGATGAAGCATATATTTTTAATTTATTTAATATGTGCTTAGTGTTCATAAAAGTATAGTATGCTGCTGGTAAAACACTTCGTGTCCTAACATAGAAGCATATGGCTAACTTGAGGAGTGGGGGTGAGGAGGGGTATATCCATTTCAATGCAGCCTATATATATATATATATTGCTGCCTGAAAAATTCTCCTATATGAATGCCTACTGTGCTGTAGCTAAGCTTTTCAGCGATCTTATGTGTATTTTAAAGTCTCAATCTGTCTTATTACACAACAGCATCTCTACCTTTCTTCTCCAATGAAAACTGCTTGCTTCTTTCCATGAGCCTCTCTGGGGCTGGCTCTCCTCCTCATGCCCATCACTTCCTCAACACTCCAACTTAAAACTCACTACTTGCAAGACTGGCTCTTTGATTTGATTCAAATCACAGTTGTGCTCTCAGTATCTGGAAGCAGGTACCCCATCTTTAAATGCAGGGCTGTCTTACACTCAGTGCTTTGCAGTTTTGAACTAATTTCACAGGTATCTGTTTTTCTATTTAATGCTACCTTTCCAAATAGATTGTAAACTCAGAGACCAACAAGCAAGTTTTCTACTGCTGTTCAATAATTATCCAGAAAGTAAAATCTACAGTTTTATGCTATAGGACCAAGACCTCAATACATCTATCATCTAGGTTTTGTCCTCTTAAAATCGATTGCACTTTTCAGGGAGAGTTAGTCCACACTTAATTTATTCAGGTTAAACAGAAAAGGAAGGTGCCTAAGTAGCTGGCAGTAACCGGATTCTGGAAAGGGGGGTGGGGGAGGGAATGTTAAGCCCAACCTGCTAGCAAACACAAACCTGCCCAAGACAGGGTACAACTCCATTTGCTCCTTTCTGAAGAGCCCCTGTTGTTGCTGTCACCTGGGGTCGCTGCACCCATTCTTAAGCAGGGTTCTCTGTCCCAGGAAATGCTTTCGGAAAGCAGAATACAATAAGAAATAAGACAGTCTCATCTCGCTTTCTCTCATTTCAGTCCAGTGCACTTGTGACCAACAAGCTGAACTTTCTGATTTTATTTACAACGCCGTATACTTTATGTACACAGAGATGAAAGCTTTGCCGAAAATCAAAAAGCTAATGACTGAATTAGTGTATCAACCAATGGAGTTCTTGTTTCCTTCCCCAGAGGCGGTCTGGTGTAGAGTCCATACTTTGCATACGAAAGGGAGCAGGATCCAGGCCTCAAGGATGTGGCTGTGTGGCTGTGAAAGGCACGGTATGAAGGAGAATGCCCTATCATCAGGTCAGAAGAGCTATGGGGCTCTGGATGCCAGGGCTCCAAGCATCTCCAGTGAGAAAGGACAGATCCTGAGGTTACCTTTCGTCTTGGTTCATTAATGGGAAAAATCTCCTGTCATAGACCTGGATATCAGAACAGCCTCCTCACACCCATCTAAAACGATCTAGACAGTGCTGACACAGCAGTGGGCAAAGATTCCAGAAATGGACACCCAAGACCTGTTAGCCAGGACAAGGTGCCACTGTTCTGGCCCCTTTCCTACTGTCAATTTGGAATCATTTTAGGATGAAAGAAATTACTGTCCATTTCTTCTAAACAGCCTGGGCCTCTAATCTAAACCAGTAAGTCATCTTTAAAAACAGCAATGTACATCATTTGCTGGCTCCTATTTCTCCTCGCCCCAACCACACACTCCTATTAGAAACAGACCGCAAGTCAAAAACCGCCAGGTGGGGGCGGCAGGAGGAGGGTGGGTAGCAGCCTTCTTTTCCTGGAGTTATTTTTTAACATCACCTGAATTTAATCCTAAAATGTCAGAGCTGTAGGGGACCTTCAGACATCACTTCACCTTAACGCATCACTTCAGACACAGAGTCTAGAGAACGGAAGCAACTTGCACGGTTACACGCTGCTAGTTAAAAAGGGCTGGGCCAGGGCCCACACCCAGGTGTCCTGGCTCTGATGCCAAGATTCACTCTTTTCTCTATACTATCTTAGTCAGACCTTGATGTGTAGAACAAATCATAGAAAAACTGCTCTGGTTAAAGGGGGTGGGGAGAAGGAGGCCCAGAGAGCTCTCTTTCCCTAACCTCCACCTTCCCTTCCCTCAGGGACCTGCAGCCCTGCTCTGAGGATTTCTGGGGTCTTTTAGGTCTGCATTTGAGAACAACTGCTCTTACACCACACTCCTTTACACTCCATTGTGCCACACACCTAAAAATGCCATATGGATGGGGGGGGGGGGGAGGGATAAATATAAGCACAAATATAATGACATTACTGATAATTTGGAAAGTGGGGTAAAAAGTTACTCATATTCCAAGTACCCTGCCTTAACCATTGTTGGCAGTTTGATATACTATTTTCATTTTTTTCTTCTAGGTATATTTGTTTCAAAAATTTGAAAACATAATTTTCTGTCCTGTTTCACTGACTTGACACTGGACATATATTTGCTTAACAAATTAAATTTTTATTAACACTCATGAGGATTTCAGGATTTTTTTTTTTTTTTTTTATAAATGGCTATCTTAGGAAATACATCAGAAGACTTGGACATTATAATCATGCAACAGAAGTGAGAGGAAAATTTTTAATAGAGATAGTATTAGCTATAGGGGAAGACAACCAGAAAGCTACTGGGGACAGAACAGGACAAGAGGGAAGGATGTACAGTGCCAATAGTCACATGGGGAGAAAGACTTGGGTTAAAAAAGAGATACTAAGAAAATTCTTGGTGGAAATACAGTCTAATTGAACCACAAATCTTAGGAAAAGGAACTATTTCTATCTTTACCAAGAGTCTGATATGTAGAGTAAACCCATACAGACCTAACTCATCTATCTTAGTCTTTTTTTTTTTTAATTTACTTATTTTGAGAAATAGAGAGAGACAGCACGCGTGCTCTCACACATGCAAGTGGGAGAGGGGTGGAGGGAGAGAATCCCAAGCAGGCTCAGTGCTGTCAGCACAGAGCCCAATGCAGGGCTCAAACCCACGGACCATGAGATCACAATCTGAGCAGAAGTTGGACGCTTAACCAACTGAGCCACCCAGGTGCTCCGTCATCTATCTTACTTTTTATATATCCATGGAAACATTCAGAGACTAATTACATCATTCTGTTATTAACCAATGTTGCCACCCCTATTTTGGAGGAGAACCAAGGGCTGGATTTAGACACTTCTAAATCTGTAACAAGGTCCAAGTATAAAGTAGGACTTTAGGACAAAGCTCTCTGCCAAGTTCCTCAGCTGGTTTCTGGCTTTCTAATTTCTATATTGTGTCACTGAACCCGGCAGATTCACATGCTCGTATGGAACTAATTAAGCTTAAATAAAAATTTTTTTGAGGTGGTGCTAAACTAGCCAAACAATTAAGGAAGACAAAAAAATAAACAGAAAAATAACCCCTCAGTCATGTATGTGTGTGCTTTTAATGCTTCAATTTATTTTATTCCTTGCCAGTTTGGGAGGAAACCATGATAAAAAGGAAGACATAAAGTTGAGAACTAAAGACCAAAGGCAATGTAACCAAACCCTGCCCAGGACCTAGAAACCCCCTCACTCCGCAGAAATCTGTACCTTGCCCCAGTTCATTCCTGCGTGTCAGAACATCTTCCAATCCATTTACAGGGCTGATCACTCAGAAGAGCTGGGATTTAAATAGACGTAGTTTCATGGGATTGCCTGGGAGGAGGCTGCAGAACTGCTTGGGTCTGGTAGCCTCTCAAATTCTTCCAGGAAATGCAAATAAGCCCAGACAGGTACAGAACATGAAGTGAGTGCCCCCCCAGAAACAGAGCTCTCCTCAGGGGCTGCCAGTCTGGGCAGTCTTTGCTTCCTGTGGTTTTTCATCTGGCATACACCAAAGGTCCTTTCCCAGGTGGTGAGTTCACGCCAATCCTCATCCTCACAAACTTCTAGAACATACCCCTAGAGACCTCCATCCCCACTTCAAGGAGGAGGCCATTTCTAGGACACACAGTGGTGAAGGGCTGGTCTGGACTTCAAGTCACTGCCTTCCTCAGATTCTAGGACACTAAAAAGCAGGGTCTCTGGATGCTTGGTCTCCTGCCCCATGCATCCCTTTTCCCCAACTGCATACGGGCTCTACATAGGGTGTGTTCTATTAGCAGAACGTTTAACTTGTAAGGCATGCGGGCTTTATGCTTTCTCTCTGTTAAATGAGTTCTCTTGAGCATAGGAAACAGTGATCTCTGGCTGAGAGGTTTCAAGTGAATAAAAATACCAAAGATGTGAGTATCTTACATCTGTATTCCCCAAGAGACCACGATAACATTTTATGTGTGCATACTGCACATGCTCACTACCTCAACATCTACAAATATATTAAGTCACACAGAGCAGGACCTGGGCACAAGGATCACTCCAACCTCTCAGTCTTCAGACACGGGAAGCGCTAGCCACATTCTGGAAGCAGGCCATGAAGCCCGGCCTCAGAACAATCGGTCTTCTTACTCCCCAAACTGAGGGCTTTGCTTCTCTAGTTGAGGGGTGACACAGCTTAATCCCACTTTGTGTGGGAAGGCTGATGAGATTATTACCACAGGGACAACCAATCAGCAGTAGAAACTGCTTTCTTGTTTCTGATAAGTCTTATCAAGGGAACCAATTATTACATTTTACTCAAAAACTATGCTTTTAAAAAATCTCCCTTTTTCTCGTTGTCTCTAAACACTGGAGTCATTATAACTAACTCATCCCCCATGACTTAGCCCAAACTTTCTGATAAAGGCAATAGGTCAACATGTTCCAGAAAACCCTAATTCTGCCATAACTAACTTGCCTTTAATTCTGACTCCCCTACCACCATTGCTCCTGACCCATGAGGGCTTCTCTACCATTATGCAACTGTATGAGTGACTGGCCACTGCATCACCCCTGCCAAGTGAAATGCCCTGACAGGACATGATCTCTAACAGCAGGGGAAGGCACCCCTCATACCTCCTACAGCTTAGTGGTTCCTGACATATCCAAAAACAAATGGCATTTTATTATTCTTTTTACTGTGATATATTTTAAACAGACAAAACAAATTACACAGAATGTAACAAACACCCATGTACCCACTGCTCACTCAACTTTAACACATCCTAAAATCTGCCATATTTGCTTCAAATAACTTTTTAAAAAGGAAATAAAATATTACAGAAACGCCCTGTGTATCCCCTGCTCGTTCCACTTGTCTTCTATTCTCCTCATGGGCAACCACTAAAGTTAGTAGCTATTATTTTTATAAGATTTAGAATTTTTACTCTATAAGTATATACGCATAAATAATATATATTCTTTGCATAGCTCAAAACGTTATATAAATGGTATCACACTATAGTTAAGCAACTTGCATTTCCTGCTCAATTTTTTTCTTTTTCTTATAAAAGTTTCAAACTTATGCAAAAGTAAAAATGTTACAATAAACTCCCGTGTACTTATCATCCAGCCTTATGACCAATCTTATTATATCTATATACATAAATTACATTCATCCCCTACCCTCTCATCCCCCTCTTGGCCCCCCAATTGCTCCGAAACAAATCCCATATATGTGAAACTTTTAAAGATCTATTTTCTCCTGGAGCTAGTCCGTCCTTCCTTCCTTCCTTCCTTCCTTCCTTCCTTCCTTCCTTCCTTCCTTCCTTCCTTCCTTCCTTCCTTCCTCTCTCTCTCTCTCTTTTTTTAAAGAGAAGCCAAAGCAGAAGGGGCCAAAAAAAAAAAAAAAAAAGAAAAAAGAAAAAAAGAAAAACAAACACATAACCTGGTTTCAACCACCCTAGGAATCACAGCTCAAATTGTTAAGCAAATGGCTCCAATAAGGCAGAGAAATGCCAGCTTTGGTTAGGACTCAGGAGTCTAAGCATGAGTTTCTCCCTTCTCAGTGGCTTTGAAGCAGGGAGATCATCTGTGAACCTTTCCACTGTGCACCAGCTCCAACTCCAGCTCAGTCTTCTCTCTAAATACGTGAATTTCTCAAGATACCTTCTTGATGCCTAGAGAAAAAACTCCATCCTCCTTCAATACTCAATACTTGAACTACAGCTCCAAATGCATTTACACATACAGATGAAACGGTTAGTTGCTAATGTTTATCGTGTGCTCTCTTTGTGCTAGGCATTTTTTTTCATTACTCAGGTTGCACTATTAACTCATTTTACAGATGAGGCAAATGCACAAAAGAATTAAATAATTTCCTCAAGGTGGCTAATAAGTGGAGCCCTGTATTGAAGTGGACAGCTCTTGGGCCCACATAACAAGCCACACTACCTCCTTAGCAAAAGGACCAGTTCCCAGTGGAACTCAAAGAAGCCACATACTCGAATGTTTGGAGGCCATCAAAACACCACTAGCAAATATGTGATAAAAATCTGAGTAAATGAGCCAGACTGAAGGCTGGCTGTGGATGCTCTGGGCAATTGGTTTTCAGCTCTATGATATTTAACTTTTCCTTTTAAGAGGTCACAATCAAACTGACTTCTGTGTAAGTAAAAAATAGTACAAAGGTAGACAAAAGCCATTCATTAGTCTAGCTTCCCCTCTCAATAGCCACTTACAACAAGGAACAGAAAAAGAGTAGATCATGCTCTTAATGCCCGAAAACACGTGACCTTCCTTCATCTTGAGAATGTGGTATCTCCACATCAAAGAGCTCATTGTATTGCATGCACAAAAAAGGGGCAGAATTATAATGACCTAAGTATTTGACCTTCATGCAGTAGTAAATGTATCAAAGCTTAGTCTCTAACAATTTTTGGTTATTTATAATAAAAATTGGTTCCTAAGTTAGAAATGTGATTTTTCTTTTAAGAAAATTCACAATTTTACTCAGCAGTTTTTTAGGTTGCATATCGTAAATGCTATTTCTTTATAAACATACAATCTCAAGAAAAAAAAAATCAACAGATAAGATAAATCCTCTTCTATTTGTCAATGTGCCCCCCCCCCCACACACACTCTCCCTCTCCCTCCTCCCCCCAACCCCCTCCCCCCACTGTCTAAGCACCCCAGAGTGCTTGGACCAAAGTTCCTTATCCAAAGTAGGCTAAGGATTTTTTTTTATGATCATAATATTTACTTGCAATATCTAAACAAGAGTGCATACTATAGCCCCAACGTCCCATTTTATTTACTCAATCAGTATTTATTGAGCACTGAGTACCCAGCACTGCATTAAATGTTTAAATACATCAGTGAACAAGATACTCCTCAGGGAGCCTTTATTTGGAATATACAGAGGAATTTCCTCTTTTGCATAAGTTCTTGACTTATGAACCCTCAATTGAGAAGACATCTTCTAGTTGAAATTTTACTTTCTTATGGGAAATAAAAACTTACAAGGGTGGGGATTGGGTAGAGAAGAGACTGGTAAAGAGACTATATAATGGTAATAAATACTATTTTGTAGGTTCTTAAAACAGTTTTATAAAATCCACATAAACAATTTTAAAGCTTCAGCTTTGGTAGTATAAACCTCTCCATAATATAACTCCAAAAGAAAGGAAAGAGGGAAAAGAAATATTAAGGTGTTCACTAGAAAGTTGAAGTTTTTTACACTGTACTATTTGCATGCTCTAAATTAACATAGGTCAGGCAGGATGAGACAGAGAAACAGAGCCAGCTGATACCGATGGATCACCAGTTCAAACATGGTGCCAGCTTTCTCTTATACCATGAACTTCACTTCCCTTTTGTGTTTCACTGACTACATATGGGAAGTTATAGAAATGCCTGCAGGTCTTATCCTGACCTAGGTGCACTACAAAGCATCTATAACAATGTTATAATACCTTGAATAATGCAATGCACAATGGGTTAGAGAAGAGATTAAAAAAAAAAAACTTCAAGAAGGAATTGTATAAAATGGTTGTAGGAAGAGCACAGCTGCTATTGTAGATGAGAGTACTTCTTTTCTGTATTAACTTTTTTGGAGTGCTAAAATTTCAAAAGCTTCTTAGGCAATCTGTCTTGATAAGAACTATTTACTGACTGGTTAACTCTTGACTTCCTGGTCCCCGGCTACACTTTACTTATCCTCTGTCAGCTGCTGGTCATGGTCTGCTTCCAAAGAGAAATTTGAGGCAGCTGACACTATACTTTGTTCATTTCTGTAGTCCCCAGAGTATCTAGCACCATGTCTAAACCAAACTCTTCTGCTCACCAATAAAATTTTTATTTAATTAAATTAAGGAGGCTTTCCCTGGTGTGAAGCAATGTGAAGGACACAGCACTCTGCAACTAAAAAGGCTAAACCTAAATCTAATTGAGCCTCTAGAGCTAATTTCCAGTTTTAGGAAATTCAGGCAACAGAAGAACAAGATAATGACACCACAAGAAAACAGATATATCCAGAATGTGGGACATTCTGCAGGACAACTGACCCAGTTTCTACAACAAGTAAAAGCATGAAAAAAGAAGGGGGGGGGCAGGAATTGGGGACTACTCTTAACTAAAAGACGTAAGATCCAAGCCCCATGTGTGGACCTTAATCAGATTGTGGTTCTAGCAAAACACTGTAAAATACACACACATAAATATTTTTACACAATTGGGAAAAACTTTTTTATTATAAACTGGGCATTAGATGATACCAACAAAATATGGTAAGTACAGTTATGATAACATTGTGGTTATGTAAAACTAAGTCTATGTCTTTTGAAGGGGCACCCTGAAGTATACAGAAGTGAAATAACAAGCCTAGGAGTTGCTTTAAAATTCTCAAGGAAGGGGGCGCCTGGGTTGGTCAGTCAGTTAAGCGTCTGACTCTTGGTTTCAGCTCAGGTCATGATCTCATGGTTTGTGAGTTTGACCCTTGCTTGGGGGAGTCTACTTGGGATTCTCTCTCTCCCCCTCTTTGTCTCTCCCCTGCTTGCACACTCTCTCTCAAAATAAATAAACTTAAAAAAAACAAAAACAAAAACAACTTCTCAAGGAAGGAAAAAAAACTCAAAAAGTAGACCCTGTTTGAATTTTTTAATAATTTTTAAACTAAGCTCAAAAGCAGTAATTCAAAATTATTGTATACAGAAACTAAGCAAATATATTCAAATCTAGAAATGAGACCTCTTTACTTCAATAATTGGTTCATTAAATGAACAAAGTAAGTTTTCTTTTCTGGTTACCTGTACCAGATATTTTTTACAAGAGTGTGACATTTTACGTGCTATCAGATGATTAATAAATAGAAATGCTATAGGCAGCATCCATCCGTACACATGGTTCCTTCAGCAGACCACTGGCATGTTTCCTACACCAGGAAGGACAGCATCTACACCCAGGCCTCAGGGACAACTCACAGAGAAATGCAAAGTACAAAGCAGAAGAAACTTAGGCAGAGTAAGACAGCGTCACAGAAAGTACTTTTTAAAATTTTAATTGAAATATAATTGACATAGAATGTCATATTAGTTTCAGCCCAAGGTACTTTATCAAAGGTGATTAAATACAAGTGTTACTCTATTCATGAAAAAGAGCCTTGGAAAACCAAATAAAAAGACGTTGATTCCATACTTAATGTCTTCTGTACGAAAACGAAGTATGTTTTTAAAAGATTACAGAATAATCATTTACAGAATACACAATACTATCCTGTTTTCTTGCAAATCAACATATGTCCTTCTCCTTACCCTCTTTCTTCCCTTAACACCCAAGAAAATAAAATCCCAAACTCCATGTTGATTGAGGGGCTATGTGTTTGTAGACCAGAGGTGGAAATGACCGTGTGTGTAAGATCTCTAAAGAGAGGGATATCCCCATTTATCTGGAGGCAGCTCAACAAAACTGGCACTTTCCATACTGAGCTGTCTGCATCATCATTCAGACTTACAGACTTAAACTCCAATGATGCGGGGATGGTGTCTGCCTTGTTCACCACTATCCCCAGGTGCCCAGCAGAGAATACACACTCTGATGCATGTAACTGTATCCACAATCCTAACTAACTCAGCCTTCTCTCTTCTCAAAACCAGGAGACTTAGAAAATACCGATGGCCACGATGATAAACTAAGTTCCATAGATTCAGTATCAAAAAGCAGGGGGTACATGGGGGTGCTTGAGTGGCTCAATAAGTTAAGTATCTGACTCTTGGTTTCAGCTCAGATCATGATCTCACAGTTCTGTGAGTTTGAGCCCGCATCAGGCTCCACAATGACAGTGCAGAGCCTGCTTGGGATTCTCTGTCTCCCTCTCTCTTTCTCTGCCCCTCCCCTGCTTGTGCTCGCCCTCTCTCTCTCTCAAAATAAATAAAAAATAAAGTAAAAATAAAAGGCAGCAAAATTTAATGCATTTTAGAAAACTACTATTAAAATGTCTAAATTTTATAAAAGGGCTTGCACATTTACCTATGATTAAAAACAAAAACAACCCCCAAAATTTATTGAATGAAAAGCAATGATCCTAAGGTTCATGATTATTTTATGCATTCTAATCAATTAATTAACAAACCCAGTCTTTTTGTAATGGCCCCCTGAGAAGGAGGACAATGACTCTTGGTGGCAATACGAAGAAAGCAAGGGAAGAAAGGGTAGCAGAACTTGGGAAAGTCTGTCAGAGTTTCTTCTTCTTTCAAATGAAACAAGTCACAAAGAGTTAGTTATAGAGAGAAGAGACAAGACTTATGCATGATTTGATCCAACTTAAAGAAAGGAGGTGGAAATGTAGAATAGCTGACCCAACAAAGACAGGCCTTAGTCACAAGATCACACGAAAACTAACATAAAAGGACAAGCAAAAATTGCCTTCTACTATTTCTTCCCCACACCAAAGCACAAAAGTTCAGGTGATCCCCTTAGACACTAATGCCCAATAACTCCCTAAATCAACCAGGTTCTGAATATCACCCTGGACATTCCAAATGTTTAAATTCCCTTGAAAGCCTCATGACCATGAAGGTATCCCTCAGCGGGCACTGTTCCCCACCACCATCATATTTAATGTGTTTTCTTTTCTTTTCTTTTTTTTTTTTTTAAGGTTTATTTATCTTGAAAGAGAGAGAGAGAGAGAGAGAGAGAGCGCGCACATGGGAGAGGGACAGAGAGAGAGAAAATCCCAAGAACCATGGGATCATGACTTGAGCCAAAATCAAGAATCCCTTGAACCCACAAACTGTGAGATCATGACCTGAGCTGAAATCAAGAATCGGATGCCTAACCCATGGAGCTACCCAGGTGTCCCTATGTTCTCTTTTCCAAACTCACCCACCTCTACCTTTTTTCTCTGAACTTCACTTCTACCATTCCTACCTAGTACCTTCTCTTCCTCTCTGGATTATTCGTTTTCCCCTATTTTCACCATCGTACCCCTCTTTCTCCCTTTCTGTTCCAACCTGCTCTTTCCTCTCTCCCCTCTTCTTTGTCCCTTCCTCTTGAAATCTTTCTTTGACAATGGCTCCCATTCTTACTTGTACTGCCCAAAACTTTCTGTACCTACCCTCTCCTCCCCTCTACATTCTACACCTAGAAGCTATTTCCTAAAGCCCCTCACATCTATGACCAAAGCAAAAACACCCCAAAATCTTAGAAAAGGTGAACATGGAGTTTAAACCAATAAAATATATATTTTTAAAAATTGGTCATGCTACAAAATTTTTTAAACAACTTCAAGGTTGACCTGGAAAGTAGTAAGGAGGCCCACAAAACTTCAAATGGGCCTTTCCTGTTTCAGGGCCAGAAGTTCAGAATTTCTATAACATGAAAATGTATCTAAATCAGTCTCCTCATCTGTATTTCTAATCCTTTTATCATGGGTTCACCATCAAAGCCACAGGGACTTATGGATGAAAAAGATACCTTTCCCTGGTTCATTATTTAAACTCCTATTTAAAGGTACCTAAAGACAAGTGCTAGTATGTTCAAAAAAAAGCCTGAGGAAAGACATAAATAGCAGATATCTTAATTATTTACTGTTTCCGGTCATTTAAAAAAGGGGGGTGGGGTTTGTTTTTAGATTACAGAATAAAACCGTTGAAAGCTTTTACTATGAAACAAAAATACTAACTAAAGCTTCAACTTCCTCCTAATCCCTTCTGAAAAGATTATTGCTTATAACATTATTATCCTTTGACTTTTCAATGGCATCAAAGTATGTCATGCTGGATAAGACAGTAAGACGAGAGAAATAACAAAGGACGTCCCTCTAAAGTGATACCACAAACCTCTCTCTGCTGGCAGTTCTCCCCTACTCCACTTGATTCCACTGTCTCATATCTTAAGAGACTGACAGAAAGAAGGTACCAGGAAATTATACAATCCTCATCTTCAACCTTACTTGCCTTTCTTACTGAACTGAACAGAGAGAAGGTTTTAGAAGGGTCCTTCATAATCTAGAAGGCAATTTTGATCTCTCACCCTTGAGAATGCTGCCTGTTTCTTCTATCTCCCTTGGCACTTCTGATTACTACTGGTGATTACTAGTATTACCACCAACAGTAATAGATAACTTTTCATTTTTGCTAGAAATTATGCTGATAAGCCCTTAATATGTATAATCTCAATGTAATCCTCAATTGGGATTTTTACCTATGAGAAACAGGGGGACAGAAAGCTTACAGAACTTGCTCCTCAAGGTCCTCAGCCAGTAAGTCAAGGAGTTCAGACTGAAACCTAGGTCTGAGTCTGAAGCCCAAATTCTTAACCATGACACAACCTTACCCAAAAAGGACCCTCTATGCCTCCATCCCACCTCTGGAAGTTCAAAGGCCCCCAGAGACCAGAAGACCACCAACACTATGTAAAAACCTGGACATCCACCCAAGGTTCTTCCTATCTTTTGTGTCTTTGCCTTACAGGGGAAGAAGGAGGTGGCCTCCCCATACTATCCCAGGGTAGAATGCTAATCTGCTTCTTCCTAATTATATCTGTCTGAGAATATGGGTTTAAACTCTAGCACCGTGGAACTTGCTTAGAGCCTTGAGGGAGTCTGCTTCCTCTTTCTCCATCTCCACCTCACATCCTGGGTGAAGCCAATGGACCTAGAGGAGAATCACACACCAAGCCACAAAGCTCCAAGGTGAAACACAGCTCTTCCTCTCTGTGTCCCCAAACCCTGTGGGTGACATTCCTTTCAAAGGACCACCAAAATATCCTGTCACCGCTAGGTCTTCTCTTGTGTGGGAGAAAAAAGACTGAAAAAATGAGTTACTGTGGATTAGCCATTAGAAAGCTCCTGATGAGCTCCTGCTTTATCTTAGTTAAGACTTAATTAAATATTCATGCCTGGGACCCCTGGGTGGCTCAGTCGGTTAAGCTTCTGAATCTTGATTTTCGGCTCAGGTCATGAGCTCAGGGTTCCTAAGATCAAGCCTGGTGTAGGGCACCGTGCTGACGATGTGGAACCTGCTTGGGATTCTCTCTCTCCCTTTCTCTCCGCCCCTCCCCTGCTCATGCTCTCTCTCAAAATAAACACTGAAAAATAAATAAATATGCATGCCAGAGACTTCAAGCTCATACAGTGCTTTAGGAGGAGGAGAGAAGAATACCCAGAGGTAATCTTGTCATTTTTCTTAGCATGAAGCAGCCCAATAACAAATGCATATTTTGTACTAAAAAGTAGATTCTGAAACTGAAAGCAAAAACAGATGACTAAAATACATTTTATCTTTCCATAGAGGGAGAATCAAACTTATACCAAGGGGCAAGTATCAAATACAAAGAACAATAATGATTACTATTGATTGAGCAGTTGGTCTCTGCTCGGCTCTGTGCCAGATGCTTTACATACATTATTTCACCTAATCTTCATAATCGTGTAAAGTTCTTATTATAAGAGGAAATGGAGACTTAGGGACTCTACCACCAAAGCAATTATACAGCACTTACTGTGTGCCACACTCTGTTCTAAGCACCTTAAATATGCACATCTTGACTCATTTAATCCTCACAACAGCCCTATGCAGTGGTGATACTAACAGATGAACAAACTGAGGGAGAGAATCAAGTCACTTGCCCAAGGTCATACAGCAGATAAGTAAAAGTAAAGGTTTAAACCTAGGCCGAGGCTCCAACATCTGTGCTCTTATAGTCACTTTGTTTCACTATTTTGGGGGGCGTTTTTTCCTCCAACAAGAATGCAAACTCTTTGAGGACAGGGATCACTTTTCACACCCCACTTCGCAATCAGTACTGTGAACCAGCTTAGGCAGGGACATCAGTATATAACTGAGCCTGGTGCAATACATGGAGGGGAGCTGACTGTTGGGAGCTCTCGCTGTCAGCTCCACTGCCCTGGCCCAGGCTCAGGTCCCCAGTTCCTCCCACATCAGCAGCCTTCAAAGTCTCCTAGCCAGCCCCTGTGGGTCCACTCTGGGCATATGTGAAGGCAGATGGTATAGATTGACAATGGTATAGATTAGATTCCTCTACTCCTCATCTCCAAACCATGGGAGAGCAAGCTCAGCAACAGGACTGCCACACCCCACTCCATTCCCTCCTTGCCCAATGTCCACACCAGCTCAAAGCCCTCCCTCCTGCGAGTGACCTCAGAAGCCACCACTAACCAGAAGGTCAGCTTGCAACAGGGCACCTACCAACCTCCCTTGCCTACAGCAGAAAGAATAAAGCCTCTGATCTGACATCAAGGCCTCTTACAGGCTCCAGTTTACCGTTGGTTGATTTGTCTCCTATCTCCCCACCATCTACTCTTACCTGGGAGCCCCACCACATAGTCATTTACTCTTTTGACAGCTACATAGGGAGTAATCACCATATACCAGGGTCTCAGTTAGGAATTGGAAATACGGGTGAACTAGAGACACACAGTCTTGCCTCATGGAGCTCATCCATCCTGTTCCACCTTAAAAAAACCCCAGTTGTGATTCAAGGTTCAGCTTGAATGCCACCTCCTATGTCAAATCTTTGAAGATACCCCTCGTTTTAAGTATTTGGTGGACTGTGAGTTATGTCAAGTTTATAGTGGATTTAAAAATCACCTAAAATCCAAGTAAAAATACTGGCATAGCCAGGTGAGGAACATAAAATTCCAGATTAAAGATTAATAAGATTATCCTCATAGGACATTTCACTCTGAAATATGCAGAACGGTAAAGTTTAAAATAAAAATCTATGAAATCAATGATTCCTGGGAGGTAAAAAATCTGAGAAGGCAGAGCACCCTGAACCACTGTAACTTATAAACTGATTTTATCTTTCCCTCCCTGGCTATAGAGCTGTTCATCTCAAAAAAAAAAAAAAAAAAAAAAAAATCAATGGCCTGCCTGTCTGTTTATCTCTGATATATGTGCTCAAGTCATCAAGTAACCTAGGAACACAGATTAAAAATAACGCGGCTTGCCTTAAGGTAGTGACACATATTCCAGAAACAGTGACCACTTGCTGGGAAGACAACGTGCCACAGGTATCTGAGCTGACAGCACAGCCAATGAGTTCTGACACCTCAGGAAAGAACACCAGCATCTTTGGAGATCACACGGGTACCTGTGATTCAAACTCTACCCAGGCCAACTGATACACCTCCTGATGATCTTGTACCACAGGAAAATAAGGGGATTACACCCAAGTGAAATTTTCAAATAACTAACACTTACTTTTAAATGCCAAAACATTAAAACATTAGCCATTTTACAAGACATATTGGACAAAATTTAACATTTTCTGGATGTCTAGGGTCATACTAAAGTGTGCTTGATACCAAACAGCCTCAGACGACTTCCTCTCCCCAGCACCTGCTGTAAGCAGCTTCCTCTCCTCAGCCTCAGCCCCACCTCCCCCTAACCAGCTGTATACCTAGGAAGAACTGAAAGGAAAAGTAGATAACTAAGCTTATGCAACACACCAGCTGAATTGAGACACAATTCTAAGCAAACACACTCTGGTCCCCTTTACAAGGGGGGGTGGAGGCAGGAAAAGAACCCTAACACACTAAGCGCCTGTGGTGGGGAAGGCACCACCTCAATATTCCATCACCTCATTGAAACAAACCCAGAACATAGTCACACTGTCTCTACTTTAAGATAAGGTCCTGGCAAAGTTGTGGCTCACCCAAGATCTCACAGATGGTGGTGGCAGGGTGGGGCAGGGTCCCAGCCTTCTGACTCCAAGGAGTGGCATCCTTCCACTACACCAAAGCTGAGTCATGGAGGAGTTAAGGCCTCGCCTGAAGACCCCAGTGCAGCTTAGAGGGCTCACCACAGTCCCCCAGAGTAAGGATTTCTTTAGTTCTAGAGAAATTCATTTCACCATTATACCATTTTACCTTCATCTGATCTTTTAGAAGGTAAAATTTATCAGGGCACCTGGGTGGCTCAGTCAGTTAAGCGTCCAACTCTTGATTTTGGCTCAGATCAAGACCTCATGGTTCGTGAGTTTGAGCCCCACATTGGACTCTGTGCTGGTGGTGTGGAGCCTGCTTGGGATTCTCTTTCCTTCTCTCTCTGCCCCTCCCCCACTCATGCTCTCTCTCTCCCTCTCCCTCTCTTTCTCTCTCTCCCCGACCCCCTCATTCCTTCTCTCAAAATAAACACATAAACTTAAAAAAAAAAAAAAAACAAGAAGGTAAGATTTATTGGTTAAATGCAAATAATTACTAGTGTGAAGACAAATATCTCATACCAGACACAAGGACGCACCTTTTAGTCCTATGAGCAACTTAGATCTTAACTAGTTTTCATCAATAAACCTTAAGAATGCAGTCAACTGTTATTACACAAAAGAGGAGGCCATCCACCTAATGATCTAACAAAAATCAGTACTTCAATCATTATTTTAAGATTAAACAGTTGAACAAACTTGCCAAAGAGCATAGAAGTGTCGAGAAATGGAATTTTTCACAGGAAACTAAATAACAATTGTAAGAAAACCATAACTACAAGTTATGTTCCTTACATGAAGTTTTATCAAATCTCCGGATAAAACAGATAACAAATACCAGATCAAATATTTAATCTTATGCACAGTGAATAAAGTTGTTTTTTTTTAAATATCTACCTTTTTTTTTTTTTTTTTTTTTTTTTTAGAAAGAGCAAACAGGGAAGAGGAGCAGAGGGAGAGAGAGAATCCCCAGCAGGCTCCATGCTTAGTATGGATCCCATGACCCCATGACTTCAGAGAATAAACTTTTTAATCTGAATCTTTAAAAATGTCGAGTAACTGCAAAAAACATATATATGTATGAGAAACACCAGCATCCAGTCCCATTCAGTTGAAGATGCTCTTATGATTTCTTTGACCTCTGCTTTTATTCATAGAAAAAAAGTTTATTTTAAGAAATAAACATCTAAAGCTTTACCAAAATGCAATACTAATTTTCACTTTTATATTTTGATTATTCCCTGCAAAAATAAAGTGGCAACCTAAGTTCTTTCCAAGCCCACATACAGGATATACCCTAACACTACAAAATCATCTTTTCTAAAAAGTGCACTCATTTTGGACTCATAGCTTTATTCTTTGCCACTGTTTATTAAGCAAGCAACCTACTAGTCTGATAAGCTTGATAATTTCCCCCTTATCATCTTGAAATAGAATGAAATCGTTATAAAACCTAATCTTCCCCTGTATTTCCTTGGATTTGTGCCCAAAGAGCTATATCTGTCTAGAGTAAAAGTCTAGAGTGTTTCATTTTTGTTACTACCATTAGGCTATCTTAAGAAATATTTTATCCAAACAAAGAAGGGAGATATACCCTAAATTCCATCATCCATGGGCTTCCAAGCCTTTGGCTCGACATAACTCCTTGAGAAGCCCCAGGTACAAACTAATCTGGACCTTGCTCACCAAGTAAGTAAAAGAATCTCTCTCAGAACATTCCCAAAATATCAAACAGGTTCATGGAAGAATGAAATTCCCTGGCCCCAACACTATCTTACAACGTTTTTGTCACAGTCTGTATACAATCCAGGTGTCCAAATCTTGGTGGCACGATGAGTCCTACCTACCCATTAATTTGATACATATTTTTATTAAGGAATACACACTTCTCCACTTCTTTTAAATCCATTTAATGAAGGAGACAACACAACTTGCAGGAGGTTGTCTATTTTTTAGCTGAAAGGTAAAAACTCTTGTCTCAACTGTTCATAAGGGAAACATTAAGAAAGTTAGCATCATGAAAGGAGGAAAACTTTAACTGTTAAGTCTAGTTTAGGTCCAAGACCCACAGCCCAAGACCTGAATTTCTTTCCTACCCACATCATTTTAATAGTTGAAATTCTTTCCTCCTTAATCAAACAGTACAAACTGGTTTGTACTTTGTTACCACTGTGCTTTCTACAAAGGTTAGAAGCTTGAGAGGGATAGATTCCTTTATCTTCCTGAAAAGACTATGATTTTTGTATGATAATGACATTTAAAAAAAAGTACCCAGAAGCAAAAAGTCTGATAAGGCCTGCCCAGGTTAAAAAGGAAGCTTCTACTGAAGGCCAGGCCCAGCAGCCCACAATGGGGCTGAACCAGTGTCTGTCAGTTCTGAACCTGTCATAGTAATTTATTGTCCTTGGGGAGGGAACCTGGAGGTAGGGAGCTTCTCCTCCCAAACTGAGGAGGTAAGACATTAAGAGAAGGTTTACATGTGCAGGTGGTTTCACTAAAACCTGCCTGCCATCTTCTACTCCACCAAATATCCTACAATGACTACTCACACTCACCAAGGACCCAGAAATCATGAAAGGCCAGTTTGTAAGCTCATCAGAGAAGGCTCCCTAGGCATCCAGGGCTCATGATGTCTGTCCTAACCCTTGCTGGGAGCTAGCCCTTGGAGCACCCCAGAATCTTTCCCCAAACCAGATGCTAGAAGCCATGAGCAGAATCCAGTAGGTTTCTGAGACATGCTTTTGGTCCTATGACATAGCCAATATGAGAAAGGGAACCGTGTCACAAAGCAGAGACAGACACACAGCATTTGCCCAGGCTCAGACCTCCTTCTGTGTCCTCTTCTGTGCCTCTCTCGCTGTCCTGGAAGTGGCTGACCCTCCTGCTGCTTCCACTGCAACTCAGGAAGACGAACATTTCCAACTTTTTTAAAAAGGCCCTCTTACACACAATTCTAGAACTACAGAGAAGCAAGTTCCTGAAAGAATGCCTGAATGGGAGACACAGCACAAAGGAGGCCCCGGCTCTCTCATAGACATCATGCAAAATGAGTCATTTCATCTCCGTTTGCTATTGCTGGTGCTGCTGCTGTCCTTGTTCAGAGTAAATGAGTAAGGCAGATGGATCCACATGGATCTGTGGACACTGGACGTGTAACACAGGAAAGGTGCAGTCCAGTGTGAATGCCTGCTGCTTCCACACACACTGGCTCCTTCCATAGAAGAGCAAGAAAGGCTCCTCCCAACGTCTATGTAGTTGCAGGGGAGAAGGAGGTCAGGGGAAATACTGGGAAGGGAAGAAAACAGAGCTATTGAAAACAAAAAATGGCAAGTGTGTGTGTATGTGAAAATTCTCAACTCAACCAGCTCCTCAATAGTTCCCCAAGAGGCAGGGACTCTGCCCTATGATTTGATCCCAAAGAGAAATTACTCAGGACAAGATCTATCTTCCTTCCCTCTAGTTCCTTCTTCTGGCTGATTCAAATGGATTCTCAGGTACAAAGCAAATCTCAGGAGAGAAAGCTTCCACTCTCTCCCTGATTCTCTTGCTCTCTAAGAGGAACTTAAGGAGAAATGCCCCAACCACTCCTCAAAGTTTCAGATGCCTCTGCTTCTTTCTTCCCAACTCACCATGCAGAGCGTGGCAATTTACTCCTCGGGGGCATCAGGTCCAGATCATCCCTAATGTCACATAAACATGACTCCATGAGGCCAAATTCAGGACTCTTTCTAGCATATCCTGCCATTAGGTATTGCCTACCTGGCAAGTACTGAAGTGGACTCACTTAGGACAGCTAAATACCTCTTACCTCCCATTTTCTCCCCAACAAATTGTCAGATGACTTATACCCCTGTCAGGCTAAAGGCAATGTTTCTCAGCCTTGGCAATACTTGACATTTTGAGCTGGATAACTTTCTATTGTGGGGGACTATCCTGTGTGGTGTACTATGTTTAGAACATCCCTGATCTCTACCTACTAGATTCCAGCAGTAGCCACTGCCCCCACCCCACCTTGTGACAATCAAAAGTATCTAAATGTCGCCTGGGGGCAAAACCACACACACCTGCCCCACCCATGTTAAGAACCACTGGCTTAAGATATCACCTCTGCATACTCACTTTATAAAGCCTCATATTCTTAGAGGGAGAAGTAAGACATGAATAGCACTACTAAGGACTAAGAGTTTGGTATGAGTTAATCTACGTTCTGAGAGGAGTACAGACTGATAAGGGTATGACCACACTGAGAGGGCTCAACCTTAGGCGGGGCTGAGGTCGGGGATGGGAATGGAGGATGCTGCCAACAGGAAATGGTACAAAAAGGAAGAGCTGACCCACCATTCACAGTATAGGACTTGAAGCTGCCCTTTCCCCTATTTATGAGGGAATGGAACTTAAGTCTCTGTCTTATCCAAGGAGTATAGACTTGACACTGTAAGAAGTTACAAAACCTCAAAGACTGAACCTCACCGAACACCATGACCAAAGAGTCAAACTCAACCTGGCCAATAAAATGAAGCCAAAAATCCCACCATTTCTGCCTGAGGAATGTCTCTAAGAGCACTTGACAAGTGCCCTGGTGCTCCACATATTAAAACTGGAATAGTTGAGACACATGCCTATGACGTGGAATGATTCAGGGACTCAGGACCACACTGAAAAAGCAACCAACAATTATTATTCTAGGCAATCCGGATGACAGACCAAGAATAAAGCATGGTTCCTGCCCTCAAGTTGCTGACAACCAAGCGGGGAAAAGAAGAGATTACACATTCACCAATATGCACACGGTCTAATAGCAGCAGCTAAGGTTTACTGGAAGCTCACAAAGTGCCAAGTGGTATGCAAGGCATTTTATATTCATTATCTCTTTTAATTCTTACAAAAGCCCTTCAACATAGGGAGCTACTATCCCTATTCCATAGCCAAAAAAAAAAAAAAAAAAAAAAAAGCAAAAAAACAAAAAAAAACCCAAAAAACAAAAAACAAAAAACAAAAACAATCTGAGGTTCAAAGAGACTAGGTGACTTGCTCAAAGTCATACAGCTAATCCACAGTGGAGTTGGGATTCAAAGACAGATATCTTCCATTTCAGACTCCCTTGACTCAATGTAAAAGACCATAACCCTGCAGGAGCACACAAGGGCTAGAGTGCTGGGGACTTGTAGACCACTGGAATTCTCAAAGGAAAGCCAAGCACTGTTGACAAAGGAGAAGAAAAAGCACTTCCAACGCAAAAAGTTCTTTAAAAATTAGCTCCATATCTCACACAGTAGCCTAACCAACTACTGGAAACACTACTGCCCACAAGGGAAATCAAAGTCTTTCCTTAAAAGGATTCAGGGCTTGGAGTGAGAGGGGTGCTGTACGCAGGAACGGATGAAGGTCAATAACTGCTCCTTTTTCTTCCAAAGATGAGTAGTGCCATTTTTACTGGGTTTAAAACTTTGCCTTTCTTTTCACAACCATACCTGTCACTCCAGGTCAGTGACTCTTCATCCTGTGGACTCCTCTGAGAGTCCAGTGAGTGAGATGCATCCACTTCCCAGAAAAACGCACATGCACGTGTCCTGTGGCATGCCATTCAAAGAGTGCTTAGAAAACTTTTACACATTATGAGGTCAGAAGGATAGGAATACCTAATTGGCCCTAGGTTTGGATTTCACTTTTTCAGGCATCTTCATCTTAATGATCCATCTACTCCTCCCAAAGCAGGTTTGTACTGGACTGATGAGGGACTGGCCAATGTGGTAAGAGATTCATTCCAATGATTCTTCATTGCAGTAGCTAAGGTACATCATGAACTACACATACAATTAATTTTTTCTCCTGGACATTGCCTTATTAATTAATTATATTTTGAACGTGACTCCTGTCATGGCCTTAAAAATGACCAAGGAAGGTCCTGCTTTGGTATGACGGCATCTGATGCCTTCACGACTCACATCAGCAGTCAGCCAGCAAGGCAAATGGCTCACACACATGAGCAGGGGCTCGACGCGTCACTCCAATGACTCTGGCCCAGATGAACTGCTGCTCCCCCTGGGCAACTCCTAGCTTTACAGGCAGAGCAAGAACATACAAGTCTGGTTTCCAAAATGCTTAATGGCAATTACACTGGGTTGGTGATTCACTAAGCAGTACAGGATGTGCCCAATTATACACTCTATTTTTTTCCAATCTTATTTCATAAACTTCAATTTCACAAGAACATAGATTCTCCATCCAAACACAATTATCCAACTTGAACAATTGAAATACTAGTCATCCTCAAAATTCTCTTTGGAAGTAGGGGTATACAAGGCATCATTTTAGTAAGCATTTGAATACTTTAGGTTGTGTCATTCATTCAAACATTTAAGTACCTACATTTTGGATATCGCAGAAGGTTGCAGGCACAGAGGGAATCATTTGCTGAATGTCAGTAATAAAGCAGTATGCAATAAAGACAGTAGTTATATCAAATAAACCAAACTTTTATCAAGTAAAATCATTAATAGTATTTTGTTCTCCCCTAATCCCACCCCAGATTAAAGACTACAACTTGAACTTTTTTATAATAAGCTGCCAAGAACAGCTGCTATTGAAGAATAAAATTCTTATTATAAACAAATTATTAGCTCATTCCAAGATACATATCAAAGAGGTATTCTAATCCTCAGACTCAGAAACATGACTTAATAATACAAACGATTCCAGCTCCTCCAGAAAAGCATCATGTCTTTAAACACACACAATCCCTTCCATCTATAAAGTGCTATGGAAAAAATACAGGGGCCCTATCTGCAAAAAACAGTTAACTTTAATTTTTATGGGAAACATCTACATCCCACATGAAATAAACTGAGGTCACTTATCATCATATATTTTCCTCCTAAAGAAACTGTCACCCTCCTATTTAAGGAAAGGGCAGACAAAAAACTATGTACCGTTAAATGTGTTAAGAAAAAATGTTTCACACATAAAAACAAATCAAAAGGCAGCATGAAGCCATGTAAGACCTCTAAGAAAGTAATTAGTCAATGATGCTGTGTGTTTCTAGACTCCTGAGTACAAGCACGGTCTGTTTTTCTGACCCCAAAAATATAATGAAAGGATTTAATTAACTTAAAGATTTAAAAGAGGACACTGTTAGAACTGGGCTTAGGAAATGAACCATGCTTTCAGGCAAAGAATGTTACTTAACTCCTCTGCTCCAAGAATGATCTGTGAAGATTCCCTACGACTCCATGCAAGCTTTGTCCTGTAATTTAACCTGTAGGGAACCCAGACAGGCTTAGGAAATGAGGCCCCAAGAAGGCAGTGACTTGTCTTAGCTTGGCATGTACAGAAGACTCATTTGTAAGGCTTTGCAACCAAGCTTAAGTGAGATTTAGGAGTAAGACACGCCAAATTAAAACTCTTAAGGACCATTAATCACACCCTCATGACTTCAGATACAGCAGTACAACATATGCTTATGTAGGTCTGGTCTTTATTCTTAATCAGAGGTATTAGCTTCCTACTGCAACAGCCTATAGGAGGAACTGTTTCAAAAGTGGGGCAAGCATGGTTCAGCCCATTCATTATTTTAAGTAATTAAATAATACATATATGGCTATGAAATTTTTGTTATTCTTGGAGACAAACAAACAGATGGCCAGTGAGGAAATGAGATCAACTTTACAGCTGAGAATATACTATATTCTACTCCCAGTTTCTGAATGTCAAAGCCTGAGAGATAAATCCAAGAATCTAACTGGTAACCAGAATAGCAAAATTATTTTTATTTCATTTGTTTGGCATACTCCAACTGTTAAGAGGTAGGAAAAAAAAAAAAAAAAAAGAGGTAGGAATAAGAGGGGTGCCTGGGTGGTTCAGTGGGTTGAGTGTCCGATCTGGCTCAGGTCATGATCTCATGGTTCATCACATCGTACCCCACACTGGGCTCTCTGCTGTCAGCACACAGCCCACTTCAAATCCTCTGTCCCTCTCTCTCCCTGCCCCTCCCCCACTTGTGTTCTCTCTCAAAAATAAACATAAAAAAAAAGTACGAATACAAAATAATGCCTAGCACAGCACCAAGTACTCTGTGGATATTTAATAAATATTACTTGGATGACTAAAAGGGGCAATTCTTCCAACAGTGACTACTGTATTGAAAATCACAAATGCCCTAAGTTACAAAGTAAAGGTACCATTTCTGTAGTATACATGCAGAATGTCTCCTGCCTTGGCTTCACAGGTAACACTAACTCTTTTTCTTCTCCCTATATATATAACAAGCTCTACTTTAAATGGTTAATACAGCAGCATGCTTTGGCACTGACATCGCATTTATCATGGATTTCAGCTATGATGGAGTAACAGTTAGAAAACCAGACAGAATATATGAAACAATTATTTTCAGACACTGGACAACAGGCAGTGTAGGACTTAATTCCTGAGGAGAGTGAAACAAATGAGCATGTCCTATGATTGCCTGATCATCGCAGTTTCCAAGCCACAACATAGAGAAAGGAAAACTCAGAGTGTGGCAGTCATACTGAGTTGAGGGGGGCAGAGATCAGGATTCAGGGAGGCCAAGCTGGCTAGAATTGGCAAGGCAGCACACCTGAAAGGAGGGAGCAGTGCAAAGGTCCTTTAGAATCTCAGGCTGAGTTCTTTGTGAGAGGAGACCACTTAAAGTCAGGGAGAAAAGCACCGAAAACAGTTGGTCTAAGTCCCAGAGCTCAAAAAGAGCTAGGAATAGTTCATGTTTTCACCAACAAAAGCAGAAATAATTCATAATACTCACGCCATCAGATAAAATCCTCAGTAGAGTTTTGTTTTAGAACTGGAGCTAAATCATCCCTAAACTAATGGCTGCTCTGGACTTATCCTAATAAAGCCCAATAGCTGGCTTAAAAAATGATACAACTTATTTCCAGTAACTTAACTGCATGCCAGAACTAAGTCCAGTACTATTTAAGGGAATACAACAAAATCTAGCACCCAAGAACAGTATCCAAGTAAAATTTATCAGGCATGAAAAGGAAGAGGAAATTATGACTCATAACTAGGAGAAAAACCAATCAATAGAAACAGACCCAGAAATGACAAGAGATGATGGAATTAGTAGACAAGGGCATTAAACAGGTTATTATACTGGTATAGCTTCTTTGGAAAAACAGATAGTTCCTCAAAAGGTTATACATAGAGTAACCATATGACCCAGCAATCCCACTCCTAGGCAAATACCCAAAATAAAAATACATGTCCACGGAAAAACTTGTACATAAATGTTCACAACAGCACTATTCATAATAGCCCCCAAATTGAAACAATCCAAATGTCTATCAACTAATGAATAAAACGTGATATATCCATACAAGTAGAATATTATTCAACCATAAAGAGAAGTACTGATACATATTACAACATGGATGAACCTTAAAAGCATTATGCTAAGTGAAAAAAAAACAGATACAAAAGACCATGTATCATATGATCCCATTTATATGAAATTTGTTGAATAATCAAATTTATAGAGACAGAAAGTAGATTAGTGGTTGTGTATGCTGGAGAGGAGCAATACAGAATGGGGACTAATGGGTAAAGAGTTTCTTTATGGGGTGATGAAAATGTTCTAAAATTAGATTGTGATGATTGCACAACTCTGTTAATGTACTAAAAGCATTGATTTATATACTTTAAATGGATAAATTACATGCCAATGTGAGTTATGTCTCAATACAGTTGTTAAAAAGTTATTCTAAATATATTCCAGGTAGAAAAAGGAAGCAGAGAAGGGATAGATAAAAAAACAAATCCAGTGGCACTTTCAGTAAAGAAAAATGTAATATCTGAAATAAAAAAATATACTGGATGGGATTAACAGTGGATTAGACATTGCAAAAGATCAGTAAACTTCAACACACAACAACAAAACTATCCAAAATGAAGCATAGAGAGCAAAAAAGACTGAAAAACAAGTTAAAAGAGTATCAGTGACCTGTGGGAAGACAACATTAAGCTATCTAACATATCTGTAATTAAGGTCAAGAAGAAGAGAGGAAGAGGACAGGAAAAAAATAATTGAAAAATAATAGCTAAAATAATTTTTTTTTTTTTGCTAAAAACTATAATCCCACAGATCCAAGAAAACTTAAACCCCAAATAGAATAATATAAAGAAAACCACACAAAGGCAAATCATATTAAAATTAGTGATAAAGAAGAAAAATTATAAGCAGTCAGAGAAAAAGACACAATAAAAGAAGATAAAGAATACAAAAATACTAACCAAAAGGGACACATGTGCTCTTATGTTTATAGCAGCATTACCTAGAGTAGCATTATCTAAAAATTATGGAAATAACCCAAATATCCATCGATTGATAAAGATGTGGCATATATATACACAATGAAATATTACTCAGCCATAAAAAAGAATGAAGTCTTGCCATTTGCAATGACATGGATGGAGCTAGAGAGAGTATTACACTAAACAAAATAAGTCAGTCAAAGACAAACACTATATGATTTTTACCCAAATGTGGAATTTAAGAAACAAATGAGCAAAGGGGGGCGGGGGGGGGGGGGGGAGAGAAGGGCAAACCAAGAAACAGACTCTTAACTATAGAGAACAAACTGATAGTTACCAGAAGGTGGCCAGGAAGATGGGTTAAATAGATAATGGGGATATTAGGAGTGCACTTGTTGTGATGAGCACCAGGTGAGGTATGCAAGTGTTGAATCATTATACTGTACACCTGAAACTAATATTGCACTATGTTAATTAACTGGAATTTCAATTAAAACTTTTAAAAAAGGAATAAAGATAGAATGAGAGCAAAGTGCTTTTCATAAACTATTAAGACAGAAGACAATGGAGGAACACCCTTAATAAGGGAACAGAAAAACCATCATCCTAGAATTCTATACCTAGTAAAACTGTCTTTCAAAATTGAAGACAAAATAAAGACTTTCAGACAAACAAAAGCTGAGAGAATTCACTGCCAGCAGAGCGGCCCTGTAAGAAAGGTCATAAGAAAGTTCTTCAAGCAGAAAGAAATGCTATCAGATGGACATCAAAGGAATGAAAAGCCAGAAATTATCAATACATGGATAGAGATTTTCTTCCCTCATTTTTAATCTTTTTAAAAGACAAGGACTATTTAAAGCAACCTAGTAATATATCGTTTATAACATGTTTATAACATGTAGACATAAAATAGAACTAAGAGTAGGAAGGGAGAAATGGCAGCATGTTATTTTAAGGATCTTACATTCTACATAAAGTCTTATTTGGAGACTGACTATAATTGGTTAAACATGTAAAACACTAGAGAAACCATTATAAAATAACAAAGGGATGTGGCTAATATGCTAGGTAAATGGTATTCATTGAAACAATAACTACTTAATAGAAGGCAGGAAAAGCACACAAAAACACACAGGACAAATAGAAAACTAACAACAAGATAGTAGATTTAAACCTAAACAAATCACAATTACATTATATGAAATGGTCTTTTTAAAAACCCTCCTAACAAAAGGCAGAGAGTGTCAGACTGGATTAAATAATAGCAACAACAAAAACAAGACCCAACTAATTATATGCTGCTTATATACATACATACATACAAAGATTAGTTGTGTCTAAACACAGAGATAGGTTATAAGTGTAAGGAGGGTAAAAGAGGTACCATACAGGATGAAGAGGGACATTCCATAACAAAGGAGCCAATGTATCAAGAAGATATAGAACGATCTGAAATGTTTATCTGCCAGCAATAGAATTTCAAAATACATGAAGCAAAAAGAGAACTGAAAAAAGAAGTAGACAAATCCACAATTACAGCTGGAATTTCAAAATTCATTTCACAGTAATTAATATAACAAGCACTCACCAAATGAAGTTGACCCCCTTGACCTAACTGGCATTTATAGAACACACACCCAAAAATATATATATTCTTTTCAAATATACATAAAACATTCACCAAGACAGACCAAATTGTAGGCTATAAACAAGTCTCCATAAATTTTTAAGAAGGCTGAAATTATACAAAGTAGATTCTCTGACCACAAAAGGATTAAGTTAGAAAATAATAATAGAGGGGCACCTGGCTTATCAGTCTGTAGAGCCTGTGCAACTTTTGATCTTGAGATCATGAGTTCAAGCCCTATATTGGGGGCAGAGGTTGCTTACACACATACATACATACATACATACATACATACATACATAAAATCTGGAAAATCCTCCACATATGTGGAAATTAAATAATTCATTTCTAAATAAACCATAGATCAAAAAAGAAATCACCAGCTAAATTGGAAAGTATTTTCAGCCGAAAGTAAAAAACAAACATTGTTATATGTAACCAAAGCAGTTGCTTGAAGGAAATTTATCTTTTAATATTTGTATTAGGAAAGGAGAGTCTCAAATAAATGGTCTAACCTTCCATCCTAAGTTACCAGAAAAAGAGCAAATTAAACCCATAACAAGCAGAATGAAAATAAAGAGCAGAAATTAATGAAACTAAAAACATAAAAACAACAGAGAAAAATCAATGATACCAAATGCTGATTCTTTGAAAAAGTCAATAATCATATGGCTCTAGCCAGAATAAGGGAAAAGACAGAAAACAAATTATCAATATCAAGAATGAAAACAAAATCCCTACAGGTCATACATATATTAAAAGGATAATAAGAGAATAACATAAACACCTCTATGTTCATAAATTTGACAACTTAAATGAAATGGACAAATTTCTAGAAAGGCACAAACTGTCAAAACTCACTCCAGGAAAAATTTAAAAACCAACAGCCTCACTATTTAGTAAATAAATTGAATCGGTAATTAAAAACCTTACAAAGAAAACTCCAGGCTCTTAAGGATTAACTGTTGAATTCTACCAAACATTGAAGGGAAGGAAAGATAATACAAATTCTACCAGAAAACAGAAGAAAGAACAATTTCCAACTCATTTTGAGACTACCATTACTCTGATTACTAAAACCAGACAAAATATTAAAAGGAACTTATAGATCAATATCCCTCATGAAGACAGACACAAAAATCCTTAACAAAAACTTAGCAACTTGAATCTAGCAACACAAAAGGTAACATGTTATGACAAAGTCAGATACACTCCAGCAATACCAGGTTGGTTTAACATTGAAAATCAATGTGCTTCTTCACGTTAAAAGATTAAAACAAAATACAACAAAACTCTTATAACTGAATAGTATGAACACAAATATTCCTATTTTTGAAAAAGGCAGGTTTCAACACTTGACCAAAGATATACAAATCAGAAATAAGCACATAGAAAGATGCTTAACATTATTAATGAAGCAAATGCAAATTAAAAGTATAAGATATCTACCATTACACACTCAATACATTCTACAGTGGATAAAAGTAAAATGACTGACAAACCATTCAAATGTTGGAGAGGACGGGAAACAACTAGAACTCTCCTATACTGCTGGTTTGGTGGTCTGGCAGTTTGGCAGTTTCTTATAAAATTAACATGCACTGTACATATGACCCAGCAATCCTATTCCTAGGGATTTACCCCCAAGAAATGGAAAAATGTATCCCCAAAGACTTGAATGTGAATACTCCAAGCAACTTTATTCATAATAGTAAAAAAAAAAAACACAAAACAACAACAACAACAAACTGGAAATAACCCAAAAGTCCATCTACTGATAGATAAATGGATAAAATATTCTGCTCATGGAATATTCACAAAATGGAATGTTTCATAGCAATTAAAAGGAATGAACTGACACAAGACAGGAATGAATCTCATATGCACTATTCTAAGTGAAAGGAGCTAACACAAAAAGCTACATACAGTATGACACCATTTATATAAAATTCCAGAAAAGGCAAAAGCAGCTCAGATGTTGCCAGGGGCCAAAAGCAGGGGGAGGGGAATGGCTGGAAATGAGTACAAGGGGTGGTGATGAAAATGTCTGAAATGCTTTACATCATGACTGTGATGTTACACAACTGTACACCTTTATCAAAACTCACATTCTGCACATAAAATGGCAAATTTTATTACATTCAAATTATACCATTCAATAGATTAATTTTTTCCCCTCAGGTTAATTTCAAAATAAATCACCATGGTTTCTGTTTGTTTTAAAGATTTTAAGTAATCTCTACACCCAACACGGGACTCAAACTCGTAACCCTGAGATCAAGAATCTCATGGTCCACTGACTGAGCCAGCCAGACGCCTCATAATTGTTTTTTTCTTTTTTAAGAGATAATTTTAGGGGCACCTGGGTGGCTCAGTCGGTTAAGCGTCCGACTTCGGCCCAGGTCATGATCTTGCGGTCCGTGAGTTTGAGCCCCGCATCGGGCTCTGTGCTGACAGTTCAGAGCCTGGAGCCTGTTTCAGATTCTGTGTCTCCCTCTTTCTCTGACCCTCCCCTGTTCATGCTCTGTCTCTCTGTGTCTCAAAAATAAATATACGTTAAAAAAAAAATTTTTTTTTTAAGAGATAATTTTATTTCGTTGTAAGATTATCCAAATGCTTCGAACAGCAGGATTGTAAGAAAAAGGTCTTCATCCTCCTTGGATCACAAATCGGGGGGGGGGGGGGGGGGCGGGGGGGCAGGCAGGAGAAGTAACAAAAATCCAAAAAAAAAAAAGTAAAAAGCATAAGGACAAGAAACATGTGGGGGTTGTCCTCTGAATTGTTTAAACTGCACCTATAGGTTTCAGATTTTGCCAGCTCTTAACCCTATCACATATCTACTTGTAAAGGCCACAGAATGGAAATGTGTTCTCACTCGCTCTCGCGCGCTCTCTCTCTCTCTCTCACACACACACACACACACACACGTCAGTCCTTTACTTTTTTTCCTCTTTGACTCAGAGCACAAAGAAGAGGCTCAGCCTATTGAGCTGAGAGGTCCAGTCTCATGACTCATTTGTACACACGAACACGGAATCCTCTGCTCAATTCTATTGCATTTCTTGTAGCCAAATTTCCCTGTAGCTAGTTTACTGTGAGTTCCTAGTCAGGAGTCCACAGTTAGAACCTTAGCAATGTACAGAACACTTAGATGCATTCCTCTTATTTTAAAATTATAAAAACAGGGACACCTGGATTGGCTCAGTCAGTTAAGCATGTGACTTTGGTTCAGGTCATAATCTCACAGTTCATGGGTTTGAGCCCCGCATTGGGCTCTGTGCTGACAGCTCAGAGTTTGGAGCCTGCTTCACATTCTGTGTCTCCATCTCTACCTCTCCCCTGCTCACGCTCTGTCTCTCAAACATAAATAAGTATTTTTAAAAATTATATTAAAATAAAGTGAAATTATCGGGGTGCCTGGGTGGCTCAGTCGGTTAAGCATCTGACTTCGGTTCAGGTCATGATCTCACGGTTTATGAGTTTGAGCCCTGCATCAGGCTCTGTGCTGACAGTTCAGAGCTCAGAGCCTGAAGCCTGCTGCAGATTCTGTGTCTTCCTCGCTCTCTGCCCCTCCCCCACTCATGCTCTGTCTTTATCAAAAATAAATGTATAAAAATAAAATTATAAAAACAATAACTATAAATTATAGAATATTAAAATAAAGGGAAAAAATAACAAGTGCTCTCCAACAAAGAAATAGTTAAATAAATTATAAATCCATCCACTTCTTGTCCTCTTAAAGCAATAAACTATAAAGCCTATGCATAGATAAAAACAAAACACAGAAAACAAAGAACAGAAAATCTCTTAATGAACCTAAATCAATAGCTCATGTGCAAATGACCAAATCTGCAAGGAACACCTAAATTAAGAAGGATTATAACAGGTCTTCTCCAACTTTTTTCTTTTTAAAAGTGTATGTATGTGCGTATATATATATATATATATATATTTTTTTTTTTTTTTTTTCCATCAAATACGCACATCTTCTGAGTTTAATGAAAGGACTCTAGCCTAGGGAAAAAGCAGCCAGGTCAAATTAAAGCCTCTAGGCACATTACCTGCATGTATATACATGCTGTCAGGTACTAAGCTACAACAGAAGGACCATGATGTACACCACTAAAGGGGTGTGACATGAAGAAACAGCCAAGTAAGAACAACACTGCTTTCCAATTTAAGAGATCACTTTGTTGTCCCATGTGGCTGACCCAGAAACACAAATACATTCACCCTACGGTGATCCATAGCATTAGACACAGTGAGAAACAAATTCACTTGCCTGTTATTTAGCCTTCTGTCCTCTCCTTCTTAATAATACCATCTTCAATCTCAATACTCTACTGTCAACACCACCTTAAAAGTAGTAGACAGGACAGACAGTATTTTGGCTAATGTTAAAACTAAAGAGATCAAGACCCAGAGCTTTATCATATTCACTCCACTACTAAGTAGCTAAACCTGGACTAGACCCTAGGTCCATGGGCACCAGAGTATTAACTCCCAGGGCCTCTCTCTGAATGTTGGACATTACCCCGAGTCAGTACAACCATTCCCACCCACTGCCTTCCTTTTAGGAGTAATGATGGGGCTCTATCCCATCTCTAAGCACTCAGGGGAACAAAAGCTTTTGGAAGAGACGTGACAATTCACCATTCATTTTGGGGAAAAGGCTAAAAATAGTAAGGCTTAGAGATAATCCATTTACTCAGCTTACCAGTTATAAACCACTGCTTTACTGAATGTGAATTACAGTAGGCTGATCTTAAAGACATTTCAGAACTAACCTCCAATAACCTCTTCTGCATCATGTCCTCTGGTAACTGTCCATCTGGATTAAGGCAAAAATCTCGAGGTCCAGCTAACACACCTCTGCAGCTGGTGGAAGCACTCTGGCCACCTCAGTGTTAACAAAAGGATACATGTTCTACACAGTTCTATACACATGAACTGCTTAAGCAGCTATCTTGAGCCTGAAACAAATCTGTCCAGGGAAATTAGAGCCAGTGTTCTGACCGCTGTGGGGGAGGGGCAAAGAAAAAAAAAGTTAAGCTTTTACTTTTTTCTCTGTGATAACAGCATACTTCTCTTCAAACTTTGAAGAACTACTGGAAATGCTAAATTTTATAAAAGTACCAAGGCCATAAAGAGCTTTTAAATTGTTTGCCACTCATGAACACACTGGAGTTGTTTTCAAATAAACCTAAAGACAACTCAAAGGTATCCCAAATGGTACACTGTGTTCAGAACCCATAGAGTTGGCTAGCAGGTAGGATATTTGGTTTCCTGATTGTTAATCAGGGCATTTTTGTTTCTGGATCTTGTTTTTGATAGAGAAATTATAGCAGCATCAGAAAAGCATTGGGTTTGGATTTTTTTTTTAATTCAACAAGTTCTGAAAAGTTCTCTACTCATCCTTCTACTTTATTTGGACTACATCTCTAACCTAGTCTATGGTCTGTATCGCTCTGAGAGTAAAAAGATAATTCCTGGTTAGCATAAGCCTCTTTGGCAGAACTACTTGTAATACGTCTGTGATAGCCAATTCTCCACCATCTTTAAGTAGGAGTGTTAATTTATCCACCCATCAGTTTTTCAAGGGGTTGAACTAGAGATCTCACCCAACTCAAGCATTCTGAAAATGACTCTCAGTATTAAACAGATACTTACATTTAAATTAGAGAAACTCGAGGTGATCTTGAGACCAACTGGGAGTATGCATATGAAGTCCTACATTACTCCTCATGAATCATATGAAAGAAGTGGACTAGAAGGTCTATATATCTTTCAAGTCTGACATTCTATAATCCCAAGGTCCTTGGAAAATGGCAGCAAATAGGACAGGAATGAAGGTCAGACCTGCCAGCAATGGTCAGAATGCTGCTGTGCTGAACTGAGAAACTACTAATGATCAAAGAGTAGTTCTTCCAGGCTAACCCACTGTTAAAGAATACACATTTCGGTGCCTGGCACATGGTAGGTATCAATAAACATTTATTGAGTGAGTGTAAATTTCTTCCTTAGCATCTGAGGTAAGGCATCCAAAGAATTCAATCTGTGACCCCCTCCAAAAGGATGCTTATATCTTACTAAGTCAGGATTTTCAGAAAAATAACCATATGGGAACTCCCTTGGGTTTTGGAAACTGAGCAGAATTTGTCCACAATCATCTGGGCATCTGCATAGAGCAAGATCAACAGGGTTGGAAACAAATACACCTCACAATCCCATTTTCAAGACATGTAGCCTCACCAGAATCAGAAAACACAGTATTAGCGAGGCAAGTTTCTGAAGAGAGTATAGGGAACATTAGTCTTCTATATAGTATTTCAATTTGTGATAAATCTTTCATCTTCTAAGTATGCCCTTTTGTGTGTGCAAGATAAAAAACACAAGTTAATAAAAGTCTAGTTATAAACTCTGTGAGTCTAAGAAACAATGACAACACCTTGCTCCTAAATATTCTAATATTCCAGGGGTCTGTTTGTTTTTTAAACATAACAAAAGAAAAAACATGGACACTTGCTGGCCGAACTTGCACTGCCTCCTTCAACGTACTCATGTTGAGCTATCTTTAGGAGACCTTGCCCCTACCCACTCTTGTCACACAGGCAACAAAAATGAAAACTGCACACAACAGTGGCCAAAGAGCCAACTTTTAAAAGTTTTGCAAATTAGCACATACTAAAAGGGGTCAAAATACAAATTTTAACCATTTAAAATGTGCACACTGATCACTAAGCACTTGGTATAAAGTAGGACAGGCTGGTAAATGACTAGAAAAAATTTGTTGGCTCCCTGGCTTTCTGAACCTGCCTGTTCACAAGGCTGCTTCCTGGGAAGAAGAAGAAAGTTTTTAAAGGAGTTTCCTTAACCACAACGTGGCAGAACTATGCAGTCACATCAAATTCAAGAAGACTTTTTTTTTCCCTTTTCTCCTTTTGATTTTTGTTCTACCAGTGGCATTGCCACCGCGTGTCAAGAACCCAAAGAGTTTAGGGGGAGGGGGAGGGATGTCACAATTGCAGAGGCCTGATTACTATGCAGAAAACGCCGCCCTACCAGACAGACGTGCCAATGAACCGCCCTTGGGAAGAGGAGCCAGGGTACAGTGTGTGGTGGTGAACAAAAGGGGTGATGTACTGTGGAATTAGTTTCAAAAAGAATTCCTCATCTCCAGAGTTTCTGGATTTCTGGGCAAGAGCAGCAATTAGTCATTAGCTGAGAACATTGACAACCAAGGAAGATGCTCTGATCAGCCTCCTGTCAAACTACGCAGAATTCCAGTCTTCGAACGCTCAATACCAAATTAGTTGTCTTCTGACCCTGTCCCACCTTTGTATTTATTTATTTATTTGAGAGAGGGAGGAAGAGAATTTCAAGCAGGCTCCACGCTGTCAGCACACAGCCCGATTCAGACCCTGAACCCACGAACCTGGAGATCATGAACTGAGCCGAAATCAAGAGTTGGACGCTTAATGGACTGAGCCCCCTGGTGCCCGCCACCTCTTTTAATGTGTAATTGTTGTTTCAGACCAAAGTTGTTTTGTGGCACAAACTTATTTTACTTGTAATTCGTACATTTAAAAAAATCCAAAAATTTTTATCAATGACAATTTTACCAAGCAATTAATTATCAGGTACCACATGCTCACACTGCAAGATAGATTTTTCTGGTTTTTTTTTCTTGAGTGATGTGAAAGCACCACATTTTACAAAATAAATGCATCTTGTGACTTCTCCCTTTAATCAAATGTTCTTCTAATTTGCTGTCTTACTTCAACCTCATGCTACATTTCCATGTTCACTTCCCCATCCACCCCACCCCCCTATCCCAGCCTGGTCCCTCATTTTATCTAAGCAGGTTATCAAAACAGAACCATCCCACTTAGCACTCCCTGTGCTAAAACAAAACAAAACAAAAGCAAACAAACCTTCTCTTTCTAGGGTAATTCCAATCATTCCCAAACCATTTGCGAAATTAAGATAATTTGATCTACCCCCCCCCCCTTTTTTTTTTTTACTAAAGTGTCATCTTAGGCAGGCTTTTAATTGATCTAAGCCTCTGTTTCTTTTCTGAGAAATGAGTAACTTTTAGGGTATGGATTAGACATATGTATCTGAAACACAGTATGTATGCAAAAAATCAATAGTAAACAGAAGGACCCCTATAATAGAGAATAGGACTATGAACTTCACTTATCTCAATTACAAAGCTTATTTTGGCCTAAGGAATATCTTATGCTTAAAAATGAAAATTAGTAGAGCTAAGAAGCCATGTCCACGTGGAACAGTGTGAAGAAAATCTGCGAAAGAGAAGCATTTGGCTTTAAATAAAATTCTCTCTCCTCACTGAGCCATCATGATCCACAGGTGAGCAAGGCACAACAAAATGGGAAAAGTCTCAAAATCACTTCTCATTCACGACATTTAGATATGGCACATGAGGGCATCTCCATAAGGGGTGAAATGAAGTTAAGACAATATTCTAGATATTTATAAAGGACCCAAACAAAACACACTGAAAAGCAAAAAAAAAAAAAAAAAATCCACCAACCCTCAAAAACTTAAGGGGCTCTGAAACATCCAGGCTGGCTGTTTTCTTTGGCAGAATTCACAGGCAGTTCAGTTCTAGCACAGGCCCTAGAACTATAACATTTATTTGTGGTTCAAACACAATAATGAACAATGAATGTGAACTGAATATTCCTTGTCCACAAATAGGTCAATGTCAAACACAGTATTATGTACTAATAAATCATATGAAGCCTCCACACTTCAATACAGTTTTAGAACAGGACTATTCACTCATTTTAGGCAAAAGCAGGCTTCTGTTGAGTGTTATCCAAATCCAGAAAGAACACAAAATATGTTGGAAGTTCTTCCACACAGTCACACAAAAGTATAACGATCCACAAAAACTTAACCTGCCACTGAAGAGGTAAAAGGAATCCAATGTTTTTACCTCATTTATCCACCAAGAAATATAATGCTGTCTTTCAGTTTCTTTTTATTACTTACTATATCCACCATAATTCTAGATTTTCATGAGCAAATCTTTCCTGAAATATCTATATAATAAATCTTGATCGCTTAAAATATGTTTTTCTCTGTAGTACCTTCTGACCTCCTCAGTAAATGAATTCTGCATGATGTTGACCAGTCTTCTGACAACCCCTCAGATCAGAATTGTACATCACCATTTTAGTCAAAGAAGTCTGAGGGTTCGATGCTGTTTGCATTTGATCATTCTCAACATCATGTGCTTTCAGAGTTGCATAAGCCACTGTTCTTGGTCAAATTCGTAGTCAAAGATTCTTCTAGGAGTTCTTAGACCTGTAGATAGTTCCGTGATTGTTATAAAAATACTTCTTTTTAAATAAAAAATGTTGTCTAAATATAACACACAGAGGAATTTTTATTTCAAAGATAAAATGAAACTCTGAGCTTCAATAAAGTTGACAGATTCCAGGGCTCTTCTACTGCCCTGGGGAAAGCTGTACAGGCTGAGCTCAAAGAAAATGCTCCATCCGAAACTTCCCCAATGGTCGCCCCTTTCCCCCATTAAGCAGAACTCCTTTCCTGCATTCTCTTTATAGCAAAAGTAATGCTTGACAAATTAGGTTGTATGTAACACCTGGATGTAAGAATGACTGGCTTGATGTTCAATAATACACTTTCCTTCCTAGGCCAAAAGGTGTGTGAATGTTCTAGATACTTAATGTTAAGATCACTGGTGCAGTAAGGATCATGATAAACTGGGAAAAATGAAAAGAGAAGATTTTCTTTATCATACCTGAGAAAGTGAATAGTTTTCATGGATGATGCTTTGCTTTATCTGCTCATTTCATTATTAGTCTTCGGCTACAAACTTGTAGAAGATATTTAAATGGCTGAATGAATAATAATTCTTATAATTTTAAAGAGAAAAATGCCAAATTCTTCCAGCCTCCTTAATTTGTTTATTGGTAAGAATGGGATCTGTCTTTGTCACAGGACACTAACTGAGCACCAAAGAAGTTAGTAAGCACAATCTCTTCTGAAATCATCCAATCTCCTACAGAGTGATTTGCCATTCTAACAATAAAACAATTTTTACTGAAATCTTGATTCATCTTAAATATGGTACCCACAGATGAAGAAAAGTAACTACAGATTTCAAAACACAAAGAGAAAAAAATGTCTTACCTGGAAGGAATGTCAGTTTGCCATATTCTACCAGAAAGTAATTTTCAAGCCAAAGATTTCATTTATCTCAGAAAACAAATACATTCAGGTTTTAGTAGATAAATATTCTTCTTCCTGCTTTATCCCTTCAAAATCACTGCCTAGTCACACTGAGAAAAACACTAAAACACTTTAGTGGAAGAAGGGAGAAAAAAAGCAACTACTGCTCTACATACTCTTAACTTCCATTAAAGGACTATACTTAACTCTCATCTATAAGAGTAAAAAATGGCCTACTATCCTGATAAAACACATACACACTCTCTCTTACCTATATTGCTTATATTAATCAGTTTTTACAAAAAGTGATTCACATCTTGAAGGTTTTCCTTTGTTTAAGTCTATTAGTGATGGCAGCACACCCATGTTTAATTCTTCTGGATGAATATAAGGTAGAAAAGAGACAAGGCACAAGATTAGGCAGACTGAGTGATTTCTTGTAATTCTCTGTTCCCACCTTTTTTTTTTTCAAGATTTTATTTTTTTAATCCCAATACCCAGTGGGGAGTTTAATCTCAATACCCAATGGGGATTTTGAATTTACAACCCTGAGATTAAGAGTCCCCTGTTTCACCAACTGAGCCAGCCAAGCACCCCTCTGTACCCATCTTATAACAAATCCACTGAGGCTCTACAAAACCACTTCAGTAGAGTCCCAAACTTAATATAAAGATAAGATTTTAATGGTACTTCCACTATTCTGAAAGATTTTCTTAGGCTAAGTGGGACTGGAAAAGAGTTAAGTTGTAAGTATATGTGGCTAGAGGCGGGGTATGGTAGAGATTAACAAGGATTTTTTGAAAGTAATAATGTTCTGTGTTGGCAAAGGTATGAGGAATGGGTAAATGGGCACTTTCATACACTGCTGGTAGAATTTTAACAGGACAGATATTAGAGAAAAAAAAAACAAAGTTTTAAAATTCTGCGCACTCTCAGGTATCAATTCCACTTCTAGAAAACAAAAGTAGATGTGCATTAAGGCTTACCTATAAGGTTCTTATCAGTGTACTCATAACAGCAAAAAAACTGGAGGGAAAAGAGCCTTAATCCATCTAGAAATAACCAACTGAAAAATGACATATTTATTCTATACAATGAAAAACAATGTTATACAAAGGAAATATTACGCCATCATTAAAATGAAGTCATTGGGCATTTATCCCAGAGAAAAACTTATGTTCAAATTTTTTTTATGTTTATTTATTTTTAAGAGAGAGAGAGAGAGCGAGCAAGCGAGCATGGGGGAGTGGCAGAGAGAGAGGGAGACACAGAATCTGAAGCAGGCTCCAGGCTCTGAGCTGTGAGCATAGAGCCTGATACGGGGCTTTCAACTCACGAACAGTGAGATCATGACCTGAGCCAAAGTCGGACATGTAACTGACTGAGCCACCCAGGCGCCCCAAGAAAAACTGATGTTCATACAAAAACATGTATACAAATGTTCAAAGAAGTTTTATTCAAAATAGCCAAAAGCTGGAAAAACCCAAATATGCAATCAACTGATAAATGGATAAATAAAATGTGATATGTCCGTACAGAGGGAATACTAGACAGGAAAAAATAGAAAACTATTGGTACATGCAATTTTCTGAATAAATATCCAGAGAATTAGGCTGAATGGAAAAAGCCAATCCCAAAGGTCACACAAGCTGTATAATTGCACTTATACAACATTCTTGAAATGACTACATTAAAAAAATGGAGAACAGATTAGTGGTTGCCAGGGGCCAGGGTGGAGATAAGAAAAAGAAGGTGGGTATGGCTACAGAATCCTTGTGGTGATGGAAATGTTCTGTATCTCGACTGTATCAATGCCAGTAAATTGGTTGGGTGTACCATAGTTTTGCAAGATATTATCACTGGGAGAACCTGGGACCTCCTCTTTCTTACAACTGTATGTAAATTTACAATTATCTCAAAATAAGACATTTAAATTTAATTTTTATTTTTTTAATGTTTATTTTTGAGACAGAGACAGAGCGTGAGTGAGAGAGGGGCAGAGAGAGAGGGAGACACAGAATCTGAAGCAGGCTCAAGGCTCTAAGCTGTCAGTATAGAGCCCGACGCAGGTCTCAAACTCACGAATGGCGAGATCATGACCTGAGCCAAAGTTGGACGTTTAACTGACTAAGACACCTAGGCGCCCAGACATTTAAATTTTAAAAATGAAATCATTAACAATTATTTAGTGACATTGAAAAGTCTCTATAATCCCTCCTCCCTTATGAAAATTAGTCAAGATATCAAACTAGCAAGTTCTTGAGGCTTAAAGGAGAAAACCAGGTGTTAAAGCTATAGGTATAATACATAATCCCAGTCAACCAAACCAAGAAATAAGCACAAAGAAATGTTCACAATAAGCTGCAGAATTATAGGTGATTTTTATTTCCTTCATTTTTGCAATTTGTAGTTTTCAAATTTTTCTCAATGAACACAGATACCCTAATAATAAAAGGAAATAAATTTTAAAGGCTTTTATCTATGGAACACCAACTTGTGTTAACTGGTCTTCCCAGGTAACACAACTAGGTTTTGACAGTACTCTTGAAGTGAATGACTTAAAGGAAAAAACAAATGTAACTATGTGTAGTGATGGATGTTAACTAAACTTACCGCAGTAATCATTTTGCAATCTACACATATTAAGTCATTATGTTGTATGCCTAAAACTAATACAATGTTATATGTCAATTATATCTCAATAAAAAATAAAGTAAATAAGTGAATGGCTTACCCCTCAAAAGTCTTGAAAACACAGGAATACCTAGGGGCAAGTTGTGCTGACCAGTAACTCAAATCTTGCCCAAACAGAAGGCTGATTCAGATTCACGTGGAAGGAAAGAACTGGCCACCCAATGTTGGAATTTGGCTACATTCTATTCTATAGAATACCTGTAATATCTGTATTCTATTCTGAATTGAAAAGTGAAATGGAACAATCTACATCGACAGTCAAGAATAAATGAGATGGAAAGACGTTGGAATCTGTCTGAAGAAATGGGATAGCCCTTAACAGAAACAACTGTACATAATGGATGTAGAGTGGGCTTACTTCTCAATATATCTATTCTAAAGCATTTCTAAGTCTGTGAGTCAGATTTTAATGTACTAAGTGGGGGTTTTTTGCTTTTTTTTTTTTTTTTTAAGGAAAATGAGAAGGATTCTAGAAAAGTAAATGCACTGAACTGCAATAAAAGGTTGGGACATCAAACTTGGGAAAGTCTTTTGTGGCAGATGATGAAGAAAAAGACCAGAAGCATCTCTGAGAAAGTATAACATTCCCATTGAGTTCCAGAGGATGGAACATATTGGGTGAAAGGTCATTATGAGAAGTCTATAATCGTAAACTATTTATGGTGCTTGACTATTGACTACCGAACACCATTCAAATAAGAGATAATTGTGTTCAAAATGTAAATCCACAAACTATGGCTGTAATATGCGCACATACACACAGACATATACACACACTATCCTAGGCATAGCTGAGAGCATACAGTATAGAAATTAATTTATTTTTGGTCCCAGAATAAGCAACAAAGTTAGTACACCTAGAAGGATTATATTTTTCTCTTTTATATAAGATTTCCCTGCCTAAAGAGAAAATCCCCATTAAAAAAGGTTATGTTTTTAAAGAACACTCCTGTATCTGTTTCAGTTCAGAAGAGTCATTTACTTATTACCTAGAATAACAACAGGGGAAAAGGAAGAAGGAAAACAGGGAATAAAGCAACTTGCATTAATAGTCATTCTAATCTAGCAATGAGCAAACAGCACTCATCCAAGTTTCTAATGAACTCAGATTGCACCTCAAGTTTCTTATATAACAATTACTAGCAATCTTTTTATTAATTACATCGAAAAAGAAATGGGATAAAGAACATGCACAGATGAGAATTTGAGAAATTCCTTCCTGGTCATCAGAAGCCAAAAGTGAAGGAGGTGGAGGGTCATGTGTGAAGACAGAGGGCTCCTGCCCTAAGTCGAAATCTCCAACCACCACCAGGTTGCAGTAACAGGAAAAGAGACTATCAACCATCTGCATCTTGCTATATAATTCTTGTTGGCATTCCTGGAAGCCATTTGTCTGCCAAACCAATTCCATGAATGGGAGCCTTCCCAGAACATATTAAGAATTCTTTCCCTAAATTTCTGTTTCCATGATGGTGAATTTCCAGTAAGTCAATCACCACAGAATGTGTGACACTTCTCCCTCCCTGCTCCTACCACCAAATCTGGACAGCCCCAAAACCTTTTGGAATTATGCTTCTGACTCATGTTGTACTTAACTTGTTCGAGAGAAAGCTCCTGATTCCTGCCCTGTTTCCCAGCAGGCACCAGCACAGACAGCTGGTTCAGAGCAATGGGTCAGTGTGTCCCAGTGGCTCTTTTGTGCACATCCTGCTTGTGGTTGCCTCAGTTCAGTTTATCACTCAGCAAGTGCTTGGTAATCCCCTGTCATCCCCACCCTACGAACGTCCGTATCAGCAGAGCTGGGTAGCAACAAGTCAGCAGAATTCAGCCAATCAATCCATTCCTCCTCTGGAACTGAGGTGACTCAAGTAAAGATGAAGAAAGTCTGAAGAACACAATTCTGGGGCTGAAAGATGACTTCAGACTGAGAGAAGCACAGGGGTTTTTCCCTCCCTAAATTGGGAGAGATAGAAGAAGGGAGGGTCAAGAGGAAGAAGGCAAGGATTCCAGTAGATTATGCAATAGGATTTGTATATGTAATATACATACATGTACAATATGGTATGTTATGAACTGCATGGGAATTGGATCCTTAAAGGAAAATATATGCCCCACCACATAATTGGGAACCTCAAAACTCCATGAGGGGAATTATGTTTTTTGTTAAAATTTTTTCTTGCTTGATTAGAATGTTCAAAAATTCCATCTTAGAATTTGCAGACTTAGAAGAGATTATTTAACAAATATGGCTGACTATAAGTAGTTTCAGCAAAGGAAGAAGAATCACTAACTTAAAAAAACCAAAACATAAATTCTAATTTTAGGACCTCTTTAGTACTCTAGTAGGTGGCATGTGATGGGCTCTGTGATACATCTGAAGAGTCAGGCAGACCTAAGTGCTTATTAAAAATTAGAGGAAACAGGTTTGTTCCTGAAATAGCTCTCTGCCTACTGCACATGCTGCGGCTGGACTCAGCCACATAAAGGTCTACAGTATGAGCCACCAAAGCCTATTAATACTACAGAATATCTGTGTAAAAAAAAATTCCTTGAAACATATTAAACATGGAGTATCTAACCAAGAGAATGCTGGGCTCAGGGGACTGATAACAATGCATAATGGTATCAAAGTATCCCTTTGCCCTGCACTGCTAGCTTAAATTTAGCCCACGGAGTCCCTTATTTCACAAAGTCATTATCTAGAATGGGTATGAACACCACAAGGCAGCTCAGAGATGTCCTGATCCAATTAAAGACAGCACAAGGATTTTGTTTAATAAAGAAAGCAATTTTTCTTAAATGACCATCCTCACAGCTAAAAAGAAAAATGCCTTCCACATTCAGAATCACAACCAATTTTTTTATGCTTAAGCCCCATTACCTATTATCAGCCTGGGGGGCTTCTGGATTAATGGGGACAAAGAAGTTGAAAGAGTGAACCTCTAGGGTGACACTGTTTCTAATGGCTCAACCAAACAGTCTCCAGTCTGCCTCTCTTCCTCATGTAGCCACAGTAAGAACTTATACAACCTCTGAGCTACACAAAGCCCAACACAGCTCTCAACATAGCCCAACAGCATCATCCACATTCCAGCACTCCCTCCTCTGGGGCAAGTGAAGGCACAACTGCATGGCTCACTTAGCTGCTGCCACCTCCAGAGCGAAATTTTCTCTCCAGTCCTTTGGGATTCTCTCTGCTTATTGCCGTTCAGGACATCATGCACACCTCAGATTCTAAAAAGTCAGAAAGGACTACTTTATCTAGTCCAAGCATTTCACTTCTCAAAGTGTGTTCTGCTGATAACTATTTTCTGCATTAAAGAAAACAAAATAAAACAAAACATTTGGACCCAAAGCTGTTTGGGATATGCTGGGTTCAACTATGTAAAACAGGTTTTTTTGTTTGTTTGTTTGTTTGTTTGTTCTGTTTTTTACTGCAGGGCTTCTCGGGAACTTCAACCTGCAGATACATGTCTTGAAGCCCCTAAAGGGCAATAGCATATTAAGTATTTTCTAAACTCACTGAACGACAGATCTCTTTTTAAATAAAATGTGGAAACAGTCTAAGGGTTCTAGATTCTCCTCCCAAACTTCCTACAATTTTGCCTATGAACAGGTGCACATTTACCTCTCTCTTTCCCCTAAACATCCCTTCTCAGTGCTCCTATCTCTGATGTCCATTTCCTGTCTAAACTTTCCCACTCCTTCGCAAACATTTTCCTTCCCTGCTTACAGAAGATACTTGAGATGTTCATCCTTCAACAACCTGTAACTTTTTTTTTTTTAATACTTATTTTTGAGACAGAGAGACAGAGCATGAACGGGGGAGGGTCAGAGAGAGAGGGAGACACAGAATCTGAAGCAGGCTCCAGGCTCTGAGCGGTCAGCACAGAGCCCGACGTGGGGCTCGAACCCACGGACCGTGAGATCATACTCTGAGCCAAAGTCGGACGCTTAACTGACTGAGCCACCCAGGTGCCCCAACCTGTAACTTTTTAAGTAATCTGGACATTTTCCCCATATATCTCTGAGTCCGCATTACTACTTTTATTTGAGCGATTTTCCTAATTACAGTATTTATCTTATTTTATTTTATTTTAATTTTTTAGAGAGAGTGTGTGTGTGAGCAGTAGAGGCAGAGAGAAAGAATCTTAAGCAGGCTCCACACCCAGTGCAGAGTCCAACTCGGTGCTTGAGCTCACGACCCTGAGGTCATGACCTGAACCAAAATCAAGAGTCAGACACTTAACTGGAGCTACCAGGAGCCCCTTAGAATATTAACCAGGAGCCAAGGATGGGATTTAGAGGGTCCTTAAACCTCTGAAATCGTATGCAAATCAGATGCAAAATGTCTTATGTAACCACATTTTTCTGAGATGGGCAGTAAAACTTTTTCAAAGGGGTCAATTATTCCTCAAAATAGCAAATAGCAAACGTGGTATTACAAAAGTGCTTTTAATGCTAAGGGATAATTGAATGGAGAGGAAAAATTAAAAAAAAATCACGCTTTTGATCTTTATGGTAAAATAATACATACTGACAGATTATAAGTTTGGGGGGCATTCTTCAAAGTAAGTGAACATTTTAGGAAGAAAAAAATAAGGATAAGTTTATACAACAAGGACAGGAGGAAGGAAACAAAGTCTAGACAGGGTCTGACAGAATGATGGGGAACAGGGCTATCACGATTAAAATATTTATTTTACTAGAATATCAAAATGTTCTATACTTGGCTCATTAATGCAAAACCAATTTCCAGCAGAAATATGAAGCTTATCACTAATAAGGTACAATGGTGACTTGGCCTGTTAACACCAGCAGGTCCCTCATATCATGTGGTCTTACAGAGGTCACTATTTCATGTGCATGCAAAAAGCTCCCTTAGACAGCAATTGCTACAAACAGAAAAGTAGGTTTTACCCTAAGTCTTAGGAATAAGAGACATTAAGAAGGAAGATTCTATAAAGTTTCCATTTTTGTTAATTTTCTAGAGTAGAGGCGCCTGCCTGGGTGGCTCAGTTGGTTAAGCGTCCGACTTCAGCTCAGGTCATGATCTCGCACTCCGTGAGTTCAAGCCCCGCATCAGGCTCTATGCTGACAGCTCAAAGCCTGGAGCCTGTTTCGGATTCTGTGTCTCCCTCTCTTTCTGCCCCTCCCCGCTCATGCTCTGTCTCTCTCACTCTCAAAAATGAGTAAATGTTAAAAAAAAACTTTTTTTAAATTCTTTTCTAGAGTAAATAACCAACCTTTGGGAATTGTATGAACAAACTTGCCTTTCCTCCAAAAAAAGCATATTTCTAAGGCAGAGAGAACATCAAATAATAAAAGGGCAAAAGGGTCCCCTGTACCCAATAGCCTGTATTGAGTTTTTTAATAACAAAAACTTACATTGTTACTCATACAATGGCCATACCTGGGAAATTAATTCAACATAATAAGCCCAAAGTTTTTCTATATTGCTAAATTCAGCTTTAAGTAGAAGAGTTTGAGAGGTGAGTTACAATTAAAAGTATTTTTGGGGTGCCTGGCTGGCTCAGTCAGTGGGTTCTGATCTTGGGGTTTTCAGTTGAGCCCCACGTTGGGATGTAGAGATTACTTAAAAATAAAATCTTAGGGAGTACCTGGGCGGCTCAGTCAGTTAAGCATCTGACTTTGGGTCAGGCCATGATATTACGATTCATGAGTTTAGCCCCACATCGGCTGCCAGCACAGAGCCTGCTTCAGAACCTGTCTCCCTCTCTCTCTGCCCCTCCCTGGTCACACATACTTTCTCTCTCTGTCAAAAATAAGCATTTTTTAAAAAATAAATAGAATCTTAAAAAAGAAAGCATTTTCACTTTACCTCCTTCTCCAGAAGTATTTTCAGTATTCCTGAAAACTCTATTTGCATTCCACATCACTACCTAGAAACACTATATATGCACACCTCTATAAACTCAACAAAAAATAAGCAGGAGGCTTTTGGCCTCAAGAACTTGTGGCTTGACAAGAGTTTACAAAACCCAGCTGCCTGAGGGATGGGTGAGTGGGATGGGTGGAAGTCACACCCCCACCCCCCAAAAAATCTCTCCTTGAGTACGACATTAAGATATCGGGAGGATAAACTGAACTCTCAGTTCTTGCTAGTGCTGTCTGGGGAACCACTGTGAAGATATCTTGGATCACAAAGGTCTCCACCAAAAATTACATCCTTTCCCTGCCACTACAGACCACTCATACAGGTTCTGAAATGGCTTCCAGGAGCACACAAAGGAAGAGAGCTGCCCACAAAACTCCTCAGGTGAAGCCCATTCTTCTCTCACTGCATAGGGCAGGCGTTTGGAAAGAGCTGGAGCTCTGCCAGATTCAACAAAGCCAGATTTGGGGATGAGAGGCTGGGCTGTCCTGAACTCCTACACTGGCTGAGTCACTGGGACATGCCATGCCAGACCCAGAGGCCCAAGGGACTCAAGGGGGCACAGAAGCCAGGGGCCACCACCAAGGAGGCAGGGTTCGGATGTGCCATCTACATTCTTGGGAGTTTAGAAAGCAGTAATTCAAAAACAGTATGGCAAAAAGCCAAAAGAAGAAGAGGGCCAGAGATGGAGGCAAGCGCAAAGAGGGAAATGGGACTGATGTGGGGAAGGAGGAAAGGAAGTAACTGGATGCGTCTTGCCTCACAGAAACCTTTGGGGAACATGGATGATGCTACTACAATCCATGAGGCCATTTCATACCTTTATTCTGTCAATAAAGAACCAAAATTCCAGTAACTTGACAGCTTTGTTTTCTTCATTTGGCATTTAAACCTTAGGAGTATGAAACATGCTTCTGATATTCTACAACTCCCCTGAGAAGAAAAAAGAGAACGGGGACTCTCTTTTCTTCCCTGAAGCTTTGCAAACTTTACCTGTTGTCGTTTTGTAAAAAACACAGCTGAAATCAATCTAAGTATCTCAAGCTGCCCCTTCCCAGCCCCCTACTTTTGAAATTAATTTGCCAACAACCGTTTTAGGAGGGGGAAAAACAAGAGGGAAGAATATCCACATACAGCTTTGTGCCATCTCTCCTCTCTCTGCTTTAGCAGTTTTAAGAAAAGTCCAAGTTAACACAAACAAAACACAAAACCTAAAGATGTCCAAAAGAAATACATAGCAAAGGAAAAAAATATTTACTTTTCCCTCCCCACCCCCCAATTATTTAGCTTTCCTCAGGCACAGTTAACCTTCTGGCACAACCTTTACTCAGTCTCTCAAGCTCATCTATTTAAAAACAGTAAGATCTAAAATATCTGCACACCCTATTTCACAATCAACATCTTTTGATAAACTAGGAAATAAAGGAACATCTTGTTACTATAAAGTGTAATCCTCCCTTCTAAGAAAAAAAACACTTGGACCAAATCCAGCTAACATGATCCATTAAGAACATGCTAGTTCTTTCTTAGAGGTTAACCTTGACCGTACACGGAAGACTTGAACTTTAAAAACACTCAACAATATTCCTGATACCTACATGTTCAAATAACCCACTAAATTATACTTTCCCAAGCATTCACACATTTCTCTGAGGATACACTAGAGAAAGGCCCTCTCAAGTTTCTAATGGTGTCAAGATTGAGATTAAAGACTGGAGGCCAGTGAAAGCACGGAGACCCCTCATCCCCCTGCTTACCCACTGAATGACTACTGCACAGCCTCTCAACAAATGCTTCTCAGACTCTGACACCACAACAAATGTGCAACCTGAAGCCCCAGCTGTGGCAGACAAATGCCAGAAGCACAATTCATGACACTTTTAGCATTCACACAGAAGCTTACACAAGTGTGAGGAACCACAGCACAATTATCTGAGGAACATACACCCTTTTCCCACACACTTCCATTCCAAAAGGCGAGCAATGTTTATGGAACCTCCTACTTGAAAAATAATTTCAGGTGAATTTAAAGTTCATTCTTGCTTGCTACTAACAAGGACTTCTTTTCTTCCTCAAAGAAAAGAATTTCTATTGCTCAAAGCATGAAAGGATGGGGTAGGCAAAAGAGAAAGGTGTTAAGACTCTTGTGTAATCATGAATAAAAAGATAGCTGAAGAAACATGAAAGCAAAGGGCCTGGCTTTCAGTGCTCAGTGCTATAAAAAAAAAAAAAAACTGGCCAAAATGTATTATCTGTTCTTCAAGAAATCCCCAACCATAGCCTTTCCTGACTTTTCTTCATAAATCAACTTTACTGAAGTATAATTTAACATCAAAAAATGCACCCATTTTAAGCATACTGTTAGATGAATTTTGGCAAATGTATACACCAGTGTAACCACCACAATAATGATATAGAACATTTTCATCTCTCTAGAGAGTTCCCTTATTGCAGTCAATCTCCTCTCAACTCACAGCCCCTGGCAATCACTGATCTGCTGTCACCATGGGTTAGTTGGGCCTTTTCTAGAACTTCATATAAATGGGAACAAATAGTTTGTACTCTTCTGCATGTTTCTGAGATTCATCGATGTTTTATATCAATGGTTTCTCTTTATTGTTGAATAGTATTCCCTTTGTATCAATATAACACAATTTTCCAAACTTTTTTTTAAAACAAAAAGACAGCATTGGGATGAGCACTGGGTGTCATATGTAAGCAATGAATCCTGGGAATCTACCCCCAAAACCAGGAGCACCCTGTATACACTGTATGTTAGCCAACTTGATAATAAATTATATTAAAAATAAAATAAAAAATAAAACAAAAAAGCAGCAATGACTGACTTTAAAACACATACATAAAACTTTTTAAGAACACCATTATTTCTTTTTCTCAAGGTAACTGGAACCCATAAACTATATGAAGTGCAGACCACAAAACCTTTGGCTTCAGGAACACGAAGTTTTGTTTTGTTTCACCTCCCTATACAATAACTTGTTCAATGGAAAGAAAAACAATAACCTGACATTTTTGTTTACTGCCAGCTCAAGATGTCATTCCAAACTACTGAAGAACTATGAGGAAACTCTCCAAGTAAATTTTCATGTGCTACTTCCTGAAAGTCTGACCAAAAAGTGAACTTAAGGACTATAATTTAATATGGTTCTGATTTAAATTTTGTTTAACCTAACCTAAACCATGAAGACTACTATTATTTTCAAGGGAATACAATTTGGGAAACACTGTCCTAACAGATATAATGTACATCTCTCACATGGTACTTAGCTTTAGGATAGCTGCCTATCACAGACATGGTTATACTCTGAATGTTAACGGACCACTCTTATCCAATTGTTGGGTACAAAGCTAAAAACAGAGTTTCTCAGGGCACCTGGAAACTGGCTCAGTCGGTTAAGCATTGACTTGATTTCAGCTCAGGCAATGAATGATCTTGCAGTTCATGAGCCTGAGCCCTGTGTAGGGCTCTGCGCTGACAGTGTGGAACCTGCTTAGAATTCTCTCTCTCTCTCTCTCTCTCTCTCTCTCTCTCTCTCTCTCTCTGCCCCTCCCCTGCTCATGCACTTGCCCATGCGTGCTCTCTCTCAAAATAAATAAACTTAAAAAAAAAAAAAAAGTTTCTCAAGATCTCCCAGTGAGTCCCAGCCACACCTGTGAAATGAAAAACTCTAATCCTTAGAAGCAAAGGAAATCTCTGTACCCTCGGCCCCCGCTGCCCTACCCATGACGAAGCAGGTCTTTATAACAGTCACAAAGGCAGGCAGCAGCATCTTCTAAACGAAAAGGCCTGGACTGAGAAGACTACTTCCTGTCCACACTGCCTAACTAACCAGCTGGGTGTGCTGAGCCTACCACCAAGTTCTAGGCCTCAGTTTTCTTTTTCTATCAAATGAGGCAGCTGACCTAGAATGAGCTGTAATGTACCCTCCAGTCTGAAAGCTTTAACAGGAGTCTCATAAAAAAGCAATCATCCCAAGACTAAAAGGAGAAAAGTTGTGTATTTTTTGAACCATAATATAATTTATGAACATGGCATCCAAAATTCTGACAGAAACATCAGTCTCAATTCTCCATTCATAATTCTTGGCTGTTACAGTCTTTAAGTACTTTTATTTTGTCTATCCATTACCTCTTTCTTTTCCTCTAATTTGAGTATTATCCCTCAAAAAAGAAAAGCACTAGGGTGCCTGGGTGGCTCAGTCTGTTGAGTTTTAGACTCTTGATGGTCAGGGTGGCTCAGGTCAAGATCCCAGGGTCATGAGATCCAGCCCCACAACAGGCTTCACTCTGAGCATGAGCATGGAGCCTGCTTGGGATTCTTTCACCCCGTCCCTCTGCCCCTCTCCCCTGCTGCGGGCTCCCGCTCTAAAACAAAAACACACACAGAAATTAAATCCTATCAATGAGTTGCAGTCTTCATATTTAACTTTACACATCTGTGCCTGTTGTTGTCTGAATACCAATGCTTAAGAGTTTTTATTATGACACTGTACAGAACATGACATCCTTTGATTAAGAATAAATCTCTAGAAGGTGAAAAGTTTCCTTGGGAAAAAAAATTGCCACTTCATTTTACAATAGTTTCTTTCCAGGCAATGTCCTTTTGATTTTTCACGAAATTGCAAAGGATCACTTCAGCCTAATATTCAGTATGAAAGTTTTTTTACTCACAATTAGAAGGCTGTGTCTTAGAGTCCGCATTAGGCAACACTGTATAATCCAAAAGCCCCTTAAATTTCCCATAAGTGTCTAAACAGAGCACCGCTTTCCCAAATATTAGTCACAGAATCTGGTGCAGTAGAGCCAGCCACCCGGCTCTAGCAAGAGCCACCCCCTGCCTGATTCCTCCTCTTGCTCTTAAAGTTAATAGCAGTTAAAACTGAGTTTCTGCTGCCAGAGTGCAGGGGAGTGGGCCTGCAGGTCCTCACTGGAATCTGGAGAAGGACGGATGGCTGCACTCGAAGAACAAAAGCCTGCCTCACGGATGAGGCACTTTCCAAGACAGTCAGGAATGGCAGGGCTGAGAGAACGCTGGCGGCAGCGCTTGTGGAAGGCGCACGGTCCCTCTTAGTACTAAATGTCCCCAGCACTTGAAGAGGAAGTAAACAAGGATCCGGGTTATGCAGGCGTCTGTATGGCCCCGGGGCAGCCAAGGCCTGGTCAGTCAAGACTCTCGACTCCCAGTCAGGGGGCACTTACGTCATGAAGCTCCAAAATGTGGGCTGCGTGTGACCAGGAAAAATTACAAAGTCCAGTTTAAATACAGCCTGTATTTCTACCAGTTAGATTTTTTTTTTTCAAAAACAATAATTTTCTGAAAAAGTTAAGTAAAGCTGGAACATGGAAAACAGCTACATGTGGAATGGTCCACAGGAATAGCACACAGCCACTTAGAAGCCGTCCATTTTTCTCAAGACACATTTGCATCAAACTACTCCAACTCTGCCAGACCAAAAACAGGTTTGACTTTCCTGTCTTAGAAAATAGCCTCAGGAATGTCAATTTTTAAATGTTCTACTGCAGAACCTACAACATTATGTTTACTTAATAAATGCTAAGGAACTAAGATACTATCATTACTTTCCATCAAAAACTGTTTAAATATTCCTTCAAGTTTTTCCATTTTCCAGTCCCACCAGAACAAACTGTGTTCGTTCTTTCTTTCTTGGTTTTTGTTTTTTTTTTTTTTTTTTTTTTTTTGCCTAGTTGCAGAAAATAATCCCAGCAGAGCCGAAAGCATCCTGCTGAGGTTTTGAGTGTGAGGGCAGGACCCAGTCAAGCTGTATTTTCTCTGTTTCTCCAACCTACTATATTCTGAGAGGCCCACACCATGGTTTCCCAGCTAGCAGGACACTGCATCTTGACTCACGACAAAGGCAGTCTCAGTGTGTCTTGATATTCTAAGTTTCTTCTTATCCTGCATCTCTGGGGTGAGGGTGAGGGACTAAGGAATACACAGATAGAAAACAGAAGCAGTTCTGACCAGAAAGAGGAAGTTGTTGTGCGTCTATACACATATATCTCATTTTGTATAACAAATATATTCTTGTAAAGTTGACTATAACTGAATTTCTACACTCTGATTCTTTAAAATGTAACAGCTCATTAAAGAAATGATTGTACAGCGACCTTAGCTTATATCTTTTTGTTAAATCTTAATTTTTCATATAGTTTAGCTTAAAAAAGTAATACTGTTATATCCAGGTAATGGTCCATGCAAATGAATCAGCATACCACCAAAAGAATAAGCCCAAATGCAGAAAAGAAACATGAACTGAACTTTCAAAATATATTAAAGTATAGCTCAAAAGTAATTTACTCAAAAAACAACTCACACCTATCATCTCTACCTTTGTTGAATTTATCAAAACATGTTCTTAAATGAGGTCACAAGGAATGCAACTGGTTAGATCATCACAACAATTAGAGCTTTAACTATGTTAAGGTTGCCTTAAATAGTCTCCATTGTAAGATGGAACCCTACATTGAGGAGGCAGGTCCCTTCTTTTTACTGCATAGGAGGTCTGAGAAAGATGGCACCAGCAACAGGCTGCAGGGGCGGGAGAGGAAGCCCTTCTCCGGCGTGTGTCCTAGTTAACGTTACTAGTTTGGAAATACTGGTCTGAGTCATCTCAAAATGCAGGAATCCTTAATTTTTCTATAAAGGTATTTGTGTCCTATGACAGACTTAATGCAACACAGGTGGGCAAAAGTTCCAGGTTTCAGAACCAAATGCACCATTAGGCAAGTCGACTAAGCGCAGATAATCTCGGAGAGAAATTAAACATTTTGTCAAGGGTTTCTGATGACAATGCAAAAGCAGCAGAGTACATTGTACTTTAAACAATGCCTTGTCTGTTTGCAGGAACGTGGACTGGCCTAAAATGGAGGGGAGAAAAAACAAGGGCAGCACTGGGCCACAGCGTTCACTTCAAAGGCAAACTGAGGAATCGTGTGTGTGTGTGTGTGTGTGTGTGTGTGTGTGTGTGTGTGTGTATACACATATACACACACATACACTGTATATACATGTTTCTATGAAGTAGCAAAATATACGCACCACAGGTGGGCACACAAATTTCCTAGTGCTGCCTGACACGCATTCCCACCAATCCCTACATCTAATGGCCCTCAATGGAACCACCTCACTCCACTCCCTTGAACAGTTTGGGGACCAATTCTGCCCAAGGAGAAGCTTCAGCCCTGAGTAACTATCCTAAGTGATAGAGACCTCTGGCAGCAGCAGCAGCAGCAGCAGCAGCAGCAGGAGGAGGAGGAGGAGGAGGAGGAGGAGGAGGAGGGAGGAGAAGGAGGGAGGAGGAGGAGGAGGGAGGAAGAGGAGGAGGGAGGAGGAGGAGGAGGAGAGAGGAGGAGGAGGAGGAGAGAGGAGGAGGAGGAGGAGGGAGGAGGAGGAGGAGGAGGGAGGAGGAGGAGAGAGGAGGAGGAGGAGGGAGGAGGAGGAGGGAGGAGGAGGAGGGAGGAGGAGGAGGAGGGAGGAGGAGGAGGGAGGAGGAGGAGGAGGGAGGAGGAGGAGGGAGGAGGAGGAGGGAGGAGGAGGAGGGAGGAGGAGGAGGGAGGAGGAGGAGGAGGGAGGAGGAGGAGGGAGGAGGAGGAGGGAGGAGGAGGAGGAGGAGGGAGGAGGAGGAGGAAGGAGGAGGAGGAGGGAGGAGGAGGAGGGAGGAGGAGGAGGAGGGAGGAGGAGGAGGAAGGAGGAGGAGGAGGAAGGAGGAGGAGGAGGAGGAAGGAGGAGGAGGGAGGAGGAGGAAGGAGGAGGAGGGAGGAGGAGGAAGGAGGAGGAGAAGGAAGGAGGAGGAGGAGGAAGGAGGAGGAGGAAGGAGGAGGGAGGAGGAGGGAGGAGGAGGAAGGAGGAGGGAGGAGGAGGGAGGAGGAGGAAGGAGGAGGAGAAGGAAGGAGGAGGAGGAGGAAGGAGGAGGAGGAAGGAGGAGGGAGGAGGAGGGGGGAGGAGGAGGGAGGAGGAGGAGGGAGGAGGAGGAGGGGGAGGAGGAGGAGGAAGGAGGAGGAAGGAGGAGGAGGGAGGAGGAGGAGGGAGGAGGAGGAGGAGGAGGAGAAGGAGGGAGGAGGAGGGAGGAGGAGGAAGGAGGAGGAGGAGGAAGGAGGAGGAAGGAGGAGGAGGGAGGAGGAGGAGGGAGGAGGAGGAGGAGGAGGAGGAGGAGGAGGGAGGAGGAGGAGGAGGAGGAGGAGGAGGAGGGAGGAGGAGGAAGGAGGAGGAAGGAGGAGGAGGGAGGAGGAGGAGGGAGGAGGAGGAGGAGGAGGAGGAGGAGGGAGGAGGAGGAGGAAGGAGGAGGAAGGAGGAGGAGGAGGAGGAGGGAGGAGGAGGGAGGAGGAGGAGGGAGGAGGAGGAGGGAGGAGGAGGAGGGAGGAGGAGGAGGGAGGAGGAGGAGGGAGGAGGAGGAGGGAGGAGGAGGGAGGAGGAGGAAGGAGGAGGAGGAAGGAGGAGGAAGGAGAAGGTGGGGTGGGCAGTCTGGGTCTGTATTTACTCTGCCCCTCAGAACCCGGGTGAGCTTGATCCACTGGGCACACCAGACCCCTGCCGAACCAATCAGGGGCCAGACCCAACTCTGAGCCTCAGCTTCCTCAGCAACTCAAAAAAAGATTTACCCTCAGGTTTACTGTGAGGATGGTGCTCAATAAATGTTGACTCCCTAGCCCCTTCCCTGAGAACCAGTCTTGTCTCACACCTGAGTCCTGCTGGAGGCTAGACTATGCTAGTGCACTTGTGCTGAGCACCAACTACACATCAGCTCCCTGGCATTCCCCTCAACCCCAGCCCCTTCCGCTGAGTCTCTGCTATTTCTTCTTGGGACAGGCAATTCCTTATACTAAGACTTTTGCCTTCGACCCATCTCTCCTGATTCCTCAGTCTTCCCACCTGCCTTGGTTTTCTCCATGTGTAACTCTGAGAACTTTCCCAAAGAACTTCATCCATATTGCTTCATATGTAAGTCCCAGTTACTTCCGAAGTCTGGAGCCATACACACTCAACCAATCACCTAGTATGTCAAAAAAGAATTTACAAGGCTGGATAGAGAGAAATAAACCACTGAGGGACGAATGCTCAAATGGACTGGCTCATTACTCTAGAGAACCAAATTTCAAATATGAGAATGTCATCCATTAGATCAGTGTTCTGTTTAGTATGTCCTAAGAGAAAAAGCTTTTCAGTAACAGAAAAAGTCATGGTTCTTCTGTGAAACTGATCTGTTTTTATTAAAAGCAATTATAAATTTGGAAGCTGATCTTATATCCCTTTTTGCTTCAGCTGCTATGAAACTCGAGAGCAGAGTCTGTGGTCTGACTGTAGCACCTATCAAGCACTACACTGTCCTTTACCCTCAGGTTCATCCTTTTATACAGAATAAATTTGTGTAAGTTGCCACAGTGAAGGAGCATAAACAAACATCAATTTGAAATTAACATTTTTAGGGGAAGATGGTCTTTGCTTTTCCATAGGTTTGGGTCTATCCAGGAATGGCAGATCTGTGATGATTTTTAGAGGCAGTGAAAAAGCACAGAACCTGCTAAGAATGTGGTATGGGAACAAGGTAGAAGCAGAACTAGGCCTGTGCTCCTCACCTCTCCCCCATGCACCTTGAAGGATGTGTCAGGACAGCAGCCAGAATGAAGGGCACAGATGCCTGGAGCAGCACACTCCATCACTCTATGGAAGCCAATTTTGGATGATACTGAATCCAAAGTGTATTTAAAGCGGTTTAGATATTCATTTGGCTAAAATCTTTGAGACTGTAGACTAATAGAATAACAATTATGATCACTTTTCCTAAGGTACCCTGAATAGCCTTAGAAGCACTCTAATGGGAGGTAAAAGGCATCTCTAAATTGTAGGAAAGCATGGGACACACCTTGCAGAGGCTCTCAGCTGTCTTGGGAAGAAGAGCCCAGCCTCATTCTACTGAAGTGCTGAGGAAGTGCACAGGGGCCCCCTAGACAGCAAAGGAACTATGGACACTGCCAACTGAGCTCCAAACTCAACAGTCAGCATCTGTTCCCCAAGTCAAGGGGCCTGTGAGCCCCAACCAGCTTTGCAATCTTATCAGGCTTGGATTTAGGCATCTTCAGCAGAATTTAAATTCCAGGTGGGAAACCTCTGCTCTCCAGCTGGAAAATTAAGATGACAAAGATTCTTTGTGGCTTAGAGACTTTACAGTCAGCAATGCTTGGTAGCAAAGCAAGAGCCAAAGCCATAGATTGTGAATTCAACTTCTCATTTCAAAACAGGCAGCTCTAGGACCAGCTCTAGAGCAGGCTACCATGTTTCAATTTCAGGGCTAGGAAACAGAATAAGATTCCTGCCTTTTATCTCCATTAGAGTGCTTCTGAGGCTATTCAAGTCTCCTTAGGAAAAGCAATCATTATTATTATTCTATTAGTCCATAACCTCCTAAATTTTAGCCAAATGAAAATCTAAACCACTTTAAATACACATTGGACTCAGTATCATCCAAAATTGGCTCTGCATCCTAGTAAATGCAAGTTTCCAGATGGCAAGATTTTAGGTGAAATCATCAAAAGACTACATAAGTACCACATATTATTACGTGCCTTCCACTCATTAATTCACCCAACACTCTGCATGTTAGGGATGAGCCAAGTTATCTCCTTTACAAAAAGCAGACTCAGTATTCTTTCACAGTTACACAAACAAACAGCAAAGCCAAAGTGAAAGGAAGGACAACTCCCTCCCCTCCCTGTACCCTGCAATTTATCAGGCAGGGTCTGTGTTTTATCACTTTTCCTTGAGGGTTGCAAAAGTTCTGCAAGGAATTCTTTGATTACTGTAATACTTTTATCAACAAAAGAAAATGAACTCCAACAACATACTATACTGACAGAAATTTCACTATCAGAAGTGAAAACAGTGAAGGATGGGCAGAAATATGTGCCAGGACACATGGCTCAGCAAGACTTCCCTTCTTCCCAGGCAAGGTAGATTCTGGGCCCATAGAGGCCTTCCTTAATGCTGTCTCCCAAGAAATGCTGCACATTTCTATGTGTACATTCCTGTCGTGTACCACACTATAAACTAACTCATCAAAGGCAATGCCTACTTCCACATCCATCTTGATCTTCAATACTTCAATACATTTGCTAAATGAAAGCAGAAGGATAAATCAGATGAATAAATAATCATGGCTATGGCCCAGGCAGCACACTCCTATGCCCTGTCCCCAAAGAAGTACATCATGAGGACCCTGAGGTTAGACCTAGACCCTGGCCCAGGCTATAAAAGCCAGCAACATTGCTACCAATACACTGTTGAAGGACCAGAACATCCAACCACTTTGCTATTAAAAAAAAAAAATGTGTTTACAGGAGTTTGACTCAGATAACTTGCCATATTGTTATTTCACCTGTAAAGGACATATACACCACAGCATTAGAAATCCCATCTGCCACAAACCTTTCAACTAGAAGTGGCATTTTTGCTCTCAGTGCCAAAGAAATGGCTCCTTCCAAAGACTACCAAATTTCTTCAATGCCATCAAAAGAGCTAAGCATATCAATCAGACTTTAATAGTTATAGAAAACTGTTTTGGGGACTTAATTCCCAATAAAAGACATCCAAGTCTACCAAACACATTTAAGGTATGAGCTGTCTAGCATCAAGACTGGCAGAACTGCAAATTTCTTTTGCAGCAAACTGCTGATAATTAAAACCATTGATCCAGCTAACTGTGCCCATTCCTCTGGCACAAAGTCACTTATTCTTGGACTCTGGATTATAGGACTGCCACCAATCAATCATTCTTCAATGTCTGGAGATTTAGAAGACAACATTTGGCCACCTGAGAAAGTCTCTCACAGGTATATTTCCATAGAATGCCTCCACACTGGCCATGGTGAAATAAAAAGCTTTGTTCCTCCCTGGGGAATAATGTAGTGGTATTTGAAGTGAGGAACATGTCCAGGCAGGTACGGGCATGTTCACAAACCCCCATGAGGCAGCTGGGCAGGCCATCCTCCATAAAAGTGGTGGTGACTAGGGTGACCACTAGGCAGTTCAAAACTAAGAGTGGCCTCACTATGCACTTTTCAGCTAAGCTCCTTTACATCTCTCATCCTTAATCTCCTCATCCAGAAAATAAACGGGTAAACCAGATGACAACGAAGGCCCTTTAGTTCTGGAACTCAGAGGTTCCATCATCAATTTAGCATTAATTTGTTTCTCATATCAGTCCTTCCCCTGGAAAATCCCTCATGGAACAAGGCCCAGGTGAGATGGACAGGGGAATGTTAGGTATATAAAGTGGGACTGCCAGGAAGGGTGGTCTGGGTACTGAGAGTCGGGAGTGAGGCCAGTTACACCTAATGCAGGTAGTGAGTAACAATGGATGGACCTACTGCACTATTTTTTCTGGGTCAGATTTGGAAAGCTGAGTCCCTGACATACAGGAGAAACCAAACTTCAAGTCTGTCCTGAAAACAGTCTCCTCAAAAAACAAAGAACCTCACCCCTTACCCTCTTCTAGAAGAGGCACTCACATCTACATGACAAAAACCTAACTGAAAGGTATTAAATTAAATAGGGTAAATGCATTACCTTACAAACAGCTCCTTTATTTTCTTTCAGGTCTTTCAGGACATTTCTCTTTACATGCAGAATGCAAAATTTTCATTTAAAAAACCCCAACTTCTTTTAAAAATATTAATCAATGACTGAGAAAGAGATGTTTCTGAGTTCTTACAAGGTATAAAGGTCTCCATGCAACTTCTTGGATGAAGAGCTAGCTGTCTCCCGCTAGAACACAGAGCTGGGAATCTTGGACTTAGCACATGGCTTCACCTTCATGTACACTCACTACTTCTAGGGAAGTCACAAGCCTGCTGGGCCTGCTCCCTACATCTGGAAAACAAGATGTTTAGGATAGTCCCTATCTTTAATCCAGAAGAAGCTAGTAGGCACTTGCTTAAGCAGCTAGTAAATAAATGGCCTATATACCAAACCCACAAAGAAGGCTGATTTCTCCTTTTTCCCATGGGGGTTAAAAGTGCAAGGAAAGTATTTTGTCTCTATAGGACATTGAAAACTCTGTTTGTATAATAAATATTCAAAAAATAGCCTCAATTGCTCTTAGGAAGCTTTTTCTTAGAGACAGCGCAGCCTATATTTTAAAGTATTGAGAAACTTTTATCTTTATCATTAATCTCAGAAAAAAATGGAAGCACTTTATTTTTCATGCAGATGAGAAATACCAGACAACCAAGTTCTTTCAACAAAGTCTTGGCAAGTCGCAGATCATTTTTCATGACAAGGTGACAGTGAGGAAAGGATGGCACATACAGTTTCCTTCTCTTCTCCTCTCTTTCTTTGGCCCCTCAAGCACCAGGGACCTTGTGAGATTGGGTTTACAGAAAGAATGCCTCTCCCACTTTGACAAAGAAAAAATTATTCAGAATTCTAAACTCCCTGAAAGACACTATCAAAGCATAAAACATTATTACATTTTTACCATTCCAGAACCACAAATAACTTTGCTTTCCTTTTTCTTTCCAGAATAAGAACTGCTGTGGTTCACTTTTCTCCCCAAAGGAGTCTCAATGGTTCCATGGCAGAGACTAAAAGCAAATTGTTTACATTTTAATCAGAAAATGTGTTTATTAACGATATCATCTGAGAGTATGTATGTGCTGTTTGATAATGTTCTTTGAAGAAGTTACATAATAGCTAAATTGTCCTAAACCCAGCCATTGCTCCTAATATGTCATCACAATCCAGCTTCAGCCAAGGTATTTTTACTGGGCCATCACCCATGTTCCTAGATCCCTCTTTGCCAATCAAGTATTCACCCATGTCCTCTACAACTTATCCTCCTCCTGATGCTTCCATAATTCAACACCTTTTCACTTCAGTTCATCTTCTTAAACCAACACACACAATATCCTGGGCCTGAGTGTGAAAAAGACCCAAGAAAAGAATGAAAGCTAGACCTAAATGATCCACTGGCTTCCGAAGCCAGGCCACAAAGATGTAGCTATTCACCAAGTGGTGGAACACAACTGGGCTGCTTCCACTTGCCCAGGGGAGAGGGAGAGAAAAAAAGCAGTGGTCACAGGGAAGTTTAGATGCAGTTCAAGTCAGAGCATCTGTGTCTCATTTCTCAATTTGCAAAATATGACTTGGGTCGCCCTTCTTGGAATATCACTTGTATCTGCTTTGTAACCTGGAGAAAATAGGCAGTTTGCAGAGTCCCATCCCTAAGAATAATTACACTTCACAGGAGTGCAAATCTTTAAAAAAATAATAATAAAATAAAAGCCTGTTGTGTTCAATATGAATGCTTGTCTACAACTTCACACTCAAGCCCGTTCTTTATGGGCTCTGAAAGAGTGACAGGCCAGGCAGAACACATCAGTCTTTTTTTAAAAAAAAAATTTTTTTTTTTAGCGTTTATTTATTTTTGAGACAGAGAGAGACAAAGCATGAACGGGGGAGGGTCAGAGAGAGGGAGACACAGAATCTGAAACAGGCTCCAGGCTCTGAGCTGTCAGCACAGAGCCCGACGCGGGCTCAAACTCACAGACTGCGAGATCATGACCTGGGCCGAAGTCGGCCGCTTAACCGACTGAGCCACCCAGGCGCCCCAGAACACATCTGTCTTAATTTTAACAGAAGATCATGCAAACTCCCCTCCTTTCTCTACTCTTAAACCCAAATGAGAGACGTGGTAAGTATGGAACAGTCCAGTGAGGTCTCAGGCAGTATTATAAAATCAAAATCCCTAAAGTAGATAAATTATTGATTTCAGAGTTTAGTCAAAGCAGAGACATACTGACGCAGGTATCTCAACTCTATCACTTGCCAACTGTATGGCTTTAGCCAAGTCACTTAATATTCCTGTACCTCAGTTTCCTCATCTGTAAAGAGGAAGAGCTAATATGCATACTACTCTTAGCAGTATTTGGTACATAATATATGCCAAATAATAGTAGCTTTTAGTTACAGCCATGAAAATGATGGGTAAACCTTAAGGCTGAGACTGCATATATCTCTCATTTGCACCAAAGCAGGATGAAGATATAATGGTTTTTGCCCTTTTCGGAGAGAGGGGATAAGAGCTTTCCAGCATCATCAACTCTCCCCAGCTCAGCAGCATGCAGAAGTCAGGGAACAGAGGGACCTTCTCCTCAAAACCAAAGGCCTCCTCTACAGCCTCCTAGAAGGGATTTTGAAAGAGGGGTCAACCAGACAGATGTCCCTTGTTACCATCTTCAGATCTGGGCCACAGGAGCTAAGGACTCAGATCCCTCTCATCCTTGGGCTGGGAGCCAAGACTTCTAAGACTGCTGCCAGGCAGGCTTTTTCTTATGAGCCTGACTCTTCCTTAAGATACTTTACTCCTCTGCAAATGCATCCTTGCAGAATTTTTTCAAGATACCCTTCTTTCCCATGCCCAAAACATTCAAGCAGTGGCCCATCCTTTTGGAAAAACAAAATGGAAGTGAATGAAGACATTTACACATTTCATCTGTGAGCAGTGGCAGCTTTGGGAAGCATCCCACCAGCTGTCTCTGACTGACTTCTGATCTTAGAAGTCCCTAGTAATCTCCTGGAGTCCAACTTTAAATGCTGCTTACAGTGCTCATGGCACTTTTAGGACACTCCTCCAAACTCTGGCCCCAGACAGAAGTATCTCGATGTAGCTTTCTCCACCACTGCGTGAACATTCTGATGTCTCAACATCTGAACCTGCCTTCCTGATCATTCTCAAGAATCTTGGCGAATCTGAGAAAAGTAACTTGTCTGGCCTCCCCATTCCCAGGAAGAAACAGATCACCACGCCTCTGCAGCTCAGTACCCAAGCAAGCCCTTTTGCCTCTGACAGAGCTTCATGAAGGAAAAGGTATGCTACTAACAGCAGAAGAATTTGTAATCCAAACTAATCCTGTGTTGTTGTTTTTTTAATGTGTCAGATATAAGAGTATTTATGAATCTCAGGCAGCATTCTGAAGCAGCTGCTAAGAGGTCCTGAAATGAACCTCCAAGTCTGGGCAACCCACTCTTCTTTGCACTATTTATATTCCTAAAGCCATCAGCTATGTTTGATATGGATGATCATGAGGCCCAGCTTAATGGACTACAGAATCCAATGATACTGACAGCACAAGTAACTTGTTTTGATCTTTACCTGGCTTCACCTTGTGGGAGAGGCTGTGCACCTTTTTAGGACCCTGAGCCAAGATGGACGCCATCTCCTCACCACCACGGCGTCTCCTCTGACCTCATCATGAAAGCTGCATCACTTTCCCCTTCGCGTCACTCACCCTCCACACTGATTACACCCAGCACATTTTAATCTTATCTTTCTCCCACATGTCCCACGTCTGTCGGTGGATGAGTCACTACAACTACTCCCCTGTCTGATGCTAGTCTTAAATCTAAGAACATTCCCAAAAGACCAAAACAAACAAGGGAAAAAAGATCACAAAACAATAAGAATCCAACCTAAACACAAGTCCTTTGAACACAATATATGCCCCAGAATGAACATCTGGCATCCTCTGTGCACCTGAGCAGATCCTTCATTAAGGTTATCCAGGAGGGAGGTTGGTGCCCTTGCCCTCACAGGAAGCTACACGGCAACGAGGATTTGTGGCAAGTCTAGAACACTCAAGGGGCTAGGGTCTTCATTCCATTTCAACAGATACCACCATGAGATGGCTGTTCATCTTTTCCCACTCTTGTCAGGATTCTGAAGCCAAGGTGGTATGAGAATTTTTATTTTTGACTCCCAATCTGTTACCAGAGGAATTCCAGTCTTAGCAAATGACTTAAGCAGTTCTTAAATTTCAGCTTGCAGAATTACCTGGAGGCCTTATTATAACATTGAATGCTGGGTCCAGAGATTCTGATTCAATGTCTGTGGTGGGCCCAAGAACCTGCATTTCCAAGTTCCTAGGTGATGCTGATGCTGCTGATCTGGAGGCCACACTTTGAGAACCACTAGCTTAATGTCAGAATATGGCAGGTCTCATTAGTGTATCAGGTTGGGTTGCACAAAAGAAAGACGGTACATTTAAGTGTCTCAGTGTTCAAGTCTCATGCAATGACCTGAAATAGCACCATCTCTTTTTGCAAATTCCTGAAAACTTTAAAATAGGTTAACCAGGGTCCACTGGAAACTAGAAAAACAGGTGGGAGTTGGAAACATTAAAGAAACCACATTCATTTATATGAAAGAGAGGAGGAAATCCTAGCTAAGCACAGTTTGTTAAATAATGATGCCCTTGTCTTAGAAACCAACTGTTCTCTTTGAGCCCAACTAGACAGCACTCCCTTTTATATGGAGCTTCCAGGGAGCAAACTCTACTTGGTAATCTTCCCACGGAGGAGAAGGTAGAAATAGGTCTAGAAGTCAATTCTAAAATAGTTGATAACTCATTTCTCTAAGACAGTGGTTCTCAGCCCTAACTGTATACTGTAGCCTCCTGAGAGCCTTAAAAAATATGGATGCCTAGGCCCCATATCTAGAGATTCTAACCTAATTATTTTAGGATGGGACCTAGACACAGGTGTTTTTCAAAGATCCCCAGGTGATTCTCAAATGCAGCTGAGGTTGAAAATCACTGATGTAGGAGAAAGATCACAGAGAGATAGTAGGTGAATGGGAAAAAGAAGGGCAGTGAGTCCCCTTTACATAATGTCTTAATGACATAAAAGGAAAGAAAAAAAATGGGAGAAGAGCTGGGGGTGACTGGAGCAGGTAAAACTGAGGCTCTTAGAATCCGAGACTGATATAAAAATCAACCCAGCATTGTTGGCTGTTCGAGGTTCAAAAATCAGAAATGGCTATATGATCAAGGAACTGCCCACATTTGTCAAAGACTTATAACAGTCCAGAGGATATTTCAAGAAACCCTTTTAACCCAATGTACTATTTTTTCTCAGAAGAGTTAATAACTAGAGACTTAAGGCAAACAGCCTTAACTTCTCACAAACAAATCATCTAAAGATTCAACTTTGAAATCATGTGCCAAAAAACTTACCCCTGAAGAAAATTATAAATATACATATATACCTTTTTTTAATGTTTATTTTTGAGAGAGCAAGAGAAAGAGTGCAAGTGGGGGAGGGGCAGAGAGAGGGAGACACAGAATCCAAAACAGGCTCCAGACTTCCAGCTATCAACACAGAGCCTGACGCAGAGCTTGAACCCACAAACTGTGAGACCATGACCTGAGCCGAAGACAGACGCCCAACTGACTGAGCCACCCAGGCGCCCCTAAATATTATTTTTTTAATGTTTATTTATTTTCGGAAGGGGGGGGGCCCGCATGCATGGGGGAGGTGCAGAGAGAGAGGGAGAGAGAGAATCCCAAGCAGGTGCCACACACACCACGGAGTCCCACCTGGACTTGAGCCAAGATCAAGAGTTGGATGCTCAACCTAATGAGCCACTCGGGAGCCCCCACCCCTGAAAACAATTTTTAAAAAATTTTAAAGGGGAGGCAAGAGGAAGGAGATTGAAGGAGTAACTCTCAGAGCACTTGGTAAATGAAATTATCTTCCTAGTAACCACACTGACAAATGAGTTTTCAAAGTTGTAAAATCATGTGGTTCAGATGATAAAACCAAGTTATTTTCTTCTCTCCCTTCTTGACTAGCACTAGATGCATGAGGTAACAAGCTGGGAAAAAAAAGTTTGAATGCTTTACGATCCTATTTAAGGCATAATTATGAAGCAAAACAGTAAAACAGAGTTGGTGCTCAATGGACAGAGCAGGGAATCTCAAAGCAGGTGATACAGACAGAAGTTGGGTGAAAATTTTCTCTGCTCATACCAATAGGTCAAACACTGGGAGCCCAGATAGAAAAATTCAGATGTATTTCCACCGTGTTAACATTTAAAAACCAATTCATCAATTTAAAGTTTTTGATCTGATTAGAAAACTAAGATGTGGATAAATCAGCATCTTGAAAATGAGAACTATAATTTGATTAAAAACATCCATTTGTTAAGTAATTATTTCAAAATCAATTTAGAAGACATAGTTTTCACTAATACAACTTTTCTAATTTAACACATGCTACTTCACTTATTCAGTACTGATTACCCACAAATTAACTCAAAGCATTCCCTGATTTCATAAGACCATCAGAATAAACCCTTTCCCTCCTCCCAAAGAACACCTACTAATTGATACCTATGATCAAAGCACCGAATTTTACCTTAACAATGAACGTGAAAGTTGAATGTGGTAAAGCCAAAAGTATGGCCCAGAACACATAGCCTTTCAGCCTGAAATAAGGATCTTTCTTGTAAAGGGAGAAGACTAATAGGACTGCTTTAGATATTTCAGTTCAGCAGAGGACATGCATCTATCTAGTCAAACAGAAGGCTGTAAGCTTACCTTTATTGGACAGGGTTGGCAATAGAAGGCCTGATCTAGGCCACTAATTTCAAGAAATTGTATACTAGCTCACCTAGGAAGTTATCTATGAGGACCTTCAGAATCTAAGTGTGCCAAAGCAAGCACACTCACCCTGGAATCAGCTCGAAGAAAACCTTAAATTAATCAGGCCCATAATTTTCATAAACCCATTCTAGGCTTCTCAGGATTACACAAACAGTACACCTGACCTAACTGCTCATTATTCTTCTAAACAAATTCAGAAGAATGTTTGGGTTCAGAGTTTCAATGTTTACTTAAAAAAAAAAAAAGTATCTTGCTGAAAATTTAGTCTGTGGGTCACTGTTTATTTGCACAATGGGTATATGCATACATGGCAAATTAATGCTGTTAATGAGACTGTACTGAAAACTAGTAAATAAAGATACATCCCTTCTCATTCTACCAACTGGGGGGTAAATATATATATATTTACAAAGATGCACATGTATAAAGGGTGAGAAGGTGAGTTTAACAACAAATCCTTGACATGGAAATAAATGCTGGCAGGAAGCCCCAGGACAGCTATCCTAACTAATAAGGTAAAAACCCTAGAAGATCTACAGCAACACTGAATTTTAAATTAGGTAAAAAATTTTTAAAGAATTTACCAGCAAGATAAGTTCTAATGGAGACATTCAGAGAAAGAGTTTTACTTTATAAAACCATTATAGTATTATAAAAAAATTTAAATGCATCAAGCTTTTAAAAATACTGAGTAAAAAAAAAAAAATATCAAGTAAAATTAAAACTTAAAAAAGAGGAATGTGAGCAGGAAGGGTTAAACATCACTCAGCTGAGCTTAATATGAAATATGAAACTGAAGCAATTATCTAGATAATTTATGATGAAAGGAATATTTCAAAAATCAATTATTTGGACACTTCAGGAAAAAAGCAGTTTTGAAATTTGAATTATATGAATTAATGACTCAGCCGTCCACTTGATCTTTCTAAAGTAGTACGAATTTTCAAGGAGACATCTAACAAGCTCTACTGGATATAATTTCATGCCCACCTTAAACTTCAGGTTGATAACCCAAGTTGTACCTTTAAAAGTCCACTGTGGCCACTGCCACCTTCTACTGCAACTGCCTCCAGCCCCGTCACCCTCCCCAGCACCCTCTATATTCAGTTATCAGGCAGAACCGTTCTGCCGGCTCCACATTTATCATAGTGTTTCAGTCTATCTTCTGGACACTATCCAGGCACTACTCACCTATCTTTACTATGAAACTGAGAGTTCTGAAGTTTTTTCAAACACACGTAGGATTAGTGTTCTGCTAGCCACATTTTATCTTAGGGCACATGAGTACTGCATTCCCCTGGCCAATTAAAACCATCATTTTAGGTCCTACCCATACATATTTTTACCTTGAAGATAAAAGCAATAAGCTCTTCAGTAGAGATAAACACTTTAACCTGGCCAGCAACTTGCATTATGCAACGTTTTCAGTCTCTGTCTTGGCAACCTGCCTTTAAACCCAACAGTACCTGCATAGCAAAGAGTCAAACACCTCACAAGGTATTTTAATACCTTTAGTTATGAGATCTGATTCAGCAGCCAAACTGCTGCCAGGAGCTTCTTATAAATTTTGTTCCCCTGCAATCTGTTTTTCTTGGTGGTCTCGTCTCCCTTCATCTACTTTAGATGCTTTAGGTAAAGTCTACAACATAATAGAAACACAGACACCCTGTTCTCCCAAGGCAGAAATTTGCCAGAGATAATAGTCCAACCCAAAGGATTTCTATACACTATGTATGAGTCTATTAGTTCTAAATAGTACACTTTGTATATGAGGCAGAGCAAACCATGCTCCTGCAAAGCAGTGACCGATCGGAAATGAGAATCCACACACCTGCAGGTTTTTGACAGAATTCTCAAGCCACTTCTTCTATTCTCCCACTAAAAGTCGAGGCACTGACTCAATTTTTAAGTTATTAGCTCATGCAAATAAAATCAAGGAAAGGAGCCTAAATCATGGGTCCAAGTCCACTCCCCTAGCAGCACACAGAGGGGTTACCCCAGTCAGCCACAACTTGGAAGACAAGCCTTCGAGACAGTATTCCAGTGGATTAATATGAGGATTAGTGGTAACATATGTAAAGATGTGGCACACAGCAGCAACCTTTAAAATGGAAGCTATTTTCTAAAAGTACAAACTTCCAGTTATAAGTCACAGGGATGTAATGTACAGCATGGTGACTACAGTTAATAACTGTATCGCATATTTGAAGGTTTCTAGGAGAGTAAATCTTAAAAATTCTCATCACAAGAAAAAAAAGTCTGTAACTATGAATGGTGACGGAGGTTAACTAGACTTTTTGTGGTGAGCATTCTGCAATATATACAAATACTGACTTGCTACATTATACACCTGAAGTTAATGTTGTATGTCAAATTTACCTAAATTAAAACACACACACACACAAACTCAACTCTCCCTGCCAAATGAATAATATAAATAAGTGAAATGGCAGCTATTTTATTTTACTGTTGTATACCCCCCACCCAACCCAAAGTCCCACTGGCACTCAGGAGACAGTAGAGCACAATAGAAAAGGCAAAAAAAAGTTCCAGAGTCCAAGAAACCTGGGGTCTGATCTCAAGTTCCTTGAACCATTTCCTCATCTTTAAATTGGGATTTACATTTAAATGCCTATCTTGTAGGATCAACATTAGATGTAAAAACCTAGCTGAGCATTTGGTGCTTAGTGCTCAATAAATCCTAGCTACTATTATTATAATTAGCATAATATCTAGGTCTGAGAATGTGGTTGTGAAGATGCCTTTTTGTTGTAAGGATCAAACTGTCTCTCCGGGCTCTCCTTCCCAAAAATATCATTTTGAAATAGAATGTTAAACTGTGCAATTCTCACTCTTAAATACTTCAGAACTGTTTCTACTTCTACGATGACAACCACTCTATGTTCTATGCTTCATTAGGATGACTGGTTTTTGGGACATAAATATACACAAAGGAGACAAAAGCCTGAAGGCTCAGGTATGAGAAACTTTGAAAGTCCCTGAACCAAGCACAGGATGAGCTGAGGGGACTCCAGAGATTCTGGATTAGCCTTAGTACCATAATCAAGGACAATGGACCTGACTGGGCTCTACCTTCTCAAGCCCTGAGAGGAAAGAAAGGATCCTTCCACTGAGAACCCAAGGCTCCTTTCTTTCTCTCCTCAAAGAGGGACGATTCTAGACCAAAGCTCTCAGCCAGAATTCCTGGGCTTCAGAGAAACCTCAAGCCCACACTCCACACGTGCAGCCATTCCATGAGCTTCAAGAAATAAATTCAGTAAGGGGGACAGGGGAGGGGGTCTGAGCGGGAACCCAGGACATATTAGAAATGGGAAGGAGGAACAAGTTCTAGTAGTTCTAACTGGGAAATCAGGTAAATTTATGCCTCCCTTCTGTCTCCCACAGCAGAATGAAGAAATTTAAATTATAAGTGGCCTGTAAATGATTAACATTTTAATTTTAATCTAATTTAAAATGGGGAGGGGCAGAATGGATGACAGTGGTCAAAAGGCACAAACTTCCAGGTATAAAATCAGAGTAGATCTTAAAAGTTCTAATTACAAGAAAAAAAAGAAATCTGCAACTGTGAGCACCAATGGATGTTAATTCAAGTAGGCTTATTGTGGTGAACGTTTTGTGACAGACACCAAAGTTGAATCAGTATGTTGTACAGCTGAAACCAATACTATATGGCAAATAATCTCAGTAATAAAATAAACAGAACTTTGTACTCTTCTCTATCTGCAACCCTGCCTGTCCCTCTCTTCCATCTCCAAGCTCTCATGTTTGTTTCCCAAGACTACCATAACAAATCACCAAATTCGGGGTCTTCAAACAACAAGAATCTATTCTCTCACAGTGCTGGAGGCTAGAAGTCCAAGGATTCAGCAGGGCCATGCTCCCGCTGAAGATGCCAGGGTGGGGACTGTCCCTGGCCTCTTCCTAGCTTCAGGTGGCTCCCAGCAACGCCTGCTGCGCTTGGCTACTAACCACATCACCCCTTAAAAGACCCTATTTTTAAATAAGGTCACATTCTGAGGTTCCAAGTGGACATGAATTTGGGGGGAATACCATTCAACCCACTACAACTCCCAAATTAAAGTAAACCACCACCACCAAAGTATGGGGCAAAGGGGAAGGAGATGACAAAATCACAGCATTACAGAAATATCAAAAAAAAATAATTCAAAGTTATAATCGCCAGTGGACTATTACTTCCAAACTGAATTAGAAATAATGTAGCTTTTGCCTTTCTCTCACCTGTGGGAAACTGTGAAGTCTTGGAAAATATCAGAAGTCCCAATCAAAATAGCACTAAAACACAGCACATTCCACTAGCCCAGACACTTGAATACTCTGAAAAATTTGGTATTACATATAAACACTCACATATATTATCAGAAGTGAAACAACAAAAAATATGAAAGACAGGGAAGGATATTTTTCAGTTAGAAGTGCTTTCATTTAACTATTCAGGGATGGAAAGTGGATCATGGGTCTCAGAAGACCAAGGTTTCCTTTCAAAAAAAAAGTTACCTTAGTGGTCAGCAGCTGTTATTAGCATATGAGCTAAAAGCAAATCAAAGTTCATCAATACCAATAAATGGAATTTTCAAAGAAAAAAAAATTTTTAATAAAAATAAATTTTTAAAAAGTTACCTTAGGTTTTTAACAGCCCCTCCACAAATTATCCGTTTTTTTTTTTTTTTTTAATGTTTTATTTATTTTTGAGACAGAGAGAGCCAGAGCACGAGCAGGGGAGGGGCAGAGAGAGGGAGACACAGAATCCGAAACAGGCTCCAGGCTCTGAGCTGTCAGCACAGAGCCCAACGCGGGGCCGGAACTCACAAACCGCGAGATCATGACCTGAGCCAAAGTCAGCCATTTAACCGACTGAGCCAACCAGGCGCCCCTCAAATTATCTGTTTCTGATGACATAAACCTACATGGAAGCACTATATATCACAGTCCTTTTTATTTTAATCAAGGTATTATTTCAGCTTTATGGGGAAAAAAACACTTGAGATGAGCTTTAAGACCTGTGTACTCCCTCTGCTGGCTCTGAATTTAAAGTAAATTCTCAATGGCTTCAGAAGCCAAATTATTAATTTCACTAGACATCTAAAACACAATGAAAAATATGATGTGGATTCTCCCCCAACACACACACACACAAAAATAAGAAATTCCAAACACCTACTTAAAACTGCCAAAGGCATCTCTGTTGGATTTATTGTACGTTTACTCCAGAGGAAAGCTAATGCATTTCACTTGTTTGTAGCAGGATCACTTCCTGCATCAGCCTTGCCCCCTACAAGTGTGCCACAAGCTTTCCTTGCTCTGTGTGCGCCTCTCCACTGCAGGACGAGGATACATCTGACACCCAGGCATGGTGAGCCCCTAGAAGAGAACCTGGCTTCTTCATCACAAGCAATTACTAGAGTAGCAAATTACTGAAAGGACCACAGCCCATAAGGGAACCTAGTCCATTTCATTTTATAATGTTATCCCATAATAGAAAAAAAAAAAGCCTGAGCCTGAGTGGAAACTGAAAGACACACTGTCTAGAAAAGCCCAGCTTGAAACACACACCAATCACACACTTGTGTTTTATCAGGAAGGAAGGATACATCACAATACTCTATGGATGCTTGCTACTGTGCTTCTTTTTCCAACTGGGGAAATTGTGATACTGAGAAAGAAATGTTGTTCAGTCAGGAATAAAATGGTTAAAGGCACTGAGTCTGTCAGGGTAGGGATGCCATCAGAATTGGGCTCTTGTATCATAATCACAGCCTAACCACACATTTCAAAAACATGAACTCAGAAGAGCTCCAGACTAGCCCTTAAAAGATCCATCTCAAACAGTGCTTGCTGTCTCTTCCTCCTTCATACACGACTTCTATTTCCCAATCCATGGATATAAAACTTCAGGTCCATCTGGGACTTCTGCCTCCAAATGCAGAACATTATGGACAACTTACACAACAGCTTTGCTCCTGTAAGAAGTGGGTAAATGAATTTTAGGCTGAACAATCCCATGGTGACTTTCTCTAGATGGTGCATATTGATGCTGCATCGGTGGGGCATACACACAGAAAACAGACTTGATTTCAACTTTTTCCTCTAAATGAAGTCATTCCAAGATCAGGTTCCCCTCAGTTTCTGTGATGGGTAGTAACTGGCACTAATGAAGTTTTCAGGGACTTCTACACGAGGAAATAAGACACTAACAAGAAATGCCTTAGATAGCAGAGTACCCTTTCATAACTACACCATACCCTAGCAACATCAATGCTAGGAGGTCTCAGACTTCATAGCTAGAAGTATCCAAAAGACTCCACATGTGGTATCGCCTCACTCTCGAATCACATCATCTCTTTCAGCGTCAAGAGTCCCAGAACAAGGCTATCTTCATGGGCTGTGGACATAATGATCCAAAAAGCAGCTCCAAGGATCAGATATGTTATTGTCTGGCAGACACATTCTGTGCTTTGGAGGCTCTTACACTGTCCTTGGGAATCAAGAGGAGTCAGAGAAAAATGACAAAGCAAGTAGGTGGGAGTCAGGGGTGGGCACAGTAGGGTGGAGTAGGGTTAAAACAGAGGGCTTTTAGGTTAGCTAAAAGCACTGATGGAGAATGCTAAAAGAGCAACACAGTTACTTTAGCACAACCAGCCTAAAGGAAGGGGGAGGGGAATCAGAGGCAAGCAAATGAAGTAAGAGTTTGCAGAAATGGAAGCAATGACACGAACAGCTGTGAAACCACAATGGTTAACAGCAGACATTACAGAACAGTGGTTCCCGGGGGCTCACGTGGACACACTCTTAGCTCCATCTCTGCTAGCTGTAGGATTCTGAACAGTCACTCACATGCTCTTGTCCTGCTCCTCACCTGTAAAATGAAGTAGTTAGATGATCTTTAAAACCTCTTTTAGTTCTAAATTTGAGGCGAGAAGCAATGTGGATGAGTCAGCTGTATCAAGGCTCCACCTCCACTCCAGAGGGAGGCCAGTCCTCTACCAGGCCCCATACGACAGAACTGGAGATCCCAGATCAGGCCAGGACCACAGGTGTGCCCTAATCTGGGCAGACCTGGAAAAAACCCAGCTTCTCCCAAACAGACCCAAACTATAGGAGCCATGCCACAGTGGCCTTGCGTCTCCAAAGCAAGCTGGAAAAAAATGATCGGCAGAGAATTAAAGACCAGCTCCAAGCCAGAGTTCAACACCAACTTTCCAATTTGCCAGTAACTTCTCTGCAGAGAGCTGAAGTACTGATGAAAGCAGAAGTACAGATGTGAAAAAAGGCAAAGTGAATGAACAACAATGACAAGTTCATAGAACACAGATTTGCACGTTTTTTTTTTATCTTCCTCCAATAGAACATGAATCCTGTGAACTGGAACCTTATGTGACTTGTGCTCCTACTATATCCCTTAGGCCCAGGAGAAAGCCCTGTGAACGGTATGCCTTTGATTGTTTGTTGCATGAATAAAATGGCATGTGATGAAAATGGTAAAAAGGTTTTCTCTCTCTGATCTTCGGTCACTTACTGTATGCCAGCTATAACGTCCACGGACACTAACTTACCTATATATGTGTCATTCCCAACTCCTTCTATAGCAGCAAAAGGCCAGAGGGGCTCTTCAGGACTCTTCAATTTGTGATACAGGAAAAGGTAAGGAGAAAAATGACTCAAGAGAGGATCAAGTCTGTTCCCTCCAGGCAAGACGAGTAAGGTATGAAAACAAAATAAATTCCATATTCTCTCCAGCCTGGGAATCTGATCTGATAAGCAGTGGGTCAGCAGGGTGCCCTGCCAGAATGTACAGACCTAAACAGTCTTATCTTTGCATATTTATGAAGATCTTTGGATGGATGGTATCTGCTAAACTTTTCCCAGACCAAATAAATGACTTTTTACTGGGACAAGGACTCTTCATTAATTTCCTAAATAAAAATATCTTGCAGGTTTTAAGTAAGAATCACACGTATTAAAAAGTTGAACTACAAGATGTTCTTCTATGGTGTCATTCTCTTAAAATAGAACCCTCCTAAAATCTCCTAAAAATAAGTCTGCATAGTTTCATTTCATTTTCTAAGAAGGAGATAAACATATCAAAACAAACACTTAGCTTCTTTTTTAAAGACTCTCTCTGCTACAGGGCCCACAGATCAAAGTTTAAAAGGGCCAATTTCTTCACTTCAGAGGTCGATGACACAGCTTTGAAAAAGAGGAAAAACAGTCCCCCAGTCCCCCTAGTGTGCTGAGGCTGTAGGAAGAGGAAGTGTATTCGTTGAGAATCCCTGACGAAGACAGTCCTGCCAAAGGAAGTTACAAAACAGCATTTTGGTAACATGGGCCAAGCAGAAGACAGATTCCTTACACACGACTGTAACTGGCCCTTTGGTGAGTTACTCCAAAAGGTGACTGAGGGGAGAATTACAAGCCAACATGGAATTATCACAACTTTGTCATTTTGAAATTTAAAAAAAATATTTTTTAAATATAAAAGTTGCAGTTAAAATGACATTTTCTTAACACAGTGTGTTGGGAAGGAACTGCATGCATTAATCTAAAGAACCAGAACAGTAAGAACATCAACAAGCACTGTGTGGCAGGTGGGTCCTCATCTTTTCACTCTGGGAAGAAGCTGTAAGAGTACACATTGTCACATGAAAGAAGACTAGTCTCTTGCAGAATTAACCTCCACAGCAGCAGCAGAAATCGTCACACACACACACAAGATCCTCCATTTGTGAAATTTTGAGAACCAGCACAGAAACTCACGGCTACTTGATACAATCATGCCCTAACCCCGTGGGAAATGCAGGTGTGTGGGTGTGAGTAGGTGAATAAGCAATAAATAGACCTTAACAGGTAAACCCTGGAGTCCTAGAGGTCTGCCCCCCTCCCCAGGAGGAACGGAGAGAACAAACCAGTTTAATTATGGGTGGTGCAGTACAAGTAAACTTAATCCGAATTAAAGGAAATGTAACCTTTTCCCCTCGTGACCACATCTGATTATTCATTTCTACTTATTGCCTGAGGTAAGGGAGCCTGTGAGATAGCCATCACCTTTCTGTCTGGCACAATATGCATCTTTCAAACCTAAGTTAACCAGGAACTTCCTCCTTTTGTTAAAATGCTATCTTTTCTGCCACCTTCATCACTTCATAATTCCTAAGTACCCATACTGATCAACACTGGACGGCTATACAAATATGAGAAACTCACTCAGCCTCCATCAATATTCATCTGTTTCTGATGCTAAAATAATAACCAAGACATCTTTAGACTGAGAGGCAAATATGCTTTTCAGGAAAGCATCTTTTACTTGTGTAAGACTACTTGTTACTTAGTAAGTGACTTTAAAAAAATAGATCCTCGATTTAAAGAGGAAAATAATGTGATAAAGAACAAATCTCCAGAACTGCGACTATTAATTACCTGTGTACTAACTAGCTGTGTGATCTTAGAGAAGTCCTTAACTTGAAGAATCAGGTTCTTCACCTATGAGGGAGTTGAACAATCTCTGCAAACCTCATCCCGGCTGTATATTAGAATAACCTGAGAAACTTAAACAAAAACAAACAAACAAAAATAATGCTAAGCCCCAGACCAGCCCAATTAAAACCGATTCTCTGGGTATTGGCTTTTTTTTTTAAGCTCCCAGGTGATTCTAATATGCAACCAGGGCTTCAAATCACTAGTCCCAGTTCTGATCTCCAATGTCTTCTTTTCTAATCCTTTCATTCTCTGATCTTAGGGTGAGAATTCTGGTGACAGAATCTCAGAATGCAACAGGCCAAAAAAGCCACAAAAAAAGCAAGGCCTAAGCCCTGCATACTGTGCCTATGTGCACACAGGACTAGGAGAGGTTAACCTGAATTCTAGACATTTTTAGAAGTTAAAAACCCTAATGTGTAACTAAGAATGAAAGCAGTGTGGTTTAAGTGCACATGCCTGCTCTCAAAATGACTAATCGTGATAGGAATCAACTCCTGAAACTTGGACGCAGGGAAATGGGTCACAATTAGCTCCTGACCTCTCCCTCTTCCCTCTTCTACCACCCCCACTGAACCACAAGCACAAAAAAAGGCTGGCTATTAGTCATAATCAGAATATGAAACCAGCCCCAGTTTCAAAGGGCTTTCTCCATCATCAAAGATTTGGAAGTTCCTGCATGGGTGCATCTTTTGATGAAAGTCATCTTACAAAAAATCTTTAAAGGATATCCCCACAAGTTGTCATGTGATACTCAGAACTAGTATAAAATCTTAAAAATAATTTTACTTACATTAAACACAAAGACATTTTACTTTATGCACTGTATTAAACATATTAAGGCTCGAGTTTCAATTTATATTTCACAAATGTTAGAGATAAGATAGAAACTAATTTAACACTGTGCATTGAATATACTCCAACCAAAAGAGAGAGAGAGAGAGAGAGAGAGAGAGAGAGAGAGAGAGAGAAATGAGATAGCATGAGACCAAAAAAAGGTTAAGGACATAAAACCATAAAGTTTATGACTAGGCCCCAAATCTCTATTGTAAGTCCTGCAAGCTACGTGAAAATATAATTAACTGAATCACAATTCATGGCTTCTTTTGGTAATACTACTTTCTCACCTAGATCTTTAAAAAAAAAAAAAAATCAAAACTGTTACCATCTTTAACTGTAAGCACAATAGCAAGAAATGTTATTTGTGGAATTAAACTACTTTTGTAAACTTGAAAGTCATAGGAAATGTGAAAACCCTTCCAGCGCTAACTTTTTAGCTTTAACTAGCTAACTTTTAACTAGCAGATCCTCTGCACTAAGTTCAAAATATACAGGACTCACTGCAAGTGTGAGAAATTTGAAAAATATTCCAAACCCCTATATCCATTTTCTTAGATCTTGAAACCCACCCCTTCCTGACACTATACACTGAGATTAACCCTTGCTATTCACTTGGAAATTCAGTTTTAAAAGCTATCACAGTAACACTGCTTTGAAATGGAACTCACTCCCATGCTTTCTGTAAATGGCCCTCGGATCACACAGCTGGCATTCTTTTGCAAAGCTTTAAAATTAAATCCAATGTAAGATTCATAATGTCAGCATTCATTAAAGGAAATGAGACAGATATGTGGAATAATTTCAAAGCACACATTTTGCTTTTAAAGTATCTCAGCAAGGGGCGCCTGGGTGGCTCAGTTAAGCATCTGACTCTTGATTTCGGCTCAGGTCATGATCTCAGTTTCCTGAGTTCGAGCCCTGAGCTGGCCTCTGCACTCAGAGCGTGGAGACTGCTTGGGATTCTCTCTCTGCCCCTCCCTCACGCTGTCTGTCTCTCTCAGGATTAATAAACTTAAAAAAAAAAGAAAAAAAAATCTCAACAAGTCCTTTTCTAGCCATGAGAAATTATAAAAAAAAAAAGGTACTTTGCAAGTTTTTTTTTAAGCAAATTAAAACTCAACACACTAAGTTCTTTTTTCTTTAAAACACACTACATTCTTCAATTGTTACACAAATTCCTCTCCAGGGCTCCAGTTCTCCACCAAGATTACACTGTTCTTGCTGTACACACATACTGGAATCCAGGAAGATACAGTGAAGAGAAGGACTGAGGAAGGAAGCAACCACCTCTTTAATTAAAAAAAAAAAAAAAGCTAACTTGCAAATAGAAGCAACTGATAAGTGATATGTACCTCCACATGTACCTCTTTTGCCTGGTAACGACACAGTCATATCTTGGGGTAGAGGCCAGGAGAATGAGGTGCCAGGAAGAGCAAAGCAGCTGGGTATCAGCAGCCCAGCAGGGGCACAGGAGTTAATCTGTTTAGATGCCCAACTGCAGGAAGTCATTACATCATAGGCCTTTCCACACCTCTCTCCCTACCATGTGCCCAGTGCCCCAAGAGGCTGAAAAGGAACAGTAGAGAGCCTCCCTTCTGGTTCACTTATAGGTAGAAGCCATTATGGCCCAGTCCTGCCACTACATCTCCCTCCCCTAGGCCAGGGAAGGCTAGGTGAAGCTCCAGGCCCCAGTCCTCCACACCTGGACCTGGCCTCAAATAGCGCCAGAGTCCAGGCCTCAATAGAAGCAGCAGGTGTGGCTAGTCCGCCTTAAGGTGGAAGGGCAGGCCCATTCCAGGACCCAGAACATCTCAAGTTTGGAGACTCCTTTACTGGGAAGACCTCTCTAAGTAATAAAGATGTCAACACAGGCAAGGAAAGACAAGCAGCCAGGAAAAGGTTTACAACCACTGCTTTTTCTAATGGGACCGGTATGCCTATGGGAATTAACATCCACACGTTAGATAGAAACTTCGACGTAAGGGTGCTCATCCAGCTAGTAACAACGACCATGCTCCTGTGACCAACTGGGAACCACAAATCCAACCGCTTCTCCGGGCACCAAGTCCCAAACACTCCCCCACATCCTCTCACTCCACCCGCAGCGCCCTCCCCGCACCCTCACTACGGTGATTTCTACTTGGAAGTTAGCCGCAGACCTACCTCCTCCGCGCAGTCCGGGGAATCCGTCAAACGCACTCCTGTCCGCCAGTCCTTCCCTCGCCGGCATCCCTTGCCCCCTCTCCTCACCTGGCCATGCCCGAGGCTTCCCCGGAAGCCTCATTTCCCCAACCCCCCTCCGCGGCCGACCCCAGGTTCCCCTCCTCTGGGGGTCACACAGATCCCCCGAAACCTCACAGCGGAGGCTCTCGCTGCCAACCCCTCTCCCCAGCGCCCGCAGGCGCGCTCCGATGAATCGAAGGCGCGTCTCGCACTGCGCAGGAGGCCCGGCGGGTCCGGCCGCCCGCCCGAGGTGGGTACGCACCTTCCACCCGGCCGAGCTGTTGCTATCGCCCTTATCCTTGAAGTAGGGCACGCAGCGCACCATCCACTCGTAGATCTGGGACAGAGTGAGCCGTTTGTCCGGGGAGCTCTCGATGGCGCGAGTGATCAGGTCGGCGTAGGACAGGTTTCCCCAGGCGTTCCGCCGCGACGAGCATTTCCTCGGCTGCCCGGAGCCCCCAGCCGCCCCCGGCTGCGGCGGTGGCAGTGGCTGCTGAGGCTGCAGCGGAGTCTGCGTCCCCCCGCTCAGCGCGCCCGCCGCGAGGGCTGGCCCGGACCCGGAGTCCTGTCCTCCAGGAGCCAGCAGCCGGGCCGAGTCTTCAAGGAGCAGCCCGGAGCCCAGCGTGCCGCTCCCGCCGCCGCCGATCGCCATGGCCGAGCTGGCCCTACCGCTACCGTCCTCGTCGTCTTCATCGTCCTCCTCTTCGGGGATCATGGAATCGGCGGCCGTCTCCCCCGAGGGCTTGGCCGGGCTCCCCTGGAGCTCTGGCCTCTGCAGGGGCCACGTACAGGAGCGCGGCCGGCTCTGGGGCTCGAACTCCGGGTCCAGCTCCACTTCGAGCGGAGAGAGCGGGGCCGGGGAGGCCGGTGCCTCTGCCATCTTCGCCGCCCGCCCGCCCGCGGCTCGGGCTCTCGCGCTCTCCTCTCGCGCCGGGGCGGGGTGCGGCGGGGGAGGGACGGGGGCGCCGCGAAGGCTCGGGCTCCCGGGAGCCGCTGCCGCTACTGCCGCCGCCTGGGGAAGCACGAGAGGAGAGAGAAGGAGAGTTCGTTATCCCGGGCTGGAGCCCGGTCCTCGGCGAGTCCTCGCCCGCTGCCACCGCTTCCCGGCCGCACGGCGCCCGCCTCCTAGAAGCAGGCAGACCTGGAGACGTGCGTCCCGCGAACCTGGCGCAGCAGACACCGCCCCCTGGCCAGGCCTCGGGGGAGACCGGAGCGAATCGACGGGCTCGCACGGGGCAGCCCCCTCCCCCCGCCGCCGCGGCCGCCAGATCTGCAGGTCCCTCCTGGGCTAGGTGGCTGGGCGGGGAAGAAGGGGGAGGGGCGGGGGCGGGGGAGGGGCGCGGGCCGCGCCTTTAAAGCGGGCAGCGGCCGGAGCTGGCGCAGCCGAGCGGCGGTCGGAGCCCGAGCGGGCGTGCGTTTGTTTATGTTTCGTTCGGGCCCGCTCAAGTGCTTCCCGCGGCGCCGCAGCCAAAGTCTGTGGCGTCTTCCGCTCTTCTCCTCCTCGCCCCTGGCCCTGCCGCCTCCGCGCCCCCTTGTACCCCTTCTCCTGGCCGAGGGGCCCGAGCCCGGGAACGGCACGGGCAGCCACCTTCTCCTCTCTCCATGAGTCCGAGTGCGGACCGGCCCTTGACACTTCCAGAAAAAGGACCAGACGGGAAGCAGGGGGGCAAGCAGCTCGGCGGGTGTTTGCAAAGGGTCGAGCCAAGCAGGAACGACCACTTTGGGTTTTTGTGTGGTTTATTTGCTCGCGGACGTTGTACCCTCCACCCCCTTCCCTGTAAAGAACGCGGGGAGGGGACAAGTCGGAACATAAATCTTCCAACAGGTCAGGAAGCGCCAAGTCTCCCGGGCTGCCAGAAAACCCGGACCAGCACGTTCATCACCTCCTTGCTCCCGCTGCTGCCATCTTGACAGTTTTCCCCCCTTCACTCAAGTCCTTTAAAAACACTAGCGGGAGGGAAAGGGGGCGCGCACACCGAGTCACGGGGAGGAAAAAGGGAAGCGCCTGGCCCAGCTCGGAAGCAGATCCGGAGTCACCGGGAAGGCGGCCGCCCCGCTGCAAAGCTCCGGCGCCTACCTCAGTTCCTTCCCTTCAGGGACGAGTGGGGAGGACGCACAATCCCGCGCGGGCCCGGGGCACGGCGAGGAGGGGGCGCGCAACCTCGGCGAAGGAGAGGCGCTCCGGCTGCCGCCGCAGCCCGCCTGAGGAAACGCCTGTCAGCCTGCGCGCCGCCGCCTTCCACATTCCTCCTCCTCCTCCCTTACACGAGCAGGGCGGCCGCGGCAGCAGCACAAAGTTATAGACACACGCAGGGTGCCTCAACCTAAGCTGACGGCGGGCGGGTCCCCGCCCAAGGGGAGGGCTGGGCGGCGGGCCCGGGTGTGCTGTGTGCGTGCGTGTGTGTGCGTGTGTGTATATGTGTGCTCGCGCGCGCGCCTGCGCGACCCGGCTCCGCGGGACTGCGGGCGTGGGTGTCGGGGCGCGCGCCGCGGGCCGGGACTAGGCGGGCTCCCGCAGCCCTCCTCGCTGGGCTCCTCCTCCCGAGAGTCTCAACGACAACAAAGCGCGGCGCCAGCCTAGGAGAAGAAGGAGGGGGAGAGCAGAGCCCCGAACGCTCCATGAGCGCAGTCGCGCGGCCTCTCAGACTCCGGGCAGGGCGCCTGGTACTGAGGGTCCCCGGCGGGCGCGTCCGTCCGCCAGGCTCTGGGCCCGCCCTGGTGTCCGGTTCCCGGTTAGAATCGGACACCAGGTAACACCCGAGATAAGATGCTGACCGCAGATCGCAGAGGTTACCTCGGCGTGGAAGTACTGACAAGAGAAGATGTTGGTGCCATACAAGACTTCGATAAACTGACGCCCTCAGATTTGATCAGGCACCAAAAGGTTTGCAGCTGAGTTTCTTACCTAGGACGCTCGACTTGTCGTGGATTTCTTGGCAAATGAGGGGAGAAGTGTAACTAACTCGGGAGAAATGCAAAATTTCCCCCATTCCTAAACGCAAGGGCAGATTTTGAACAATTATGAATGGGAACTAAATTGCTTCTAATTTGTAAATGACTCCAGAACAGATAATTGTGCATTTTTTAAGTTTTTGGGTTTTTTATTTAAAGCTACTTCTTTAGGTTTGGGAAAACATCTTCACAAGTCCTTATCCTATTATCAGTGCCTAAATTGTTCATTTGTACACTAACAATGCACTACATGCGATACGCACACCAAAGCTCTATTCACTTTGGTTCATAAATATCTTTTTTCTTAAATCTTTGTCAGTCACTGGAGACCTCAGAGTCCAGAGCTCGCTCCTCAACGACCCAATACACAAAAAAGGTCCAACCCAGGGTACTCAGGAGTCCGCCCACCCAGCCAATTCCAGACTCCGGGCTTTGCGCAGGGCCCGTCACTCAAGTGACGCGCGGCCCCGCCCCTGCACCAAGCTAGTTCGACGCGTACAAACAGATGATGTCATTGTATCCACACGCGCGTGACCCGGGAGCTCTGCGCCGCGTCCCCATTCGCTGCACCGCCTACTCGTCAAACCACGCCGCGCGCTGACTGGCCGCGGGCACCAGTCTCCAGGCCCCAGACACCCCTCTCCGCCCCCCGCCCCCGCCCCCCAGCAAATAATAAACAATCGAGTAAAATTCTAAGGAAGAAAGGAGGGGACAGAGAGGAGAGGAGAGAAAGAGAGGGCGAACCTGAAGCCAACCTTTCGCGCGCTGAGGGAGAGTTCAGAGGCGGGGGACTTGAGAGGACAGAGGAGGGAAGAAGGGGAGCAGACCTGGGGCGATGGGTCCTGCTGCGAGGTGGTGGTGTAGGGAGAGGAAACTTGGAGAGCACCCTGCGGGGCGCGCCTGCCAAAGTAGAGGGACACTAGGGCCCTGGAGCTGCCGGGCTTGCGGCTTCTGGGCGGTGCGCGGCAGTCCGAGGGGGTGGAGAGTGAGACACGCCGGAGCGGCGCGGGCGGAGCCGGCAGACACGTGCGGGAGGAGGGCGGGCGCGCGCCGAACTGGCTCACCCGGGGCGCGCGGCAGCAGTAGCCGCGCGCGCTTGTTTACCAGCGCACGTGGGTGTTATTTTTAAATGGAATGTTGTGCTGGCCGCGCAGCGGAGTGGCGGGCGCGTGGGGCAGCCCGCGCTGGCTGGGGGACGCTGCAGACCCGGGCCACGACCTCTCCGGGCTCCGCTCATGGGCCAGGCAGACTGTCTCCGCTGCAGGATTCCGGCGCAGCGGCTGGCTGGGGCCGGTGAGCCTGATGGCGACTTTCGCGCGCTGCCCAAGCCCCTGCGGAGACGACGAGTTCCCGCCACCAAACGCTGCCTTCTTTAAGCCCGGTTTCGGCTCTTTCAATCACATTTCGGGAACAAAGCCGGCGGGGCTCCGCGGCCACACGTTCCGGAGCCGATTTCACATGCTCACATACTCCCTGGCACACTACACCCTGGCCGCGAGGTGGATTTATCACCTTGCGTAGTTTGTGACCTCGCTCTCGCTCAGAATGTCCCCCGAACGCGCCCGTCACTTGGGCATACAGCTCTGGCACGTACAAATGCGCTTTTGCTACCTCGGCTTCTCTTTGGAAGGGAACTCTGGGAAGGGGGGCTCTGACTGCTTCCTGGTGGTGTTCCTGCGCTTGCTGCTCCACTTTTCTCATTGTGGGCCTGTCCTGAGAGCCCTGAGTTTGCCTTTGGTTTATAGCCTGGCAATGTGGACGCTGACATAGGACAACTCTCAACTGAAAGTGTCCCTGGGGGGTAAGGGGACGGATTGGGACTTCAAAGATCACATGGGGGGCCGAGGGGCTTTTGGGCATGTTACCAGGAGTCGTGCTCAGCATCAGCGTGTTCAGCTTTTTGGGAGGAACCCAGAGGCCAGATCACCCATTGCTTTGCACCGTGATAGAGCATAGAATACAAAGAACTTTGAGTTGTTCCTTCTTAATACTTCTAGCACACTGTTAAAAAAAAAAAAAAAAAAAGTTCACACTCTGAATCTAAGCAAACTTTTGTCCTTAAAGTACAAACATGCAGACTTAGAATATATTTACACTGGCTGGGCTCTCAGGTTATTAGATTTTCACTAAAAACCTGTTGAGTGTCCATTTACAGAATGCCTATCCCAAGGGCATTCAAAACCTGGAAGCATTAAAGATTCAGATTAACTGAGCTTTTTGTGACCCCCTTGGTGAGGAATGGGGGTTGGGGACATGATACAGCTATGTCTCTCAAAAAGCTTACAGCCTTGAGGAGACAAGACATTAAAAAGTTCAGTATTTCGAGAGTTGAAAAGCAGTACAAGACAAACACAAGAGGTCATGCATAGTGTTGGGTAAGTTTCCAATGAGTTGAGGATCAAAACTTCAAATGGAAATAAAATAACAACAACAAAAACTTCAAATGGCAGTGATCAGAAACATTGAGCTTGGTAAATGTGCATCTTACTCAGAAAATTTACCCTTGTAATTTGTCCCTATGGGCAAACCTTGAAAAATCTCAGTGATTGTTACATTTTAGCCTGAAATTGCTTTGACCTTTGCTTTCCCCACAAAGCCTCCATGTGCCTTCATTTCTTACCCGCAACTTTTTCTCCCTACACTTTTTTAGTACATATAATCCCAAACTTAGAATTGTTCAATTTAGGGTTTTTCAACTTTACAGTGATGTGCAAGCGATTCACATTCAGTAGAAACCCTACTTCAAATTTTGAATGTTAATCTTTTGCACCCCCCCCCCCCCCACCATGTGCTGTAGATCATTTCTTGTGATGCTGGACAGCAGCATCACACAGTTCCCAGCCAGCCACCTGATCACTGGCCTTAACAACCAATATACTTAGAACCATTCTATACCTATATGGTCATTGTGTTTTTCACTGTCAGCATTCAATAAATTACATGAGATAGTCAACATTTTATTATAAAGTAGGATTTGTGTTAGATGATTTTGTCCAACTGTAGATTATTAATATAAGTGTTCTGAGGGGCGCCTGGGTGGCTCAGTCGGTTAAACACCTGACTTTGGCTCAGGTCATGATCTTGCGGTTCGCGGGTTCCAGCCCCGCCTCGGGCTCTGTGCTGACAGCTCAGAGCCTGGATCCCACTTCGTATTCTGTGTCTTCCTCTCTCTCTGTTCCTCCCCCACTCACACTCTGTCTTGCTGTCTCTCTCTCAAAAATAAATAAACAATAAAAAAATACAAGTGTTCTGAGCATAAGGTAGGCAAGGCTAAGCTATGATGTTCGATAGGTTAGGTACATTAAATGCATTTTCAACTTACACTGGGTATTTTCAGGACATAACCATATCATAAGTCAAGGAAGATCTGTATAGGAAAGCTGAGTAAGTTATGGTTGTTGATCGAGAAGGAATGCCAACCTTAACTTTGTGGTAGAATTTTTGGTCAAAACTTTCCCTACGTCCTTTTCTTTTTTTTTTCTTTTCTTTTTTTTTTTTTTGGAGGGGGTGGGGAGGGGCAGAGAAAGAGGGAGACACAGAATCCCAAGCAGGCTCCAGGCTCCAAGCTGTCGGTGCAGAGCCCGACACAGGGCTCAAATTCACGGACTGCAAGATCATGACCTGAGCCAACATTGGATGACTAAACCAAATGAGCCACCCAGGTGCCCCAAAACTTTCCCCACTTCTTAACTCACTTCTTGTTTACTTTTATAAATGATCTGAGGTGGTAATTGTTCACTCCATTGTAAATTCAGTCACTGGAGGAACAAGACTTTACAAAACTTTTTACCCGAATAAGCTAAGTAAATTCACCATTTCCAACATCTAACTGTGAGGCAATTGGTAGTAGATGCCAGAGCTCTGCCTCTGAGGGGGCCACCACTCAGCACCTGGGTCCTTACCGATGCTCCTCACACCTAAGTCAGCTGCACACTCCTCTGACCCCAGAGCCTAAATACTAGGGAGCGAGCATGCTTCCCGTCAACCGAGTGCTCATTTCCCTCGAGGACTGGCTTCTACATCCATCTCAACAATGAAGACAGGAAACAAGTACAGTAGAAGTCTCCAAACATATATGTGACCCAGCTGGAAAGAAAGAAGGATCCCCAATATTCAGGTCTATGGCTGCTCCCCACCCTTTGTCTGACATCCACATTAGTCCCTTCCTCTGCCTCCCATTCCTCAGCAAACTACTCACAGGGAAAAAATATAGAACACTATGTATGAAAGAGCTTGAACTTTGCCTTGTCTTTCAGGGTGTTAAGGAGACAGCAGGCCCAAAATGGAGTTACTTTTGCTAAGTCCCACATCAACAAACCAAGACTTTATACCTAATGTAATTGCAGTTTCAATACCCACCCCGTGCCACCCCCAGGAATGTAGCCTGTAACCAGTCAACATGGAATTACCTGGTTAGCACTAATGAGATAACCATCCCAATGGGAAGTCCCCTTTCCAGTCCCCTTAGGAAGGCGACCTTGCCTGAAACAATGCATTCTTTGCTAATAATGTCTTTTTTTCCACCCCCTTTCCACCTTTAAAAACCTTTCCTTCTTTATAGCTTGGTGGAGCTCTCTCTTCTACTGCTGGATGGGATGCCGCTCAATTCATAATAGTTTAACAAAGCCAGTTTGAGCTTCAATTTTACTCAGTTGAATTTTTGTTATATAGCAAGGCATCATTCGAGGCAGGTTTCATTACCACCCTCCCCAAGAATCTCTGGAGCTCCTGTCCTCTCTCCTCTGCCTCCTTCAGGCATGACACACCCTGGCAGAGCCGCCCCTAGTCATTACAGTGACTGTCTTAGGATTAATTTGGAGGACAACTATGAATGTTTTCAGCAGGGAAAGAGTGGGGATCCAAAAAACATTGAAGGTGTACCTGAAAGGGAATTGCATCGAGAAGAGGAAGTGGAAAGGATTCTCTGTTTTGGTATTATGAGGTAATAATGATAGCTAACCTCTATTTGTCACGTCCAGGCCCTGAAGTAAGCACTTTATTTACAGTATTTAAGCCCTCACAAAGACCAAATCAGGTAGATACACCAAATGCTAAATGTCATGGGGTTAAGAATTCAGGCTCTGAATGAATAGACGCTTCTCTAAAGAAGACATCTGGATGGCCAACAGGCACATGAAAAGATGCTCAACGTCGCTCCTTCTCAGGGAAATACAAATCAAAACCACACTCAGATATCACCTCACGCCAGTCAGAGTGGCCAAAATGAACACATCAGGAGACTATAGATGCTGGAGAGGATGTGGAGACACGGGAACCCTCTTGCACTGTTGGTGGGAATGCAAATTGGTGCAGCCGCTCTGGAAAACAGTGTGGAGGTTCCTCAGAAAATTAAAAATAGACCTACCCTATGACCCAGCAATAGCACTGCTAGGAATTTACCCAAGGGATACAGGAGTACTGATGCATAGGGGCACTTGTACACCAATGTTTATAGCAGCACTCTCAACAATAGCCAAATTATGGAAAGAGCCTAAATGTCCATCAACTGATGAATGGATAAAGAAATTGTGGTTTATATACACAATGGAGTACTACGTGGCAATGAGAAAGAACGAAATATGACCCTTTGTAGCAACGTGGATGGAACTGGAGAGTGTGATGCTAAGTGAAATAAGCCATATAGAGAAAGACAGATACCATACGTTTTCACTCTTATGTGGATCCTGAGAAACTTAACAGAAACCCATGGGGGAGGGGAAGGAAAAAAAAAAAAGAGGTTAGAGTGGGAGAGAGCCAAAGCATAAGAGACTGTTAAAAACTGAGAACAAACTGAGGGTTGATGGGGGGTGGGAGGGAGGGCAGGGTGGGTGATGGGTATTGAGGAGGGCACCTTTTGGGATGAGCACTGGGTGTTGTATGGAAACCAATTTGACAATAAACTTCATATATTGAAAAAAAAAAAAAAAGAATTCAGGCTCTGAGGTTAAGTCGAATCCCCTTACTTACCAGGTATGTGACCTTGGGCTATTATTTAACCCTTGGCCTTAGTTTCTCATTCATGAAATGAGAATAATATTGGAAAGATTAGGTTAAATGAGATGAACCTAAAGCATTTAGGATTAGAATACTGGAAAGGGGGGCTTTGAATATAGTGATGCCCAGGCTCTATTTGGGACCAACTGAAGAGTATGTTCTGGCACTGATTTTTTTTTTTTTTTAATGTTTGCCAGATGAATCTAAAGCAGTAAAAACTGAGAACACTGAATTCAAGGTCTCTCTTCTTTACACTCCAGTGTTTGCCTTCAGCTAGAACTATTGGCTTCTGCTCAAGAATAATGACAGACCATTAAGTATGCACAAGGGGGCAGGTCTCATACACATCTCAGTTTGTCTCTAGAACAACCTACCCCAGTAGGGACCATCCCTCTCATTTTACAGCATTTTTCCCTGGGTCACACAATGAGTGGTAGGCCCAGAATTGGAAAAAAAGGCTGTGTGGGTCCATGGCATTTGCTCCTTCACCAACCCTGCAATTCTTATCTAGGTGGGCCACTTAGCCTAGAGAAACAGAGCTGGAAACAGGCAAACAAACAGAACTCCAAGTGCAAACCCAACCAACCCAAAGCTGGTGTTTGGCCAAATCTGTACCCATCAGGTTGTTTTCTTGGATCTCTCATGTGTTTTTAAAGTTTTTGAGGGGTGCCTGGGTGGCTCAGTCAGTTAAGCGTCCGACTTCAGCTCAGGTCATGATGTCACGGTTCATGGGTCCGAGCCCTGTGTCGGACTCCGTGCTGATAGCTCAGAACCTGGATCCTGCTTCAGATTCTGTGTCTCCCTCTCTCTGCCCCTCTCCCACTCGCACTCTCTCTCTATCAAAAATCAAATAAACGTTTTTAAAAAATTAAAGTTTTTGAATCAATTGGCAACATCTGAAAAGGAGGATATTTCACCTGAAAGTCAGATTTCTCATTCTTCTTGAGAAATAAGTAACTCTGGTAACACATGGCAACAATTAGCTGCTATGTGCTCTCCAGCTCACCTCTACATCATCAGACCCTCTTCATTTATGTCTCCTGACCGACCTCTAGACTTTGAACTTAGCCACCTAACTTGTATCTTCTGCCTCAACAGGGCACAACAGAGCTGGCTCCTTCCAGCTCATGAGCAGTGACTGTGCACATCCCTACCCAACTCTTTGTTCCGTGAATCAGACTGGTCACTCGAAATGGATTGTTGTGGGAGTTATTACCCCACAGAAACTGGCGATGCTAACAGTCGAGTCTTTTGTGGGTTTTGTTTTGTTTTCGTTTTTCCTGAAAGTCAGTTTGCTGGCACACCATTGCCCCCACTCCACTCAGCTACTGTCTGGGGCTCCGAAGATGAAGATTTGTTCTAAGTAGAAAGTGAAGGGAACAGAAGCGTTTGAGAAACTACTTCAATTCTGCTAAGTAATTGATTATACATTGTCTAATTTTTATTATTTTTAAAGTTTATTTATGCTGAGAGAGAGACAGAGTGAGAGAGAGAGCAGGTGGGGAAGGGGCAGAGAGAGAGAATCCCAAGCAGGCGCCACACCACCAGCTCAGAGCCCAACGTGGGGCTCAAACCCTTGAACCTCAAGATCATGACCTGAGCCAAAGTCAGACACTTAGCCACCTGAGCCACCCGGGTGCCCCTGTCTAACCTTATTTTTAAAGTACTTGAACTTACTGTGATGGAGTAGATATCCAGAACAAGCCTCTTGATGAAAACTAAAGTTATATGTTTTACTATTTTTTAAAGTGAATCATTGAACTGGCAAGAAAGCAGGGAAACCACCAAAGTCAAAAACAAAGTTACGGTGGGACCCCTGGCAAGTGAGCAAGCTCCTAGAAAATCTGTCAAACAGCAGTGTCCTTGAGCTTCCACAATGACAGGTACCCAGTGGTGGAGACCCAGAAGATATACCCCGAAGCCTATCCTAGATCATGAGCATAATAAGAACCTATCCCAATGTAAATTGGCACAACCTCTATGGAAAACAGTAAGGAGGTTCCTCAAAATATTAAAAATAGAACAACCAGGGGCGCCTGTGTGGCTCAGTCAGTTAACTGGCTGACTTTGGCTCAGGTCACAATCTCACAGTTTGTGAGTTCAAGCCCCGCGTCCAGCTCTGTGCTGACCGCTCAGAGACTGGAGCCTGCTTCAGATTCTGTGTCTCCCTCTCCCTCTCTCTCTGCCCCTCCCCCACTCATGCTCAGTCTCTGTCTCTCAAAAAATAAATGTTAAAAAATTAAAAAAAAAAATAGAACAACCATATGATCCAGCAATCTCACTTCTGGAAATGAAATAACTATCTCAAAAAGATATCTGCACCCCCAATATTCATTGCAGCATAATTCACAATACCCAAGGCATGTTTCCCAAGGCATGTAAATAACTGTCCACCGAGGGATGAAGGCATAAAGAAGATGTGGTGTATATACAATGGAATATTAGTTATAAAAAAGAAGTCCTGCCATTTGTGACAACATGGATGAAACTTGAGGGCATTATGCTAAGAAAAGTAAGTCATACAGAGAAGGAGTGTAGTGTCTCACATATATGTAGAATCTAAAAAAGTCGAATTCCTAGAATAGTGGATTGGTGGTTGCCAGGGGTTTTTTGTGAAGCAATGGAGAGATATTGGTCAAAGGGTATAAACTTTCAGTTATAAGATGAATAAGTTCTGGGGATCTAATGTACAGCACGGTGACTATACTTAACAACACTGTATTTTATACTTGAAAGTTACTGAGAGAGTAAATCTTAAATGTTCTCACCACACACACACACACACACACACACACGAGTAATTACGTGAAGTGATGGGTGTGTTAACTAACCTAATGGTGCTAATCATTGCACGATATATACATATATCAAATAATCATGCTGTGGACCTTTTTTTAAAAAAATATGGAATGCTTCACAAATTTGTATGTCTTCTTTGCACGGGGGCTATGCTAATCTCCTCTGTATCATTCCAATTTTTGCATATGTGCTGCCGAAGTGAGCACACGCTGTATAACTTAAACTTACACAATGTTACATGTCAACTATACCTTAATAAAATTGGGAGAAAATATTTCACATAAAACACTTATATATTAAAAAAAAAGAACCTCTCTGATAAAACTGGGATTCCAAAGAGCCAAGTAAAGATGAATGTGAAACTGACTTGTTCTGCAGAAGAGGACCCCCCCAAAATTTGCCTGTATTGATCCGGTGCTGGATGGAGTAAAACCAAAAAGACATATGAATCTTCCTTGAGAGTTCATCACTACACTGTGATCTGCATGTAAGATTGTGATTTAAATTCCTGATACCATGGAATTTTAAAAACTTAATCAGTTCAAGTTTGGGGTACTCCAAACAACTGGAAAGAGCAGACACAATCTTCTCTGGAGAAGGAGATCTTGAACTTAGGCCCCAAAGAATGCCCACAGATAAAGTTTCAAGAACAGAAGTTTACAATCAGAAAACAAAACAGGGGCGCCTGGGTGGCTCAGTCGGTTGAGCCTCCGACTTCAGCTCAGGTCATGATCTCACACTCCATGAGTTGGAACCCCACATCGGGCTCTGTGCTGACAGCTCAGAGCCTGGAGCCTGCTTCAGATTCTGTGTCTCTCCCTCTCTCTGCTCCTCCCCTGCTCATGCTCTATCTCTCTCTGTCTCAAAAATAAAAAAATAAAAAATAAAAAACATTAAAATAAAAAAACAAATAAAAAAAAAAACAAATAAGGAAGCAAGCCTCCATAAGTAAGAGCAGATAGAAACAAAAAAAGATCAGATACACAAAGATTTAGGATATTGCAATAAGCAGACCCAGAAAATAGGTGTGTTTAATATATTTCAAGAAATAAAAGAGAAGCTTAAAAATATAAGCAAAGAACAGAGTTCAAAAGAAAACAAAAGCTAAATAGATTTTAAATCAAAGACTTCTTATTTATTTTTAATTTTTTCTTCCCAACTAGAGTTTAGGTCCTTGAAGACCTCAGGGCCAGGCCGAATGCCTTATAGGTTATTGTTTGCCAGTTGAAGGAAGGAAGTACTCAATTCTTCTTTTGAAAGCCAGCAGTAAGAATTGAGTTTGTGACCACAGTTTCTAAATTCTATTATAAGATTCAACAAATCACTTCTAAATTTTTTTTTAATGTGTATTTATTTTTGAGAAACAGAGAGACAGAGCACAAGGAGAGAGACAGCGAGACAGAATCCGAAGCAGGCTCCAGGCTCCAAGCTGTCAGCACAGAGTCCAATGCGGGGCTTGAACTCACGGACCAGACTGCGAGATCATGACCTGATCCAAAGTCAGATGCTTAACTGACTGAGCCACCCAGGCGCCCCCCAACAAGTCACTTCTAAAGGAAAGGAAGCCAGGAAGGCAGAATTAATGCAATGCTGCCAGCTGACAGGTCTGCGGCAGACTGCATTGGGCGTCATAAGTGGTGCATCCATTCCATTTCTCATTTGGGGAAAACTTGTACGTCTACTCCCTGGAAAATCTATTTTAAATGCCTAGTAATTAGAATCTTACATACAAATTACTTTAAAACATTGATGTGGTACTTTAAAGAAATCAAGGTCACATGGAACCATTCGTTATTCTTCAGACTTACATCTACCTGGTGCAATTTGGCATGTCCACTAGTGTGTAAAGTTTTCTAGAATAATCTAATACTAAAATCCCTACAGGGTGTGTTTCAAGGCTCACGAGACATGATTATTGCCTCTCCTACATTCACAGCTGGAAACGGAGTAAATTTGTGGAACAGGAAGACGGCAGAGGAAACATATAAAAGTTTGACAAATTTTGCAAGTCTGATGTAAACAATTTAAAATCCTCAAACTAGCAAGGTATGAGGTCTGTGCATATGTTACAGCAAAGCCTGGCATAGGAAAGTACTGGGTAAGCTACCGCGGTTGCCTTATAAGGATGGTGTATTTGAGTTTGAATGTTATTTATTAGTGATGGTTTGAATGTCTTGGAAGAAGGTTTATCCTTTGCCAGAGGAACTTCTCTTTCAATTCAGGTCGTGGCAGACCCCTTCTTGGTGGCCTGAGTAGGGATCCTAGTGCCATTAGTGGGACCTGCGTTCTGAGTCCAGTCTGCCCACTTCAAGAAGCATTCAGGGCATCTGGCCTGAGCACCTGGGTTCTCACCAGGGAGGAAAGTCTGGTTGGTGGTTCGATCCACTCTTGTCCACGTGTTAGAAAGGCCTCACCTTCATTCTGTTGCTTGACTCTCTAGATAGTTCACGTTCCTTTAATAATCACATTTCTGCACCCTCTCAGGGGTTACCTGTGCTCATTTCTGGAGAGACTACGGATGCCAACAAAATAGGTGACAAAATCGCTAAATGAGACATATGTGAGGAAGAAGCCTCCAGGCCTCCAAACACAAGTCATTTTATGAAAGCGTAACATCTGAACCACACGTATTTGCACGGCATTTAGAGCTCTTTTGCAACTTCAATTAATTCTCAAATGTATACTGTTAAGGGCTTCTTTTTTTTTTTTTTTAACTCTTAAACTTTTATAAAATCTGTATTTTGGAAACAAATAATGAAGCCAAGTGAATAATTCCATAAAAATCCACAATCCCTAGGGTACCTGTCCTGTTGAGGGAACTAACCAAACCCGTCGCTTTGGGTCAGGCTTTCCTATTCACTATGGAGAGTGAAACTCACTTTGTAGGGATCTTGCCCACCAATAAGATGAGGTTTGAGCCAAGCCCCCCCTTTTTTTCTCATTTGTTGTGTTATCAAACTACGTGGTTGAAGAGTGAATTGGTTGTCATGACAACCAACTGGAAGGGCTGTGACCCACAAGGAGCCTAGAAGTGGGAGATACTGCGGCCTGCACAGCTGGCCTTTCTCCAGTGCACAGGCAGCAGAGAGGAGAGTCCAACAGCCAGGGGATGGTTGGTGGCCTCAGAAACCATTCTCAGCTGTCCCCTGGACCTGACAGCTCAGTGGTAAGTGGTGAAATCAACTTTCCTCACCTGCTGAATAGAGAATCAGAGCCTAGCTGGGGAAACCACAGGTGGAAGAATTCCATGAGGCTGTCTGAAAGAAGTCATTTTGACCTTTTCTCCCCTCCCCCTATAAACTCAGTATTACCAATAAGTTGTTCCTTTTAAACAAATTGATCCCCCAAGTGAACAATTAGAATTGCATTCCTATCTCAAGTATAAAAACTAGTTTCTAGTATGTTTTAAGTTAGTCCTCCTCCCCTTTTCCACAGTTGTAGTATATTAATATTGAAAGCAGGCTGGTCAGAATTCTTACATCATTGTTGCTTAACTTCTGGATTCAAGAAATACTCAGAAGATGAGAATGCTTGGAAAATCCCTTCTAGATGTCCTTAATGTGGTCCCGCCTAATGCTTTCATTCTCTCAGATACTAAAAAGAAAAAACAAAAGTTTATTAACCTTGAATCTTTCAACTTATCCAATAGGAAACAAAGGCACTTAAAATATTTTAAAAGGCATCTATATTTTGTACTTGTCCTATATCTATGAGGATGATACGCCTATCTTCTTTTTCAACATATACTTTCTTTTTTTCAGTTCTTTATTGAGAAATATAACATGCTTACAGAAAGTCAGAGAAGAGTTAACACTTTATATGACAGTACGGTTTACTGAATGGCTGTTAGGAGAACATCATATAACTAACACTCAGGTCAAGAAATAGAAGGAGTGCCTGGGTGGCTCCGTGGGTTAAATATCCAACTTTGGCTCAGGTCATGATCTTGCAGTTCATGGGTTTGAGCCCTGAATCAGGCCTTGTACTGACAGCACAGAGCCTGCTTCCGGTCCTCTGTCTCCCTCTCTCTCTCCAAAATAAATAAACATTTAAAAAATATATTTAAAAAAAGAAATAGAAGATTACCAGCACCATAAAATCCCTAAAGTGCCCTTTCCCATCAAAGCCCTCCCCTATCTCCCTAAAAGTCATCACTCCTAAACTTGTGGTAATTTCTTTGCTTTTCTTTATAGCTTTCCACCTTGTTTGCAGCCCTAAACACTCTCCTTTGGTTTTTTTTTTTTTTTTAATTAAAATGTTTTAATGTTTATTGTATTTTTGAGAGAGAGAGGCAGAACATGAGCGGGGGAAGGTCAGAGAGAGAAGGGGACATAGAATCCAAAGCAGGCTCCAGGCTCTGAACTGTCAGCACAGAGCTCAACACGGGGCTCGAACCTATGAACCGTGAGATCATAACCTGGGCCAAAGTTGGATGCTTAACCGACTGAGCCACCCAGGCGCCCCTACACTCTCCTTTAGTTTTGCCTCTTTTTTTAAATTTTTTTTACCTTTATATGAATGGTATCACACTGCATATGTGATCTCTACGTCTTCTTTTGGGTCTTACTTCCTCTCTGGATAATGTGAGGTTCACCCATATTGCTATGGGCTGCTCTGCTTCATTCATTTTTGTTGCCAAATAGTCAGCTGTATGAATAGCTCTCCATCTATGTATAATCTATATATAGTTAGTGTCTCTATTCAAATGTTGATGGCTAATTGGGCTGTTTCCATTTCAGTGCAGTTGAGAACATTGTTGTTCTGGCGTTCCTAGGCATGCGTGCATGACTTCAGTCTATACTTGATAGAGGAGTTTCTGGGTCATAGGCATCTCCCGCTTCACTGAACGCTGGACTGTTCTCTGAAGTGGTTGTACCGTTTGCACTCTCACCAGCACCGGATGTGTGCGCTCTTTGTCCACATTCTCACTAGCAATTAAAATTGTTGAACCATTTAATTTTGTTAGTTTCTTTTAGTGATGATTTAGATTTAATTGAGATTTACTGAGCATCTGCTAAGAAGCAGTGCCGATACTAGGAACTTCTCTGTGTATTTAATTATCATAAAGTCACAACAGCCCCCGAAAGGAGATGATGTTCTCTCCATTTCATAAATGAGGAAAATGAAAGCCACAAGCTAGAAGTTTCCCAGCAGAGGCCGTGACAAAAGTGGGACCAGAAGCCAGGTCTGGCGGACTTACAAAGACCACACACTCTCCACGTTCCTACACAGTCTCCATCCCTGACCTCTGCTTCCCCTCATCAGCATCTGGGAGACAGATGGCTGGGTCAGAAGTATGTTGCTTAGAGTCCACCCCAGGCCCTTGCTGGGCACCAGGCCCCGGTCCTGACCTCACACACATCTCACAGACTCCACCACCTGAAGGGAACTTTACAGGTCACACTGCACTCACCCAGCTGAACCACATTTCTCTTGTTATAAACGATTCCTCTTAAACACTCTTTTAAAACTAGTTTATTCTGTTTTGTTTATTGCCCGGAACCCCACTTCCTTCTCCTTCAGCTCAGCCTTAGTCCTTTTGCAGGGGGATCTTCCCTCCCAGACTCTGAGCTACTTGAATACAAAGACTGTGTTTTAATCCCTTTAAAAAAAATCATGTGTTGTGAGGAGGTGTCAAAGGGTGTGGAGTTTCAGTTATATAAGATGAATAAATTCTGGGGATCTGTACCAACATAGGACCTGTAGTTAACAATTCTGTATTACATACTTAAAATTTTGCTAAGAGGGGAGATCTTATGTTAAGTACTCTTACCACAAAAGAAAAAAAAGGGGCACCTGGATGGCTCAGTCAGTTGAGTGACTTCACCTCAGGTCATGATCTCGCAGTTCACGAGTTTGAGCCCCACGATGGGCTCTGTGCTGACTGCTCGGAGCCTGGAGCCTGTTTCAATTCTGTGTCTCCCTCTCTCTCTGCCCCTTCCCTGCTCATGCTCTGTCTCTGTCTCAAAAATAAATAAACATTAAAAAAAAGAAAAAAAAAGTAATGAAAAGAAAGAAAAAAAGAAATGGGGCAAAAATAAACTTTTAGAGGTGATGATGAATAAGTTTATGGCCTTGATGGTGGTGATGGTCTGGGAGAGCACATACTTATCTCCAAACTCATCAGGTTGTATACCTTAAATATATACAGCTTTTTGAGTATCAGTCATACCTCAGTAAAGTGGGTAAAATATGATGAAACGAAAGGAAATGAAATAAAGTAGAAGGAAAGGAAAGGAAAGGAAAGGAAAAAGAAAAAATTGGATGTTGAATGCTCAGACCAGGAGCAATATAGGAGAAAAAGCACAAGGCCCAGGGGACATGGCTGCTGTCCCCTGCTCCATTCTCAGCTCACCCAGGCCATTTGACCTTCCCATGTCTCAATGTCTCCTTCTATAAAATGAAAAGGCTAGCCTAGACAATCTCAGAGGCACTTGGTGCTAGCATCTGTGACTGGGCTAATTAATTTCTTCAAAAAGCATTTACCTAACACCTTCTGTTTGCATCCTTTTATAAACGAAACTCTGGCCCATATCATTAATATTCAGATAAAATGCCACAGAGCTGTTGTGTTTTCCCTTCTTTACATGTTCAGGGATATTTGTTATGTCTTCATGGCTTACCTATTTCTCACCACCAGATTTAGTTCTTTTTTAGCAAGAGCCATCTTTGTTATTTCCCCACCAGACTGGAAGCTCAGTAAGGCCAGGGATTTGAGGCCAGGGATTGTGTCTCATTTGTCTTTGTATCTCCAGCACATCACAGATGTTCAATAAACATAGAAGGAAGCAAGGAAGGAAGGGCAAGAGGGAGAAAAGGAGGACTGATGTTTAGAATCTTCCCATACTTGTGATATCACTGAGCACAGAGACGGTCGATATTTAAACCACAGTCCCTGTCCGTACCGGGTGCCATTGGTTGCAAGCTCTGACCTTTCACTGAACCAGTAGATCATCAGAGCTATACAAAATTACATTTTTTTTACTGAAGCCTTTCACGGGTACCTAATGGTATTGTGGCCATGATAAAGGATGCCAAGTGTCCCTGAATGCAAAGGAGAACAGAAATGAATCGTAATACAGTTACCAGACTCATTTGGCTTTTAACCATAGAAAGTCGACAGCTCTGGGAGATCCGTTATTTCTGCTGAATTGGTGTTTAGTATAAGGCAACCTGCTCTCTGCTAGTTGTTGTTAGTGTGTTTTAGAGGTGCTGTTTAGGAAGGTCTAATTTTCTTTATCTGGGTCCAGCTCTGAGTTCTGCCAAACTTCCTGGGGACCCATGACTTATTATGAATATGCCCCAATTACATTTCCTGCCCACAGTCACCAGGTCCATGTCCCTAACTCAAGTGCAAAACACAAAATTTTACTTTGCTCAACCTAGTTCTCCTGTGCTTAGCCAGGGTGCTCTCCTGCTCTCACATGACAACGCTTTGCCCTCTGAAAAAGAAGTCTTTGGACTTCCGGACCTCTCCCTCAGGGGCAGGGGGTGCAAAACAGACTTGCCACCCCCACCCCCACCCCCACTAAAAGGTCTGACTTTAGGCTGGTTGTGGAGGATCAGGCTGCTGATTTATGTTTTCTTTACCATTTCCCTCTAAGGTGTCCAGGGGGAGAAGACTAGTCTCTAGGTAGACAGGTGGACTCTACTTTTCGAAGCACCAAAACGAGCCTGGAATAGAGCCAGGCTGACTTCAGACTCTTTCTGTCTACAAAGTTCTCATGTCTCAAACCAGCTGAGACTTGGGAGAGGTTCTGAGGGAAGGTCCCAGGGGCTGAGCCTCTAGACAGCCACCTACTTCTCTCACTTGTGGAGGAGCTGGGGTCCTGGGACAGTTTCTGGCCACAGGTGACCCCTCCCCTTCGCATCCCCCTCCGTAATCGCCAGGTATTCAGCAACACTTCCGGAGGGACTCTGTGGGTGAAAGGTGCTGTGTCAAGTGCCAAGTAAATCCCTGACTTGTCCCAAAGCTCTCAGTCTCCAAGTGCTATGCTAATCCAACTCCGAAAGGTCAAGCCCCGTGTAGGCCCATTTTTAAAACTAGATGATACACTTCTTAAGGGTTAGGATATGTCTTAGCTTTTTTCCCCTCCTGCGTATCCTGGAGCCACTGCGATGGCTCTGCCATATCTTCTAACCATTGCCTGAGGCTGAAAAACACTTTCTCACACATCCATGTGTTACGATTTTCAAATGGTATTTAAGCACTGTCACGAATACTTGTCATTATGAATTATTCTCAATTAATGGATAATAAAGTAGAGCCACGATCATGGGAGATGCCTGAGTTCCTTTTGACACTAGAAGGAAGCCCTTGTTTATAGAAAGGTGGGCAAAAGATACAATAGATATTTTGTACCTGACTGATGGCCCTATAGCCCCATTCAGGGATCCCTGGCTTCCTGTTCTTTGGGGATTAGGCGAAGGAAAGATGTCAACACTTTCTCATCAGCAAGGGGGTTCTGCACAAGTGGATGATGGGCTTGATGTCTTTAAACTCCTGCCTTAGTTGGCCTGTAACTGCTGTCATAGGAAAGATTCAGCTTGGGGAAAAAATATCCCTTTTTAAAAAGAGATGAGCTACATACAAAAGCCCCTAACATTTATTCTGGGTTTTATAACCACCACCACTCCCATTCTAGTCTTGCATTTCTCTAAAAAATGGAATGGCTGCTGAAAAGTAAATGAATCACTTCGGGGATGAGACCCAATTCTGGAACATTTTTCTCCCGAAAGGGTAATTTTTCAGAATAATCTTGAAACCGGGGCTTGCCAGTGGAGGCCTTCATTCGTATTTGCACCGTTGTTTGCCTGCACGAACCCAGCGTGAACCAGGGGGGTTGGTCTACTCTGCGTCCTGAGCCGAGCGCTGGCCTAGTACTCCTGGTCTGGTGTAGATACCCCTTGCTGCTGCCATCCTTGCTGGAAGCATCCGTGCAGTGCTGTTTGACATCACTCTCTCCGCGGGTGTTGCTGTGGATTGTCATGAACCGGCTTGCTGTGGGCTCCCCACTCTTGCTGCTGCCAGCTGTCATGGTCCCTTAGATCCGTGCAAACGGCCACCATCAGGGAGCCCCTGAGTGCATTCGGCGGCCCAGCAGGCCTCTCAGGCGGGTCAGCAGCTGAGCTCTGCATGTGCTTGCAACCCCCCAGTGCTCCCAGAGCACAGCCCCACCAATGCCTGCCAGTTCCACAGTTGTAATTGTCTTCACTTTAATTCTCTGCCTCAAGCTCCTTTCGTTTCAGCCTCCAGATTTTCGCCTGGTGAAAACACTCCCTGCGAAGAATGGCTTGTTCTTAGGCCAGGTTTTCCAGTTTCCCCAAGAGTCAGCCTGAGGCTGCTGCCACTGTACTTGGAGAGGACAGATCCCTTGGGAGAACCTACTCGCCAAGGCCCGAGCAGGCTCCCTCCTCCTCAAGTGCCTTCATCTTCATCACTCCCGAGGCTTCCACAGTTCCTTCTCATTCTCTCCTGCCAGCCACCACGTATAACACGCTCGGAGGGTTGGAGTGGGAACAGAAAGAGCTTTAGTAAAGTCTCAAGAAGCATTTCTTAACTAAAGTGAAAATACACAGTGACCCCAGTACTGTTGTTCGTTTCCCAGCTTAAGATGCCAAGAAATTACAATGATATTTCTGAAATAGGAAGGGGTGACTCTGCAGAAGCAGAAAGAAATCAAAACTGGCTGAGCAGCTGACCACAGACGGTGTCCTCCTACCACGGCTAATGCGATGAGGTACCTAGACTGAAGTTGACAGAACATGGTGAAATTCAGCACAAAGGACCAGGAAGAGGCCGTCTCTTAACTGCCCCACATGCTTATATACAAACTCGATTCAGATCAGAATTAACGTTTCTTGTCATCTCCGCTGAGCCCTGTGAGGGGCTTACGCGGTAGGCAGTCCTTTATTTCCAGGTAGGAGAGTTGAGGCCAAGAACCGGGCTTGGTGAGAACAGGGCTGGACCTTACCACAGCACCTGGCTCCAAATTCATCCTTCCTAGAATCCCCCCAAGAAGAAAGTATCTTTCCCTCTGCCTCTGGCACCTCTTTCTGGCAAGTGTCCGTAATTCCGCTGGTGTCACTGTCTTACTTAAGTAGAGAATCATGTCAGAATGGGAGACACATTTAGAGACTGTCCATAGTCTACAGTCACCCTGTACCAGGGCACATTGTGTGCGCCCAGAAGGTTCCAGGAGGGTCAGACACACATGATAGTAGTCTGATGCCCATCTTTCTAGAAATACATCTTTCCTCTGTGGCTCTCAGGGCACTTCGCACATCGTATTCTTTACCTGCTTTATCACAGTGAGGGAGGTCACAGCCAGAACCCCTATTTTGCACAGGGAGAAAGAGAGGCAGAGTGAGAGAGGAAGAGCAGAAACACACATCCCTCCATACTGGCTACCTTCACTATCGAACTTCACAGCCTCCGCTTGTTTTCCTCAGCACCTCTCACTGTTTTACAGAAAATTTAAAAGAAATTCAGGTGAGTTGGCAGGTTGTGTTTTCCTCAAAGCGGAGCAAGCGTCCCCAGGCTGCCCTCTGCAGAGCTGGGAAGAGCCAGGTCTTTGCCTGTGTTTACTGGTCTCTTCCTGCCATCTTGTGGCTGCGAGCCAAGTGTACATGCAAATTCCAGTCTTCATTTCCCAGGCTCTCTAAACAATCAGAGTGAGTTTCTATCCCTTGCAATCTACACCATGGGAGGAAGAATCCACTACACGCATGATTCATTTACCCCTTAGTATGAAACAAGGAGAAAGAAACTGAGAGCATCGTACAGTTATCAAAAGAGGAGCCAGAAAACACCAGATGCCAACTTTTACCAAGGTGAACTTTTGCTGAAATTGGGTAGATGAGGTGCCCGAAGAATGGGGACCTTCCCATTAATCCAGCTTTGGTTCTGAAGTGCGGGCTAAATATGCTTGAGAATAAACTTTATGAACAAGTCTTAATTTAAAAAAAAAATTTTTTTTAATGTTTATTTATTTTTGAGACAGAGAGAGACAGAGCATGAACGGGGGAGGGTCACAGAGAAAGGGAGACACAGAATCCGAAACAGGCTCCAGGCTCTGAGCAGTCAGCACAGAGCCTGACGCGGGGCTCGAACCCATGGACCGTGAGATCATGACCTGAGCCGAAGTCGGACGCTTAACCAACCGAGCCACCCAGGCGCCCCAACAAGTCTGAATTTAACGATCATTGCACCCCCCCACCATTAGTGATATTCCAGAACACTTTGGATGCCTCTGTCCCATAATTCAGCTAAATTTACTACTCTCTAAATGTTTTGGCAGGGCCTTTTCATGTTTTGAGTAATATAACATAGAAACACAATAAAAGGAATTTCTTGGCTCATATAACTGCAAAAAAAAAAAAAACAACAAACAAACAAAAAAAAAAAAAAAAAACAAAGGTAAGGAAAACTTCAGGCATGGATTGATCCAGAAGTTCATGTTGTCTTCAGGGTTCTGAGTCCTTGTCTGTGTGGTTCTTTCTACCCTTGCCCTTCGGTATGTTGGCATCATCCGCAGGCTACAGAACTGACTGTGGCAATGCCAGGCCAGACCTTGTATCTTCATGCTACATAGTCCAGACCAAGACGAGCTATCTCCTTTGGTAGTGCCCAGAAGATCAAGGAAGCTTCCTGATCAAAAGCCCTTGTTAAGTATTTCCTTGTATCTTTGTGAGGCCAAGACTGGTCCCTATCCCTAAGCCAATCACAATTGGTTCTTATCCCTAAGCCAATCACAATGCCCAAAGCAGGGGGTAGGATTCTCTGACTAATGTAAGCCAAACAGGGTCCACTCTGGAGTTAGGGTGGAATCAGTCTCACACAGCACGTATGGCTGCCACAGAATGGGGTGGGAGCATTCTCCAAAGAAAACTGGACCCTGAATTTTGGTGGGAGAAAAGGAATAGATGCTAGGGAGGTAACCAATAAGAGTGTACCACACTCTTTTGCACTGTTGGTAGGAATGCAAACCGGTGCAACCATTGTGGAAAACAGATTGCAAGTTCCTCATAAAGTTAAAAATAGAACTACCCTATGATCCAGCAATCACACTACAAGATATTTACCCAAAGAGTACAAAAATACTAATTCAAAGGGATACAATACATATACACCAATGTTTATAGCAGCATTATCTACAACAGTGAAATCATGGAAATGGCCCAAGTATCCATCTATTGGTGAATGGATAAAGAAGATATGAGATATATAGTGGAATATTACTTAGCCATGAGAAAGAATGAAATCTTGTCATTTGCAATGACAAGAATGGAGCTAGAGAATATTATGCCAAATGAAATAAGTCAGAGAAAGACAAGTACCATATGATTTCACTCATATGGGGGATTTAAGAAACAAAGCAATGAACAAAGCAGGGGAGGAGAGAGAGGCAAACCAAGAAACATAATCTTAACTATAGAGAACAAACTGATGGCTACCAGAGGGGAGGTGAGGGGGATGGGTGAAATAGGTAGTGGAGATTAACAAGCGCACTTGTGATGAGCACTGGGTAATGTATGGAAGTGTTGAATCACTATATTGCACACCTGAAACTAATATAACATTAATATAACACGAACAAAAACTTTACAAAAGTACCACACCACTAGTTTCCAATTTTTTTCATCATATACCCCCAATCAATAAACATGATGTATATTTAATACATAAATTATAGATTTACACTAATGTAGCATCTATTTGTACACTATAATACCAATATATATATATATATATATATTTATGTATGTATCATTTTTTTCTTCCAATTTTTTAAAAATTCCAGTTAGTTAACATACAATGTAATATTAGTTCCAGAAAAATGTATTTTAAAGGCTGAAATTAAAGTAAAATCATAAACAGGTTTTACCTTATTTTATTAACAGTGTTGAAAAATCTTTTTCTTTCTCAAGACTATGATTGAAATAGCAAAAAAATCTGATTAAAACTGGGCAGAAGATTCACAGAGCTAGAACAAACAATCCTAAAATTTGTGTGGAACCAGAAAAGACCCCAAATAGCCAAAGCAATCTTGAAAAACAAAACCAAAGCTGGAGGCATCACAATCCAGACTTCAAGCTGTATCAAAAGCTGTAACCATCCAGACAGTATGGTGCTGGCACAAAAACAGACACTTAGATCAATGGAACAGAATAGAGAACCCAGAAATGGACCCACAAACGTATGGGAACTAATCTTTGACAAAGCAGGAAAGAATATCCAATGGAATAAAGACAGTCTCTTCAGCAAGTGGTGCTGGGAAAACTGGACAGCGACATGCAGAAGAATGAACCCGGACCACTTTCTTACACCATACACAAAAATAAACTCAAAGTGCATGAAAGACCTCAATGTCAGACAGGAAGCCATCAAAATCCTGGAGGAGAAAGCAGGCAAAAACCTCTTCGACCTTGGCCGCAGCAACTTCTTACTCCACATGCCTCCAGAGGCAAGGGAAACAAAAGCAAAAATGAACTATTGGGACCTGATCAAAATAAAAAGCTTTTGCACAGTGAAGGAAACAATCAGCAAAACTAAAAGGCAACTGACAGAATGGGAGAAGATATTTGCAAATGACATATCAGATAAAAGGTTAGTATCCAAAAAATATAAAGAACTTATTGAGGTCAACATCCACAAAACAAATAATCCAGTGAAGAAATGGACAAAAGACAAGAATAGACACTTCTGCAAAGAAGACATCCAGATGGCCAACCAACACATGAAAAAATGCTCCACATCACTCATCATCAGGGAAATACAAATCAAAACCACAATGAGATACCACCTCACACCTGTCAGAACAGCTAACATTAACAACTCAGGCAACAACAGATGTTGGCAAAGATGTGGAGAAAGAGGACCGACCCCTTTTGCACTGCTGGTGGGAATGCAAACTGGTGCAGCCACTCGAAAACAGTGTGGAGGTTCCTAAAAATTAAAAATAGAACTACCCTATAACCCAGGAATTGCACTAGGAGGTATTTATCCAAGGGATACAGGTGTACTGTTTCAAAGGAGCACATGCACCTGAATATTTATAGCAGCACTATCGACAATAGCCAAAATATGGAAAGAGTCCAAATGTCCATTGACAGATGAATGGATAAAGAAGATATATACATATATACATATGATATATATATACATATATATGATATATATATGGTATATGATATATATCGTGTATATACATATATATTATATATGTATGGCATATGATATATATGGTATATATATATGGCATATATATATGGTGTGTACATATATATGGTGTATATATATGTTGTGTGTATATATATATATATGGTGGATGTGTGTGTGTATATATATATATATATACACCATATATATATATATATATATATGGTGTATATATATATGGTGTATATATATACATACATACACAATGGAGTATTACTCAGCAATCAAAAAGAATGAAATCTTGCCATTTGCAACAATGTGGCTGGATCTCAAGGCATTATGCTAAGTGAAATAAGCCAAACAAAGACAAATACCATACAATCTGACTTATATGTGGGAATTAAAAACAAGCAAACATACAAAAAACCGAGTTCACAGATACAGAAAACAGACTGGTGGTTGCCAGAGGCAAAGGTTTTGGGGATGCAGGAAATGAGTGAAGGTGGTCAAAAGGTCGAAGTTCCAGTTATGAGATAATGTACAGAACAGTAACTATAGTTAATGCTACTGTTGCATATTTGGAAGTTTGATAAGAGTAATAGATCTTAAAAGCTCTCATCACACACACACACACACAAATTTTGTATATATGATGACCCATACAACTAGACTTATTATGGTGATCATTTCACAATACAGTATATACAAATATCATTATATTGTACACCTAAAACTAACATGATGTTGAATGTCAATTTTTTCCCAACTTTAAAATAAGATCGTGACTGGAAATGTTTTATTGCCTTTTTAAAATTGTAGTGTAATACTTTATGATTCAAAGGCCTAGTCCTGGGTTTATTTCTATGCTTGGTTTTAAAGGCTGTTGTTGCAGAAGAAGATGTTTATAGATTCAAATTAGGAAAATTGTATCAATCGCTGCACTTACTAATTCATGATACTAGTATTTCAGTTCTATCTACCACTTACGAGGTTCTTTTCCACCTTCTTGACACCAAAAGGTATTGTGTTTTGTGGGTTTCTTTTTTAAACAAATGAACCCTTAATTTGAAAGACTGTTTTTTAAGTGTGCAGATGTGGGAGTTCTTACTAATGACACTTAACATCACTTTTGGCCACAAATCCTATTATGATGCAATATTCCCAGACATGTTCAAAATGCTCTCTTTGTACAGCTGCTACTGCTATGGGAAGGCTGCTCTTTTCTCACACTCATTTAAAAACATCACCCATCCCTTGAAGGTATCACATTAAAACATACTCATTGGTAGCCCATTACTAAACCACTGATCCCAGGAAAGGCGGGCATAGTTGGAACAATTACGTTTTCTTCTCTTATTTGGCCGTTTGTCAAGGAAAAAATGTGTAGTTCATCTTTAAGTCCAGCAATTCTTTTAATTTAACCCCAGAACCTCTCTGTGGTACAAAAGATTTTCATGGCCAACTCCTTTTCCCCACCATTTCATTTGCAAAATATCATAAAGTTCCTATTGTTTATTTAAAAAAAAATTTTTTTAATGTTTATTTGTTTTTCAGAGAGAGAGATGGAGAGAGACAGAGCATGAGCAGGGGAGGGCAGAGAGAGAAGGAGACACAGAATCCGAAACAGGCTTCAGGTTCTGAGCTGTAGCACAGAGCCTGACACGGGGCTTGAACTCACAGACCATGAGATCATGAACTGAGTGGAAGTCAGATGCTTAACCAACTGAGCCAGCCAGGTGCCCCTAAAGTTCCTATTACTTAAAGGTCTCGTCTTTATAAATTTTTTTTAATGTTTATTTTGAGAGAGAGAGAGAGAGAGAGAGACAAGCACGAGCAGGGAGGGGCAGAGAGAGAGGGAGACACAGAATCCAAACAGGCTCCAGGCCCTGAGCTGTCAGCACAGAGCCTGACACCGGGCTCGAACTCACGAACTGCAAGATCATGACCTGAGCCAAAGTCAGACACACAACCGACTGAGCCACTCAGGTGCCCCTCAAGGTCTTGTCTTTATAGAAGTAGCCATGTTGATGACATCCTGTAACACCTAAACTGGAGTGTGAAGTGAGTCGTCACTAGCAAGGACAAGTGAGGGCACTGAGGCCCAGGCCTCCTCACTCCAGCTGCAACCTCTCCCTGGGGAGTCATGTGACTGTGGCTGTCTGACAAGGGGCCTGGAGAGGTGCCAAGGGCAAGCCAGATAGCAAAAATCAGTAAAACAATTTTTATGTCTAAATTTTTCATTTATTTCTAAATCGATAGTAAGCAATACAACAAACTAGAGCTGCTTATGCTTTCTTCCTGCATCCTAGTGCTCGTCAAGTGCTCCTGGGGTGTGTGCTCCCCCCAGTTTGGAGACCACTGCCCCTGATGGTACTTCAAGTGTGCCAGTCTTGCCTGCCCCTCCCCCACCAATATAGATTTCTAAGCTTCTGAAAAGCAAGGGCTGGGCCTTATCCTTCTCGTCCCCCCCAAGAATCTAGCACAGGTAGAGCAAAGCTCAGGTGCTCCACGCCCCTGGGTTAATGGAATGAGGGGCTCCACCAACAGCGAGCCCTCTCACGTGCAGATGCCCACCAACCCAGTGGGGGCAGGGCTCAGCTGAATAAAGCCTAGACCTCATTCTTGAGGCTTCTTCATGTACTGGGATGAGAGATGTGTAAATAAGGGATGGCATACAATCCAGGGCAGGACGTAGTAGAAGCTGCTGGAGAAATGCAAGAAAGGGCTGTGGGAGCATGAAGCTAAAGACCCTTGGTTCTGGCTCATTCTCCCTAGAAGGATTGAGAAAGGCTTCCTGGAGGAGGTAGCATGCTATTCAGTGGTACAGGTTTTGGTACCATTGCAACAAGGGGAAAGGATGGAGAGAAGATGATGGAGTGGCCTTTAGGAGATGTCACGAAGAAGAACCTGTCAGGGGAACGTATAGATGGAAGAGGAAGAGCTCACCGTGTCACTCGCAAGGACAGACTCAACAATCCACAGGTCACGGGAGGGGACAGTAAGGTAGCCCCCCCTACAGTGTTCCAGGTACATTGGGTTTCTAATAAAAAATTTTGCACAGTGAACAAAAAAGGTCTTTAGATGCAGACTCACAGATGTTCTTTCTGTTCCTCCCACATTCCTAACACGGTGCTGCCTTAGGGTCCTTGCAGCAGCTTCCGTCTGTCTTGAACACCCTCCCTCGAGGTCACACAGTTGGCCCCCTACGTCATTTGGGGCTCCACTCAGATGTTACCTCCTCAAGAGCTTCTCTGACCTGATCGAGGGAAGCCTGGCACTCCCCATCACAGCACCTTCTCCACTTTCGTCTCAACACTAAGCCTACCTGGATGTTTTCTTGTTTATTTTTACAGGCACTTGTTAACTGTCTGTTCCCCTCACCCCAACACACACATACACACACACAAATATAAGGGTCAGGGCAGCTGACCCTTATAAATAAATATTGGGTAAAGACTTCACTTGTATCCTCTTAAAATACTTGTTACAAGGTAAGTTTAATAAAAGTCTCATTTGAGATGACCCCAAATCCACTTATGGGGGAAAATAGAAAGAGAAAGGGGGCAAGGGAGACAGAGAGGGATGAAGATAAGAAAGTAGAAATTGCTCCAGTGAAATCTGATGTATGAGGTTATAAGACAGCTTTAGTTTAACTTATTTGTATTTATTTATTTATTTTTTCAAGTTTATTTATTTTTGGGACAGAGAGAGACAGAGCATGAATGGGGGAGGGGCAGAGAGAGAGGGAGACACAGAATCAGAAGCAGGCTCCAGGCTCTGAGCCATCAGCCCAGAGCCCGACATGGGGCTGGAACTCACGGACCACGAGATCGTGACCTGAGCTGAAGTCGGACGCTCAACCGACTGAGCCACCCAGGCACCCTTATTTATTTATTTATTTATTTATTTATTTATTTATTTATTTATTATTTTTGAGAGAGAGAGAGAGAGCATGCGCACGCGCGCGCAAGCAGGGGAGGGGCAGAGAGAGAGGGAGACACAGAATCCAAAGTAGGGTCCAGGCTCTGAGCTGTCAGCACAGAGCTCAACACAGGGCTTGAACTCACGAACCATGAGATCATGACCTGAGCTGAAGTCGACGCATAACTGACTGAGCCACCCAGGCGCCCCAGTTTATCTTCTTTTTAAATCTAATGTTTCATTTCTCTTATTTCAGTTAAAAAAAAAAAATCACTGTGTTCTATGCACCTCTCAAAGTTACCTTACTTAGGTTGTAGAAAAAAAGGTGGTAGAACTAATAGACACATTAAAATCCCTCGGGGATGTAACTTCGAGTATTTGATTTGTCCACAAATTTCTCTAGAAATGTTAAATGTCTTAAGTCCTTGTTTCCCAGTCTCAATCATCAGCTTCTCTGAGAGCATTTATTTAAAATGCAGATTTCCAGGCCCCTCCACAGAAGACTGAAACTCAGGAGCCTTGAGGTGGTCTCCAATAATCTGCATGAGGCTTCACAGGTGGTCGTGTGGCTCGCTGGGTCTGGGGGCAATACAATAACTTACCTTTTCCCGATCGTCCGGAAAACCGTATCAATGCTTCGTTGTACCATTGGAAAGCTCATGGCTGGAAAACAGTGTTAAAAAGGTGAAAGATTTTGCTTCAAACCTGCTGATTATAACGTTGGCATTTGGCTGGACTCTCTCCAAATGTGCCAGACACTTGGAGGTGTGTCGTGGGGGCCCTGGCCTGCCTGAGAGGAGGGCAGCTCACCCTCGGCACTTCTGGCATCAGTGCCTGGGCCGGGACACCCTGAATTTGGTGCCTTCCAGAAAGCAGGTGGGCGCTTGAGCCCCTTCCCTGACTAGGAGAGGCCACTGCACACATCTTAACGTGGGGTCCCTGGGCCACTCGAGAATCTGCGCAAAGGCCTCAGAGGATCTGTGTACAGAATGGGCCGTGTTTCCCTTGCTCTGAAAAGGCCTCTGGGCATTCATGCTCAGCTCTCGATGGAGCCTGACACTGAAGAGGTGAAGCCTCAGCTTAGAGGCTGATACTGCTTGCCATGGCATCATGGTGCCAGTGGGTCCCGCTGCCCTGCAGGCATCATGTCCGGGGAGGGAGGCTCAAGCCCGGCCCTCTGCCGGCTCACCTGTGCTGCCAGGCTGGAGGCAGGCCGCAGACAGACAGCAGCGAGCGTGGCAGGAGGAAGGCTGATGGTCAGGGAGCTGCAGTGGACTGCTCCAGTCATCATCTGGGTCTCTGAATTCAAGGGGCAGCTTCCTCGGGGTCCCCTCGCAAATCCTTCCAATGGACCTGAAATGTCAGGCCGAAGAATGGAGCAGAGTGGGTATGTGACCCAGCACGTCTCTCGGGAAGAGAATCATAGATGACCATGATCACCAGATGCCTGACCTTGCCACGTGCTCATCCTCATAACAGGCTGCAAGGTCGGTGTGCTTTGCCCCACCCATTTTACAACGGGAACCTGCAGGCAGGGCGACCTTAGGTAACACACCAAGGTCACGTGGCTATCTAGAGGGTCGGACTCCAAACAGCAAGCTGGCCCTCCGTGGAAAGGACATTAAGAACTGGGCTTTGCCCCGGCACGGTGCCAGGCTCCGAGCTGATGTCTCTTGGTCCCAGTCCAGACCCGTTCCACCATGAATGGAAGCCGGAAACAGAAGCTATGCTCTGCCTGGGACTTAAACAAGGCAAATGCAGACTGTGAGGGAGAGGACAGGTGTGAGCACAACCTCTCCCCACCCATGCAACCCTGGGGCACAGTTTCTGGACTCGAGGCCGAGCTGATGGCGCTGAAGCTCAGGGGCCCAAACTGGGGACAGCCCAGAACCTTAGGGAAGAAAGCTCTTTCTGAGGCAGGTGCATAGGAGGTTCCAGAATCCACACACAGGCTGCAGTTCCCGTTCAGCCCCGCATTAGATGCTGTGCCCTGGGCTTCTCTGGGAGCTGGTCGCACCAGCCCAGACGGGGCGAAGGAGCTGCCCTCAGCCGGCATCAGAAGGCCACCCTGGAACCGTCTGCCTTGTGCCACAACAGCTTTGGATGTTGACATCCTGTCCCTCCTGCACGCCCCGGAAGGAGTGCTCTGCCAGCCACGCCACAGCTGTCCTTCCCTCCTTCTCAGAGAGCGGGCTGCGTCACAGGCATCCTAACACAAGGGTGTCGCTCACCTGTGCTCTGGGCATCTCCTTTGCTCCAAACTCAGTGTTACCTTATCATGGTTAGAGGATTGTTTTTGTGCCGTTAAATCTGATTATGTCCGCACCGCAAAGGCATAAGCAATTATTTTTAATTCTACAGACTATGTTACTCTATTCAGCAGAAATCAACTGATATTTCTTTAGCAATTGAATTTAACATTCTGCATGTTACAGAATTCGGTTAAACATATGATAGGTTACTCGGGGCACCTGGGTGGCTCCGTTGGTTAAGTGTCTGACTTAGGCTCAGGTCGTGATCTCACGGTTCGTGGGTTCTGAGCCCCACATCGGGCTCTGGGCTGACAGCTCCGAGCCTGGAGCTGGCTTCAGATTCTGTTTCTCTCTCTCCCTGCCCCTCCCCGACTCGTGCTCTGTCTCTCAAAAATGAATGAACACTAAAAAAATTTTTTGAACACTAAAAAACGTTTTTTTAAATATGATAGGTTACTGGTACAAAATATGGGTATGTTTTAATGGCTAGCAGCAGTTTTTACACTATGCATCCTAAATTTGGTGTTCTAAAAATGAATTGTTAAATCTAGGAGGACCAACTGATATCCCATTTCTCTCAACACTCGGAAGAATAACATTCAAGTCATTCTATCTCCCTTCTCTGAATATCCAGAGCACTTAGTAATTTCTCATGGTATGTATCACACCCTGCCCTCTATTCTTCCTTCTTATCAGGTTAATCTCCTGGAGAGGAGGGATAGGTCTTGCCATCTTGCGCCTCTCCCTAAGCACACGATGTCTGTCACTCTGTTCTTCCTCTGCCTTTTACTAAACTTCTTGACTGACTTGAGCCCCCTCAGTGTTCCCAGGACACCTGGGCAAGCTACCCTCTTGGCATCTACAACATTATGTCCCTGTGTTGTCCCGGGAAGATCATGCGCACATCCTGGCTAGGGAGTTTGTCTCATTCACCTTGGTGTGACTTTATGTTTAACATTTTGTGGAACTGCCAAACTGTTCTCAAAAGCCGCACCATTTTACACTTTCACCAGTGACATAGGAGGGCTCCAGTTTCTCTGCAACCTGATCAACACTTGTCATTATCTGTCTCTCTGATTCTAGCCATCCTACTGGTGTGGCATGATATATGATTGTGGTTTTGATTTGCATTTCCCTAACGAGTTACCGAGCACTTTCTCGTGTGCTTATTGGCCACTTATATCTGTACACTATTTAATCAAATTATAAAATGTCAGAGCTTCACAGGAAAATTTCACAGATGACTTACCCAAGGTTGTGCGTGGCTAGACGCAATACAGGGTCTCCAATGTACTCCTGACTCCTAACCAGTGCTCTTTCTTGCCCACCTGGCCCTTCCGTCAGGTTGCCTCTGGATTCCGATGCCCTTGTATGAGTGAAGATTCATCCGATAAATCATTGAATTCCTTAGGAGTCAGCATAAGCATGTGCTCCAGCACTTTTTGATTTTAGGCCGTATCCTTTTGTCTTTGGTTGGTTGGTTTCATCTCTGAAGATGATTTTGTCTGGGTGCTGACTTTGTACTTGAGCAGACGGTTTTTATAACTTGCAGCTACTTAAAGTTTGAAGCAACTGGCGGCTGAACTCCAAGCGTTAAGTAACTTGAAGCAACATTCCTTGTCACTAGAGTGCAAGCGAGGATGGTTTTAGTTTTTAAATTTTTTTAAATGTTTACTTGTATTTTTGAGAGAGAGACACAGAGTGCGAGCGGGGGAGGGGCAGAGAGAGCCGGAGACACAGAATCTGAAACAAGCTCCAGATTCTGAGCTGTCAGCACAGAGCCCAGCGTACTCGAACTCACGAGCCGTGCGATCGTGATCATGACCTGAGCCGAAGTCGGACACTTAACTGACTGAGCCACCCAGGCGCCCCTCGAGCATGGGTTTCAAGTTACAGAACAAATTTAAACCTATCCACTTAATGTTGTCACTATGACTGTGAACACAAAAACAAAGTAGGAAAGTACTTAAAGTTAAGGAATGAGGTAGGGCTGGTAAGGACAGTCATGGCTTATGTATGAATGCTGGGGTTTGGGAGAATATAGAGATAAGCTGTCATACCTCCATCCTCCCAGGGACACAGCACATGGATCTGGAGATAAAGCTGAAGAGAGAAGCCATCCTTAGTGTGAATTCTCAGGAAGGCGTGAGGTCCTCAGACAATTAACCAAAATGAAAAGAGCTAGCCTGGGGGATGGCTGCTACCCAGTCAAAATAAGCTCATTTATGCTGCAATAAATAAACACCACCAAAAATCTCCATGGCTTATCAGAATGTAGTCTTATTCCTTGCCCATGCAACATTCACCATGGGTTTCCATGTGGTGGCTCAGCGCTCCAGGCTACTTCTGTCTTGGGTGTAACTGTCTTAATATATTTCCATGTTTTCCACGGCAAGAGAAGAGCAATCTAGAAGACTTCAAACCACCTGATGATGCTTCACCTCGGAAGCAACAGGGCACACCATTTCTGCTCACAACCAATTGCTTAGAACTAGTTACATGGACTTGCCCAACAGTCTAGGGGAAAGGAGGTGTGATCCTCCTGTAAGCGTGGAAGGAAAGACGAACTGGATGATGCATTAGCTCTGCTGACATCTGCCACGGCTGGGGAAGGGGGTTCTTTTTGGTCTTCCTTGGGTGGGGGGGTGCGGTTCTTGGAGGTATCTTTGTGTCTATTAGAGTATCCCTTTCTGGTAGGGGACAGAGGAGGAGTCTGGATTGTGGAGGGAGAGCTGAAGCAAAGGGGAGGTGCAAGCTGAAGATAATCAAATTAAGTGTGATAAGCCAAATCATCTGGATCCCAAGTACTTTCTGAGTTTATTATCTGTGTCCCCCAAAACATGAAGACAGTCTTTGTCTTAGCTAAGATTTGGGGAAATTCAAGTATGGCTTATCCTTGCCTAATTCTAGGTTTTATTTTGATTGAAATTGGAGCGATTTCCTTAGGGAAACAGTTTAGTCAACATATAGATTCTCTTACCAAAATAACCACTATTTTGTAAGCATTTACATCATTATAGCCCACATGGCATCTGGCAGAGTGCCTCACCATAAGAAGCCCTTAATTTGATGAGTTAGAGAAGGAATGAGAGGAATGAGAACTATCAACTTTCTATTGTACTCCTGAAGGCCAGCCTCTACCTTTCTGTAAGTCTCCAATATCCTCAGTCACAGGGCGAATAATGAGGCCTGTGGAGACTCCAAACCTAATTCAGTTACCGCAGAACTCAGGACAGGCCCAGAGGGCTTAGGATCATGTTTGCCCAAACTGCTCCCACCTTTGGATTATTGGATTTGCTATTCATTCCAAGAATTAATGACCTACCGAGTCTGGCCCTGTGCAAACACTTATTTGAACCATTTCTGAAGCACGTATCGACATGATTCTAACATCTATCACTTCTTTTTCTTTTTCCGACATCACTGGTCCTTGCCAATCCATGGAGTATTGCAGCTGCCTGAGTGCCTGGGATGATACCACTGCAAGAAGATACTGTGGGCTTGGAAGACTGGTGTATGGCGGCTAGAGAAGAGAGAGCTGTAAAGGTGGGGCTGGGGTGGTGAAGTACTAAGTGCTTCAGAGCAGCAGGAGATACTGAAGGCTAAAGCCGGGGCTCTGCAGTTGGTGATGAGGAAGTTAGGGCTGGCTTGAGAGAGAGAGGTTTCATTAGGTAGACTGACCGCCATCTTCTCTTTATTCAGATCCCCATCGGGCTTAGCCCCACCTGCCCCCCTCCCCACCTCCATGCCCAGTGCCCTCTCCCCAGTCCAGCTCCCTAGACCAGCTCTCAACTGCTGGGCCCCACTGGGCTCATAGGAATCCTTTATCCCTTTAGCAATAAAATTCAACCTTGTCAAAGTATAGTCCAAAGACTCTCTCAGTGAGTGTGAGATCGAAACTATTTTTCATAATACCACCAAGACATTCTCTACCTTTGTCACTCCCTCACAGGTATGCAGTTGAATTTTCCAGAAGCTACATTATGTGTCACATCACAACAGATGGAGTGCATAAGCTGATATGAGACTCTGACTATATTCTATTAAGCCAGATGTTTGCAAAAATTTTAAGCAACGCCACTTACTAAATTGTTTTTGTTTTGAAAAATATAGCTATTTTTATAATGCTATTCATGTAATATGTAATGAGCTTATTATTTTTAAAATGAATTAACACTTAATTTCTCAATTTTAATTTTTCATATGGTTAAATAAATACCCCCCCCCCCCCACACACACACACACAAATAAAAGCTTTTTGGAATCTGCAGTAATTTTAAGAGTAAACAATGGTCCAGAGGCACCGGGGTGGCTTAGTCAGTTAAGCATCAGACTCTGGATTTTGGCTGAGGTCATGATCTCAGGTGTTGGGTTCTGCACTGACAGTATGGAGCCTGCTTGGGATTCTCTTTTCCTCTCTCTCTGCCCCTCCCCTGCTTGCTCTCGCTCTTCCTCTCTCTCAAAATAAATAAACATTAACAAAAAGAGTAAACAGTTTATCAAGTTCCTTACTTCTTCAAGCCTTCTTTTTGCACAAGGCAGCAGTAGAGGAAGGTCAGTCCCCTCCTTCCTTCGTCCCCTCCCCCGCCCAGCTCTTCTGCTGTGTGGACACCACAGCCTTTCCTGCCTCCCCAGTTTCTCACCAGCACCCCAGTTTCCCATCCTTGCACAGACTTTCTACAAAGTCATTGCCATTCCCCAAAATGTCTGTTGTCTCTGCATCTCCCTGGAGGCCCAGTGATGGAGAATTCTGGTGAGCCTGCCCACTGGCTCCTGTAGCACTCACAGCAACCATCCCCCACCCCACCCCCAACCTTGGCTGGACCTTCCCAGCAGCTGCAATCAACCCTGAAGGGACACTCTCACCCCTCACTTCCCTTCAAACCCTCGTTCCAAATACCTTCCAGTCTTCTTTCTAGGGACCTCTGGTGCGTCAAATTATGTGGCTTATACTCCTCAGTTTATGACACAGTGACATCATTTGCCCATGCAAGGCCACCCTTTTGTTTTTCCCTCTCATCTGCCACACCCCATGTCATTTCCCTCCCCCCCAGAAGCATCCATTCTAGTATATATTCTTTCCCTCCAATCTATCTGCCATTAATACATTTAGATTTTGCATGCCCTAGAAAAATATTGGGGGTTATTTTATGTATGGGTTTCCAAACTCGTATTAATGGTACTGAATCTAATGCTCCCGCAGGACAGTGTTTGGGCTTGCCCATGATACCATACATAAATCCAGTTCATTGCTTCTCGCTGTTGCAGAGGACCCCCTGCAAGCTCAGGGCACCCTCCTTAGCCATTCCCCCACTGACAGACTCCCTTAGGTGGCCTCCACTTAAATTCTTCGACGCTCCATTTTCTCATTAAACAAAAGGACTGGTAGTGATCATACCTCCTTTTACAGAGTTATTGTGCCAGTTGGGACTTCAAAGTCTTGCCAACCACTGTGATTCCAGTTCTTTGCCATCGCACACGTTACAGTGAGGAACAGCCCCTTTGTACATGCTCCTACACCCACATCTTTCCTACCCCAGACATCAGGGTCCACAATGACTCAATAAATGGGGGCTGTTATTTTTATTTTATTACTACTGGAGCAGGGAAGGCCACAGAGCACAGGATCTGGGTCCAGAAGACATGTTTCCCAGCTGTGTTACCCCTGGCTTCCATTTCCTCATAAAAAAGTAGGAATATTCGGATCTCCCTCAGACTGCTATGGATGAAATGACAGGGTAGGAGCGAGTGCTTTGTGATGTAAGGAGCATGCTGGGTTAGCTATTCTGTTGTTAGTGGGAATGGGGGCGAAAGGCAGGAAAGTCTAAGGAAGGATGAGAAGCGGAAGAAGGAAGAGAACAGGCACTAGGAGGCAGCAGGGAGGCCCTGGAGATGTCTGTGCCAGTGACCTGGGCTCCAGGACCTCTGAGCAGCAGCCTTTGCTCCCTGGGAAGTGCTCCAGGTGTGGGAGTCAGAAGACCCAGCTATAGGCCCAACTCTGTGTGGTTACTGGCCGTGCAGTCATGGGCACAAGCGCCCGATGGGCAGCGATCAACCCTGGCTGCACATGAGAACCCATGGGAGCATTAACAAGTACTGGCCCGAGGCCCCGCACCTGACCAAGTGTATCGGGCTCCCCAGGAGTGGGACCTAGGCCTGGGAATACGCAGCTTGTGTGATTCTTGGACTTTTTTCCCTGTCAGTTCATCCCGCTGACCACAAGATGGTGCCCTCTTTCTGGGAAATCTTTGATGATCGCCAAACAGGCAGCAATCTATTTGCTCTCAGGTCCTGAAAGAATATATTTGAATTTAACAATCTTCACAGCATCTCACTAAGCCAGAATTCCATGCCCTTGGGTCTAGCACTTTAACGTGTCTCCTTTCTCTTCAGCTGGAAACCTCAGTGAGTTGGGATGTGTCATCTACTGTTTTGTTTCCTCAAGCGCTAAAATGCAAAGCAGAGTAGGCATTTATTATTACTTTGTGATTCTAGTCATTAGTATCAATAACTGCTTTTCATCTACCACTTGCAAAGTGCTTTTCGCCAAATATTCTCAGAAAAACTCTGTGAGATGGGTATTACTATTCTCACTTACAGATGAGAATTGATGAGAAAACTGAGGTTCACAGCACTAGTTCAAGGTCACAAAGCAAAAGCTGGCAGAACCAGATGCTGAACCCTTCCCACTATACTTGGATGAGAAGAGAAGGCACATCATAGAGACTAGCAGTCAACCACTTGGGGACCCAAAAAGTACAGCCCTGAGAAAGGAAACCTCTCAGGAAAACCTCTGGAGGACTTCCCAGGCAGGCAGGAAAGACAGAGGTCCTCTGGACTTTGACGTTATCACAGACAGCAGGTAGGGAGACATGTCTGACTGGGGCTGAGTGCCTTGCTGAGGTAACAGATGGGCAGTTTCCAGTGCGAAGCTGGACAGAATCAGCATTCAATGAAGAAGACAGACTTTATTATTTTTAAAGTTTATTTGAGAGAGAGACAGACAGAGTACGTGCAGAAGGGGCAGAGACAGAGGGAGAGAGAATCCCAAGCAGGTTCCGCACAGTCAGCAGAAGGCTGACTCGGGGCTCGAACTTATGAACTGTGAAATTATAACCTGAGCCGAAACCAAGGGTCGGCTGCTCACCGACTGAGCCAACCCAGGAGCCCCTATTATTTTTAATTTTGTGATCCAGGAAAATGAACTGCTACGCCAATGAGAAAAATCTTAATTCTGCCTTAAGAAAAAGGTGGAAACTCAATCTCCAAAGAAAATCTTTTTCTACTAGCAAGGGATGTCTTACGGGTCAGTAGATCTGAGGACGGTGATTTACAAGATCACAAGATCACTTGTTACAGACTTGCTGCCACACAACTTCTGGCTATCAGTCAGGAACCCAAATGTCAGGGCCCCAGGACCCCTATCTCTCAGGTGCTTGTATCCCAGACGAGGTGCTACAAGTAGAGGTTCAAGTACGGACTCAGGGAGACTGTTTTCAGGACAGATAATAAATCAGTATGTGGGTACTTTTACTGGCTCCAATGTACATCCTAGCAATTCAGTGTGTTGTTTTACCATTTTCTGTGCCTCAGTCTCCCTGTCTGTAAAATGGTAATCTATCTCACAGGATTGTTCTTAAGGATCAAAAGAATTTATTTATAAAGTATTAGAACCATGCCCAGCATATAGTAAGCACCATGTGTTTCTTAAATAATGCTAAATAAATAAGTGGATATGAGCTCTTCCACTTACACATTTTACAAGTAAAAGCTTAAGTTTGTTTTCAGAATTCCAAGCAATTCAAATATGATGTTATTTGTACACTTGCAGCTACAAGAAATCTACTTCAGGAAGATTCAAGTATTCCTTATGGCTAAAATCTGAAATCCCACTGAAAATGCATAAATTGGATTAGAATGGTGCTGTAGTCTTTGACATTTTATAAACATCAGAAATAAGTTAAAAATTCTCTAGGCCCACCACATCTTTCTTTTCATTATTACTGATGTTGGCAAATAAGCCTATCTGCTGCTAAGGTAATCCAAGAAAAATGCAATGATCGGATTTTTCTTTCTCTTTTAAAGAAAAGTTGCCCTTTTTCTCTACTTGATTGCTTCTAAGTTTGGTAATTAGTGGTCATTGCGGACGGTGCCCTGGGTATTTTCCTGACTATAAAGATTTCCTCGGTCTGACTTTCTAAGGTGCATGGGAGGGTTCCACAAAAATACTCAGGTCAAACCTCCATCTTCAAGTATCAATTTAACGCATTAAAAATAGACAGAGAGAGAACATTTGCTTTGAGAGATTTCATGCAACCCCAGGGAGAAAGACTGGAATGTTGAGAATGTAATAGGGACAGGATTTGCAAGAAAAACACATGAATTGAAACACTGCTTTCCAATCTAAAAGTTGTTTTTCATGTCTCATTTTGGCATTAATTTTTTTTAGCACCATACTGTTTCCTGGTAACAGCTTTTTTTTTTTCTTTTTTTGGTAACAGCTATTCTTTAAGACTTGTTTCTTTTTCTTGCAGGCTGTTTATGAAACAGACTCTGTGGAGAGTAGATGGGGATAAAGACGTGCCATTTCCAGCCACCATGTAACTCCCTCCTCTCCCCAACTCCCAGCTCAGACAGCCCCTTTACTTTGGCCTATACTGCCAGGCCCTGGAGGAGGTGAGGCATAGGGAATGGGACAGAGGTGGGGACATGATCCAAGTACTCAGGTGGAACCTGAACTACAATTTGCCCTATAGAAACAATATTTAAAAGTTAAAGTTCTTTAGTACCAAAATTATGGGTCAGTCACACTGAGAATTCCATGGGCTTCTGTGCAGTGCCAGGGCCCTAACATCACCTCATTGTTTCCATAGAAAAATGAAATTCTAATTCCAAATACCTTACTTCAACTGAACTTTTACAATAGTATTTGAGTACAGACTAGTTCACATACACCCACACCCTCAGAGACAGTTCCTCTATCAGTCAGGCTGGCCATCTGTCTGTCCATCCGTTCATACGGTCTTTTTATTAAGGTATAGCGTAATTGCCAAAGAAATGTGAAAAGCAAAAAGCTAAGATTGATAGAAACAAGTTACACATTTTATACTTATAGAGTTCAAAGCAATGGTTCTGTTGTAAATTCATATTCACTGAAGTTTTTATAAAAATATTAAAAATAACCTCTTTTTTATAGAGGTGATGTGGTATAAAGCACAACAAGTGAGTTTTGTAGTTGTGAATCTTAGGTCCAGCTACTTAACTATCCCAAGCCTTGGTTCCTTATCTATAAACAGGGATGATTATATAACTCTCTAGGCTAAATTTTTTATCTGAGATAATATAAATATCTAGCAATAAATCTGGCAGACAGTGGTTATATCCCACCTTCGTCCCTCTTAACCTATTTGGCCTGTTTTTGAACTCTTTTTGTTTCACTTCAATGAAGATATTTTTACACTTAGCCATAAAGAAGGGTGAGATCTTTCCATCTGCAGCAACACGGATGGACCTAGAAGATATTATGCTGGCGAAATAAGTCAGACGGAAAAGGGCAAATATCATACGATTTCACTCACACATGGAATTTAAAAAACAAAACAAACAAACAAAAAGCAGAAACAAACCCACAAGTACAGAGAACAAACTGATGGTTTCCAGGGAAGAGGAGGCTGGGGGGATGGGCAGAATGGGTGAAGGGAAATGTAAGAGAGGCTTCCAGTTATGGAATGAATAAGTCACAGGGATAAAAGGTACAGCATAGGGAATATAGTCAATGGTACTGTAATAGCGTTGTATGGTAACTACACTTGTGGTGAGCACAGCATAATGTACGGACTTGTGGAATCACATACACTTGAAACTAATGCAACACTGTGTGACTATACTTCAATTTAAAAAAAGTTTAATGTTTCTTTAATGTTTGTTTATTTTTGAGAGAGATAAACAGAGTGTGAGCAGGGGAGAGGCAGAGAGAGGGAGACACAGAATCCGAAGCCAGGCTCCAGGCTCTGAGCTGTCAGCACAGAATCCGACGTGGGGCTCGAACTCACAAACCATGAGATCGTGACCTGAGCTGAAGTCAGACGCTTAAATGACTGAGCCACCCAGGCACCCCAGAAATAAAAAACTTTTAATGTTTTTAAACCCACAGTTAACTTCAGAATCCTTGATTTAAACTTTTCTCTATACTTGGGTACCCTATCCATCTATCTGCTTGACTTAGGTTAATGTCCAAAATAGACCCATGTGGATAGATTCACGTATAAATTCAAAAGATTCAAAAGGGCTTGTGTTGACAACCGTAATCATTTGAACTGTGCCTACTCCCCCCAAGTATTTGATTTTCACAATATGTTATAGATTTTGCAGTTTTCCTTTTCTCTTTTTTCCTGGAAGAGGGATTTAGATCCTATTAACAGCCTCAACTAAGATCCCTTCTGGGATAATAGCAAAGTCAGGTTGTACTTGAATGAAGGAAGGAAAGACCTCGATGAAGGACAAGTCAGATTTTATTTAAGCAGGTTCATCAGTGTTCCTTCCCATTTACGGTTAAGTCCATCTCACCACAGAAGCAGAGGCGAGAGTGGGGAGTGGCATTTGGCAGCCAGAGCAAAGGCGTCCGAGCGCTGGGCAGAGCCTCCCGTCCACTGGAGTCCTGCTGGCGTCAGATGAGCTGGAATCCGCTCTGCTACTTTGTGTGCCCAGGACTCTGTCCCCTCCTGACACCCTCTCGCTGGCCCCTATTCCTGGCATCTGTTCCTCTACTGGCAGTCAGACTTGGGGGATCTGCCTGCGGGTTAGAATTTGACACCCTCGCTCCTTATTCTATGGTGTCATCCTCAATTTTTTTCGGGCAACTTCGTGTCCACTGAAGATCTGGTCCTGCCTCTGCCAAGCCTGATAGCAGGTCAAAAAACATACCCTCGGTTGTGAGGAATCCTGAAGGCCTGGGAGACTTCTTGTCAAGTATCATTCTTGGCCCCCTAAAATCACACATATAAGCCCATATTCTAAAATGTTATTCTCTTTAGTTTATAACAAGATCAGAAAGTTTCTTGGCTTTGAATTGAAATATAGGGGTTTTTCTCCCCTCTCATAAAAGATGTGTTTGTATCATATGGCTAATATGCAGCCAAAGCTCGGAGATTTCCATAACGACACCGCATTTAACCGTGTGTGTGTGTGTGTGTGTGTGTGTGTGTGTGTGTGTGTGTGTTCAAGGATCATTCAAGTGGCTTAATACGAAACCAAAAGGTCTGGTCCTACATTAATCTTCAGGAGTGATGATTTTAATTTTGTGGTGCAGAAATAAAGCCAAATAAATAGGCAAAAAGTAAACCTACAAAAATGGCTTTGACTTACGAATCCACTACTACATCTCTGAGAGAAATTTTAGATAAAAATGGTCCAGAGGACAAAGTGCATAATTAACGATGAGAAAACGATTCCTTCAAGTTCCATAATGAAGAGTTCTCCCTGCCGTAATCATCCGTCCTGAGTTTTATTCATGAAAAAGTCACGGTTACTTCTTGCCTCTGTCCCCTTCATTCCAGTACTGCTCAGTCTGCATTTCTGTGAGCCGGGAAATCGTGCGCTGAAACGCAAAGATTTCCTCTTCTCCGGTAAACATGGAGAGTCCTTCTGCTGAGTCCTGGTTACCAAAACACAAAACAAAACAAAACAAAGGAAACAACCCAGCACCAATTAAAACTACCACAAATACAGATTTACAAAACTAAGTACAGGGTTAAAACAACTTTTTAGGTTTACCTTTTTTGATTTAGATTTTAAAATGTTTCATACACTTTTTTTCATATATAATAATCTCTTTTCATATATAATAATCTCTCTGGATACTAGAGAATCCACTAATTTACGCCAATAATCAATGGACAGAACAAATTACCAGGGAGAAAATGATAGGGAAAACATAAGAAGAATAATTAAAGCTGAAACAATGCCCCAAAATCCAAATATGAACATTTTTGCATGAAGAAAGTTTTTGCATGATGAAAGTTTTCTGCAGAATCTGAAGAAAGGACACGTCAGACAGAAAAGAATTCTTTCTCCAAAAGTGCACACCACAAGGAAGTAATACCCAAAACACAGCAGTTCTGGCAAGTTTGGAAGAGGCTGACACATCCCTCTGAAGCGTCACAGGCAGGGCCACATTCCCAACCAGAGGCCCTGAGGATAAACTCCTGCAGAACCTTTTCCTAATGGGCTGACACAGAGGTCCCCTGTGGGCCTAGAGAGTGGCCTGGAAGCCTACTTTGGGAAGGCAGAGCTGCTCTTTGGTCTTGAGCTGCTGGGACATTTTGTGATCCCACCAACCACGGTTAAGTCGGGGATCCCTCAGTGAGGGCAGCAAACAGCCTGGGACTGGTGATAGCAACATGGGCTTGTGGCCAGTAAGTGAGAAAGAGAAATTGTGTCTTTCCTTAGGGGTTTCTACCACATTTCTTCAGAGAAAACTTCTCGACTCCTTAGTCCACGTATTCCTGGCTGACCTACTGCAAAACTGCATGACCCTGTGGTCCAAAGCCCTCATTCCTTCATAGATTATTGGCCCCACGTGTTCAGCTTACTTCACCCTACATGTGAACCCTGATCCTAGGGAGAAAAGCTGAAGCACCAATGATTTAAAAAACTTTAGAAACTGAGATGATATAGCCCCTCCAGTGTATTTTTTCAAACAGTAAAAGATATTATTTGGATATACGTACCGTTCTTAAAGAAACCACCATTTTGAAAGTTCTTAGCATATAGATTTATAAGTAGCTATTTATTTTTACACATAGGTTTAAGCAGTCATATTTTGAAAGTTCACTTTTAAAAAAAATATTCAAAATTTATTTTTTAATTTTATTTTCTTGATGTTTATTTATTTTTTGAGAGAGACAGCATGAGTGGGCGAGGGCAGAGAAAGATGGAGACACAGAATCCAAAGCAGGCTCCAGGCTCTGTGCTGTCAGCACAGAGCCCAATGTGGGGCTCAAATTCACGAACTGTGAGATCATGACCTGAGCCAAAGTCAGACACTTAACTGACTGAGCCACCAGGTGCCCCAGAAGTTCGCCTTTTAATGAATTATAGGCCTCATTTCCCCAAACTCCTAAGATTGCATAATTTCTACTTGGGTCAATAAGGAACTGTTTCCTCACTCCAGATGGTCTTTCAACTCTGGGGTTGGAAGAATGGGCTCCCCTCATTCTGGAGATTATTGTTTATGGATAGCTTTAAAATTTTGACTAATATTTCAACTGTTGAGAAATATCCCCTGTAATGTTCATACAGAATAAGGAAATGTAAAATCACTTTAGGTTGACCTGGGGTGAATCACCAGACCCCAAGCTCCAGGAGGACTGAGCCAGCACTGGCTGGTTCTCTATAGCATGTTTATGGAATAGGTGTTGGGAGATGAAAGATGGACTTCTTTTTAGACCAAGCGTCTTGCCAGGCACTCTACGGTCCTGGAATAGTCAGCCCGCATGCTTGGATACTGTATCTTGCACTCTACAAGTCCAGTAGACACAAAGAATATCTACAAAAGGCAACATGGTGGGGCGCCTGGGTGGCTCAGTCAGTTGGGCGTCTGACTTCGGCTCAGGTCATGATCTCATGGTCCATGGGTTCGAGCCCCATGTCGGGCTCTGTGCTGACAGCTCGGAGCCTGGAGTCTGCTTCAGATTCTGTGTCTCGCTCTCTCTCTGCACCCCCCCTGCTCATGCTCTGTCTCTCTCTGTCTCAAAACCAAAAAAATAAAAACATGGAAAAAAATTAAAAAAAAAAAAAAAAAAAAAAAAGGCAGCGTGGTGTAGCAGAATGAGCCCAGCACCAGACACAGGTGCCCTGGTGTCCAGCTTCTGGCCTGCCCACCATTAGTCAGCAGGATGATCACAGGCCCACTTGTCCCCTTCTCTGTTCTTCGTTTTCGTTATATGCAAAAAGTGATCATGAAGATTCCTTCCACCCTAAGATTTTATTCTCTACTTCAGTGACATTGAGAGAAAGTCTGCTATAATGGCTTTAGAAGAAAGCAGCAAGTCAATAGTTAAATACGTATCGCATTCCGTCTTCAAAATGTAGCCACGTATAAAACCCAAAACAATTAGGCTGTTTTATAATAAAAAGAGATTATGTTAATATTGCCTACCTGGCTCAGCCCCAAGTCATCCATCAGTATTCTGCTATGCTCCAACTCACTGTCATGATGTTGATGCAAAAATAAGCTTGATATAGGAGTCGATGCAGAACAAATTATGCGCACCTGAAAGAGAGGAGAATGAGGAAATGGTATGACTCCTTACATGTCACAACTTGAAAGTAAGAGCAAATCTCTCATGAAATAAAATTGTGTTTGTCATTACAGGGAGTTTAGATGTTCGCTTTTAAAACGTCTGTATTCTTCCTAATAGTTTGTGTTTCTTTAAAGTGGTATTTTTAAACTGCATAGTATGTTTCTAAATATTTCCTTACAGCTTGTAATATCCTGTAAAGTAGGAAGCAAAGATTTTCGTGATGCCAGCTCAGGTCTCCCAATCTGAAGTCCAGTGGTCTTTCCGTTACACCTTGATGTTGACATTTACACCTGGCTGGTTGGAGCCCGTCTCTGTGTACATCAAAGATGCTTCTTGCAGAGGTGACTGCTAAGTTCAATGCATTGCTACTCTAATCACACCCTGAATTTCTAGAACCTACATTTATATCAGCATCCTACACTAAGACATTCTTCAAAAAGACTAAGCTTGGCATTAATATTGGTTGATTACGTAAGTGTTTGAGTGTGCATATGTGATCATATATTGGAAACAGCTTTATATCTTTATAAACTCTATGTCCACAAATTTAAAGATAATACATACTCTTCTTGATGCTTAACAAGTCCTGAATTTGTTTTCAGGATTCACAGCTATCCTTTAAAAAATCATTATTTAAACAACGATACCAATACTTTAAAATAATGTATTGACATTGGGACTAGTTTTTCCATCTCCAGACGGTCTCCTACCTCCTCTTACAAATTCTTTTTAATCACAAATGACACTTCTTTCATCACTGAGACAGGAATACTCTGATTTCACAAATTTCCATGAATACATTCTAGAATAATGTCTGTTTAGCGCTCCCAACTTCTGAAATAAGAGAATTTCAATGATTCTCTAAAAAAAGAATATCAGCCCTACATGTGTGATATATAGTTAAAGCAAACGTTAGGAGAGTGGTTCTGGTATTCCTTCATATTGCCACAGAAATCTTCTTTCCCATTAATTAAGAAGTGAAACAATGGGGAGTGAGATAGGACTGGGGGGGAGGCATATGTTTTCCTCAAGTTATTCCTAGCTGAAACATGAACAAGTAAGAGTTTATCAATCCTCTTACTCTAAGAACCACCTACTAATGCCCCTCTGCCACTTTCTTCTTGAAGCATTGCCCTCTAAAAACAGAGGGCCACCTCCAGGCTCACTCCCTTCATGCTGGACCCCACATGATTATTTCAGAGCAGGGTGTCTGGATAAGTGATGCAGGAGACAAGAGACCGGACTGGATCCCCTAGCTTCCTTCCTCTCCTGTCTAGCTGAGCATCTGTATGCTGGCCCCATTGGAGTGTGTGGCACATTTTGAGGTGACTCACTGTGGCAGAGTCCTCTCAGCACCGTGCCTGAGCCAGGCTGGTTGCCCTTTGTGCTCAGGCCTACCACAGGGCCTTTGCTGCAAGCTGCAAACATGCCCCCTGGTGACCCCTTTTCAACCTGCACTGGAGTTTAGCCATCGCTTCTCCAGCATTTGTAAGGAGCGGTGGAGGAGCTTGTGAATCTGCAGATGAACAGCCCTGGGATTAGGGCTCATTTGCTGGGCTGGGGACACGGTGGGCTCTGGAATGTGGGCCTTCGGTAGCCCAGAGGATTCTGATGTAGGTGGTCCACAGCAGGCCTTCCCTGTGTCCACCCCCACCCCCCACCTCCAAAGATCAGCCTTCTCTCCCCCAGACCCTCAGAGCACCATACTCCTCTCTCTCCTTCCAAGAGATCAGTCCTCAGTGGTGACTTCACATTTAGCTCTGTGGATGTCTGATTAATGTTTCTCTGACACTAGACTATAAGCTCTATGAAGGCAGGCACTAGACCTGGCTTCGCCTGTCATTGAATTTCCAGCATTTAGCACTGCTTAGCATGAGAAAGGTTGCTGAATGAATGAATTAATGAAACATTAAAATCTCACCTCTCCCTCCTAGTGGATTCTGGTACTTTCCTCCTGCCCTCAAATGCCACATGATATTCGAGTTGCCTTACATGCTCATTTAATCCTCAAAACAACCAAAACAACGTTTTAAATGTTCTTCATGGATTAGCTTATTTTGCCCTCAACAACAACAATCCTCTGAGGCAAATCCTATTATCCCCAATTTGCAGATGAGGATACTGAGGCACAGAGAATAAACCAGGATTCCAGCCCAGGCAAGCTGGCTCCACAGTTCAAAATGTTTAGTCTTGAGAAAATGCACTACATCCTTACCTTGAAATCATAGAAGTTATCAATGAGAGTTATGAATCTTCGAGCTTGCGTCCTCTTGGCCAGCGTAAATTGTGGAATGTTTCGTAAAAATACTGTATCGAAATTCTTTGACAGTTCCAGATAGTCACTGGCTCCAAGTGGCTGTAATTAAAATGAAGTAAAGACTAGAAAACTAAAGCCAATTCTGGTTGCCCTGCCTTAATTTGAAAACACCTCCTTTTCTGGTCGTGGCCTGATCTAGGGGGTGGTTTGGGGTAACCTGACCAAATGGAGCAGTTTTCACAGCAGGTGAAGAGCGGGGTCTACCGAAACTGTAATAGCGATGGAGGAAAGGGGCAGGAGAGAGGACAGAGTGTGGTGAGGAGTGAAAGAGTATCTTGAGCTGCCTCAGTTGTTAGGTTGTAGGTCCCTGTCTTAAACTCAGCCTTCGATTTTTTTATTTCTATGACATAACCGTAAACGTGTCCCAACAAATCCTTCTTATGGCTCAACCGCAAACTGTCACCACCACTAAATGGAGCTATCTTACAATGGCAAGCCACCTCTGATGTCACCATTTTGAAATACAGACTATGCTTCAGTATGAAATCATCAGAAAATGGGGCCTCTGGGTGGCTCAGTCAGTTAAGCATCCGACTTTAGCTCAGGTCATGATCTCACAGCTTGTGAGTTCCAGCCCCGCGTTGGGCTCTGTGCTGACAGCTCGGAGCCTGGAGCCTGCTTCGGATTCTGTGTCTCCCTCTCTCTCTGCCTCTCCCCTGCTCATGCTCTCTCTCTCTCAAAAACAATTAAACATTAAAATAATAAAAAAATCATCAGAAAAAATCTTCCATTGAATTTCAAGTACAAGTGGTCAAGAGCAAGATAGTGAACACTGCCAGCTTCTATAGGAGATACTACAGGGTTTCCTGACCAGAAGCAGACAGAGAACTTGAGCATAAGTTGGTGCAACATGTTCCCTCTTGATGTGAGGAGGGTCCAACACTCAAGGCTCACAAAATTATTCACAAAGGCTCTACCTATAACGTAAGGCACTTCTTCCTGAAACATGAATTTAGCTCATGAAAATCGTGAAAACTATCTGCAAACACATTCTGGGACACAGGCTGTGAAGCCTCTCAATTTCGGGCAGAATCCATCAACACTCCACCCTGTCCAAAAACCTCTCCCTTCCTTGAGTTATTTGCATCAAAACTTCTTCCAGAAATGTAGGTATGTCTATATTCCTGGGAGAATTAGGGACTTGTGACAAGGAGAGACAGTCATTTCCACTACAGAGCCCATCTATTTAAGCCTATACTCTCCCGGCAACCAGCTGAATCCAGTCACTCAGGAAAGTAGACCTCTCACGGAAGTGTGGGGAGGTGAGAGTAAATCAGAGAGTGAAGCTCTGGGGAAGTGGTTCCCTCAAGCGAGAGCAGCTTCTAAGAAGGATGCAACAGTTGGGGCGCCTGGGTGGCTCAGCTGGTCGAGCGTCTGACTTCGGCTCAGGTCATGATCTCACAGTTCATTAGATCGAGCCTTGAGTCAGGTTCTGCACTGACAATGTGTGAGATTCTCTCTCTCTCTTTCTCTCTCTCTCTCTTCCCCCACTCATGCATTCTCTTGCTCTCTCAAAAATAAATGAATAAACTTAAAAAAAAAAAAAAGCATGCAGCAATTATGAGACCCCGAGCAAAGGGGCACGAGACTGGAGACAGGGCACAAAGAAGCACAAAGAATGTCCTGGCTCCTTTGGAAATCTGCTTAGAGATGTCCCTTCTCCAATCTCCTCTCACCAACCAGGTACCAAATGGGGTTGGAAGAGGGGACCCTTGCCTTTCCCATTTCCTTCCCTGGCTGCACAGCCTTTACCTCCAGACCCAGTGCCTGGCCTTAGCTGAGGCTCCCCAACTCACTTGGCCATATAGGGACTCTACTGTGGGGTTGTTGGTTTGTTTGTTTAACCTTGGCTGTCTTCAAGGGAACCCTGCTGTCAAGCCTGTTGTTATGAACCAGGAGTGAATACTCAGTCTGTTACTTATTAACTGTGCACCTTTGGCAAGCTACCTAATCTTTTTCTTCCTTTAGTTTTTTTTAATGTTTATTTTGAGAGAGAGAGAGAGAGAGAGAGAAAGAGTGAGTAAGAGTAAGCAAGCGGGGAGGGACAGAGAGAGAGGGAGAGAGAGAATCCCAAGAACTCCTTCATGCTGCAAGCGCAGAGCCCAGTGCAGGGCCTGATCTCACAAACCCATGAGATCATGACCTGAGCTGTGGTCAAGAGTCAGATGATCTGACTGAGCCACCCAGGCACCCTCTCTTCCTTTAGTTTTCCCACCTATAAATGGGAGTTTGATTCCTATCTCACAGGATTGTGAAGATGACACAAAATAATACAGGCAAAGCATTTACCACAGTGCCTAGGGCATACATTAGCACTCAAATCACTTTGGCTGCTTTTTATTTTTATTATCTTGAGCTCAAATGATTAGGCTCAATACAGACGAGTTGAGGATGTAAAGTGTCATTCTAAATAGGACCAGTTAGCGTTGCTCCCCCATCCACCATATCCAAACCCCTAAATCAGTCTTTGTGCATTTGCCAGTCCTCAGAGTCACAGCAGGGACCAAATGAGCCTGTGGAATCCCCTAGAAGGAAAACAATTCCCTAAAGGGGGAGGGGGAAGGCAAGATACAGCGTGTAACTCATACAATAGGACACTCGCTCTGAGGGTGACACACTACTTTTTTAAGATCAGTGAGAATTTAGTGTCTCATCTTTTGTAAATCAGAAAGTATATGTAAAAAAATGTAAAACCTCATCTTAGGTATGTAGTTATGTATAATTAAACTCGTTCTTTATGCACGGATGTGATTTCTATCAGTATAACTACATGCCCAAGGAAAATCATCATCAGAAGTGCACTGGAGTGCCTAGGGCAACTGAAAATCAGAATTTTGCCCACTCAGCTATTTTTACAAATTATATACCTTTGTCAGTAGGTTCTACATTTGCCATTATATTAGCAAATAGCAAATATCATATCCCTAAAAAATTACGTGCTCATTCATGTAAAGAAAATTAAGCTTTATACAGTTTAAAACAATGGTTAAAAAAAAAAAGTGGGCACTGGGGAGTGACTGTTTAATGGATACTGAGTTTCAGTCTGGGAATATGAAAGTGTTCTAGAGACGAACCATGGTGGGGGCTGCACAACAGCGCGAATGGACTTAATGCCACTGAACTTCACTCTTAAAAATGGTTAAATGGCCAAAAAAAAAAAAAAAGGCAAATTTTATATTATATATTATTTTACCACCACCACAAAAAACATTAAAACTAGTAAAGGTTATTCATTGCCAAAGAAATCCCAACTTAGGCTGCAGAGAGGTAACAATATAATTTTTTCTTTAAAAGCATAAAAAGAGGGGCACCTGGGTGGCTCAGTTCAGTTAAGCCTCTGACTTCTGGTCCATGAGTTCAGTCTGTGAGTTTGAGCCCTGCATCAGGTTCTATGCTGTCACCTCAGAGCCTGGATCCTGCTTCAGATTCTGTGTCTTCCTCTCTCTCTGCCCCTTTCCCGCTCGCACGTTGTCTCTTTCTCAAAAATAAAAAAAAATAAACACTAAAAAAAAAAAATATATATATACATATATATATATATATATATATATATATATATATGTATACATACACACACACATATATGTGTGTGTTGTGTGTGTGTATGTATACATATATATATATATATATATATATATATATATATATATATGTATATATAAGAAGAAGGGCGCCTGGGTGACTCAGTCAATTAAGCACCCGACTCTGGATTTCGGTTCAGGTCATGATCTCATGGTTCCTGAGTTCAAGCCCTGCGTGGGGCTCTGTGCTGACAGTGCTGGGCCTGCTTGGGATTCTCTGTCTCTGTCTCTATTTCTCTCTCAAAAAATAAATAAATAAACATAAAATAATAATAAATAAATAAATAAAACCTAAGAATGAAATGTATTAATTGAAGGAGGACATCATTAACCAAGGAAATCAGCTCCAACATTAGATTAATATTAATCTAAAATGTGAGATCTTTAGTAGTTAAAGAGTGTTTTCTTATACTAGATTCAATGTTGAAGTATCCAAGAAGTGATAAACTCTCAGAATTGATTTTGGTGAGAGATGGGTTTGTTTGTTTTTTTATTACTCAGAAATGCGATTTTTCATTAATAAAATAAGTTAAAGCTGTGGGCAAAAACATACTTTATACTTTGGAATCGTTGGTCACATCCAGTCATGCGACCTTGAGCAAGTGTCTCTGAACCTCCATCTCCTCATCTGTAAACTGGGGATCATAGCAGGACATGTCTCACGGGTTTGTCCCAAAGCTTCGCTGTACTGACTACATGTAAAATCTTCTAACAGTGGCCGTCACATAGTAAGTGCTCAATAAATGTTACTTATTAAAGTGGTCATGTGAAAAGCACATTTATTTTATTAATTTATTAATATAATTTTAAATTAATTTTAAGAGGTCACATGAAAAGCAAATGAAATGGTATCTGCACAGTACCTATGTGGCATACAACAGATATTTAATGAATAGTAGCTACTCTTCTAGTCACTATCAAATAACCTTTTCCTGAGCTCATGAGGCCAGGGAGCCCAAACAAGTGAATAGTTCGGCTCACTCCAGTTTGCTTCTGCCTTTGCACTCAGGAGGTAAAAGCTGCGGTCTCTGTCAGCCAGGCACATTAGCTCTCCATGAAGTCATGTTTACAGATGACAAAAATAGCATGTCTCAGGCCAGCCCCCTCCCACATTTTTGGTAATACCATTAGCACTACAGGTGGGGGAAGGCCCCAGGCCCACAGAATGAAGAGCGCCTACCCCCGGCACATGGCACCATGGCACATGGGAAGTGCTTAATACTTACTGAATGAATTAGCAAATGAATGTGTGAATAAAACACAACACAGCCCAAGGAGCAGGCTTATTCTTTCTTTTATACCCATTTGTCTCCAAAATAATTGAACCACCTACAAAAAAAACTCCTATTCTTTCTTAGTTGGCCCAAATTCCCCATTCCCAAGGCAAGCCTTTGTTGTATATCTTAGTATGTATGTAGGAAAAGTCTAGAAAGATATAGATCAAAATGTTAACAGTGGTTATCTTTGGGTGGTGGAATCAAAGATGAATTTTATTATACCTTTTTGATCTCCCCCATCCCTGCCCCATGAACTGTGTTACTTTTAAATAACAAAGATAGTATTTCTGGTGGGGGGTCATTTTTTATAATTGGAATCTTATACCCTATCTCATATGTGTGAGATCATAATATCAGTTTTTTCATGGACATTTTTTTCCCCCAAGGTTTTCTTCATCATGGAAGTATTATTTTTTCAGGGACATTTAAAAAGAAAATAAAACACAAGGCTGAACATATATTTTCTCCTATACAGCCTGACAAAAGGATAAGGGATTTCCTATTTGGGGTGAAATTTGACTTCAGTTATATAGTTATGTTCTTCACACTAGGAAAACCAGACAGAGGGGATGAGGTGAATGGTAGCATCTCCCAATAGTTCACGTTTAGCTTTTGTGGCCAAGCACCAGAGTTCCCTGATCAAAGGCCTAGTGATGTCAAAATCCATTTTGTCACAGCCCAGACTGATATATTTCCATTTATGTCATGTTTTAATCTGAGCAAATTTTCTCCATGCAAGCTTGATGATGAGTGCGCTGTATTCCTTTTCTCCATAAATGTCGGACAACATCCAGTCCATCTGTACATGTATATTGCCTCTGCTCCATGCTCCATCATTCTTCTCCTTCTGGTACTCTAAGAGAACCTAAGCTAAACTTCATATTCTCCATTGCTTTTATCCTTTGTTTTGTATTTTCCCTTTTTCAGTTCTTCATGACTCACCGTGGATAGCTTCCTCTGACCCATATTCTAGTCTACTATATTTCTCTTTAGCTCTGGTTTATTTGCTCTTAAACTCATCCATTGAGTTGTTTTGGTTATTGTACTTTATAGGTCTAGAATTTCTATTGGTTCTTTCCAAAGCCTATGTCTCCAAAGCCTATGTCTATGTCTCACCTTTTTAGTCTCTAGATCCCTACACTTAAATTTCCAAGCCTATTCAAAAAAATCTCTTTGAATATGTAAGGTTAGTTGTTTAAAATAGAGACTCCTAATTCTAATATCTGGAGTTCCTAATTTTATCATTTGTTCTTGTTCTTGTTCACATCCACAGTGTCTTGTCTCCTCATATGTTTGCTTTGTGTATCTTTGTATATCTTTGAAAAAAAAAAAAAACACTCATAGAAATAAAGCCAAGTTCGAGGCTTGAAGTATTCTGAGTCACTTGGCTCACTGAATTTGACCGAAGTCCACGAGAGAGCTAGTTGACTTCTAGTTCACACTTATTCCTAGCATTCAGTCCTTCAAGGTTCCATCCAAAGTGGGGGTAGTTTACTAGGTCCCCATCCTGAGCTGGTCCTAAACTCTGACTTTTGTCCTGCTGATCCAGTGAGGCTGCCAAAAGTAAGCTCAGTTCAACTCAGCTCATTTTTTTTTAAAGATTGCTAGCACTCACCACTATCCATGTTTTCCTCATCTTCCTGGGCACCCAGCTAGACACTATTCCCTAGACTCTCTTGCACTTAGGTGTGGCCGTGTGATCAGGTTAAGGCCAGTGGAATGTAAAGGAAAGTGATCTGCATGGCTTCTAGATCTGGCCCACAGGATCCTCACTGCCTTAACTTACCTGCACACTGAACAGAGAGCTCTGAGGACTTGAAGGAGGGGTGGAAGCACAACAGGGACAAAGTCTGGTTCCATGAAGGACCACATGGAGCAGTGTCCTGGCCAACTTACACTGGATGGTGATATGAGCAAGAAATACACGTTCATTTGTTCAGCCTCTGAGATTTGGAGTTGTTTGTTTCAGCAGCTAGCTTATCCTAATTCTTATTTCATCCATCTTCCTTCATCATCCTAACGACAGGATCAGTGCAAATTACTGACAGAGTCCACCATTATTGGAAGTGGAAGACTTTCTCACATTTCCTAGGTGGATAAGGATTCTTCTTCACACAAGATGGTAACTATCAAAAATTTCTCTTCAAGTTTTCTTCAGATTATCATTAAAATTTTTTAATCAGGAACTGCACTTATCCATTTCAAATCAAAGCTGATTTTTATTTATTTTTAAAAATTTTTTAATATTTTTATTTATTTTTGAGACAGAGAGAGACAGAGCATGAGGGGGGGAGGGGCAGAGAGAGAGGGAGACACAGACTCTGTAGCAGGAAGCAGGCTCCAGGCTCCAAGCTGTCAGCACAGAGCCCGATGTGGGGCTCAAACTCTCGGACTGTGAGATCATGACCTGAGCTGAAGTCGGATGCTTAACTGACTGAGCCACCCAGGCACCCCCAAAGCTGATTTTTAAAAAGTTATGTTAATGGAGGCAACTTTTCTCATTACAAATTTGAAAAGATGTTAAAGTTTTGTTCAAATTTAATATTTGATGCATTTTAAATATGTCTGTAAGTTTATTTTTCTTCTGATTATATAACAGAAATTTAGTAAACACTTTCATCGAAACACATATAGATGCTGACAAATTATCTCATCTAGCCCTGTGCACCCTCCAAATGGTATGCTGCCACAGGACTACTCACCCTTACTTCCCCTAGTATTCGGTATTTAAATATGCTTGGGGCATTCAAGTGCAACTTAAAAATTCTCTTAAAAAATTATCAGTTTAAACCCATTTAATACATTTTTGGAGAAATAAAGAATGCCTTTGTGGGGTAGTCTAATTATGATAATGGTTCCAATTGTTCTTGCCTCCTTGTCTACACTCTTTAGATTGTGACTTTCGATCTCTTCCATGTCTTAGCATCTGTCTGCCCAACTCCTCAATCTGGGCCAGACTTGTATTTACCACAACCAATAGAATGAGGCTAAAGTCACAATTTTCCAGTTCTGAGCTTAGGTCTCAAGAGGCTTTGCACACTTCTGCTCATTCTGTTGCAACAGCTGGGCTGGACTCCCGATGAAGGAGAGAGCATAAGAAGGAGAGCCAACTGTCTAAGCTGAGAAAGCAGCTGAGGCCAGCCTCCAGCCTGCTGCCCCACCTGCCCATAGTAGATGAGAGAACCCAACCAAGATCAGCAAAGCTGACTGCAGATGCATAAGTGAATCCAAAAAATTAAAAGAACTTTCCAGCTAAGCCTGTAGATTAGAGAGCAATAATAAAGGTTTATTTTTTTTTTTAACCTACTGAATTTTGGGGGTGATTTGTTATGTAGCAATAGCTAACTGAAACACTATACTTGCTACAGAGAGGTTTACTAGGAAAAGCCCATATTTTCAAAGTCCTTAGCAAGTCCAGCACACGTAGAAAAGTATGTCTAGCTTTTGTAGCAAGATTGGTCTTACATAATTGATGAGGATATGTAAAGACACATACTGTCATTTGTTTTATGTTCATTTATTTTTCTTAATCAATTATGGCATTTTTATGGTGTAGCACAGAACTCATGTCTAAAAATAAAACTTGGTGATTAACTGTATACAAGAGCTAGAAGGAAAAAAAGCTAGAAAATCATGTGGCATCCCAATAGAATACCAGAAGACATGGACCAATCAAATAAAAACAGAAAGTCACAGAGAGAAAACAAGCTGGCATGAAAAAGGCAACTGAGAGAGATAAGGACTGACTGCAATGAAACTAAAATTATAAGAGCATTCCAACAGAAAAATGGACAAAGGATCGAATACATAATTCCTGAACGAAAAGCAAAGTTGAAGAGGCTAATAAACAAATGAAAAATATAGTCAAGCTCACTAGTAACCAAAGAAAGACAAAATAAGAATGATATATCATTTTTCATATAGCAATTTTGCAAAGAAAAATAAATTATACTACTCAATGCTGGCAAGTAGGTAATGAGACATCCATTGCTGCTAAGAGAGTAAATTAGTTCAGATGCTCCAAAAATATTTTGTTGGATTGTATTAAGAGCCCTAAAAGAAGTCATCGACTTGACCCAATCATTCTGTTTCTAGAAATCAATCTACAGGAAGTGACCAGAAATCCAACCAAAGGCTATATACAGGATTATTTATAACTATGTGAACTAAAAGCAACTTTAAAATAAAACAACAGAGGAAAGGCTCAATAAATTATGGCATGTTGACATAATGGAACATATTGCCAACAAATAATAATGTTTATGAAACATATTTTATGACATGAAAACATGCTTATGATAAAAAGCTAAGTGAAAAAAATCATACTTCAAAATTATAATTATACTAAGGTACCTATTTTGCTCAAAATATATATGTAGGAAAAAGACTAAATACGTAAAAATGCTAACAATTGTTATAGATAGTGACAGACTTAGAAGTCTATATTTTATAATATTTTATGATCTTCTTTATTTTATAGATTTTTCTGTATTTTCCAAAAGGGAAACAAAATATATTATGACAAAAGAGTAAAAACTGAATGATGTAGCAAAACAATGTTGAAGACCTTTACTGATTGCAAAGTATACTCTTTGGTTTTGTTTTTCAGCTGTTTAAAAAAAAATTTTTAACGTTTATATCTTATTGAAAGACAGAGCATGAGCATGAGGGGCAGAGAGAAGAGGAGACACAGAATCTGAAGCAGGCTCCAGGCTTTGAGCTGTTAGCACAGAGCCCGACACGGGGCTCGAACTCACAAACTGTGAGATCATGACCTGAACCAAAGTCAGTCACTTAACCAAGTGAGACACCCAGGCACCCCTGCTTTTCACTTATTTAATCCCCTGCCTCTTCCCTAATAATCATGAAGAGTGAATGTGTAAAACAGTCACCGCAAATGCATATACTAAAGAGCTTGAGGAGTTACACATCTATTCAAAGCTGCAGTTGCCACCCTCACTTACTCCACTGTATGAGACTGGGAGTCCCAGGAGGGTCAGTACTATCTTGTCCACCCAAGTGTCTGGGGCACCTACCAGCCCAGGGAACACGATCTTGCATAATACAAGACTAGTGAACAAGTAAACATATGATCACCAAGTCCTCTTCAGAACCAATGGTAACTACTGAATGCTTAACAAATACAAATTTTGTACTAACTCTCACAAGAACTTGGCAAAACACAAAGATACGTTTGTCTACTCTTTTGACCTAACACACCACAAAATTGCATGCACATGACCTCTATAGCAGTTGTAAGTATTTATACTTTTGTTTGCATTAGTTGATCCTCTTATGTAAGTAAACCATAGCATAAGACACCTTTTGAAACCATAATTAGTATTATAAATTCATGCATTGTGTCCTATGAATAATTAAAGCATATGATTATTTTCGACTACTAAATGCCACTTCAGTTAGTAGCATCCTTGAGTATGTTATTCTAGCTCAAAATTCAAGTAGCATTATCTAATGCAGATTCTTCTTATGATAGATAATGATGGCACTCTCCATCTTTCTACCTGAGCAATTAAAAAGTTTAATAGTCTCTGATGTGGCTGGCTATCTGAATAATTTTCTAAACAGAAACAATTAAAATCCACTTATTCGATGGTTTGTGCATTCTCGACTATTGTTTCAAACTCTTTGTTTCTGTGGAAACCTGATGAAAACCTAAAGAACTTTAAATCTATAATGAGTTTGCAAAGAGCGTTTGTTTTCCTTAATTACTGGGAGTATACAGCTGGATTATATGTAGCACAGTTTTTCTAAAAAACTTTTAGGAATAAAGAGCTTGCCTGCTGTCTTCTTTCTCCTGTATGAGAAACGGCACAGCTGTCTGCTTCGGTTTGACCCTGGTGCCAGGAGCGGGGATTTTCTCAAAGCCACACCAGTGTGAAATGCACGAGCGTTACCACCAGGCTGCCTTCTGCCCTGCAATGAGCGGTTGGTCCACTTCAGCACACACGAATGAGCTGTCAGCTTGAGTTTCTTTTTTCTCTGCCTGGCTAATGCTTGCTCTGCCACCATTATTTCAGCTCAAGTAGGATGATTATTATTTCAAGCGCTGTCTAGATTATATTGTCCTAAGGGTTACTCTTTATCTGTATAGACTTCTCTTTATAAATTCCTTGTAGTGCTACCCTGATAGCCCCTCATTACACAAGTGTGCATGGCATCTTGCTTTGTGTATACAGAAATGACAATACATCATATCTTAAAGAAAAGTGCTTTTTAATAGGGAAAAAAAACCACTTTAATTAGGATGAATGCATCCTTTTCAAAACAAACTAAAAATATCATATGAATTTGTTAAAACAACTATGTGCACCAAATCAATAAAGATAATAACTAGAAAAACAAAGCACTGAAATGTGTGTATTTGTAGAGTACATAATTTCCCAAGACTGGTAATACGGCACCTTAACATGAGAAATCACATTAATATGAAGTCCCTAACATCCAACTGGGAAATAGCTCACTATTCCAGAAAATACTACCATCTCTTACACACTCTACTTCAGAAAATGTTCTCTGGTGTGCTGAGGGAAAGATTTACTCCTTGACTTAGAGTCTCAATGGCAGGAAGGCTAGTTCTCCCCAAATCTACCGGATCTTTAGCAAACTCTCTATCCCCTCGAGATAATGATGGGCTAATGCAGTACTCTTTTGGGGTTGTGCGTGTCATTTTTAATGGAGTGTATAGTAACAATGGCTCAACACAAAAATCTATGTGGCAAACCAGAGGTGATTGCACTCTTTCCTCACTCTGACTTGACTAGCTTTCTGTACGTAATAAATCTCCAAATTCTGGAGATACCTAAATCTGGAGATTCCACAACTGACAACTTTCTTAAAACACAAACCACATCAAATCAGATCTACTGAGTACCTGCTAGATGAAAAGCACTGCGCTGGGTTTATTCCCAGGAATACTTCCAGTTCATTTAGGAAATATAAACTCCAACAACTGTCACAAAAATATTTGATTTATAGCCTGTAGCACAGAAAACCAAAATTTTTATGTATTTCCTTGGAGCTGTATTGATGCTTACATTCAGTGGTGCCTCTTAATAATGATGATGATGCTAACGATTTCCTACCTTTTCACATTCTTCTAACGTTGTGTTTTTAAGTTATCTCCACATTTTTCCTGTTTGTTTTTTTTTTTTTTTTTTACTAATTACTTCATCATTACTGCATTTTACAAACTCATTTATGAAAACAATACGGTAACAACCCCCTTCTAATTTCCCACTGGTAAAAAGATTTTATTAGCTGGTTTAAAACAAATGGAAATTTAAACATTATTATTAATGCCTCAGACATTATATCTGATTGTACAGACGACAGAGGTAATAATGTATGTGGCCAAGGCTGAAATGTTTCATCCCTTATGTTTTCTATTTTTTAATATAGTGATTTTAATAAGAATGTATACAGTAATGATGAAGTAATTAGTAACAACATGATTCCACCAAATTCACTGAAATCAGTAACTGAAGACTAGCACTTGATCATTAATATAGTCAAGCCATCCTGCGTATCCCCTCGGTAGAGGGCAGTATTTGCTACATCTCTGTTGGAGGAAAGACTGTTCTAAATTTGCCTGGCTTTGAGATCTATCCAGAAGAAATTTGAAAGATTACCCCCAAATGAGGGTCTACACCTTTGCTACTGGTTCTAAACGTGCGTTTGAAAAGAAAGGTTCATCAATGTAAACTCCTTCCTTTGGAAATCAAAGCAAGGAGGCATGAAAAGTGACATTTAAGACACTAAAAAGCAAGAGGATATAGAATAGCAAGTAACCTATTTTATTTTATTTTATTTTATTTTATTTTATTTTGGGGGGGGCACAAGTGGGCAAGGGTCAGAGAAACAGAGAGAGAGAGAGAGAGAGAGAGAGAGAGAGAGAGAGAGAAGGAGGGAGTGAGGGAGGAGCGGGGCACACCCAAAGCAGATTCATGTTTTTACCCAAAGCAGGGTTTGTGCTCACCAGATGTGGGACTCTGAAACGAACCATGAGATCATGACCTGAGCCAAAGTCAGATGCCTAACAACTGAGGCACCCAGGCACCTGCAAGTAACTTATTTTAAATTTGAGGATGATGACTTCTGAAACTGTTAAAGTCTTACAAATGCAGAAATTTTGTTATTTTTGTTTTGCTTTTCCCTGTGAGAGTTCACGGACTCTCCCCAATCTTCTTAGACTTGAATACTGAAAAAGCCTAATCAGAGTTGGAAAAGAAATGGATATCAAAGAATTTTTCTTCCTCCCACTCTTCTGCTTTCAAAATCATGGAAATACTTCGTGAAAAATACTAATTAATATTCTAAAGATACTAAAAAGTTAATTAGAGCAAGGCTGAATGCCTCTCTGTGCTGTTAGATACACAAAGGGCCAAATGCTTCAGAGTAAGACCAATAGAACTCTTCACTCCATCTTCTTACCAAAAAGACAACCTTGAATTATCTGCTACTCAACTTTTATTAAAATATACAACATTCATGAAAGGTTTGAACATGAGTCTATCCAACCTCCAAGCATTTATCCAATTTCTAAGCAATTTCTCTGGATCAACCTGATAATAGAAAAGCTTACTTATAAGGCATTTTTGACCTCTTATAGCACTAGTTTCATTGAACAGTACTTTGTCAAAAGGGCCCCAGCTTGTTTATAAGAATCTGTGTGATACAAACTTGTACTGACAGCAGGAATAGTGCTGAGAAAACTGTCTGCCGGCATCTTTTAGAAGTCCCTATCCAAGTGCCAGAAAAAGCTTCACTTCTCCTGAGTAACTAATTTTATGTCTTATAACTTACTGAACATCTTTCCCCCTCTTTGGGAGAAGCTGACAGCTGATATAATTGTTCAGTGTAAGAACCTTGTAGAGGTTTATGACATGGATTTACATGTACTAACTTTTCCTTTCAACTTAATTATTCTCTATTTTCTCTTTGCCCTGCTTTTTAAAAAATCTACATAATTCTATTTGTGAGTATATGTGTATATCTGTAATATTTTTTGCTACAAATAAATACATGCCTAAATTATTCTTTTTCTATTTCCTTTTAAGGCTTATTTTGTTATTTAGTTTGCTTTAAGTAGATGGGAAGCAAAAGGGAATCCGGGAAATAAAATGTAAGAACTTTAGATACTCAACAGCAGTACATCTTTTAAGTTTGTTAGTTAACAGACTAACTTAAACTCACTTATATGTTGAATCTAAAAAACAAAAAACAAAAAACTCATAGAAAAAGAGGTCAGATTTGTGGTTACGAGAGGTGGGGAGCTGGGAGGAAGGGAGATGGAGGAATGTGGTTAAAAGGTGCACACTTTCAGTTATGAGACAATCACTCTTCCTTTTCTTTTTATCTATATGAAATGATGGATGTTAACTAAACCTATTGTGGGTAATCACATTTCACAATATATGTAAGTCAAATCATCATGCTGTACACTTTAAACCTTATACGGTGATGCATGTCAATTATTTCTCAATAAAACTTGGGGAAATGTATGTAAGATAATTTTTGTATTTCCATGTAAGTGTGAAGGCTAATTTACATTTTACAGAGTTTTTCCACATATATTAAGGCTGGAAAACAGTAAGATTAGGTTAAGAGCAGAGGCTTGTTATATACATCTGTTAACACATTTTACATAGTAACCTCCAAATCCCAAGATGTTACCAATCTAGTAAATTACTTCCATTTAAAAAAATTGTTCAAGGGGCACCTGGGTGGCTCAGTCGGTTAAGCGGCCGACTTTGGCTCAGGTCATGATCTCGCGGTCCGTGAGTTCGAGCCCCGCGTCGGGCTCTGTGCTGACAGCTCAGAGCCTGGAGCCTGTTTCAGATTCTGTGTCTCCCTCTCTCTGACCCTCCCCCATTCATGCTCTGTCTCCCTCTGTCTCAAAAATAAACGTTAAAAAATTTTTTTAAATAAAAATAAAAATAAAAAAATTCTTCAAGAAATGGTGGGAGAGTTTAGTTGTTTCTAATGTCCCTTTGATTCAGCAGTACTAGGACCCTGACTCTGTTTCCTTCCACTAAATCCCATGGTAAGATTTTCCAATCCCATCCACACCCCTCATCTCTTCCTTTTTCAGTGTCAGTTCAGGTGATTTCATGGACTCCTTTCAACTTCAAACTAACACATCTCTATAAATGACTTCCAGATCTGTATCTTCAGTCTTAGATTTCCAGTTGCTTGTAAGTCCCCTTCTCCTATATCAGGTATTTGCCAAGGGTCCTGCCATCCCTCTGGTCATCCAAACTGAAAACATCAGAGCCCTAGGTGGCATGCCCTTGGCCCTGAGACCTCTCGGCATCCGATCTTACATATTTCCCTCATATTCATCTTGTTCTTTCCAATCTATCATGTACACCTGTTTTAGGGGGCAACTGGGAGCACAGATTCAACCCATGTTCTGCGTTCCAAGCCACAGACCCTGATGAGGGGTAGCATCAATCTAGAGGAAGGGGCACATAAGGGCATGATTTGCTCACTTAGCTCCATGCCCATCTTGGGGAGCTTTATCTAATGCACAAAGGTTCCATATATGGTAGCAGCAGAGACAATCTTATACAACTTTGGCAGATTATCCAATATAGATCTGTTAAAAAATGACAAGTTGTTTTTTTTTTATGCTGATGAAGGTTCTAATTCAAACTCTACCACCTGATATGCAAGCCCCTTTATACTGACTTCAACCCATCTATTCTGAGTACATACCACTCTCCTACATACTATCTAAATTCCAGCCATGACCCTTAAGTTGTCTGGAAAAAGAGTTCTTGATTGTTGGGTGATTTTTCTTTTTAGTAGTTTAAAGATGATATTGCACTGTTTGTCCATTGCTTCTTGATAGGAAGTCTTCAATCATACTGTTGTGCCCCTGGCTGCTTCGAAATTTTCTCTATCTTTGGTTTTCAACAATTTGACTATGATGTTCCCAGGAATGATTTTCTTTGTATCTGCTAGGGGTTTGTTGAGGTTCTGGGATCTGTAAACTTACATCTTTTCTTAAATTTGGAAAAACTTCAGCCATTATTTCTCTAAAAAACTTTTCCACCCCATTCTCTCTTTTCCTTCTAGGACTCCAATGATATAGTTGATTTTTGATATAGTTGTATGTCATGAGGTTTTGCTTTTTTTTCCCCTCAACACTTTTGTTTTTCAGATCATTGCATAATTTCTATTGACCTATCAGTTCACTGACTCTACTCTTCTACAGTTTGGTATGAAGTACAATAAACTTAAAAATTTTTAGATATAGAATTCTCAACTTTTAGTTTTAGAATTTCTATTTGTTTTTTTTTTTTTTTAGTTTCAATTTCTTTGCTAAGATTTCCCTTTGTTTATTCATTATCAGTATATTTCCCTTATATCCTTGACTGTAGATATATAAAAAAAAAAACACTTTAAAATCCTTCCCTCTAATTCCAACATCTGTATCCTCTCAGGGTCAGTTTCTGTTGATTATCATTTCTCTTTTAAAATGGATCAGATTTTCCTGTGTCTGCACACAGCTAGCAGTTTTGGATTGTATTCTAGATAAGGTGAATGATATGTTGTTAGAGACTTGGAATTCTTTTTATTCTACCAAAGTATATTGATTTTCTATTGTTGCTATTTTAGCAGGTAATTAACTTGGCTCCCCAAACTCCAAACTCTGTCTCCTCTGTGATGAGCAACAGCTGAAGTCTCTGTTCAGTATTTTTAGTGTTAGCTGTGCATGTGCAGTTCACAGGTCAGCCCAAGATTTGGGCAGTCTCTGTGAAGAACTCTGGGCTCTTCCTCTGTGGTTCTCTCTGTTCCACCATTTCTTTTCTTATTTTCCAGCTCTCTTCTCATTCCTCAAGCCAGGAATATTTCAGGTTTCTACTGAGTTTTAGATGTTCCATACGAAAACAACTGTGATCTCTTCTCTGGCAAAAAACAAAACAAAACAAAACAAAAACCTACAAAAATAAGAAACTCACCAGTGTCTTTCCTTTCTTCCAAGTGGTGCCAGAGCTTTCTCCCTGCTTTTGGTTGTCCAATAGTGCCTCCCAGACAGTTATTTCTTAGATTTTGTCCAGAGTTACAGCTCTGATCTAAAGGTGGGTTAGTCAAATAGGTGCTACTCTGTCATTAACAGAAGTAGAACCCTCCTGAATCTTCAATTCTCTGAATATACTCTGCCATTTCCTACTTCCGTATTTTTCATAAAAACACAAAACCTCAGAGGAGGAAGAGATCAAAGGTTGCCCCCATGATGCCCTATTCTTAGGAACAACCAAACAGCTACCCTCACTCTCTCTCCTCTCCATACCAGCAGAATCTTCAACCCTCCAGCCTTTAAGGCCTAGTTCCTCTTTAATTACCCACAACTTTCTGCTCACACTGATCCAATAGTATTAATTATAATCTGCCTCACACTCCAGTGATCTATGTACTGATCATATTTTCTCTTCTAAATTAAAGTTGTATGAGTGTACAGACTAACTCTTATTCACCTTAGTACCCCCTATAGCACCTAGAACTATGCCAACCTTCCATTAAGTACTCAGGAAATATCTGTTGAATGACTAGAAAGTACCATAAAATATAAAAAGAGTAGGGCTCTCTCTGTTACCTTGCATAAAAGGTAACAATTACCTAGCATGTTGGTTTATTTACCCAAGTTTTCCTTCTTGAAAGAAGGGCATTTCCAAGGGGAGATACTATTTGCTGACCCACTAGAACATGCTGGTAAGTTACAACCTTTCCTAGAGTGTACTGCCTCATTAATCATCCTATTACTTTATGTACCATGGTCCTGCTCAATCTAAAATGACTTCTTGTGGATCATGGTAAGAAGTCTAAATTTCTCTGCCTGGTCTTTATGGTGGATCTGTCTGAAATTTTCATTCTTATTCCTCTTTTCTAACATGTACTCTACTCTCATTAGGAAAGTATCTTCTGTTCCTCTTGAAACATTCAGTGCTTGGGCTTCAGATTATGGTGAAATACCTTCACTTTGCTCGTCTAAATTCTACTCACCTATCAAGGTCAAGATCAATTTCCTCCTTAAGTCTCATGTCTCCTCAGAGTCTTCCCAATCCTTACTATCCTTACTTTTAACTCCTGATGTACTCATAACATGTACTAATGAGCACAACTCCTCAAAATAGACTTGCTACAGCTCAAAAGAATGAAAGAAATTAGTTGTATCATTTTACAAATGAGATACTTGGACCCAGAGATGTTAAGTGACTTGCTGAAGGCCACTCAGCTACATAGTATCTGGGTAAGTACTGGAATTCCTATCTCTTGATTCCGTTGGGCCTCTTTCCACTCTACAACACTGTCTGGCATTTGTTCATGTTATTTCCTTTACTAAATTGTAAACTTCTTATACTTCTTTTATACTCCTCATAACACAGTGTTATACCAATATGGAAGTACTTAAGAAATAGTTGCTGGCCACTGAATCAATGTAACAATCTTTGGAAGGGGGGAATCTTCCACAACATATACTTCTTGGTTAACAATAAAAAGATAAAAGAGCTAAGTAATGTTTCATCCTAAAATACATAGAAATCTTACAGTTTTTTGATACTATAACCCATTTCTAGGTTTTTCTCAAAATCTTTGGCCTTAGTATCTCCTCCAGGTTACTTTAAGAAACAAAAATAGTATATTCTAACAATTCTCAAATTTTTTTCTATAAAATACATTTCAAAGTCATAATATATCTATTGGAATATATTTTACTAAATATTCTAATTAGCAATGTACTAAGTAATTACTAATTCTGAGTCAACTGATCTAATCCAGAGGAAAGGTACTATGGAGAATATCAAGTCATGTATTTTATGGTGGGAAATAGAAAAACTTGAAAATTAAAAATCACAGAATTACTTTATATATAAAACTTCTGTTAAAAAATAACAACAATAAAAAAGAGCCAGTTGGTAGGTAAGCATTAAAAAAGCCACAGTGTTAAAACTTTTAAAATTCAAACAAGTACCTATACAGTGTAGGGCACCTGGGCGGCTTAGTGGGTTAAGCGTTCAGCTTCAGCTCAGGTTATGATCTCATGGTTTGTGAGTTAGAAACCCACATCGGGCTCCGTGCTGATGGCTCAGAGCCTGGAACCTGCTTCAGATTCTGTCTGTCTCTCTCTCTCTCTCTCTCTCTCTCTCTCTCTCTCTGTCCCATCCCAGCTTGTGGTCTGTCTCTGTCTCTCAAAAGTGAATCAATGTTAGAAAAAAATTAAAAATAAAGTACCTATAAAGTGTTTTATAGTCTTATTAATTGGTTGACCTATATTTCCTATATTTACCAATCTTTTCATTATACAGATCTTATGTTTAGAGAACTATTTCTGTTATTATTCCTGTTTTGCAGGTAGAGAAATTGAGGCACTGAGATGCTGAGTTACCGTCCCAAGTCACATAGCTAGTAGGTGGCAGAGCCACGACTTGAACTCCTTGGTAGTTTGCGAATTCAATTCTGTAGTTTAGAGTCGTGATACTCCAAGTCAGATCATTCAGTTTACTTTTATTTACTTATTTATTATTTATTATTTATTTTTGAGAGAGTGAGAGAGCAATCACACGAGCACGGGAAGAGAAGTAGAAGAGGGAGAAAGAATATCTTAAGCAGGCTCTGCACGCAGAGCCCAACGTGGGCCTCGATCTCATGAACTGTGAGATCATGACCTGAGCCGAAATGAAGAGTCAGATGCTTAAGTGACTGAGCCATGCAGATGCCCCAGGTCATTTACTTTAAAATAATAATAATATAAAAAATTCTAATCTTAAAAAGCTAGTGACTTTAATTTTTAAAATTTTATTTCATACTTTTTAATCCTTGAGCAGGTAAATGACACATTCCTCTCAAAGACCAAAGCAAATATTGAATTAAATTAGCTTGTCATACTTTCTTACAAAAGTGATCATAAAGGGAACATGAGGAGTTGTGTCTAATACTAAATCTGCTCCTCAAAATAATTGTACTCTTAAGACAGATAACATATTGAAGGTATACAGCACATTCATCCTTCCCTTGAGACACTCTGGGAATCCCTAGGTGCTTTCTCCCCATTATAGGGACCATGCACATTTCCACAGCAAATGAAAGCAAGCTTTCTCCCTCAGAGAAGCTTCAGGCAGCTGAGCCTAAGTAGTCAATGGGTTACAGACCTTAAAGTTTGGGGCTGTATGCTACATCACCTAAAGAGCTATGCTTGCCCTAGTTTGGGAACAGAAGGCGAGCAGGACTGTCCAGCCTCACAATGAGCCCTGTAACAGAAAACTTGTCATATGGAGAGAGTAGGAAGGCGTTCTCTCAACCCAGTTTTTCTTCATTCCTTCTGATTCTTCTTTACCCATCATGGAAATGGCCACATTCAAGTGGCTATAGTTTTTAAATTTCTAATCCAGCCCTCCTTTATGGGCATTTCTCTAAGGGTCTTTTTTCTTTTTCCCTTTAAAACAGCAAAATACAACAATCATAACTTGTAACCCAACAGATAGTTATTTCCTTGGAAGATACAAATCACCATCTACAATTAGTAAAAACTGATCCTTCAGTTCAATCTCCAAACTTGCTTTATCTTGAAAAATGCAAATAATGCTTATAAAATGTCATTTTAGCTTAGTTAACAAAATATGGATTAGAACAGCACCTATAAACTATATTCCTAGAATAAGCAGTGAACAAATTACTATTCATTTTCAGCATAACTTTCTTGATAAAGTTTTAGGATGCTAAAATAGTACATCCTGCACTTCACAATTTGGTTGTTCAACTACACAGAAAATATTTTTACAAAAATATTTAAGGATTTCATCAGTTTTTTTAAAAGCCTCATTTCTCTCTTTTTTTTTTAGTTTATTTATTTACTTTGAGAGAAAGAGAGCATGCACAAATGGGGGAGGAACAGAGAGAGAATCCAAAACAGACTCGGGACTCAAACTCACAAACCAAGAGATCATGATCTGAGCCAAAGTCCAAGCATCAGACGCTTAACCAATTGAGCCACCCAGGCACCCCTCAAAATCCTCTTTTAATTCATAAATATTTCAATTATTTTCTTTTAAAGCTCTTATGGTGTCATTATCCTTCTTTTTTTTTTTTTTTTCTTTATCAAGTTGACCAATCTTCATTTGCCTGGACAGGCTTGCTTTTTATCTACATTGTTAGGGTGTTTACTACCTCAGACAAGCAGTGACTTAGTGGCAAAAGACTTAGACGTGATGGGTGGGGCATGGTTCTAGTATACGCTGTGAGAGATGTTTGAGGAAAGGCTACATTTCTTTAAGTTTTTAAAAATATTTATTTATTTTTGAGAGAAAGAGAGAGACAGAGAGCGTGAGTGGGAGAGGAGCAGAGAGAGGGAGACACAGAATGTGAAGGCTTCAGGCTCCGAGCTGTCAGCACAGAGCCTGACATGGGGTTCAAACTCACAAACTGTGAGATCATGACCTGAGCCAAAGTCAGACACTTAACTGACTGAGCCACCCTGGCACCCCAGGATGGGCTACATTTTTAAGTGGTCAGTTCATTTGTGACTATTTTCTTGTTATGATAATTTTGCATTTCTTTGCAACCATATAACTATGGCAATTCAGATACTGAATACTTGCATAAAGAGGACTCTCGAAATCATTCAGTTTCAGATGTAACCTAAAATTCTTAATTAAGTATAATCTTCTGAGTCAGGCTAAATAGTTCAGTAAACAAAAACCATTCAGTAAATATAAAAACACATCCAACCCCAAGTAAAAAAGCAGGCATGTGTTATATCTGGGACAGTCCCAGCTTTTGATGGCCTGGTCTTCTGGGAGGCTCTTAAAGCTTGAGACTTAGCCAATTACCACACCTGATACCACCATGAAAGAAAACCTTTGGCAAGGAATGAAGGGGTTGATAGTCAGTAATGATTATTTTTGAGCCATGGCCCCTTCGAAGAAAAAATAATATTATAGACTTATACATTAGGTAGCAGTTTGTCTATTAGTGCCATCATAGATAAAAAAAGGTTTTGACTATAAGCCATAAGTAAAACTAAAGAGGCCCAGATCATTCCCCCCTTCCCACACCTCTCTCCCCTTCCCTGCTCCAAGCACATTTCCTCACATCTGCAATCCTGCAGGTTAACATCTAGCTTCTTGGTATCTTCAGGATTCTTTCTTTGCAAATCTACAATTCAATATGGTCATGTTCAGAAAAGCAAACCCAATTAGGAGAGCCTATAGCACTTGGATAATAATAAGGCAAACACTGCCATGTGTCATTCTAAATACTTTATATGCATTAACTCATTTAATATTTATAATAGGTAGGCACTATTATTGTCCCCATTTTATAGGTAGAAAAACTGAGGCACCAATGTGTTAAATTACTTTCCCAAGATCAGATAGTTAGCAAGCGGCTTGAACTCTTTGGTAGTTTGGGAATCAGACTCTGTGCTCTTAATCACCACACTCTATCCAAAAATGTTCTGGACAGGTTACATCAAATCTTCAATTCTGGTTCTATCATGAAGTACAGTCAGATACTTTGTGAGTTCCCACATCTGAGCTAACCTTTGAGCCTTTTATGGAGCATGAAGCTGGCTGTAGAACAGACATCCTCCAGTGTGAGAGCCCCCTCCCTGATGAGAACCTTAGTACAGAATTGTCCAACTCATGTGGCTTGGCATATCCACACGATCTGGTAGCTGTGCTACTGACCCTTGGGTACTCCTGAAAGCCATAAATGATCTACACCTCCAGACTAGGGACCTCAAGGCTTAGGCAGCCTCATTTCTTTACTCTTTAATAAGAATCTTACCATTTCTCTCTCCCTGTCATGATATGAAGAAGGTTGGGAAGCCCTGTTTCAGGGAACTGTAGAAGGATAAAGGAGAATATATTTGGGTGGTCTTTGTTCCCAGTCATTCCCCCCACATCAGAGCTACAGTAAGGGAAAGTGAGCAGATTCATCTCTATGGATATGACGTGAGCTTTCAGGTTTCCTTTCCTTCCCTTGATACAGTTACTTGGCTCAAATGGAGAGCAAAGCAGAAGTCAGAAATACTGTTACTTAAGTCAGTGGCTCTCACAGTGCAGTTCTAAGATCTCTAGGGGTCCCTGAGACCCTTTCAGAGGTCCTTTGAGGCCAAAACTTGCAGTAATAATACTAGGACACTATTTACTTTTTTCACTGTGCTGATGTTTTCAGTAATGGTGCAAAAGCAATGGTGGGTAAAACTTCTGGCACTTAAGCATGAATCAAAGCAGTGGCACCAAATCATATTGTGTTCTTTACTGCCCATGTACTCACAGTAAAAAAAAAAAAAAAAAAAAAAAAAAAAAAATCCAGTTCCACTTCAGATGTCCTTGAAGAAGCAGTAAAAAGGATTTTTAAAATCTGAACCCTTGAGAACACATCTTTTTAGTATTCTTTGTGGTGAAGGAAGTACACATAAAGCACTTCCACTATACACCAAACATATCTTGAGGAAAAGCACTTGTGCAGTTGTTTGAGCTGCTAGCTGAACTAGCCACTTTTATCATGGAACATAATTTTTATTTGAAAGAATGAGTTACAGGCAAACTATGGTTATTCACACTGAAACATTATTACAATGTTTCACAGACATTTTCTTGAAAATGAACAAGACAGACTGTCACTTCAAGGAAAACAACTAAAAGTAATTTGTTGTCAGTGATCAAATTGAGCAAAAAACTGAAAATTGGAATTTTGGAAAGCTTGTTGTTTCCACCATGAACTTGATAGCTTCCCAATTCTCAAACATGTTTTTTTTTTCTGATGAGACTGATGGTTATATTAATGAATATAATGCTTTAATATTGTATAATTAAATGTGCCAACATTTGAAAGATCTATATAACTCAATCAATATTTTCCAGTAATCAGTGCATTCATTCTCTTACAAAGTCATGCATGACAAAAGATCCATTTAAAGTTCAAGAAGGATAATAGAATGCCAAAAATACACTGATACTGCTTCAGATACTATATTGTAACTAACATTTTAAAATCTTCTTGTCAAGTTTTTTAAAAAAAAATTTAAATAGGCTTTTTTTTAGAATAGTTTTAGGCTTACAGAAAAATTGAAAAGATAGTACAGAGAGCTTTCATGTACTCCCAAACTCAGTTTTCCCTATAATTATTATTATTATTAGTAGTAGTATATTTATTTTAGAGAGAGAGAATGTAAGCAGGGAAGAGGGGCAGAGGTAGAGAGAGAGAATCTTAAGTAGCCTCCACACTTAGCATGGAGCTGGTTGTGGAGATTGATCCCACGACCCTGGGATCACGACTTGTGCTGAAATCAAGAGCTGGATGCTCAACCAACTGAGCCACCCTGGCTCCCCCAGTTTCCCCTATTATTAACATCTTACATTAGTATGGCACATTTGTTACAATTAATGAACAAATGGGGCTCTTGGGATTCTCTCTTCCTTGCTCTCTACTCCTCCCCTGCTCACATTCTCTCTCTCCCTCTCTCTCCCTCTCTCTCTCTCTCTCTCTCAAAATAAATAAATTTAAAAAAAAATAAAGTTCATATTTTGTTCAGATTTCCTTACTTTTTACCTAAGGCCCTTTTTCTGTCCCAGGATCCCACCTAAGATACCATATTAGCTTTTAGTCATCATGGCTTTTAGGCTCCCCTCTGCTGTGACAGTTTCTCATACTTTCCTTATTTTTGATGATCTTGACAATTTTGGGGAGCACTGGCAAGTTATTCTGTAGAATGTCCCTCAACTGGAATTTGTTTGATGTTTTTCTCATGATTAGGCTGGAATTATGGTAATGGGAGAACAACCACAGAGGTCATGTGCTATTTTCATCATATCATATCAAGGGTATAAACTATCAACATGAATTATTGCTGTTGATGTTAACCTTGATCACATTTGTCTGAGGTGCTGTTTGTCAGGTTTCTCCCCTATAAAGTTACCCTTTCCCCCCAACCCTTTTCATACTGTGCTCTGTGGAAGGAAGTTCTTGTTGAATTTTCATGTAGCATCAAAAAAGAGTATCCATGGGGCAGCTGGGTGGCTCAGTTGGTTAAGCATCCAACTTTTGATTTTGCCTCAGGTCATGATCTCACGGTTTGTGGGCTATGCATTGACGGTGCAGAGTATGCTTGGGATTCTCTCTCTTCCTCTCTCTCTATGCCCCTCCCCCATGCTCTCTCGCAAAAAAATAAAAATAAACTTATAAAAAAAAGGGTATCCACAATTATCTGATATGGCTATTAAAATATTTTTCCCGGGGTGCCTGGGTGGCTCAGTTGGTTAAGCGTCCAACTTCGGCTCGGGTCATGATCTCACGGTTTGTAAGTTCGAACCCCGCGTCGGGCTCTGTGCTGACAGCTCAGAGCCTGGAGCCAGCTTCCGATTCTGTGTCTCCTCCTCTCTCTGCCCCTCCCACGCTCATGCTCTGTCTCTCTCTGTCTCTCAATAATAAATAAACATTAAAAAAAATTTTTTTTAATATTTGTCCCATTTCCAACTACATATCTCTGTAAGACCAAATTTTCTTACATACTTAAACCAAAATATCACAAAAGATTGAATGTAGAAGTAGATACGCAGTTGTCCTTATCTTCTATTAAGCCAGACATTAAAGAGCTTTGCAAAAAAATATGTCATTCTTCTTACTAAATTATTCTCACTTTATAAAATGTTATTTTTCATACAAATGTTACTTATGCTAATTTGATGGGTTGAATATAATGGTTTTTATCATTGTTATTTTAAATAAGTTATAAATATTGTAAAATTTTCTGTTTTAATTTCTAATACATAGAGCAAATATTGAGGGATAACCCATATAAACAAAAGCTCTTTGGGTCTCTCAATAATTTTTAAGAGTGTAAACGGTTCCTGAAACCAAATAGTTTGAGAAACACTTGCTTTAGGGTTAAACTTTTGTGGACCAAAAATGAAAGAACCCTGTTCAAAGAAAGTGAGCCAAAACTGAATTCTAAAGGCTTAATGAGTAAACTGACTATACCTAAATTTTCCTTATTGAAAAATGTAATTTTTACACCTGCAGAAAATTGTTTCCTCAACTGATAACTGTGCTCACAAGTAACTATTTGCAAGAGTAGTTAGTTATTTGTGTCTTAAAAATAATGACAGGTAGCCAGGTGTGTTTGTAAAGTCTAAGCAGAAAAATATATCAGTTGATGCATATGCATGGGTGTACACATGTTCACTGTCAACTTCTTGCTTATTAGTTTCCTTTTTTGGTTTTTAGTGTTCAAGGAATGGAGATCCATCAGATACATGTTTTGGCTTTCATCTGTCTATTAATCTTGATTATGGCACATTAGTTCATATATAGTTAGCCTTATAACTGTACCTAACAGTATCTCTTGGGGAGTTGTTAAAAAACATTTCGCTTTTCTATTTTATGCTTTATTTCATTTCATGTATTCCAAGCGAAACCACTGGTTGGGAACTACTTCTGGTTTGTGTCCTACAGTTGGTACACTCTGACTAAATACTAAAGGATGAATAGCTTTTATCTCTACTATTTGGCCAAGAGTCAAGGCTGATGGTGTCTGGATGCCAACAGCGGTGATTAGCATCAGGGAATAAGGGCATTAATCACCAGAGCCGAGACAGCCCAGGAATCTCCCTGGCCCTTTACCTTCCCAGCAGCAAAATCATTCCTGCAGCATTGCTGATTTACGTGTGCTGTTTCTCAAATATGCTGACTTCTGGCAATACCATGTCCAAATAAGGCAGGAGCCAGCCTGGCTAAAGCACAGGGGACAGGTAGGGCAGAAGTGAGATTACAAAGAGCTTAGTAGAGAGTGGGTCAGATTCTTGTAGGAAGGGTGCAAATCCAATGTCAAAAATTATCCCTAACTCTTTTTGTCCTCTCTCTGCTTCCTCACACTCTTCATCAACCCTTAAGTTAAAGAGTCATAGTCCTGGTGTCAAAAGGCATCTTGAAAATCATCTTCTGGTCCTTCAGCTGCCTTGCAATGCCAATTTATGGGATGCAGTTGAATGTGTGATAAGGAATTTAGGACATAAGCAGTTACATGTAAAATTTCAACACACATGCATAGACCTAGTTTGTTTCACATGGGCCCTCAGAATTCTAAGAAAAGGGTGGGATAAAATCTCGTGATTGACTCATACCATAACTTGATTTAAAAAGGTAAGATGTATACTAGTAACTTTCTACCTGAATTTATTTAATTGTTCTGAAATTTTGTAAATAAAGGAAAAAGAATTCTCTGCAACACCTTCTTCCCCACCACCTCCACAGAGTAACTATGAAGATCTGAGTCCCTGAATAGTGGGCTTTTCCTGGTACTAAGTGTCTCCTGAAATAATGATCACATAAAAAAATATAGGTAAATACTCAGTATCTGCTCCAGGAGACCATCTTCCCCCAAAATGGAACAGGTCTGTCCTTCTTCTCTCCTCCCTAGGTGTCCTTCTATGGAAGAAAGATGAGCCTCATCTTTTGAATACATAAGATTTTTCTCAAGTTTATTTCTCTGGCAAAGTAAGTAAAACTTAAATGAAAGCATTCATAGAATTTTGTCTAGAGATAAAATTCAACCTTGATGAAACGATCCCGTAGAGGTGTGAAGGATCCACATTACCCAGAACGACTTTCACTACCAGGGGTGACCTCATCACCCTGTCAGAGGATGTGACTAGCTCTTAAACCTTACTGAAGTGCTTTATTTCTGTAATAACAATTGCAGATTAGATTCATCTCTGACTTAAAAATTACAAAATTACACTGGCTAAAAGTAATTAAGTCATTAGCTTATAAGAAAAGTACTCATAAAATGGTGGGCAACTATAAATAAAGATTTTCTTCTTCCCACTCACTGAAAAATTCTTTTTTGAGTTGCCTAAAACTTAAGATAAGTCGGAGACTATTTACATGACAACTGAGGAATTATGCTTAAAGTTATGTATAATTTGGATTCTTCTCAAGATTTACAGTCAATAAATACATTGACTATCCATTGAGTAGTGACAATTCTAGAGCTTCTAAAAGACAGAATTCATATCTATAATGAAGTTACAATCCAGGTCTTTCTCACTGATATGAATGTGTGTGTATATATACATTTTTTTCTCTGTTGAGTATATTATTATATAATATAGATGGCACAGTTAGAGAAATTCACTTTCTCTGACCCTCACCCAAATAGGTAAGTCATGGCAATAACAGGTGGGCAATGGGACTGAGGGACAGAAATTCTTCTGTCCTACTTCCTTGGATCATGGTGGTATTACTTCATCTTCCTTGTTCCACATACTAATCTCACTTCAATTTAGAAAAAAAAACACCTAATTCTCTTATGTTTGACTTTTACAGAACATTCCTAAAAGTGATTTTTGTCTTGCTTCCAGCAACAGTTGATAGTTCTCTCTGTATTTCTAATTTTGCTTTAGCATCCCTCTAAGTACAAATTTTGAGCCAATATCTATAAAAGGGACATGGCATATACAGATGAGTATTTCCCTTACTGAGACTTTTAAATCAGTTCTGACTCTGTGAATGGTATTTTAAAATCTGAAACAGGCAGAGAGGAAAATATGAAGTATTTTAACATGTGAAAAGGCCAATGAGTCTGGACGTGTCTGGATACTTACTCTCTCACACAGCTCTTCAAATGTGCAGTCGGCAACAGTTCCACAGGCTTTATTCAGCCGCAGCTCTCTGCCTTGCACTTTTAGAATCCTTGGTCTAGTTACTATGGGAACATGAACAAAGACTCAATCTTGTCTGGATAATTACTATAAAATTCATCTCTTACAGATAGGAAATGCATAGCTTGATGAATAATAGCACATGATTCAACACATAAATTAGACAAAATGCTGATACAATGACTGCCACTTGAGCGTGGCATCAACCCATATACAGCAATGGAACTTATTAATTGGTCAGTGGAGATTGGGCATTGTGTTCTAAATGTATTCTCTTTCAAGAGAAATTAACTTACGTACAATCATTTTGTTTCTGAGCCAGCTCATCAAACAACTTATCCATGACAGCCTCCACATCAGCTTCACTTGTGCTACAGTGAAAAGAATAATAGAATATGAAATTAATAACACTTGAAGCCAACATCAAACAGCTGCCTGAGCCTGCTTAGCTTTTTGCCCATAAAGAAAGAGAACAGGATGTTATGCTCTAAATACAAACATTAGATTTAGAATACACTTAAAAGCAGAGAATATTAACTCTCAGGTAGATGATTCTGCCTTATTTGCATACACTGAAAGACTTCTGTGCTTCTGGCTGTTTCCAGTAATGAGACGATACAGGCAGAGTAAATCCATTAATACTATGTGTACACAATGAGAAGAAAGGCTTCTGGCTCTCTCTTGCATGCAAAACAAGAGCAAATAGACAAGGCAGTCAAGCATCCAGCAAAGTATCCTTTGAAATCTCTACTGAGAGGGTACATGTGAAATTAAATATTGAAGATGCTTAAAAAAAAAAAAAAATCAAGTCAAGCCACTGGCTGAGAGGATCAAACATCCAGAATTAAATGACCAGCTTCGAAATACCAACTTGATCTGCACATCAATAACTTTATCAGACTTCGAGTATAAGGACAATTATAGACCACACAGTTTCTCTCAAAAGTGTCCTTGTCAGAAATTCAAGAAAACTCTCTCCTTCTGAGATGCCTACCACTTGCCGGCTACTGGGAAGTTAGTCTCATCAAAGAATCCTTTGTATTCTAATTACAAATCACCATATGGTTTAGGGAACTCACAAATACAAATGTGATAACACTATGGCCTTTTTTCCTGTCACTTTTTTTTTTTTAAAGAGAGATTTATAAATTAACTGTCAATAAAATAACCGGCAGAAAAAAATAAATGCTGTTAAAAAAAAACTTCAAGTGCAAATATAAGTTTACGTCAACTCTACATACAACCTTATACAGGATAACTTGCCGATATGCTTAATTTTGACATACAAGTCACTCTTACCTAGGTGTGGAAGCAATTAAACTCAATTCTGGACATCATCTCAATAAAGTCTTACTGAAAACTAAAATGACAAATTATTTTTTCTTTAGATTAAGTTTAAACAAAACTAAACTCATTCCTTCCCTGAGATAATTATCAGGTAGCAGGCATTTAACACACCAGCACCTAATTCTTCAACTGTTCTCCAGCAAATGCTTTTAAAACGCCATTTGCATTTTGTTATGTTATTATTCAGTTATTATGAAGGATATGGAATTGTCACATTCCATGTAATAACCATTCCACCTGAAAGGATCTTAAAAACATCATCTGCAATGGTTAACTTTGCAGGGGAAATGCTATTTGACTTAAGTAAGGCCTTGTATGACATCTGAGTAGGGTAGCATTAAAATAATAAAATGGCACTACAGAAAGTGATTATAGAGACAAAAAAACAACTTTAAAGGTAGAAAGAAATCACACAAGCCAATGTAAATGTCAACGCCCACACCAAGCACATGTATGTTTAGATGGCTTTGCCAACATTATTCTTGAGAATTCATTTAGAATTGTCTCCACCTTGTAATGGGCGTAAACGCAACAACTGTTGGAGAAGCCAAAGCACTTTTTAAGGGATATAGAGAAGGAGCAAAGCCAGACACCAAGGATATCTGCTGGCTTGTAGAAAGTTAACTTCTCCTTAGGATAGGCATGTTACCCAACAGAAGGGGAGAAATGAATTCTGAAAAATAACCAAGGCAGAACACGGTTACATTTCTAAAAGCATATTTGGTCAATAAATAATTGCTTGCAAATTTCATCAGTGGTGATTTCTGTTTTACTCTGCGCTCTAATATACTGTAACATTAAAATGAGGCTCACAAGACTTTAGTCAGGCCACATCTTCTACCTCATCTATGAAATTACTATACATGATTTCACTATAAGTGAAATGGCACACTGCATGTGAAATGTGAAGTGTATATAATGTGAAATGATACAATTATTTTTATTATAGCAGTATCCTACAAAAATTCTATTATCATAAAAAGTTACTCAGAAATTATAACATGCAAAATAAAATTTTTTACTGCTGTAGTGGCCTAAAAATAAATGTTCACAAAAGTAGTTCGTGTAATGTACAATTGAATAGACGGTTTTCCATCTAAGCCAATTTGTACTTGACCTCAGGGAGTGAGTTCTATTGACTGGCTGAAGGACAGGAACCTCAGCTTCATATTGTCTTAAAAACAGGAGGGGCTGGTATGCCTTTTTGGTTCTATTAGATGTATCCATATGGACACAAAATAAATGAGGATGATATGAAAGAAATCCTTACCAGAAATAAACTTATTCATAATTCCTTAACAGGTAATTTATAAGAAAACCTTAGTCTTCACCCTCAACCAGACCAGATTTCCCTACTTAAAAGGATGCATCAATCAGAGCTAACTTTTTTTTCATGTTTTTATTTATTTTAGAGAGAGAGAGAGAGAGAGAGAGAGAGAGAAAGTAGAGGAGGGGCAGAGAGGGCAGGGGACAGAAGATCTGAAGCAGGCTCTGTGCTGACAGCAGAGAGCCCAATGCCAGGCTAGAACTCACAAACCATGAGATCATGATCTAAGCTGAAGTCAGATGCTTAACTGACTGAGCCCCCCAGGCACCCCAGAACTAACCTTTTTTTAAAGGATGAGAATTAGAGGGGTGCCTGGGTGGTTCAGTCAGTTAAGTGTCCAACTCTTGGTTTCCGCTCAGGTCATGATCTCACGGTTGGTGGAATTGAGCCCCATGTTGGGCTCTGCATTGACAGCATGGAGCCTGCTTGAGATTCTCTTTCTCCCTCTCTCTCTGCCCCTCCCCCTGCTTGTGCATGCTCTCTCTCTCTCTCTCAAAATAAATAAATAAATAAACATTAAAAAAAAAAGGATGAGAATTAGAAAAGTAAAAAGAGAAATTAAAACCTACCTATCCATATTAGTTTAAAAGATTCAGAGTTTTACTAATTATACAAGTTCATATCTGGTTTAAACATCTTTGAATATGCTTTGTAATTCTAGTAAAAAAATTTAGATGATTCTCAACTATTTCAATGTGCCACACAGGGAAGAACAAAAGCTGTATTTATTGAGCAACTATTATGTAACAGCTAATTTACCTATACTACCCCCACCCTGCCATGCATGTAGTATGTGTTATTATCCCATTTTTACAGAGCAGAAAACTGACACTCAGAGAATTAAGTCACTTATCTAAGATCTTAAAACACAAAACTTTACAACAAAGTATTAGAAATAAAACAACAAAGTATTAGAAAACACAGTGGCAATATTTGTGGCATATTATTATCATAATAATTAATATAATACCCCAACAGAAAAACTGATAAAGGACCTGAACAGACAAATTGCATTAAAAAATAGCTCAATGGGCTACCTGGGTGGCTTAGTCAGTTGAGCATCCTACTCTTGATTTCAGCTCAGCTCATGATCTCACGGTTTGTGGATTCGAGCCCCGTGTTGGGCTCTGTGGTCGGGCTCTGTGCTGACAGTGTGGAGCCTGCTTGGTATCCTCTCTCTCTGGCTCCCTGCCCCTCCCCCACTCATGCTGACTTACAAGTGCTTGCATACACACCTTCTCTCTCAAAATAAATAAACTTAAAAAAAAATAGCTCAATGGGCAAGAAGCCTATGTAAAATCATTCATTCTTATTAGTGATAACAAATGCAAAGTAAAATCATGAGACCTCACTCTTTTATCTAAATTGGCAGAGATAAGAAAAATACTAGAGCAAGCCTAGGTAAGGGGAAAATGGACCCTCTTCATTTACTGCTGGGAGGAGTATAAAATTGGTACAAGAGTTCAGGGCAACCAGATAATATGTAATAAAAACATTAAAAACATGCAAACCATATCACACGGCTATTTCACTCATGAGAATTTCACCTATGGAAATAATAATGGTTAACAACTATAAGGTTGTTCATTGTGACACCGCTAACATCAAAACAGTGAAAACAAATAAACAAAGAAACTAATGTCCCACAATGAGGAATACACTCACACAATGAAATATTACGCAGTTTTTGAGTACAACTTTTTCCTCTTGTCCTGAAACTGCAATTAAGGTCCAAAGATGATGGCTAGAAGTGCTTAGTGCCCCCAAGTGTCTAAAGAGAACCACCAATGTGCCACCAATGACTGGATCCAGATTCCTGCCCCCAGGGTTAAATAATGAAGAGAATCAACCCTACTCCAAATGCTACTGTCTCTTCACCACACCACAGCATCTTTATAAGGAAGGGAAACGGGATCAGGAGTCATTGGTCTTTGTGTCTAGTATTTGTGATAAGACCCTTTTTCCTCCCTTCTTTCCCTTAGGACTTTTCTCCTGGTTGGCTTCTAGTTTCATAGCACTGTGGTCAGAGAAGATGCATGGTATAGCTTCAATCTTTTTGAATTTTTTGAGGCTGGTTTTGTGGCCTAACGGGATCTATTCTGGAGAATGTTCCACATGCACTTGAAAGAATGTGTGTTCTGCTGTTTTAAGATGGAATGTTCCGAATATATCTGTTAAATTCATCTGGTCCAGTGTGACATTCAAAGCCACTGTTTCCTTGTTGATTTTGTTTAGATGATTGTCCATTGCTATAAGTGCCTTCTCCTTAGGAAAGAAGAGGATGATTTACCTTCTCTCAAAGACAAGTGATGGGGGAAAGGTTCTCTACAACAATCACTTGGAAAGATTAGGGTAGCCTGAAAGAAGAAAAATCTGGCATTGTTTGTTTGTTTGTTTGTTTGTATGAGTAGGACCTTGGTAGATTGAGAAATAAGAAGGTGGGAGATGGAGTGCTAAGCTAATAGGAAGTAAGCCAATTTTCACTAAAAACTCTCCAAAGGTTCAGCACTACCAGATATACTTGAAGATATCAGTCAGGCTGGAAACAGGGGCACTGTTGGAAAATAAGACAAAGACAGTTCTTTAGACTCCCTGCCTTTACCTGGATAGCAAGATTCCTATACCTCCTCCATTCCAGCTGAAACTGGTAAGTTTAGCATCTGGGTCAGTTTTAACAACGAAGAAAGGGGGAGAGACACCATAGTGAAATCCTACATATTAAATAGCAAAACCAACAGTTCCTCCCTCTACAGCATCCAGAACCCTACCAGCCAAATTTCCACCCTAGGAAGTAGAAAGATTGGAGGAAACGCTCTGGAGGAAAATGAATAGTCAAAAGAAAGACTTGTAAGATAGTGACATCGGGAATTCTTCCATGGAAAACCTGACTTGCCACCTTGTCTACCACCGTCCAGTGAAGCATACCAATCAATAACACCCTATCCATAATCAGCTTTTTAATGCTTCAATCTTAAGTGTGAATGGACAACCAAGTATTTCTAGGCATTTAAGGATGCCTTAAGGAAAACCTCTAAGAAGATAAAGACCAAAATAAAGAAATAGAAAAAAGGATATTGGAGGAAACAAAGAAAAATACACTCTAATACACCTAGAGAGAAAAAGATATTATATCCATAGAATAAAGAAGGATGGGGGCGCCTGGGTGGCTCAGTCAGTTGAGCGCCGACTTCGGCTCAGGTCACGATCTCGCGGTCCGTGAGTTCGAGCCCCGCATCGGGCCCCTGTGCTGACAGCTCAGAGCCCGGAGCCTGTTTCAGATTCTGTGTCTCCCTCTCTCTGACCCTCCCCCATTCATGCTCTGTCTCTCTCTGTCTCAAAAATAAATAAACGTTAAAAAAAAATTTTTTTAAATATAAAAAAAAAAGAAGGATGCTGTAAACGGAAAGAACAATTAGCGCATATAAAAGAGCTCTAAATAGGACTGTTAAATAAAAAGTTCAGGAAAAGAATTAGAAGAAAAAGGTTGAAGTAATCTTCCAGAAAACTGAACAAAAGGAGTACAAAAAAACAGGAGACAGAGGAGAAAATAAAAGAATTAGAAAATAAATCCAGAAGGTCCAATATCTAACCAGGAGAAGCTCCAAAACCTATGGAGAAAAAAAAGAAGCAGCACTGAAAAAATAAAAATAAAATTTCCTAGAACTGAAGAACATGCTTGTCTAAGTTGAAAGAGTCCAGGGGCACCTGGGTTGCTCAGTTGGGTGAACATCCGACTTTGGCTCAGGTCATGATCTCACTGTTCGTGAGTTTGAGTCCCTAACCCTTCACTGCTGTCAGCTCAGAGCCTGCTTTGGATCCTCTGCCCCCTCTCTCTCTCAAAAATAAACATTAAAAAAAAAAAAGTCCTGTGAACACCGAGCACAAAGAATGGGGGAAAGGCTCCATTCCAAGGCATATTACCATGAAACTTCAGAAATCAGGAATACAAAAAGAATATTCCAAAAACTTCAAAAGAAAAAACAGTTTAAATATAAAAGGTCAAGAAACTGATTGTATCAATTCCCATCAAACTTTGCAACTGTAATAAGGGAAGCACAAAGATAATACCATGCCATCTAAAATTTTCTAAAGGGAAATTATTGCCAAACTATCCATGCCCAGTCAAATTATTAATTAAGCAAAATAAAGATATTTTTGGACAGGTGATTTCTCAAAAAATCCATTTCCCACGCAGCCTTCTTTGTAAGATAGTAGAGGGTGTGCTCTCAGAAAAGCGAGAAGAGTTCTTGGTCCAGTAGAACCAAATCAGCACTTCCCCCAGTGACCCTCCTGCCCATGGCAGCTATAAACTCTAGACAAAAGAGAAAATAGGTAATCTGAAAGCACTGGACAGTGAACAGAAGCAGGCAGATTCTGGAAAGAACTGACACTTGGGAAAAGGGAAAAACATGGGGTGAATTACCCATTTTACAACTTTCAGACTGAAGGCAGTAAAGTTAGGACTGCTCAGGGCAACTAAAACTCCAAAGAAAACCTGCAGTCCTTCTGGCATGGAGAACCAGAGGAGAGTTGAGGGTAACCACACAGGTGGAAAATCAGGGGGCATCCCTGCAAAAAAGTGTTTCCAATTCCTGAAATCATAAGTTATTCTGTATTCATCACAATATTTTATGCGTTTTCAAATAATGTGTGTCCATAATAATAAACAGTGAATCATTTTTCTGTACAGGGTTTTACTAAAAGCTTCAGCAGTTTCCTGTAAAAAAATGGCATAAAAATAAATTCATGACTTATCATGATTACAATATACTATGACATTTTTAGATATTTATACAGATTTACATACATTTATATATTATATTATAATATATTATGCTGTATATTTCACCAACATAAAAATGATCTCTACTGGATATGCACTTTTGATAGTAGAAAATATTAAAAGGAAACAACACAGGGGCACCTGCGTGGCTCAGTCGGTTGAGCATTCGACTTCAGCTCAGACATTGATCTCAGGGCTGGTGAGTTTAAGCCCCACGTTGGGCTCTGTGCTGACAACTCAGAGCCGGGAACCTGCTTCGGATTCTGTCTCCCTCTCTCTCTCTCTCTCTCTGCCTCTTTCTGCTCATGCTCTCTTTCCCTCTCAAAAATAAATAAACATTTAAAAATTGTTTAAAAAAGGAAACAACACAAAATAAATACAAAATAAAATTATTTTAAAAGTATCTCTAATATTTAATAGGTAAAAGGTTTTTTTTAATTGAAGGTTTTTAAAACACATAGCATTAATCAGCCTCTCTGATAGATCTGATCTTTGCTGGTTGACAAATATTCCAGACATAGGAAAATGCCATTTTGCACTGATATCGATCAAATCATTATGAGTGTATCCTAAATTATTTTCAAGTTGGGTGTTAGGGTACCTATTGCTTTACATAAACTCATTTCCCTTATTAACATGTGTCTAGCTTCGTTCATTCAATTTATCTACTTAAAAGCCCTATTCCCAAACACAGTCCCACTGGGGGTTGGGATTCACCCATGGATTTGGGGAGGACACAATCCAGTCCTGAACAATGCGCATTTGTGTAGCTTACAGTTCAGGACAACCATGAATAGCGCTATGTGAACATGCTAGCATGCGCCTTTTGGTAAACTTATGTGTACATGTCTGTTGGTTGTATAACTAGAATTGCTGCTCATAGGACATACCAATGTTCAGCTTGGTAAATATTGCCAGACACTTTTCCAAAATGGTTATGGCAGTTTACTCTCTTACGGGCACATACAGAAAGTTCTACTTGCTCCTCATCCTTGCCTACACTTGTTGTTTTGTTTTTTTTTTTTTCCCATCTCTTCCATTGTAGTTGATTTTAGTGGACATGAATGATTTTAATGTAAGTTGCCTAAAATTATTTTTGGAAGTGGGTGGGGTTTAAAATACAAATATAATTAATCCAGTAGTTAATCCAGAAGCATTTGCTTAGTAAAATGTCATTATGATATACATAAAATTTAAACACCATTTTTAAGGGGTGCCTGGGTGGCTCGGTTGATTGAGAGTCCGACTCTTGATTTCGGCTCACGTCATGATCCCAGGGTCACGGGATGGAGCCCTGTGTCAGGCTCCATGCTGAGTGTGGAGTCTGCTTAAGATTCTGTCTGTCTGTCTGTCTGTCTCTCTCTCTCTCTCTCTCCCTCCCTCCCTTCCTCTCTCCCTATCCCCCATTCACACTCTTTCTCTCTGAAATTAAAAAACAACAATTATTTTTAAAAACACTAAGATCTCTTGACTTTTTTAAGTAGGAAATTTCAAGAACATAACAGTATTATAAAATTTCCCACCAGAGAAAATGACTTTAACCTCAAAATAGGAAAAGAAAGGTACTTATAATGGAGAAAAACTGGAGTAATGGGAATGAGTCTACGACTCCATCTTACCTAACAATCTATCCTCAAAAATACAACCATGCCTGTGAAGCTCCAAAGAAGGAACAGGATCAGACAGTTTTCAAAAAATTAAGTGTTTGGGACACAAGACCTAATGTTGGCAATAGGTATATTCAGAAAACAAATGTACAAAAAATACTCAAGGATCTACGTTATACATAACTACAAACAGTGATTAAAATCAGACCTAAGTTATAAACATAATTAAAAGATATTCTACCCTAACCAGTCAAATTTGAAGAAGGTATAATACCTGGTAGTCAACAGCAGTTGCATGGAAAAGCTGCAGCCTAAAGATAGCACTAAATTAAATGATTTTTTTCAGTGTAAAAGGGAAGCTAAATTCAGAGTTTTCTTTCAGGGCTACAAGAATATCATGTCACATAGCAAGGAAGAAAACTTTCTCCTCAGCTTCATGTAGTTCAATTTTAACCACAAAGTGCCATGTCTTAAGAAAGAGTGACGGGTTGGGGCACCTGGATGGCTTAGTAGGTTAAGCATCCGACTCTTGATTTCGGCTCAGGTCATGATTTCATGGTTCGTGAGTTCAAGTTCTGCATCAGGCTCCGTGCTGACAGTGCGGAGCCTGCTTGAGACTCATTCTCTCTCATTCTCTCTCTCTCTCTCTCTCTCTCTCTCTCTCTCTCTCTCTCTTTCTCTCTCTCCCTCTCTGCCACTCCCCTGCCACTCCCCTGCTCATGTTGTCTCTCTATGTCAAAATAAATAAAAACTTAATAAATAAATAAACAAATAAAAGAGTGACTTGAGTAGCATGAAAATGATCAGGAGAAAATGCAGAAATTAAACTCAGGTGCTATGAATTGTATCCCTCCGGTAAAACAGACACATAAGCTCCTACAACTGAGTAGGGATAAAGAATTTAAGTGACTTCCTTCAATTCTAGGTAATTGCCCCACCAGTGGGATGCTACTGTATGCCAGCGTTTGGGGCAAATAGGATGCAAAACAGAAAATCTGCCCACAGATAATCAAAAGTCAGAGAATTAAAGTCATTTCTGAAGAAAAAGCAAAGTCATTCTTTTCAGATGATTTTTTTTTTGGGGGGGGGGGGTGGAGTGTACACAGGGCCCAAGCAGAGCCCAGACTATTTTTCCTTTGTTCTATAACGCCCTGGTAAAATCCACCCATTTCATTGCTTCTGTCACTGTTTGTTAAGCGTGGAAACTGCAGTGCAGGGGCAGGTTTCTACTTTGTGCTAAGTAGTACTGCTGTGTCTTTAAGTCAGAAAAGCCCTGGAATCGACCACTGTTTCGTTGCCAGAAAATCTGGCATGAACTCCTACAGGAAACCTGTGAGTACAGTACCCTGGATTAAAAGCCTGATTGCTTTGGAAGTATGAGAACCATGATTTATTTTTCCATATTAAATTAGTAAACAGAAAGGAAAGTAATCAGTCATTCCAATTTTAAGAAAATTTCTATAGCGGAAATCAGGCATTCAACAAAAAACTTGGAGAAATAGAACATGTCAAAAAAGACCTTATTATTGCTGGATCATTTGAAATTCTCAACTAAAATTCCAAAAGAAGTGGAGGTTTCTAGAAGAGGGTCACACATGAATTTAAATGGAAATTAATTTCTTCAAGAACCTCCCACTTCATTAGGATTGACTCAGAGGAACAGAATGCTACCCACACTTTGCCCCTTTATCCCCTTTTTAAAATCAACAGCTTGTTAGGGTATCAACAAGTAGAATAGGGTTGGCTTTCCTTGGTCCCTCTCTCTCCATGTTCTCTATTCCAGAGAGCCAAAGTTGATTCAACGAGGGAGAAATTTCCCCTTCCTCTTAGAGTTCTTGTGCCAAACTTCCCTGGCAGTGAGCCTTCTCACTCTACTGATTCCTTGTGTATTCATGCTGTACAGCTCTTTGTGCTCTTACCAAACATAATCTGGGGCTGGAGGCAGGTCTAAGATTAAGTTGGTTTATATTTGCCTTAATATAAGACAGACTTGGTTGCATTTCAAATCCTGTAGGTTTGTTTTACATAACGGAATCAGTTGTTAGAATGGATTTTGTCCTAGTATTTATCTTCTCAATCACTCAAAGGCTTAATTGACTGTTCAGAGATCCATTTCAATCTCTAAATTTCCCACCATTCTCAATCACCTGGAGAGTAACTTACCTGGTTCCATTAATCTTGACCTGTGTCTAATGCAGAAAGTGGGACCTAGCACCTTTCGCTCTCAAATTCCAGACCTTGACCCCCTCTTCTCAGCCCCCAACTCCATATAAAATTTCTACTAAATCTAAATATTGCATTTCCCCACAAATAAGTCAGTGGTGTAACATGCAGACCTGCAACTTGGTAGATACAATAATATTTCCTTTTCATAAAATTTAAGAAAAGCTAGAATGACTGAAGATTACAAAAATAAATAAATAAAAACGAGGAAGAAGCTAGGGAGCAAAAAGCTCTGACTCCTCTTCAGGAGAAGAAAACAGTCCTATCCATCTGGGAAAGGGAGGACAAGGGAGTTTTAACAGTTAAAAAAGTACACAGCAAGGAACTAAAGACCAAGGACTTTTGCCAGATCAACTTTCCTAATGTTGAAGACTGACCTTTATACACATGTAATCTATTTGAAGATGAAATAAAAAAGAATATAAGAATTCTATGGAAATCTAAGAACTTTATTCTGTACTTTTACAGGTATAAGCATACATATAATTTACTCGTGTACACATTGTGTATATAGCTTATTTACACTTTACTAGATGAAGACAGCCATGTAGTTGAATACTTTGTCAGTGTGTTTAGCTGGAAATGGTGGGCCAGCTCTATTCTGGTCCTGTCTGGCCTGCGGAAAATAAACACTGTGATATGCTATTGTCAAATTACCATTCAATAAAAGCATGGAAGATAAAAGTTATGCTGAGCTGACTGATGGAATCTGATACCGAAGTCTATACAAGATGAGTTTCTTTTGCGGCTATACCACTTTTTAGGAGGTATTTCAAATATTTCCGAATCTTTGAAATTGTTAATTCAGTACTCCCTAAGTTAATAAAAGATTAATAAATATTTAAGTGCACATCTAAATTATGTCCAAAAGGACAATTTTGTGATTTTAACAGACGTAATAGCCTACCTATGTCCTACAGGATATAAAGCAGAAAGTTGTTGTTACTTACTAACATACAATTATAAGTTTATAATGTCACAGAGCCTTACTTATTCATAAAATATCAATAGGGGTTCTTATAAGAAAGATATTGTACATCTACTTTTGAGAACCAACTATATTCCTCCACCATAGAGCACTTTTTCCTACAGGTGGCCTGAGAATACAGACTTATTACCATTATTGGCCTTTTAATCTCAAAACATATAGTAGCATACAATGCTTCATTTTGAATTTGAGACATTTCAGTTTGATGAAACTTTATACTTCTCAGAGATAAATAGCTCTTCACTAAAAGAAATACAAAAAAAAATAGTGAAGAAAATAAAAGATTAAAATTTACACTAAAAATATTCACTTAATGTAAAAACAGTAAAAGGAAGAACCAACAAAGAAAAAAGGCATGAAACATAAAGTAAAAGAGCAAGTGTAAATCCAGCTATATCAATAATACTATAACTTGTGAATGGATTAAACAATTCAGTTGAAAGGCAGAGACTATGCATGAATAAAAAGCAAGATCCAACAATATATTGTCTATATGAGGTATGCTTTAGGTTTCAATATGCAACTAGGTTGAAAGTAAAAACACAAGGAAAAAAAAAACGTATCAACACAAAGAGCAACCACTACTAACATTAGACAACACAGACTTTTTTTATTTTTTTTTTAACGTTTATTTTATTTTTGAGACAGAGAGAGACAGAGCATGAACGGGGGAGGGGCAGAGAGAGAGGGAGACACAGAATCGGAAGCAGGCTCCAGGCTCTGAGCCATCAGCCCAGAGCCCAACGTGGGGCTCGAACTCACGGACCGTGAGATCGTGACCTGAGCTGAAGTCAGACGCTTAACCGACTGAGCCACCCAGGTGCCCCCAGACAACACAGACTTTAAAACAAAAAATGTGATTTGAGATTAAAAGGGAATTTCATAATGATAAACTTCAATACATAAGGATAAATATAACAATTACAAACATACGTACCTAACAACTGAGCCCCAAAATACATGAGGCAAAAACTGACATAAGTGAAGGGAGAAATAGACAATGTAGCATAATAGTTGGGAGACTTGAATATCCAACTTTTTTTTCAACTTTTTAATTAAGATTTTATTTTTAAGTAATCTCTACACCCAATGTGGGGCTTGAACTTACAACCCCAAGATCAAGAGTCACATGATGTACAGAGTGGGCCAGCCTGGCACTCCCAACTTTCAATAAGAATACAACAATTAAGGAGAAGATCAAAGGAAATATAAAACTTAGAATACAACTGGGGTGCCTAGGTGGCTCAGTCAGTTAAGTGTCCAACTTTGGCCTAGGTCGTCATCTTGCAGTTTGTGAGTTCGAGCCCCGTGTCAGGCTCTGTGGTGACAGTTCAGAGCCTGGAGCCTGCTTCAGATTCAGTGTGTGTGTCTCTCTCTGTCCCTCCTCTGTTCATCTCCTCTCTCTCTCTCTCTCTCTCTCTCTCTCTCAAAAATAAACATAAAAAAAAAGAAAAACTTGGAATACAATATACACTAACTAAACCTAACATACATCTATACAAACAATCCACTCAATTACAGCAGAATACACATTATTCTCAAGTGTATATGGCACATTCTGAAGGAAAGATCATATCCTAGCCCATAAAGCAAGCCTTAATAATTAAAAAAGGTTAAATTAGGGGCACCTGGGTGGCCCAGTCAGTTAAGTGTCGGACTTCAGCTCAGGTCACAATCTCACGGTTCATGGGTTCGAGCCCTGCATCAGGCTCTGTGCTGACAGCTCAGAGCCTGGAGCCTGCTTTCCATTCTGTGTCTCCCTCTCTCTCTGCCCCTCCCCTTCTCACACTCTGTCTCTCTCTCATGGCAATAAACATTTTAAAAAATGTTTTAATTAGAAAAAAAGAGATTAAATTATATGAAGTATGTTTTTCAATCACAATGGAGTAAATTAGAAATAACAGAAAGGTATTTTGGAATCACAAATATATGAAAATTAAACTGTACACTCCTAAATGAAACAAGTGGGGAAAAGAAACAGAAATCAAAAAGAAATTAGAAAATACTTTGGGGGCGCCTGGGTGGCTCAGTTGGTTAAGTGTCTGACTTACTCTAAACTCTGAAGCAACCACAAAAAAAAACAAGCTAATATAAGATATAAAATGGAATCTTAAAAATAAAACAAGTCAGAAAAAGAGGTAAATGGGAAGAACAGAAAAAATAAATGGCATATTTAAACCCAACCATAGCAATAATCACATTAAATGTAAATGGTTTAAACAACCTCATTAAAGGAAGAGAATGTCAGGGCACCTGTGTGGCTCAGTCAAGCATGTGACTATCGGTTTTGGTTCAGATCATGATCTCACAGGTTTGTGAGATCAAACCCCACATTGGGCTCTGCACTGACAGCATGGAGCCTGCTGGGGATTCTCTCTCTCTCTCCCTCTCTGCCCCTGCCCCACTTGTGCTCTCTCTTTCTCAAAAATAAACATTAAAAAAAGAAAGAAAGAGAATGTCAGATTACATAAAAAATAAATTCCCTACCATGTATTGCTTACAAGAAACCATTTTAAGTATAATGAGACAGATAGGTTGCAAGACAAGGATGGGAAAAGATAGATCACATAAATGCTAATTTTAAAAAGCTGAAGTGGCTACACTGATACTAAGCATAGACTTCAGAGCAAGATTTATAGAATAGGCAATCAACTGCTGGTGGGAATGCAAACTGGTGCAGCCACTCTGGAAAACAGTATGGAGTTTCCTCAAAAAGGTAAAAATAAAACTACCCTATGACCCAGCAATTGCATTACTAGGTATTTATCCAAAGGATACAGGAGTGTTGATTTGAAGGGGCATATGCACCCCAGTGTTTATCGTAGCACTATCAACAATAGCCAAAGTACAGAAAGAGCCCAAATGTCCATAGACTGATGAATGGATAAATACACACACACACACACACACACACACACAATGGAATATTACTCAGCAATCAAAAAGAATGAAATCTTGCCATTTGCAACAATGTGGATGGAACTAGAGTGTAATATGCTAAGCGAAATAAATCAGAGAAAGACAAACATAAGATTTCACTCATATGTGGAATTTAAGAAACAAAACAGATGACCATGGGGGAAGGGAAGCAAAAACAAGATAAAAAAAAGAGAGGGAGGCAAACTATAAGAGACTCTTAAATACAGAGAACAAACCGAGGGTTGCTGGTGGGGTGTTGTGTGAGAGGATGGGATAGGATAAATGGATGAGAGGCATTAAGCAGGGCACTTGTTGGGATGAGCACTGGGTGTTAAATGTAAGTGATGAATCACTAAATTCTATTCCTGAAATCATAGTTACATATATGTTAACTAACTTGGATTAAAAAAAATCCTAATGTTATCATCTTTGTGGATGTTATATTTAGTATATATTACAGTAACTACTTTAATTGCTCTTGATGCTTTTTAAAATTAATAAATTAAAAAACATAAGTCAAAAAGAAACAAAAAACAAAAAAGAATTAGAATGGAGCACCAAATGTTGTATGAAGTGTTGAATCACTATATTGTACACCTGAAACTAATATTACACTGTATGTTAACTGGAATTTAAGTAAAAACTTTAAAAAAATAAAAAGAAGGGGGAAGGAGAAAAACAAAGAAAAGAAAAGGCAATCAACGTATGTATAGAAAAATCATCAAATGTTTGAAAGCTAAACAACACATTTTAAAACAATCCATGGGTCAAAGAATAAATCACAAGGGAAAACAGGACATACTGAAATGTATGACATGCAATTAATATAGTACTCAGAAGAAAATTTATAGCATTAAAATGCTATATAAAAAGAGCAGGGGGTGCCTGGGTGGCTCAGTTGGTTAAGCAGTCAACTCTTGATTTTGGTTCAGGTCATGATCTCAAGGTTCATACGGTGAAGCCCTCCATAAGGCTCCGCGCTGACAGTGCAGAGCCTGCTTAGGATTCTTTCTCCCTCTCTCTCCGTCCTTCTCCCGCTCATGCGCATATGCACACTCTCTCTCACTCTCAAAATAAATAATAAAAAACTGAAAGAAAAGGACAAAGTTTTAAAATCAAGGACTTAAATTTCTATCTTTAAAAACTAGAAAAAGAAAAGCAAATTAAATCCAAACTAAGCAGAATAAAATTAATAATAAAGAAAAGTGCCAAAATCAATGAAATAGAAAACAGAAAGCAATGGAGAAAATCAATATAACAAAAGCTGTTTCTTTAGAATCAAAAGAATTAATAAAATTCCTGCCAGTATGATCAGAAAAGATAAGATTCTGTATCTTTTAAAAAAAAAAAAACTTTATAATGGAAAATTTCACACATACACACATATAGAGAGAGTAGTATAATAAACTCAACATAAACAATCACCCACTCAACTCATAGCCAATGTTGTTTCATCTAAACCACTTCCCTCCCATAATTCTCTCACCTTGGATTATTCTGAAGCAAATCCCACACACTGTATTATTCTATCTGTAAATATTTTAGTTCATGAATATGATGACCTCATAAGTGTATAAACCGATATGTTCTGTGTTATCATGCTACAAAGGAATAAAGTTTAATCTGTAAACATCAAAAATGTCCCAACCATCTTATTCCCTTCCCCAGGCTTAAGGATTAGCCACATCAACAATCTTAACCCCATGAAGGTAGTTTAACTGCCAGAGGGAGAAATTCTGTTCCTTACCCTTTAAGGAACAGATTTCGGGAAGGCCTAGTGTCTGGTCTTGATGAAGGATTAGAAACTGAGCTTTGATTCACACTGATTGACAGTGAACATTCAGGCATATCCTAGAGTTTGCACGTGGTCGCTGTACCTGGTGAGCAGCCTTGTACAATAGCCAGAGTCTCCACAACAGTCAGGATTCACCAGGAGGGTGTAAGCCTCCCTGCTTCCCCGCCACCCCCCTCCCCCCACCTACCAACCCAAGAATGACAAAGGTGACCTGATGGGATCTTTGTCCTTGTCAGCTACTGGGCCCTCACGTGTCAGAAAAACTTACAACTTCAAATGAGAATATGCTATGTCATCCTCTGTTTTTGTGCAACTATCACCACATGGATATGTTTCTGTAGCCTTTGCCACTAAACAAATGTTATATTCTTGAACTATGTAGTGTTTTCCCTTCAATACTATCAATACTCCATTGTGACACCATGAAAACTAGTGTCAGAAGTAGGAATAATATGAATGTAGAAGACTCTTAAAAGACACGTGAAGAGTATTCAGGGAACTAAAGGGAAAAGAATACAGTGGGCCCATATCTGGCACTGGACTATAAAAACTTACAGATGATGAGAGAAAAACTGTTTCAAAGAGGGATGTACACAGCCTGCTATTGGGACTCTGGGCAGTCAGGTACGTGAAACTGAAATTACAGTCTAAAAGGAAAGGAGCTAGACTTAACAGTTTTTACATTGCTTCTATTGGCAGATGTTTTAGAGGGTCTTCAGTGGGAATTGGAACAGGAAATGACTGGGTTGGTACTCTAACCTGGTAAGAAAAACTAAGACTGACACTGTAAATTCCAATGTCCGGGACAGAGACACCTGGAATGGTAATGATGGGGAATGAGGAGAAGGTCCCAGGATGTCCTAGAGACTGTGAAGTAGATGGTGGCAACTTCCCAGACAGAAGAGAGCTCTCTGCCAAAATTGTAGGCATGAAAAGATATGACAACAGAGCTAAGAAATGTTTTCAGTTTTCACTGATCTGGTTCTCTCAGTTGAGGGAAGAATGTGTGTAGGGACTACCACAGGCAAGAAATATGAAGTTTTTAATCGCAGGGAAGTATGTTTTAACATGTGTGAGCACCAGTCTTTGTTTTCACAGACCCTTCTCCCTCAAACAGAGCTGTAACCTTAAAGCTGTGTGGTTTGGGGCGGCAAACTCTTTTTTTTTTTTAATGTTCAAAATATATTCTCAAAAATTATTTTCTATTTGGGATAAATATTTCCCAAGCAGGAGATTAAGAGTACTTGAGTCATGAAATGTCTACTGGTAAAAGAAGAAACTTCTTTTCGAACTAGGTTCAAAAGAAAGATAAATACATGTACTATATTAAGCCAGGTAAAAAATATGTGAATATTTGGGCTTTGCCTAAAAGTTGTAACATATTTTTCATCATTTCAATATGATCCATAGCTCCCATAAACATGAAAGTGAGATGGTTTTGAGACAATTTAATTAAAATATTAAATAAGTGAATAATGTGGTTAGATATAATTTCTAGAAGTGGTGGATGATTTGGTGGATAGGAGCCAAAAGAAATGAAGGGAGAAAGCCTAGCTTCTTTAAGGTTAAAACTCTGGTTAATGTCCCCTATTGGGAGAAACGGTCCTCCACGGGTCTCTCACTCACCTGTACATTTTGCTAAGCACACCAAGAATGCGAGGCTCTGAACATATCTCAAGGTTGTGTTTGGCACGAGAAACCTTAAGAAATGAGGCAATGTCTCCCTTGACACAAAAAACAGGCTTGCTTACTTCTGGCTATAACATGGTATGTTCTCCAAGCTCAGAGTTCCTCTACTATAATACAGTTCACTGCCTAAACAGGTATTTATCTGGGCCCTTGGCAAAATTCCCCATTCTCCCCACAATGGGACTACAGGGCAAGGAGGGCACTAACCAACACACAACATGCTCTCTATGACAAGGGCAGTAAAATCCTTTGTCTCTGAACCGGCCTCTAGTATCTTCTGTCAGCATCCATGAAACCATACCAGGCAAACGTATTAGCCGTTAAGTAGGATGAAATCAAATTCCAGACCTGTTACTTTCTCCCCACCCCTTTTGGTTCAGTTTAGAGTCTTCCACTGAGGCCATGGCCTCTGTGCTGGGGGTGGGGTGTTTGTACGTGACTGTGACAAAGATACGATGTTTGAATAGGAACCCACTCGCCACTCCCAACCCTAGTTTCTTCAACAGACTTAGAAAAAAGAATCTATACTACTCAGTTCCTGAATGAAAAAAGCAAAAGAGAGAAAGAATGAGGGAGTCGAACATGATCTGACCTTCTCTAGCCATGAAAAACCGTTAACTACTCACAGAAGTGACAGCAAAATAGCCTGGGGCAGCATCCCATGTACCCCTCGGCAGTGGTGTTTCCTGTCTGAAAAGAGATGCTCGTTGCATATAAAAAATGATAACCTCACTGTCACTAGCTCTTAAGCAGAGAGCTAATCTGAAGCACTAAAATTCTCTGGAAGGCACGGGATAGGGCCACCCTTGGTAAATACCAGGCAGTTCAAAAACATTACTGGCCTAAGCCCCCACCCAAATACAAACAGGAAGCCCAATGCTTAGTCGACCTGTTTGGATTTTGGCAGACCATATTCTACACATGGGATTCTTATTGAGCCCAATCCACCAAGTAACCAGGAAGAGAATGGCTTTGTGCTCATCTCTGAGGTAAGCATGCAATTCTCACACAATGAAAACTTGGGACAACGACAGGTGTTTTAATTTCTGCAAAAGTTCATATATCTGGACTCAAGCTTCCTATCATTTGTAACTTGCTAAATTTAAAGTTTCTGAGTTTATTTTATAGAAGATTAAAAACTTCTTTGGATGGGTCCAAAACATCTGGAACTTATTTATAAAGGTACTGGAAGATTTCTACATTTAATGTGATATAAAACTACAACTGAAATAGATTACATACAAACACATAATGTCTTACAGGAATTAGTTCTTGTGTAACCCAGACAATATTATGAACCATAAAAAGTGTTCCATGTCAGGGGTGCCTGGGGGGCTCAGTCCGTTACGCATCTGACTCTTGGTTTCAGCTCAGGTCATGATCTCATGATTCGTGACCTTGAGCCCCCGACGGGATCTGCGCTGACAGAGCGGGGCCTGCTTGGTATTTTGTCTCCCTCTCTCTCTCTCTCTGCCCCTCCCCCGCTTGTTCTCTATATTTCTATCAAAATAAATAAAAAATAAACTTAAAGACATATATATTAAAAAGTGTTCCATGTCAACTTTTGGGATAGTTTTTAAAATCTCTGGTAATTCTTGGTATTATTTGGATTGTGTTTGAGGACATTTTGAATCAGCTTTTTGAAAGTTAGACTAATAAAATACTGAATTAATGAATATTTCTATTCAATTAAAAATTATATATAGGATTTTGCTTGTATGAAATTCTGAGACAGTGCTTGGTGTTCCCCTGGAGGGAAGCTAGAATTCTGTTTTTCTTTTTTGGCAGTTGGGGGGCCAGTGAGATTGACAGAGGAGGAGTCTGAACTTGCATATATAGGAATGAGTACCAGATGTTCAGAGAGAGGGTAATAAAGAGAAACACATGCTATAATAGGACAATATATAGCATGGTACATTAAAAAGCTGCTATGTGGGAACTAATTTGGATGTAAATTTTAAAAAATTAAAAATAAAATTAAAAATAAGGAAAAGAACGAAAGAGAAAAAAAAGAAAAAAAAGAATAAAAAAAGAAAATTAAAAAAACCTGTTATGTGGGAAATTAATAAGTTTCCCTATAAGAACAAGATCAAAAGTGGGACGCCTGGGTGGCTTAGGCGGTTGAGCATCCCACTTTGGCTCAGGTCATGATCTCACAGCTTATGGGTTCGAGTCCCATGTCAGGCTCTGTGTTGACAGGCTCAGAGCCTAGAGCTTGCTTCGGATTCTGTGTCTCCCTCTCTCTCTGCCCTTTCCCCACTCATGCTCTCTCTGTCTCTCAAAAATAAACATTTAAAAAAAATTTTTTTAATTAAAAGCAAAAAGGAACAAGATCAAAAGAAACCTAATTAAATCAGAAATGTTAACATGACCCTAGGAAATTTTCTTTTACTCTGTCATGAAAGAAGTACTACATAAGGGCTCATGTGAAACAATATAAATTACATACCCAGCACCCTGTCTTGGTATCTAATATTATTCTCCCACTTCTGAGATGATTTTAATTCCCGATTCTCCTCAGGAACACATATCTGCCTTACCCTCTGAGTGAGGTGTGCCTCTAGACTCTTTATTTTTGGTTATCAGATTATGGTGAAGCCCTTTTGATAATAAATGCATGAACAAAATCTACCTTCCCTGAGGATTAAATGAATTGATATATTTTTAAGAAAGTTGATCCAGAGTTTCATTCCTGGACTCTGAGACATTGTTAGATATTGTTTTCCTCCAATGTATGTTTTAAGTACAAACCTGAATTTCATTGTGTTAAAACTGTATTTCATCAGGAAAAGGAAGAGGCAGCCTTAGAGAGAAGGTCAGAGAGAAAATGGCCACGCTCCAAATAAAAGCAGCTTTCCACCTCCTGTCAATTCCACCAAGACCTCTCTAGCATAAACAAATTTCATGATTTAGACTCTTACCTAAGGAATTTCCCATTAGGAAAATGCTTTAATTCTTCCACATAAGGATACATTTTGTAGGAAAACAGGGAACAAGGATTACCTCCTTTGAAAAAGAATGCAGAGAATAATACGATACTAATTTCTAAGTACCACACAATCTGGAATATCACGAAATAGATAGCAAGGAATTGGGGAAAGATTGCAAATATCAGAAGAATTTAAAAACCAGAAAACACAAACATGAAAGAAACAGAGGGGGGAAAAAGGTCCAAGTTAAAGCAGAAAAAAAGTGCTGTAAGAATTTTTAAAAATTATAAAGTACTTTAAAGACAAAGTACTTAAGGGCACATGAAGAACCTCCTATAATAATCATCAGAATCTGAATAATAAACTGAAATAGTTCCCCTCGGTACACTGTAAAGTATGCAATTTTAATTATGTGATTTTTCCAGCTAATTTCTACTTCAAAAACAGTAAAGTACTTCTGCTTACAAGGTGGCAGAGACAAGAACTTTTCTGAACCTCTCATATACACATTGTCATCAAAATTTAAATGAGGAGAAACATGCCTTTGAGTTAAATCACAATTAGCCCTCAGACAGATCTGTTTTTTGGAAACCCACTGTGTGCCAAACACTGGTGGCCTGCACTAAACAACAGTTTATGTTTGTAAAGCACTTGTCCCTTTTCAGGTTCTCACAAATGACATTTTAAAACCAAGTATTTGTTTTCCAGCATTAATAGCACATGCTGAATGCATCTATTATTATAAATTGCCCCTACTCAGGAAAGTCTTAGTTTTCAAAAGATAAAATATATCCTGATTTTACTTGTGTATATATGTTTTACATAGTTGTGCATGGAAGTCAATCAACAATGATAAATACAAACAGATTGTCCAACAAAATAAAACAACAATTTTTGGGGAAAAGAAATGGCACATTTGTCAGGAGATATCCACAAATAATTAATTACTTTCACACAATAAAGATGTTCTCTTAATACCAGAGTCTCATAAGAGGATTCTCATTACTTCCTAACCATCTGTCATCACTCCTCCCCAAAAAACTAATTAGGGTTTCATCCAATCACACATTATAAATCATGCAAATGTGGATGGCAAAAAACACAGTTTAAAGAAGTTAACATTATAACATTTTCTATTTTAAAAATCATGGGCTTCAGAACTAGCCTTTCAGGCTTTAATAATTACCCTGCTTATTTTTCTCATCTTTTCCTGATTAATTATTAGATAATAAATTTAGAAAATTGAACTTAAAAAACTTACAGATAGTAGAGTTTTCCTGCAGCAGGAAGTTCCCTTTTCCGGTAATCTATCCCAGAATCTAGCTGGACAGTCTTACAGTATTCCTACAATCCAAACACATAAATATCTTCTTAAACAAGTGGTGCTTTAGAATTATGATCTCTCTGCTATCCTTTTCCTTTCTTAAAATTTAAAAAATTTTTCCTCAATAAAACAATGAGTTTAGGACAAAACAATATAAGTCATGGAAGATTCATAAAAATTGAATATTAAGTATATATCAAGCCCCTAAAAAATCAGTTCAAGAAAGTTAAGATTTGCAGCATGCCTTTCTGAAAGTTTGCTAAAACAGTGCTATCAGCAAACTCCCCACATAACTGCATTCCATTAAAAAAATTTGATTTTTTAATTAAAATTTTTTTATAATTTTATTTTTTTTTAATTTAAAAAATTTGTTTAGGTTATTTATTTTTGATACAGAGAGAGCATGCGCACAAGTTGGGAAGGGGCAGAGAGAGAGGGAGACACAGAATCTGAAGCCGGTTCCAGGCTCTGAGCTGTCAGCACAGTGCCCAACGTGGGGCTTGAACTCATGGATCATGACCTTAGCTGAAATCAGACACTTAACCGACTGAGCCACCCAGGCGCCCCTCATTAAAAATTTTTAAATCCCAATTTCTGTTACCAGGAAATAAGGAGCTACAGGCTATCAAAAAGAATAACTCATAGGTCTCCAGCACCACAAAGGGAGAGAGTTGGGCCAGAACATTAGTATCCACAATTTAAAGCAAATGATCATATTAAAGTGATGCTGTATGTATACCTGACCTTCACTTCCAAATGACTGCCACCGCCCTTGTCCCTTATTAGTCCCCTTTCCAGTCATCAATGTCATTAGAGTGCTTTCCAGTAGACACCTCCTTCACCCTGAGTCCCATTCTTCTATTCTCCCTATTCTTTCCTTTCCATTACCCCAGGTTGCAAATGTGCATGGAAACTCATCACACACACACACACACACACACACACACACACACCCTGAAACTCCTACTCTAGAAGCTTATGAACTTTTGCTACACCTAGCTTGGTCAACTGGCTTTCTTTTAAGGGGTAAGAGGGGACAAATATATATTTTATACACACACACACAGACACACACACACACACACACACACACACACACTCCAGTAGAACAATGGTGAGCAAGGGTTTTCAGAACAAATCAAGAAACATTTCCACGTTGAACTTTTTGTTTTCATCCAAAATGAAAACTGCTCTATGAAAATTCATGAGGAAAAAATCATATTTTAACAACTTCATTACTTTTACTAGTGAAAAACTGCTTTTTGGGGGCCAAGGTAATTGTGGCAAACTGTATTTTCCAAAGATGGCTGCAACTGTCTCTCCATCCCAAAATATTGGGATGTTGATATTCCAACCATCAAGAAGTGGGGGCTATGCTCCCCATCCCCTGAATCTTGTGACTACGATAAGATGATGCTATGCAATAATATCTGATGTGACCTTCAAGGCAGCTTCTTCCTTGTTAGCTGGGACACTTGCTCTGGAACCCTGACCTGCTAGGTAAGCATCAAACTACCTGAAGGCAAGCATGCCAGAGAGAGCTTATAGCAGCCCATACAGAGACGCGACCTGGAGAGACCCTGAGAGGACAGGAAGACAGAGGTGTCTGATCCAGCTGTTCCAGTTGTCACTATGGTACTAAAGGAGCCAGAATTGCCAGCTGAGCCTTTCTCAAATCCCTGATCCATGGAAACCAGGAAAGATAATGAAGCAATATTATCTTAAGCCTCTAGGTTTTTCAGTCATTAGTTACACAGCAGTAGATAATCACAACAGTCATATCTGGGCACGCTGGAAATGTAGCAACATTCTTCTTCTCTGAAATTGCATCCTGGGTTGAACTGCTATCCAAGAGCTGAGGGCTGTTTATCATCAGCACTATAGGCAAGAGATTGTACACAGTGGTAATGAGAATACATTTCTCCTCCTCCTATGCTGCAGCTGCTAAGTGGCTCAAGAGAGTAAGATAGGGTAATCAACAATCCCCCTGGGACTGAGGGGCTTCCCCAAGACTGATAGGCTTTTCTGGATGCAGGACTTTGGGTGCTAACACCAGGACAGTCCTGGTCACCTTAGGAATAACCCAGAAATCTGAGCTAGAAGGCTGGAGTATTTTGATTTATAAGTTAGCAATTGTGAATTTGTTTAGGGATTATTTTATGTCCACAAGAAGAAGGTATTCCCCTGGGGAAGTCTTCAAAGCTGAGCTTTTGAACTCTACCCGTGGCGAACAAGCCCTGACCCTAACAAAGTCATACCACCCTACAATGCTAGACTCATGCAGCCAGTTGGCCTCCCCACACAGACATCCCTAACTTGCCATTCCAAGTTGCTCAAATCCACTCCCCAGGTCTCACTCTCAGGACTCAAGCCCCATAACCAGAAAGGAATATGGTATTGACAAATACATGGACTCTCCTCTTGCCTCAGATGGCTTCTCAACTTTCAGTAATGTGCTAAACTTGGGAAAACAGACACTTCCTCTCCTTGCCCATCCTGCAATTGTGGGGGTTCAGCCATCCAGTACAAAGAGGAGACAACTTGTTTAGGTAGCACTTCATTCTCTGTCTCTCTGAAGGAAATCTGTCCTGTTTTAAGGGCCAGGTTTTCATAAGCCACCTGTACCGCAGGCAATATAATAAATAGTACTGCAATGTGTTCATGTAAGTATATTTACCGAGGTTCTCTATTCCTTTTAAACCACAATTTATCTTCCATGACCCAATACTCCTAATTCAGCCAAAATTTTCCTTCTTTTTTTTTCTATTAAAAAAATAAGGACTAATGGAAGTTACACAAGCTTCAGTTTCTCTTTCTGGGTAACTAACTTCTCTCTCATATGAGTGATTAAGCCCTACCGAATGATTGCATTTGTACATTCACTAATCACCACCGAGGAATACCTAATCAGCAGCAAAAGAACTACAACCAAAGCCCTTAGATTTTAGCTCTTAATTGTCTGACAAATACTAACACTCCATTTATATTTTTAAAGAAAAATAAGCCTCAAATTTTCAGATTTTATTCACTTAAGCTAAGTTCTTCAAAACACTTTGCAGAAGGAGGGTGAAAGCTAAGCAGTTTCCCTGTTAGTGAATCTAGTCAAAAGGGCAAGATCTAATTTCCTAATTTCCAGGGATATTTACAAGACCTGTGACCTCTTATCACCATCTATTTGAAATGAATAAAATTAATCAGCTACCAAAAGAAATTTATTTTAAAATAGTTTGTATATTTACATACACAAAGGACAAATACAATTATACAATCTAAAAATGCAATTAGGAAATTTGGAGAGGAAGTGGAGGGAGGTTAACATACCCATGGGAGCATGTGCATGAGTGAAAGGCCTTGACTTTGCAAAGAAAAATGTACTACTCAAAAACCGTATTCTAGCGGTTTGCATTTTCCTCAAGAGCTATTGTGTATATTTTTAGCAACTGCGAATAATACCATCAGAAAAACAGGCATCCCGCAAAATAACTTTATAAAGCTACTACTGTGGCTTTTCCCTTCCAAATTGGCACAAAAGAACAATAAACATTGTGGAGAAAAGCCTTAAAAACCACAATATATCAACCTCATAAGCAAAAATTGAAATAATAAAGATTTGCCCACCTTAAATACTCTTTACTATAAAAGTAATATTGCTTATTATGGAAAATTTGGAAAAAGAGTAAAATCATATAAGTCAAAGTTTTACGTCTTATCTAAGTGATTATATTAAATAGAAAATTAAAAGATACACATTATTGAAGTTTTTCTTGACAATATTGGACTGATTGGCTTTATAAATTTTTAATAAGTAAGAATAAGTAAGTACTACAAGAAAAAATGGCTGAGGCCTTTCTACTTCCAGGAATAACTAAGATCTGTCTTTTTACTTAAGGCTTTAAAACTATATCTTTTTAAGCTAAAAAAAGTGATCCGTGCTCATTGTAAAACATTCAAATATTAAAGTGTAAAAGTAGAAATAAAAGTCTATCATCCGCTTCTCAGAAAAAAGTTTGCTTATAGCATATATCCTTCAAGTTTTTTATACACGTATAGAGATGATGACAGAGAAATTAGGATCATATTTATATACACAGTTGTAAGCTTAATTCTTTCTGATAACTTAAAAGTTGTATGAGAGAAATAACTAGATTTAAATACAGGAAAGCTACACTGAATATGGTACTATCTTGTTTGCCAAGAATACAATTCTGTAAGTAAATGACAAGTAAGAGTACAAGACAGATATTGAACCAAAACAAAGGGAGGGGCGTGGGAGACTAGCTGGGTGTACCAAAAAAAAAAAAAAAAAAAAAGGAGGGGGAGTGGGAGTCTAGGTGGGGGTATCTTTTTTTGAGGCAGGTATACATTCAAATATGTATGCTGAAGTATGTATACATTCTAAGATATCTGCTTCAATCTCATTTAAAATAATCATGTGTTACCACTTTTAAGTTTAAGCAATGATATATAAAAGTTCAGTACATAATAGGGGTAGCTGGGTGGCTCAGTCATTTGAGTGTCCAACTTCAGCTCAGGTCAGGTCATGATCTCACTGTTCGTGATTTCAAGCCCCACATCGGGCTCACCGCTGTCAGCGCAGAGCCTGCTTCAGATCATCTGTGCCCCTCTCTCTGTGCCCCTCCCCTGCTCAGATCTCTCTTGAAAATAAATACACATTTTAAATAATTCAGTACATAATAACCTTGAACATATTTTTAAGCTTCTTATAATGTAAGTATAACACAAGTACAAAAACGTACACAAGTGGGGTGCTGTATGGCTCAGTCAGTTAACCGTCCAACCCTTGATTTCAGCTCAGGTCATAATCTCACAGTTCATGAGTTCGAGGCCCACATCGGGCTTTGCGCTGACAGCACATGGAGCCTGCTTGGGATTCTCTCTCTTCTCTCTCTCTGCTCCTCCCCCTGCTTGTGCTTACCCATGCGCTTTCTCTCTTTCTCAAAATAAATAAACTTAAAAAACATAAATGTCCAGCTCAATCAAGAAACAGAACATGACTAGAACCTCGGGAGTCCCCCTGGTATCTATCTTCTTCTACTTCTTCAAAGGTAACCGGTACTCTGATTGTAGCAACATAGAATTTTGCCTGTTTTGGGAGCTTTATGTAAGTAGAAGCACCCAGGATGTATTCTTTTGTGATTGGGTTCTTCATGTGTTTGAGATTCATCCACCCATATGTTGTGTATAGCTGTAGTTTGATCAGTTTTTCATATCCACCATGTGAAGAAGCCACAATTCATTGACTCATTCCATTGGTGACAGACATGTGGGCTGTTTCTAGTTATTAGCTCTTTCAAATAACACAGCCACGAGTATTCTTCGCACATGATTTTTGGTGCACATGTGCACATGTTCCTGTTGGATATATACCTAGAAGAGTAACTGCTTGACCACAGGGTAAGTCTGCTCAGCTGTAGTGAACCCTGTCAGTGTTCCAAGGTGACTGTACAACCTATACTCCCACCAGTAGTGTATGAGCATTCCTAAGTAAGTGTTTGCTACTTGTATGAAGCAATACAATTGATTTTTGAATATTGACCTTATATCCAGCAATCTTGGAAATTCAATTATTAATGTAATATTTTTTGTATATTGATTTTTCAAGATGATACTAAAGATGTCCCACATATGTTACAAATACGCCACACTGTTTTGTAGCACAAAAAAATACACTTATGGTTTATCAAGTCCCCTGAAAATTCAATATTCACTTTGGATGAACCTAACAAACACTGAACATTATATGCTGGGCACTTCCATGGTGACTGAAAGTACAATAATGAACAAGCTTTTGCTCTGATAGCTTGGTAACAACACTCCAGCTGGTCTTAGGTTTAACTTGCTTCAAGTTAACACACTCCTTGCTTGCTGACTTAAAGCCCTTGAACTGTAACACAACTAATTTACTTTCTTTGAGATTTGCAGACCACTGGCCTTGAGGAATGAAGGATCAGAATGTTCCCAGGCCATAGAGGCCAGCAAGACTCCTTGAAGCCTCCTTGGCTTTCTGATCAGCCCAGTAATCTTTCAGCAAAACATTTTTTTTTTCTTTTTAAGGTCACATAATGACTTTACTCACCTCCCTTTGTGTATCTGAAGACCTTTCCCTCCTTTGCAGAAATAACAGAATACTCTTGCACAACCACCTCCAGGTACCAAGGAACCAGACCTTGTACAATCACCCCTGGGCACCAAAGAACCAGACCTTCTTGCACAATCACCCCTGGGCATCAAGGAACCAGAACGTCTTACACAACCTCTGAGTACCAAGATAACTCTGTAGGTGGCATCATCAAGTCTGCATCAAGAAATGTTACAGATCACTGTACTCCCTTAACAGATTAAACCCCTTTAAAAATCTCTGGGCCAAGCAGAAACCTTGGAGTTGGCCTTTGGACAAGAGTCTGCCTTCTCCCCAGGTGGCCAGGCTCCTGAATAAAGTTCATATTCCTTTCCAGTCAAAACTCATCTCTTGGGTAGTGGCCTTTTGAGTGACAGGTAGCTGAACTTGGGTTTCGGTACCAGAACCAGGATTCAAACCCAAGCGTTCTGGCTCCAGTGTTCACATTCTTAATTACTTTGCTATATTGCCTCCATACCCGGGATATGTTCAAGCAACCAGGTCTCTTACTTGGAAATACAAGGCAATGCAAAATTCACATGGGCTTATTGGAAAGTCCTTGCAGTGCTCTGTCCCTTGCTTGGAAAAGTCCTACCTCTCCTGCCTTCTGATTATATGCTAACCAAGTAAGGCTTAGTCTTGATGGCTATCTTGAGAAGCAGCTTTGTTGCAATGAACAGATTCATTTACTTATTATAACCATACCCCATACAAAAATGATATGGAGCAGCTTTTCAGAAACTTTGTCCAGTTATATTATACTGCACATAAAAAACTGGAAGTTTTCTTTTAATGACTGAGGTAATAGAAATAGGTTTTGGTTTCAAGTCTGCAACTTCTGAGATAAGGATCATGTCTGTTGTTCATCATTGTGTCCCTAGCACCTAGCACAGTACGTGGTACATAGTACATAGTAAATGCTCAGTTAATATTAATCAACTGAACAAATCATTAGCAAACATCTATATGCAAAGGTTAGGTACAAGTCAATATTGTTAGAAACTACAGGAAAAAGCCAACCAGCACAGTCCCTTTCCTAAGGAGCTTTTATGACAAAATGGGAACTGACTTAGCAGAATTCTTGCTAAAACTAGACTCAACAAAGACTGACATGGACAGGGTTGAGGCCTTAGAGACAAGAAAGAGGGTTCTGAGGAGGCTAACTAAAGTATGGTCAAGGAGAAAGTCTCTGTCAGAACTCAGCTTAGACAGAAAATTTAGCCAAGGAGTTGTATCTTCCTCCAAATAAGAACTTCATCCCGAGGCAGGGTTTCTTCAATGACAGAGATGAAACTGAGAATATATCCACATTCATAAAACAAAAGTCCTGAACTATGCTGATTAGGCTGATTATGCCTACTACAATCAACTCATGAGGCTTGGGGAATGACACAAGCTAACCAATGCTAAGTGGCAGGGAAGATGGGAATACTCTAACTGGTAGGCCAGTGGTTCTCAACACTGGCTGTATATTAGCTTTAGCTGGGAATTAGAAAGTACCAATATCCATGTCACATTCCCAGACATTTTTGCAGAGGAGGGCTTAGGTTGGCTGATTTTGTCTGTTTTATTTTAAGCTCCTCAGGTCATTCTAATGGGCAACCAGGGTTGAGAACCACTGGCTTAGACTAATCTGGCCCCACCTCCAATTGGTCCCATCCAAATCACATTGCTGCTACACAGCACAAGAGAGGTGGAATGAATTTAGGAGAAACAACCACGATGACCATCATAGGTGGTAAGTAAAGCCATAAGACCACCCAGAGTTGGTGTTTGCGATCCTAGAATCACAGAGTCAGAGATTGGTAGCATTGATTTCTTTCTTGTTTATGTGTGGACAAAATGAGATGAAAAAGAAATCACCATTACTTTGCAATGTAGGTAAAGACATAAAAGCATATGAGTTGTCAAGTGCTATTTCAGCAACAGAAATGAATAGAATACTAAGTAAACAAAGGACTGATAAAGCTTAATGTAGATTGGAGAAATATTCTAAAATTGGAGTAGTTTGATTAAATGAAGAGGATTTGGAATACATTTCCCTAGGGAAAATAAAAAATATGAGAATGTGCAGAAAGGATAGAAAAAGACCTGAGTGATGAGATGGCCCATCAGAGGCCCTACACACTGGCCCATCAGAGGACTCCAACATCTCAAACTAAATGACCCTAAGTTTATAGAGTTAAGTTTTCAACTCACACCTCATACTGTTAATGAAGCTACAGGTCTGGAGACCACGTGCTCCTCACCACTACATATATCTCCTGTGTTCAGAAAAAGACATAGAACAAAAGTCCAAAAATTCCACAACCCTTAAGTATTTTGGCCATTATGATTTTGCAATAATGATACTGACTCAATATATGTACAAGCAACATCCAGTAAAATTCTCAGTTATCACACATTAAATCCACATGATTTCTTGTCATTTATTTATTCATACCCTGCTGTGTCCTAGAAGGATTAGTGTAGCTTCTTTTAAAAAAATCATCTTACTATTTGTATATTCAATTTCACCATTTAATTTTCAATGTTAGCTAATATACAAGTTAAGTGTAATTTGACAAAACCTAATAAAGCTTTAATTGCACAGAACCTTTGACCTAGAAATTCTATTTCTAGGAAACTATCCTACAAAAACATTGACTCTTGTGACTAAAAATGTATTTGTAAACAGGTTTTTTTAACATTATTTGAAAAGAAACACAATAAACCTTAGTATACAAAAATTGCAGATTAGATTAGAAATGATAGTGCAGCCATTAACAGAAATACAAAGCAGTCATTTAAAAGAAAAAGGTAGAATTATATCTGATATAAAAAGTTCTTCAGGATATCTACAAGGTATAAAAAGCACAACTTAGATTTAGATAAAACTATTACTCCACTAATTTACAACAAAACTATATGCTTAGGCATACATAAAGATATGTATGCATATAAATGTACAGAAAAGTACTTGAGAAGATACGTATTTTCTTTCAGCTTTATTGCGATATAATTGACATATAACATTTGTAAGGTTAAGATGTACAACTGATAAACTTAACATATTGCAAAACGATTACCACAGTAGCATTGGCTAACACCGTATCACCTTACATAATTACCATTTATTTTTTTTTATGGCAAGAACTTAGCAACATTCAAGCACCGTTAACTATATTCACCATGCTGTGCATTAGATCCCAAAACTTAGTCATCTTACAACTGAAACTTTGTACCCATCTCCCCATTTCCCCCACTCCCCAGCTCTTGGCAACCACCAATCTACTCTCTGTCTCTATGAGTTCAGCTTTTTAAGATCCACATGTAAGAGATATCATATGGTATCTGTCTTTCTTGGACTTATTTCACCTAACATAATGCCCTCAAGGTCCATCTATTTTGTCACAAATGACAGAATTTCCTTCTTACGGCCAAAAAATGTTCCATTGTATGTATATACCTCATCTTTATCCATTCATCCATTGATGGACACTTAGGTTGTTTCTACATCTTGGCTGTTGTGAACAATGCTGCAAAGAACATGGAAGTACAGATATCTATTCAAGATAGTGATTTCATTTCTTTTGGATGTATACTCAGAAGTGGGATTGCTGGATCATATGCTAGCCTTATTTTCAATGTTTTAAGGAACTTCTATACTGTTTTCCCTAGTGGCTGCATCAATTTACAGTCCCACCAATAGTGCACAGGGTTTCTTTTTCTCCATATCCTCCCCAACACCTATCTCTTGTCTTTTTGAAGGTAGCCATTCTAACAGATGTGAGGTGACATCTCATTGTGGTTTTGATTTGCATTTTCCTGATGATTAGTGCTGCTGAACATCTTTTCATGTACCCACAGCCATTTGTATGTCTTCTTTGGCAAAATATCTACTTGGTTCCTCTGCCCATTTTTTGAAGTCTCCTACTATTATTGTATTGTTGTCTCCCTTCAGACTGTTAGTATTTGCTTAATATATTTAGGTGCTCTGATGTTGGGTGCATATATGATTGTTATGCCTTCTTGATGAATTGACCCTTTTATTATTATATAGTGGTCTTTAACTCTTGTTGCAATTTTTGACTTAAAGTCTATCTCCTCTGATGTAAGTATAGCAATCCCTGCTCGTTTTTGGTTTCTGCTTCCATGGAATATCTTCTTCCATCTCTTCACTTTGAGCCTACATGTCCTTAATGCTATGTGCTTGTAGCCAGCATATAGTTAGGTCTTGCTTTTTTGTTCTTGTTTTTAATCCGTCCAGATTCTCTACGTCTTTAGAGAATTTAATCCATTTATATTTAGAATAATTATTGATAGATAAGAACATACTAAGGCCATCTTATTAATTATATTAATAACAGCTCTGGCTGTTTTGTAGTTTCCTTGTTCCTTTCTTTCTCTCTTGTTGCCCTCCTCTGTAAACAAATAATTTTCCATAGCGGAATAATTTTCCAGGCTTTGATTTCCTTCCCTTTATCTTTAGTGTATCTACTGCAGGTCTTTGTTTTGTGGTTACCGTGAGACTTACATAAAAAATCTTATAAACAGTGCATTTTACACTGGTAACAACTTAACCTCAATCTCATATAAAAACTCTATCCTTTATACTTACCTTTCTTGTTTTTGTGTCACAATTTAACACAACTTTTATATTGTGTATTAATTAACAAATTACTATAGGTATAGTTATTTTTTTTAGGTATAGTTATTTTTAATACTCTTGACATTTAGCCCTTATACCAGATTTAAGTGGCTAACATACTGCCACCTTACAAAATTAGACTATTTTGAATTTGACTACATTCTTACCTTTACCAATGTATTATATATTTACATATTTTCATGTTACTAATTACTGTTCTTTCACTTCAGTTTGAAGAACTTCTTATAACATAAGGCAGGTCTAGTCATAATGAACTCCCTCAGCTTTTGTCTGGATAAGTGTTTACCTATACTTTATTTCTGAAGGATAACTTTGCTGAATAGAGTATTCTTGACTGGCAGGTGTTTTGTTTTTTTTTAATTTAAGCTATATTTGAATATATCATCCCACTCTCTTCTGGTCTGTAAGGTTTCTGCTCAGAAATCTGATAGCCTTACCTTTTGGGATGAGCACTGGGTGTTGTATGGAAACCAATTTGACAGTAAATTTCATATATTAAAAAATAAAAAAATAAAAAAAAAAAAAAGAAAGAAATCTGATAGCCTTATGGTGTGCTAGTAACAAATTTCTTTTTCTCTTGCTGCTTTTGAAATTCTTTGTCTCTGACTTTTGACAGTTTTATTGTAATGTATCTTGGAGAAGATGCTTTGGGTTTGTTTGATGACCTCTAATTTTCATGAAGTTGGATATCGAAATGTCTCCCCAGATTTGCAAAGTTCTCCGCCATTATTTCTTTAAATAAACTTTCTGTCTCCTTTCCCTCTTTTCTCTTTCTAGAACCGTAATAATTCACAGATTGTTTCTTCTGATGAGATCCCATAGTTTATGTAGGTTTTCTTCATTCTTTTTCAGTCTTCTTCCTCTGTTCTGTTCTGACTGGATGATTGTAAAGTTCCTGTCTTCAATCTCACTGATTCTTTCATCTACTTAAGTCTGATATTGATCTTTTTTTTCACCTCATTCATTGTATTCTTCAGCTTCAGATTTTCTATTTGGTTCTTTTTTAAAAAATATTTATTTGCGGGAGAGCACAAATGGAGGAGGGGCAACAAGAGGGGGAGACAGAGGATTTGAAGCAGGCTCTGCACTGACAGGATGACAGCAGTAAGCCCGAATTGTGGCTCAAACTCACAAACCGCAAGATCGCGACCTGAGCTGAAGTCGGACATTCAACTGACTGAGCCACCCAGGTGTCCCTATTTGGTTCTTTTTTATGATTTTTCTCTCTTTGTTAAATTTCTCATTTTGTTTGTGTATGGTTTTCCTGATTTTGTTGAATTTGGTGTGTTTTCCTGTAGCCATTAAGTATCCTTAAAACAGCTATTTTGAATTCTTGATGGGGTAAACCCCAGGTGTCCATGTCTTTGGGATCAGTTATTGGAAGATTATTGTGATCCTCTGGTGGTATCATGTTTTCATGAGTTTTGCATTGTTGTCTTCACATCTGAAGTAGCAGTCACCTCCTCCTATCTTTACTAATTACTTTCAGGAGAGAAATACCTTCCATCAGCCCTACTCACGATCTGGAGGCTTTCTCAGACCTTCTATGGCTCTACAATTATTGTTCCCCCTTGAAGCAGGATATGACCACATGCTTACATGGCTTTTCTCAATCCTGCAACACACAAGGCTGAGGGCTGACAACTTTCCTTTTATTTTCCCAAAGATGCCACTAATGCTCAATTTTATGATGTCTCTCTGGTGTGCAGATTCAGACTGCTTTCTGAACATGCTCACTAGCCATCTACCAAAGCTCACTCTTACCACAACCATTGGGAGCATGCACAGGGCATCAGCCACAAAATGAGGATGTGTGTGTGTGTGTGTGTGTGTGTGTGTGTGTGTGCGCGCGCACACGCACGTGATATGCAGAGCACTGGAGATGTCCTCAAGCCAGCTGGGGGGCTGTGGGGGAGGTGTCCCCAGCAGCTTGTGAGCAAGCTTCTTGATGAAGTATGTGAAGCAGTTAGTAGGATCCACCTCTCTTCAATGCCTTCAAAGAGTTCTATCTGTCCCTCTCCCAGCCTCTCTCCTGCCCTCCAGCCATGCATGTCAGAATCAGTACTCTGGATGGAGCAAAAGAAGAATGAACCTCTTAGGCAGTATCCCACACAGCTGGGGAAGCAGGGTGATCACTCACATCCTCTTTTGTTCCCCTGCAGGGGAAATTACAGACCAAGATCTCGTTTTGCCCTAAACTGTGCTGCCTTAGGGGAGGAGTGATGCAGCTAAAGTTAAACCATTTCTCTGACCCTCCCCAATGTGTCCAAACTTGGGTTTGTTTTTTTGTTTTGTTTTGTTTTTGCTCCAACAGTGTGCTGAAACTCCTCTACTAGAAACCCGGACATCTACAAAGGCTCTCTTATCCTTGGGTGACTGTTTAAGAGAGCGTTTCCAGGGGCTCCCAGACCACAGCTGGGAGAGGCAAGAGCTGGTCCACAGCCAGGACCAAGGTCTATATTCCTATTACCTGACACATAGATGGGTAAACCTCCTCCCAGGTGATTTGGCATATGGTGCTAAATCTAACACTGCTCACAAAGGCACTTTTGTCTGTGAATGGATGCCAAATTATTGTTGGGGGGGGGCATGAACATGAGATGCCTTACTCAACCTAATACTGATGTCATTTCTCCACATTAAATTTTTAACAGCAGCTACTCCTGAGGAGGGAAGTAGAAATAAGACACGGGTGGAAGAAGGGAAAAAATGCAGAGAAGGGAGAGTAGTGAAGGGGAAGCATTTGATATTTAGTATATATACACTTATGTGATGTTCTGATTTTTTAACCTAGCATGCATTCATTTATCTCACATAAAATTTTATAAAAGGAAAGATCTTAGAGAGCCCATGTATTGTCTCTAAAATAGCAGTACCTGGAAAAAGGTGATAGCTGCCTTATTGAAATTAGTCATTACACATTTCCAGCCCTGTCACAACCAACAGAATTTTAATTAATATTCCATTTCTTCTCCCACTGTTTACTTTATCCAAGAAAAACAGAGTTTTCATTCCTGAGGTTAAAAAAAAGAAAAACCAGGGTGCCTGGGTGGCTCAGTCAGTTAAGTACAGACTCCTGATTTCGGCTCAGGTCATGATCTCATGGTTCACACACATCCAGCTCTGCGCTGATGGCATAGAGCCTGCTTGGGATTCTGTCTCCCTCTCTCTGTCCCTCCCCTGCTTGCTCTCTCTCTCAAAATAAATAAAAAGAAACTTAAAAAATAAAAAGAAAAACATATGAATAACATCACAGACTGGAAAAAAGTTGATGTATATACCTTTAGAAAAATCTTTTTAAATTTTTTTTTTTAACGTTTATTTATTTTTCAGACAGAGAGAGACACAGCATGAACGTGGGAGGGGCAGAGAGAGAGGGAAACATAGAATCGGAAGCAGGCTCCAGGCTCTGAGCCATCAGCCCAGAGCCCGACGCGGGGCTCGAACCCGCGGACCGTGAGATCGTGACCTGAGCCGAAGTCGGACGCTTAACCGACTGAGCCACCTGGGTGCCCCAAAATCTTTTTAGAACTATGCTACCAACCCATAACTGCAGCACCTGTAAACTTTTTTTCTCCCACAAAAAGGAACTGGGCAATATATCCCCAGGCTAAGAGGAACTTCCCACTATATCTGCAGCTTTGCAAAATCTGTTTTTTTGAAAATCCAGTAAGTTTACCCACAAGATTTTTCCTTCTTCTATACAAATAATCAGAGGTAAACAGTAACTTTTCTAACTTAAAAAATATAACCATACTATAAATACAAAGTACATAATGCATGTGATTCATTTTTCTATAATCACAACTTCTAGAATGAGAAAGAAAAACTAAACCTCAATAAAATATTTACCTTAAAAAATCATCCTTGTATATTTTCAGAGACTGCATTAAAACTTCCAGTATCCAGGACAGCCATTTATAAATATTCTGAACTCTGGTTCTGCTCTTCTGCATTATATTTGCTCAGCTTTTTGTCATTTCACTGTTCACTAGCACTTTTATTTAAAGATGAAAGGGACATCTGGGTGGCTCAGTCTGTTAAGCATCTGACTCTTGACTTTGGATCAGGTCAAGATCTCACGGTTCGTGGGATCGAGCCCTGCAAGGGACTCCCATGCTGACAGCACAGAGCCTGTGTGGGATTCTCTCTCTCCTTCTCTCTCTGACCCTCCCCTGCTTAAAAGCTTGCACTCTCTCTCTCAAAAAAAAACATTTTTTAAAAGCTTAAAAATAATAAAATAAAGATGACAAGAGGAAGAGAAAGAAGATGAATTTAGTCAATCTTGTAACTTATTCCGATCTTTGATAAAAGATCTGAAGAGTAAATTTTAAGCAATTAGCTAAAACAAGATTGAACATCATTATATTTATCATTATGTACAACTAAAGGTAGATTAATAAAGTAGATTATACTTTATAAAAGAAAGACAAATAGTTCCTTGATAAAAGCAAATGAGAATATAATTAATTCTACCCAAAGACAATATTATAATATGTAAATATAACAAATATATAATGTTACACACACACACACACACACACACACACACACTGAGCAACATGGTGGGTGGAAAGAACTCTCAGTAAAAAGCAGGAAATCTGAGTTCTAGGTACGGCTCTGTCACTAGCCAGGCAATCTTAGGCATGAGCCTCAAAAAGGTATAAATGTTACCTTACAGTCTAAGGTGCTGGTATAAATGTTGCTAAGGCTCCTTCCATATATTCCTTGCTCTGTAGCCATTTCTCAGCTCTCACTATTCATAACTTATTCAGTTTCATCAGGTAGCTTTTCCCACATACACTGAAACTATTTTTAGCTTTCTCCCTCTGCCCTCATCTCTCCCTTCTAAGCCTTCTCCAGCTTTCTCAGGAAAATCTTCACTTAACTCCAATTAGAGCAAAAACAAAATCATAAGCAGACTACTGAGCCAAGAGTGATGGCAGGGACACGCCTAAAAGAAGAAAACAAAAAGCTTAACAAACAAAAGGCTCAGATTCATCAGCCTCTGAAATTTGCAGACACACATGGGAGTCCATTCAGAATTCACGTAAGTTTCCATTTCGTTCACTCATCCTCCATAATCACCAGCATTACAGAAGATAGAAAATTTATTTAAAATTTGTGGGGGGGGGGGGGGGAATGGGCTGAATGGGTGATGGGCATTGAGGAGGACACTTGTTGGGATGAGCACTGTGTATTAGATGCAAGTGATGAATCACTGGGCTCTACTCCTGAAACTAATACTACACTGTATGTTAACTAATTTGAATTTAAATAAATAAATTTAAAAAAAAATAAAATTTGTGGTTTTATCACTGTTTTATATCATTGTTAGCACTGTACACTCCCAACACATAGTTAATCACTCCTAACCCATTCAATATTGAAGTATAATATTTTTCTTATAATTATTTGTTGGTGTGTCTATTTCCTCTAATAGAATACCCTGGTTTCCTTGATGGCAGGATTCATTTCAGGACAGCTTCACCATTGTAATCCTAGTGACTAAGCACTTAATAAATGCTAAAAGGAACTTAGCATGCATGTTGAAATCTGAATATTGTTTTCTTGTATTTTATCTTACAAAGGTGTAATATTTGAGCTAATTGGGCAATTAGGCTTTTGCAGACCAGCTAGCCTAGGACTTGAACACCACATTTAGAACAATGTTTAGAGGAGAAATCTATCATAATCCAAAAAAATAACTCACAAGTAAACTTCTGAAACTTAATTTTTTGAAAATTGGTAGTACAATAAGGGCCTTAGCAATCTTGAGGTCCAATCCTATCATTTATAGATGAAAAAAATGTGAACTCAAGTGGATTCAAGACACTTGCCCAAATGTCAGGAACAGAGCCAGACTCACAAAGAACTGCCTTCTTAACCCATTATTCTTCTGCTATATCATGGAAACCACATAAATATGTGATATGACTGTATGGTTTCTTCTACTTTCAGCTGTTAAGAATTTTAAAGATTTAAGTTATTTTAGGTATTATGGCAGAGTTTATTCAGTTAATCAACCATATCTTTATAATATGTGAATCCTAATGATCATTATTCATTATTAACTGAGGAATACTATAACTTTAAGGACTTCCACATGTCTTTAGAGACAAATTGCAGACTTCACATTTAATAAAAACAAGCTGAACACTATTGACAGTAAGAAGTACATTCTGATTATACATTAAGAAGTCCTTTCTATTAATTCTAATTTTAGTGCCAATCTACATGTTGTTCTTATTTACTTTAAGTGTTTATGTGTATATTCAGAGAGGACATTGTCTCAATAACCTGTGTATACTATTTAACACCAACTTATAAATGGGAAGTGTAGAGACAGTCAATAGTAAAAGAATATACAAAATATTTTGTACCAAGCACCCCTAGTATGCTATAATTTTGAGAGAGAAAAGCTAAATGCACTAAAGCAGAAAAAGGTTTCTTGGATATCTTGAAGCCTCAAAAACTTGGCCAAACTATTGTTCAATGTGCACACAGTTTGTGTCTTCATGCTCAGATGTTGTTGAAACAGCAGACTTAAAAGAAATAATGTCAATGAATCCTACCAAGCACTATACATGACCTCTGGGGTAATTAGCAATCATTCAAAAGCAACAAGACTAAAATGTTCTATTCTTTATTACTGTCAGCTCTTATCTTGATCAGCATTTTAATAAAGATGCTTCGTTTCTAAGACAGTTTCATGAATCAGTCATAATTACATTCTGACATGCAGTGAATAGTAAAGCAAAACTAAATATCACTTCATCAACCTTTCTAACCTTTATGCAAGTATTAACTGTAAATAATTTTTACACAATCCTACAACAGAAAATCTGCATATTTCTTAGCTTTGTACGTACTTTACCCCAAATGAATTTCCTGTGACCTATACCTGAAAAACACAATCAGCCATAATTATCCAGTTTTGTGTGATGCTCAGGTGTTGCCTTTCAGAGTTCAAATCAACTTCAAGTATAAAAGGCTACTTTATTCTACAAATGGCACAATATGCAAAATGGGTTAAGTAGCCAAAAGCATCTCAGAGCATTGTGGCTTGAAAGAAGTCTATCCAGAATCAAAACGTCAGAACAAAAATACACTAAGCAAAGTGACACTTATAAAAATAGATTCATAGATTACACATTAAGAAACGGATCCTGATGACTACTGCAGAAAGTCTTATCATTAAAATATGTAAAAAGAAGAATATTAATTAGAAGGAAATCTGAGAAGTTAAAGGGTAGATTTTTTTTAATGTAATACCAAAATAGTTGATGGAAGAGGGTGGAAATCTATCAGAAATATAAAACTTAGGGGTATTATTCTGATACCAAGGATAATATGTAAAACTCTTTTAATACCAGCAACACCCCTCTCCCCAAAAAATACATGATTTAGAGTCTTGAAATAGCTAATTTCTCTGAAGACTAACTTTTAAAAATATTTTAGACAAAGTGAACATAATTCAGTATGGTAATAAATTGATAATGCATTTTGGATGATTTATTGTTTCAGATCTTTGAAGATTTCAAAATAAATGCAATGCTTTCTCAAGAATAATTTCTTGTCTTGTCAGTAGTGGTCACAGAATATCCACACAGAGCTAGGTTCCCAAACCTATATTTCCACTATGTCCTTCAAATAAGTAAAGTTTACAGTAAATCTACTGAGTGATATTGTTAACCAAGCTGATTTCCATTTAAAAACTTAACTATGGTGAAAAAAGAACATATTTACCACTTCACTTTGTGTAATTTCAATTTGAAAGATAAGTTCCTTCTAAAACTAATCTAAAATCATTCCTTATAGGTTTTTTATACATTTTATTATAAAACCACTTTCCTGGAACCTTATCAATCTGAGGCAAAAAAAGGAATATAACAAGCATCTTTTTCATATGGGACTAAAACCACAAAAATGTATAAGTCTTTTATGTGATAATTTTTGTTGAACTCTTCTGTTTAGCTTTCTTGATCATTATTCCTTCCTCTTATTGGAGGTACAAGCAAAGGAGGGAAAAGAAGTGTTGATTTAAGAAAACAGATTTCCCAGAAAAAAAACACAAAACTGTGATTAAGATTTAAACAAAAGCTAAAGATGGCTTCCTCCGAGCACTGATGAGGTCCGCTCCCTCATTACTAACAACTGAAAACTTGTGATGCATTTTGTTTCAAGAGAATCCAAAAGTCCTTGCTATAAAGCAGACAGGGGGGTGCTGAGTCCATTCACTCTTTCTGTATCACAACCATTATGTAAGAAGTATAAAACACTGCCTTTATGCTGCCAAGCCACAATGACTCTTCCTACATCAAAGGATTTTCACCACCAGGGTTTTTTCTTCAAAATTTATTCAAGCTAAGGGCAGAGAGACAACAATTCATACACGCTAATTACGTCTAATTATCTATTCCCTTTTCTGACCAGCTTCGGCCAGTGTTATTTGCTATCTGGATTTCTCACAACCTCCCTTTGCCCTGTCCATCCAGCCCAACAGTGAAGGCTTTGAAGCAAACAGTTGTGGCTTTTTAGAGTTTTCTCAATATAAAGTTCAAGCAAATTAAATAATTATTCTGTTAGTTTTGACACATTTATGCGTTAAATATGAGGACCTCTTGGTTAATTTGGCAAATTCCTCACATCTCTTCATGGCTGGAATCATAGTAACACCCTCTCTTATGGGAGCGTCTCCTCATGCTTTCTTTTCATGATCTAAATGAAATGTTTATTGGATTAAAGTTCTTCTCTGCAGACCTCCACGGTGGCCTATGACAAAGAGCTTAAAAGTTCTATTAATTGGTTTGAGTTTTCAGGGAGGGGAAAGGGAGAATTTTATTTCACATTACATCACTAGCCAAGAAAATTGCCACGTGTAATTAAACTAATTTATCTCATGAGTCAAACAACTAATTCATATTTAAGACACACTTCCTTTCAATCATTTTTACCATTAGAGAATTGATTTCTTGTAATTTAGCCAAAAATAACTATTTATTATTCTAAGAGAAGAGAATTCAAGACCTAACAGTCTATATTTTACACATAAGCAATAGCCTGCTGTAGTCCAGTTTGATAAATATATCATCTATATATTTTATTTCTGATTACATAAATATAAATGTATCATTTATATATTTCATGGGAAATGTATGTTTTCATTTTATGTAAGACAATTACAGAAAATATTATTTTAAAAGGCATACACCCAAAATCACTTTTCCATAGGTAGGCCATGACTAATATAAGGTGTACATTCTGCTATCAAGATGAACAAGAATTACATTTTAAATCCACATTACAATAACTTTTAGTCTAGATATTTATTTATTTCAAGGACACAGCACAAAAATACTGTCACAAAGTTTAATGCCTGTTACTATAGCCAATTTGCTTAAATAAATTTTCTCAAACATATAGGAAATAGGTATATGAAAATAGATTTCGTTAATTTCTTCAGCTTAAAATTTAGCAAATTATAGGAATGTTTTGCAAGTCAATAACTCATTTTTGTATCTTAAAACATTAAACACTAAAGTTCAAATGAACACTTTAGTGGTTTATGGGGGAAAGTCATAACTCTTTTCAATTCTGGACTTCAGTCTATTACTTTTCCACATTTTGTTTCTTTCAATCTTTAAGGGATAAAAACCTAACTCCTAAGTAAAGACATTATCACACTAACAAAGAGTTAATCCTTGCTACACTGACTCAGGTGACAACATAGTGGAGGTCAGTCAGTGGAGTTGACACTGACCTCAAGAGCTGATTCGGATTACTTAGCCCTCTGAAATCTCTAGTATTGAAAGTTATAATGAACAAACTGACAAATCAATTTCACCAATGAAATGAAAATTATAGCAGGAAGAAATGGCAAATAAATATACACTTAACAAATCTATAAATCCCAATGCAGGTAGCTGGGCAGTCTGAGCATTAAAGTGTTTTACCTGAGGGTTATAAACAATTTTTTTTTAAGTTTGTAACTAGAAATCACACAATACCAGAATATTCTCAGAGTTCACTATAGATGTAAGATTTCTTAGGAAAAAAAAGTCCTCAGGAAACAAAAACAAAAGCTAATACTCAGCATTTTGAGAGGAGTGGGCAGTTTTAGATAAAGGATGCATAACAACTGAGAAACATTAACAACCAAGTAGAAGAAATAAAGTTATTGCCTGAACATTAAAAAATATTATAAAAATCATAATAATAAAACCATTACTACTTTAGATTATAAAGTATTTTTATTTGTTGCATAGTTAAACCCAACAAATGTTAAACCAAATCAGATTATGATGCTTTCCCAATGGACAACTCTTTATCAGGAAAAGGAAAATTCATATTTATAAGTTAATGCTAGTATCTTATTTTTCGATAATTTAGTAATCTAATATTCATCAAAGGAAAATTATACTGCGGAATGCCTTGTTGGTTATTTCTGACCAGCTTACAGGTGTGATTTTCATAATCTATTAAACACCTAACTCATTTCTTTTCTAATCATTTAATTGTAAATAGAAATTTAAAAACTTAAGAAAGAAGATAGTTTGCTAAAACATTAGTGTGAATGAAAGTTAAAATGCCACATTACTGATAACAGAATCTATCACCATATAGCAAAACACTACATACAATACTACACAGGAACATTTCCCATGGGGAGATTATTTTAGATCTGTCCACATTGTTAAAATGATTAAGGAAATCATAAAAAGGGATGCCTGGCTGGCTCTGTCAGTAGAGCACGCGACTCCTGATCTTGGGGTTGTTAGTTCGAGCTCCCTGTTCAGTGGAGAGATTACTTAAAAATAAAATCTTAAAAAAAAAAAAAAGGAAAGAAAGAAAATTATAAAAGAAAGTTAATAAAATCACATGGAAAATTATTTTTTAACTCTAAAAAGTATGAATAGCATTTATCTCTTTAAGGGCTCATTATAGAATGCATCAGACACAATGGTTTATCTAAGTTTAAGTGATGGAGTAAAGAGACAGATTTTTACCCAAATATAAAACAGCTGTCCAAAATATCATAGATGGCTGGAATTTGATCAGATGAGAAAAGCAACAATGCTTGCCAGGCAATCCATGTATCAAGAAAGCCAATAATAGTGTCTAGCTGAAATTAACCTAAGAAACTACTCTTCTCAAAATATCAACTGGTCCTTTCCTTTCAACCACAATGATTTCATTTTTTAAATTATGTATATATATTTTTTTTTTAATTTTTTTTTGAGAGAGAGAATAAGAGAAAGCTCACACACACTACACACATACAAGCTGGATGGGGGGAGGGGAGAGAGAGAGACAGAGGGAGAGAGAGACAGAGAGAGAGAGAGAGAACAAGAACCCCAAGCAGGATCTGCACTGTCAGCACAGAGCCCTTTGTGGGGCTCAATTCCACGAAAAGTGAGATCATGATCTGAGCCAAAATCAAGAGTCGGACACTTAACCGACTGAACCACCCAGGCACCCCTCAACCACAATGATTTAAATAATGTTTACAACACAAAATTATGTTCAATGTATATTATACAATGAATGCGCATTTAAGATATTATTTTCTTAAATGTAAAAATTGAAGATATTTCTAAGAAAGTTGATCCTAACAAAACTGGTATTTCTCAACTTATCAAATTACTTGAAATTGATACTGAGCCACTGTCTCGTCTTTTGGTTCACCAGAAGCTTCCTCCCTTCTATCAACCATTTATACAGCAAATTCTTAAAATGACACTTTCTGCAAGATTTAAAAATGAATCTATGCTGACACAGGATTTCCACCACATAAAAAAGTCACTCTTCACAGAAAAAAAGTGCTATATACATATGTTATTTTAAACACTTATCTCTCTTTCCTTTGCATGTTGTATGAATCAGGGATAAGAAAACTTTCTGTTAAAAGCAGATAGTAAATATTTTAATTTGAAGGCCGTAAGTGCCACAGCTACTTAACTCTGCCACTGTACTGTGAAAACAGTCACAGACAATACATAAATGAATAAGCATGAAGTTTTTCAATAAAATCTTATTTACAAAAACAGGTGGCAGAGTGGATTTGGCCACTGGCTATAGTTTAACAATCCCTGGTATAGTTTATCACAGTCTAAAATACTGCAGTGTGGAACTAAGATACTTAATTTCACAGAATAGTGCTATGTAGATACCAACATATGCTTTCACAATTATATGTTTATATACTTAGAAGAATTACTTCCGTTTTATTAAAATCACAACAAAGATTCTTTAAGACTAAATCAGCAAAATCAGGACATTGTGTTATATAGTAAGCAAGGAGTTTCAAGTTTGAAGCATGCACAATAATCATAGTATTAACCATCTTTAATATACATAAGGGAATGTTACATACTAAATTTTTTTTTAATTTACAGTAGTCTCCCCCCACCCCCTTATCTGTGATGGATACAGTCCAAGATGCCTAAAACTGCAGATAGTACTGAACCCTATATATCCTATGTTTTATACACACACACACACACACACACACACACACACACATACATACCTAAGATAAAGTTTAAATTATAAATTAGACATAGTAAGCGATTTACAACAATATACTGTAATGAACATTATGTGGTTATGGTCTCTCTCTCAAAATATCTTATTGTACTATATTCATCCTTCTTGTGAAGTGAGATAATAAAATGCCTACATGATACGATGAAGTAAGTGAGTGACAAAGGCAATGTGACGTGGTGTTAGGTTACTATTGACCTCTGACAACAGGTCAGAAGGAGGATCATCTGCTTCCAGACCAAGGGGGATCCTCAGGTAATTGAAACTGTAGCAAGTCAAACTGTGGGTAACAAGGAACTACCCTACATGCAATACATATTCTTTTATGGGGGTGGGGGTGGGGATCTGACTTTTAAATACATTTGCAAGTGGGTGCTTGGGTGGCTCAGGTCGGTTAAGCGGCCAACTCACATTGATTTTGGCTCAGGTCATGATCCCAGGGTCATGAGATGGAGCCCCACGTCGGGCTCTGCACTGGGTGTGGAGCCTGCTTAAGATTCTCTTTCCATCTATTCCTCCCCGCCCTCAAAAATTAATTAATTAATTTCCAACTTTCAAGCAAACAGAAGAATGTAATAGTTGTTATGTTATAAAAATCTCAAAGAATTACTAATCACAAAATTTTTAATCTGTAATTCTCATGCTTGTGTTTCTTTTCCATGTGGTTTTTTCCTCCATGATGAATGCCCTTTCCCACTATGCCTGGTAATTTTTATTTGATTTCTAAGTTTCAATTTAAGTATCACTTGTTCTTTGGAAATACTCCTGACATGTACCATCTACTCCACTCAAACTGCTGGTGTGGGTTGGGGCCCCTTTCCTATATTCTTTGGCATTCTATAGTTAACTCAATTACAGAAGTTCCCACCTGACACAAAGAAAATTTTACTGACTTACAGACCATAAAAAAGACAATATTTAACCAGATTCAATGACCACCACCAATGTTTTATTACTCTAATATCTCCATTTAAAAGTTATTAATTCTGACTTAAAGTAGTTTGTTCAAGAAGTTTCATGAGTTCTATAAATCCTACGATACCACATATCCAAAAATATGTATCTGCAGGCTTAAATTTTCGTGACAGCTTGGCTAACAAGAAGGCACATCTTTTTTTTTTTTTAATGTTCATTTATTTATTTTGAGAGAGAGAGCAGGGAAGAGGGACAGAGGGATGGAGAGAGGGAGAGAGAAGGAGAGAGAAAGGGAGGGAGGGAGAAAGAGAGAGAGAGAGAGAGAGAGAGAGAGAGAGAGAGAGAGAGAGAGAGAATTCCAAGCAGGCCTGTTGCAGGGCTCAATCTCATGACTACCAGATCATAAAATGAGCCAAAATCAAGAGTCAGATGCCCAAACCACTGAGTCACCCAGCTCCCCAACTTTTCTTCTATTTAACTGTATGACTCTTTCTTTATCCTTGAAATTCAGTTATGCATCAGAAAAATATATTACCCCTCTATTTTATCTTTATTTTTCTCTTTCAGAAATATGAATTATGTGAATGATTGATCTGTTGTCTGCTTTCCATGTCTAGCATTTTCACTGTAATTGTTTTATCTCTGACTATTCTAGCTACACTTTGTGTGACTTTTCCATAAGTTGAGTCTATTTATCACTAATTTTATTTTTAGCAGTTTCAATCCTTTAACTTGTTTTTCCTAAGATGCTTTTCACTTTTTTAATGTGTCTACCCTCACTCTATTTTCTTAGCTCTGCCACCTCACTTTCCATCTAATCTTGCAGCTACTTTACCTGTCCTCTTATTTCACTGGTACCCATAACTTCTTTATAATTTCTTTTAAAATAGAGTAAAGTTATGGGGCGCCTGGGTGCCTCAGTCAGTTTAAGTGTCTGACTTCGGCTCAGGTCATGATCTCGCGGTTTGTGAGTTCGAGCCATGAATCGGGCTCTGTGCTAACAGCTAGCTCAGAGCCTGGAGCCTGCTTCGGATTCTGTCTCCCTCTCTCTCTGCCCCTACCCCACTCTGTCTCTCTCTCTCTCTCTCTCTCTCTATATATATGTGTGTATATATATACATATAGTTTTATCTACAAACGTCTCCCGTTTCCTTAGGTAGTTCTTCCAAAGTATATTCTTCATGTGCTTTTACTTATTAGTGCGTGTCTACCTCTCCTGTTTGTTCCTGCTGCTTCCTTCCTATGCCCACCATTTCACTCTTTTAATAATAGCCTCTGTACATAGGACCTATGTTCATTCCATTTTGCTTTTTGCTAATTCCTTAACCCTGAATGTGAATAATCCTACCCAGATCTGCCGACTTCCTAAGAAGGGTAGACAAAAATTTACCTGCTAAAAGAATGGGTTTTATTATAAAAAATAATACAAGGGGCACCTGGGGGGGTTCAGTCGGTTAAGTATCTGAATTCAGCTCAGCTCATGATCTCATGTTCATAAATTCAAGCCCTGCATCAAGGTCTGTGCTAACAGTGCAGAGTCTGCTTAGGATTCTCTCTCCCTACCTCTCTGCCCCTCCCCCACTCACACTCTCTCTATCTCTATCTCAAAATAAATTTTAAGAATATGAAAAAGAAAAATAAACAAAAAATAATACAAGATCATTCCAGAAAAGTCTAATGTTAGAATTCTTAGAAAAGTAAGGGATGCCTGGGTGGCTCAGTCAGTTAAGTGTTCAACTCTTGATTTCAGCTCAGGTCATGATCTCATGGTTTGTGGGTTCAAGCCCCACATCAGGCTCTGCAATGACAGAGCAGAGCCTGCTTGGGATTCTCTGTCTCCCTCTCTCTCTGCCCCTCCCCTGCTCACTCTCTTTCTCTCTCAAAATAAATAAACATTTTTTAAAAAAAGAAATCTTAGAAAAGTCTAACAGAGAAAATGTAAATCATCTATAATCTAACTCTTCAGAAATAAGTTCTAGCTATATTTTGAGGTATTTATTTCTAGTAGTTTTCTATTCATGTACATGTACATTACTTTCACAGTTAAGAGTACTGGATATACTCTTGCATCATATTTTTTCACTCAAATTATCTGTGAACATTATTATACATTATTAAAATCTTTTTAAAAATATCATTCCAAGTAAGTATACTATAATATCCCCTCATGTGACTGTACCATCATTTACTTAATGATTCCTCTAAAGATGGGAAAGATGTTCCCATCACTGCTTCTTAAAAATAGTTATCCTGAGGCACCTGGGTGACTTGGTCAGTTCTGTATCCAACTCTTGGTTTCAGCTCAGGTCACGATTTCACATTTGCATGAGTTCAAGCCCCATGTCAGGCTCTACACTGGCAGTGCAGAGCCTGCTTGGGATTCTCTCTCCTTCGCTCTCTGCCCCTCCCCCTTTCACGATATCTGTGTTTCCCTCAAAATAAGTAAATAAAAAAGTTTTTTAAAAAAGTTATCCTATTTTATATTTCTAAAGTATCTGTAAAAAAAAAAAATATGGCTCTGAGCTCCTAAATTACAAAATATCCTGTCTTCTTCTTTACAATTAAAAGCTAAGATGATGGAAACCATTAAAAAGTGAAAAGGCAACCTACTGAATGGGAAAAGATAATTTGCAAATGACTTATCTGATAAGAGGTTAATATCCAAAATATATAAAGAATTTATATGACTCAAAACCAAAAAGCCCCATGTAATCTGATTAAAAGATGGAGAGAGGACCTGAAAAGACATTTTTCCAAAGAAGACACACAGACAGGCAACAGACTGCTCAATATCACTCATCATCAGAAAAATGTAATTCAAAACCACAATGAGACATCACCTTACAACTTGTCAGAATGGCTAGAATCAAAAACACAAGAAATAACTCGGATGCCTGGCCAGGTTGCTCAGTTGGTAGAACACGTGACTCTTAATCTCAGGGTCAGGAGTTTAAGCCACATGTTGAGCATGGAGCCTACAAAAGAAAAGAAAGAGAGGGAGAGGAAGGAAGGAAGGAAGGAAGGAAGGAAGGAAGGAAGGAAAGAAGGAAAAATATTGGCAAGGATGTGGAGAAAAAGGAATCTTGCTGACAGGAATGTAAATTGGTGTAGCCACTATGGAAAACAGTATGGAGTTTCCTCAAAAAATTAAAAATAGAAATAGCATACTACTATTCAGTAATCCCACTACTGGCTATTTACCAAAAGAAAACAAAAACATTCATTCAAAAAGATATGCAGCCCTGTGTTCACTGCAGCATTATTTACATTAGCCAAGATATGGAAGCAACTCAAATGTCCTTCAATAGATGAATGGATAAAGAAGATGCGGTAGATGTACACAATGGAATATTACTCAGCCAGAAAAAAAAAAAGAATGAAATCTCACCATTTGCAACAATATGGACGGACCTTCATTATGCTAAGTGAAATAAGTCAGAGAAAGACAAATACCATATAATTTCACTTATACATGTAATCTAAAAGACAAATGAATAAAGAAACAAAAATTAAACAGACTCCTAAATACAGAGAACAAACTGATGGTTCTTGGCAGGTGAAATAGATAAAGACGATTAAGAGGTACAAATTTCCGTATGGAATCAGAAAAGACCCCGAATAGCCAAAGTAATGTTGAAAAGAAAACCAAAGCTGGAAGCATCACAATTCCGGGCTTTAAGCTGTATTACAAACCTGTAATCATCAAGACAGTATAGTACTGGCACAAAAACAGACACATAGATCAATGGAACAGAACAGAAAACCCAGAAATGGACCCATAAACATATAGACAACTAATCTCTGACAAAGCAGGAAAGAATATCCAGTAGAAAAAAAGACAGTCTCTTCAGCAAACAGTATTGGGAAAACTGGACAGCCATGTGAAGAATGAACCTGGACCACTTTCTTACACCATACACAAAAATAAACTCAAAATGGATAAAAGGCCTAAATGTAAGACAGGAAACTGTCAAAATCCTAGAAGAGAAAACAGGCAACAACCTCTTTGACCACAGCCACAGCAACTTATTTGACATGTATCCAGAGGCAAGGAAAACAAAAGCAAAAATGAACTACTGGACCTCATCAAGATAAAAGACTTCTGCACGGCAAAGGAAAAAACCAGCAAAACTAAAAGGCAAACAATGGAATGGGAGAAGATATTTACAAAAGACATCAGATAAAGAGTTAGTATCCAAAATCTATAAAGAACTTATCAAACTCAACATCCAAAAAACAATCCAGTGAAGAAATGGGCAAAAGACATGAATAGACACTTCTCCAAAGAAGACATCCAGATGGCTAACTGACACATGAAAAAATGCTCAACATCACTCATCATCAGGGAAAGAGAAATCAAAACCACAAAGAGATACCACCTCACATCTGTCAGAATGGCTAAAATTAACAACTCAAGCAACAGTAGACATTGGCGAGGATGCAGAAAAGAGGAACCCTTTTGCACCTGATGGGAATGCAAACTGGTGCAGCCCCTCTGGAAAATAATTTGGAAGTTCCTCAAAAAATTAAAAATAGAACTACCCTACGACCCAGCAATTGCACTACTAGGTATTTATCCAAAGGATACAGGAGTGCTGATTCAAAAGGGCACAAGCACCCCAATGTTCATAGCACGACTATCAACAACAGCCAAAGTATGGTAAAAGCCCAAACGTCAATTGACCGAGGAATGGATAAAGATGTGGTGTGTGTGTGTGTGCATATATATATATATATATATATATATATACACACACACATATACATACATGTATATATATATATGTATATATACACATATATACATACATACATATACACATACATACACACACACATACATACAACGGAATATTACTCAGTGATCAAAAAGAACGAAATCTTACCATTTGCAACAATGTGGATGGAACTAGAGTATTATGCTAAGCAAAATAAGTCGGTCAGAGAAAGACAAATACCATATGACTTCTTTCATGTGGAATTTAAGAAACAAAACAGATGACCATAGGGGAATGGAAGTAAAAATAAGAAAAATAGAGAAACAAACCATAAGAGACTCTTAAATACAGAGAACAAACTGAGGGTTGCTGGTGGGGTGTTTGGCAGAGGGATGGGCTAAATGGCCAAGGGGCATTAAGGAGGGCACTTGTTGGAATGAACACTGCATGTTATATGTAAGTGATGAATCAGTAAATTCTATTCCTGAATTTCATTATTACATTATATGTTAACTAACTTGTATTTAAATTTGAAAAGACAAAATAAATAAAAATTTTTTAAAAAGAGGTACAATTTCTAGTTATAAAACAAGTAAGTTACAAAGATGAGAAGTACGGCATAAGGAACATAGTCAATAATGTTTGGTGACAGATGGTGACTACACTTACTGTGGTGAACAGTGAGTAATATATAGACAGAATTGTTGAATCAATATGTTGATTAGCTTCATCTGAAGCTAATATAATGGTAAATTTTAATTATAGTTCAATAAAAAAAAAAACTAAGAGACTTCTCCTTTTGGCCAAAGCAGAGTATTTAGAAGTCAATTTTGCCTTCCTGCCATTAAGCACTAAAACACTGGACAAAACATTTAAAACCTCTACTACCAGACATAATACAATGAGTAGCAAAAGACACAATCCCTGAGATGTGGGAAATAAACCAGTTAAGCAAGCATTACACTTCCCATGGCTTTCTGTCAGAGGCAATTTCTAGACTGCAGCACAGCAGTCTAAATCAGTTGAGGAGACAGTGATCAGAGCTCTAGGAAGTTGAGGCAGTTGGGATTTGCATGGCAGAGTTCAGTAAAAGAGGAAGCTATGCAGAGACAGAGCTCTAGAATATCTGCATAGAGAATGTCTGTAATCTTTGGCTGAATATTAAATTGCACGTGCATAAGGTGAAACTTCACAAGACTGGGGAAAGAACAATCCACCCAAAGCTGGGAGATACAAGCATTCTGAACAGACAGAGTAGAGAGAAGTTGGTGACACTAAGGGGATTCAGTAGAGGCTCTAGAAGGGTCACATTTAGAAGAAAGAGTAAAATAGTCTTAGAGTAAAGGCTACTTGAGACATACTATCAAAGCTTAGAAACAAGCCTCAAGGGGCACCCAGGGTGGCTCAGTTGGTTAAGTGTCCCACTCTTGATTTCAGCTCAGCTCATGATCTCACAGGTTTGTGGGACAAAGCCCTGCATTAGGCTCTGTGCTGGCAGTGCGGAGCCTGCTTGGATTCTCTCTTTCTCCTTCTCTGCCCCTTTCCCACTTGCGTGCTCTCTCTCTCTCAAAATAAATAAACATTAATTAAAAAGCCTCGGAAGGATAAAGCTGATCTGCAAGCAACTTAACCACTTGCCAAAATAAAATTCAACAGCCTTAAAGGAAGTAACACTCAATATAATCATCACAATGTTCATCATCCAATCACAAACTATTAAGTTTGCCAAGAATCAGGAAAGGAGGACTCACAACCGGTGGGGGGGGGGGGGGGGGGGGGGGGAGGTTAAAATCAGAACACAGAAACAAAACCAAAATGACAGAAATGAAGGAATTAGCAGACAAGAACATTTAATAAAACGACTTCTACTTCTGGGAAGATGGAGTAGACATCCTTTCTCTGTCCCTCCTGACATGTACAATTTAAAATCCTAGAGATCATATATAAAATAAACATAGGTACATACTAAAAAGTAGAACAAAAAAGAGGTAGGGATCTCAAGACCTGAGAAACAACAGAATGGTGAGTTCTCTGCTTTTCTGTTCAATTCATGTATTCCAGACTTGGAACTGAAGAAGCCAGCATCCCAGAAATGCCAATGGACATGGACAAGGGAGGACCCAGGAAAATGGCAGCATAGCAAAGAAGAAACTTTTCAACAATAACTTGTACTGTGGCAAACACCGCAGTGGAAAAAACCGATGCCACCTGCACCCTTTCCAGCAAAGGCTGAGAGGAGTCTAGAAGTACATTCTCACAAGGCTGTTAATGAGGCATCCCAACACTCCTGCCAGTGACATCAGAGAAGGCTAAGTGGGGAACTGAAACTTTCAACCCTGGGGCACCTGGCTGGCTCAGTCAGTGGAGTGTGCAACTCTTGATCTCAGAGTTGTGAATTCGAGCTCCATGTTGGGTGTAGAGATTACTTAAATAAATAAATTTTTTTTTAAAAAAGAAACATTCATCCCTGCCAGTCAATAATGAGCACCCCGCCTTCCCTACCCCGATGATGTCAGTGGAACCTCTCCACCAGCAGAAACAAGGAGTACCTGCTCTATAGATGCTGATAAAGAACCTGGACTGCCCCCTATATCTAGCAATAATTAGACAGTGCCTATCCTTCTGTTAGAATAGTGCCCAAAAAGCCATCTAAAACTCAAGTTTAAAGATGACAAACAAATGGCCAATAAGCACACGAAAATATGCTACTTGTCACTGATCACTTGAGAAACATGAATCAAAACTACAATGATTACACACAGAAGAATTAAAAGGACTCAGACAAATATTAGTACACAAGTGTTCACAGCAGCATTATTCACAACAGCCAAAAGGTAGAATCAACCCAATGTCCATCAATAGATGAACAGATGAACAAACAGTGGTATATATGTATAATGGAATCTTATTCCTTAAAAAGGAATGGAATATGACACATACTACAGCATGGATGAACCCTGAAGACATTATGTAAGTGAAAAAACCCAGACACAAAAGAACAAATATCATATGACTCCATTTATATAAGGTACTTAAAATGGCAAATTCATGGAGATAGTAAGTAGAATGATGGTTACCAGGAGTTGGGAGAAGAGGAGAATGGGGAGTTATTATTTAATGAGTACAGAATTTCAGTTTGGGAAGACGAAGTTCTAGAGCTAGGTGGTGATGATGGTTGCCCAACAATGTAAATGTACTTAACGGCACTGATTGTACACTTAAAAATGGTTCGAATGGTAAATTTTATGTTATATATACTTTACCACAATAAAAAAAATTTTAAAAATAAGATCCAAAGTCTCATGACAGATTATGAAAATGTCCAAATTTCAAATGAAATTCATTCATACCAAAAAACCAGGAAGATCTCACACTATAAAAAGACAATCACTAGATAAATTCATTCACACCAAAAACCAGGAAGATCTTACACTGTAAAAAAACATCAAGATGACAGAGATGTTAAAATTATCTGATAAAATTACCCTATGCGTGTGCAATTTAAAGCAGATATGACAAAAATACTTCCACAATTATGACTATGCTTGTAACAACAAAGAAGCTTGTATCACTACTTAGTAAAAAAATTCATTATAAAAGTTCTATTCACAAGCAATATTTAATCATTCTAAATCTGCACGCAATTTACAGCCTCGAAATATGTTAAGGTCAATGACAGAATTATCAGAGAAATAAATAGATTCATAACCATAGTGAGAGATGTTTTCCATAAGCTTCATAATAATTGATGGGAAAAAATAATAAGAATTTGAACACAATTAACAACTCCAATCTAATGGGTGTACTGTGTTATATATACTATCACATACAACTGTAGTTGAGTACTCATTATTTTCGAGAATACAAAGAATATTTTTATAAAAATTGGCCATATATTAGGCCATAAAGGAAATTTCAACAAATTTTAAAGGATTTAAGTTGCATGGAGCATATCCTCCCACCACAACGCAATTAAGCATTTGTTGAGAAAATAATAACAACAGGAAATTTCATATGCTTGTTTGGAAATTAAAAAACATACTTCTAGCTAACACATGCGTTAAAAAAGAAATCACAATAGAAATTAGAAAATACTTTGAACTTAATAGTGAAAATACTAAATATAAAAACTTAATGAATGCAGCTATTTACGGGAAAATAAATAGCCTTAAATGCAGTTAGGAAAGAAGGTTGAAAAGAGATTTAAAAAAAATTAATCTCAGTAAATTAGAAAATGAAGAGCAAGATAAATTCAAAGAAAATGCAAGTAAGAGCAAAACTGGAGCCTCCCCACTTAAATGGCAGTGGAAATTATATGTAAGGGTTAGGTTTTGTTTTGTTTTGGTTTTGCCTTGCTTTGCTTGAAGGAGTTCTCCAGGAGGGCTTCCTAGAGGAGATATACCTAAACATTTTCTATATCCTTTCCAGTACTATGGCGTTTTCTTTTCTTTTTTTAAATAAATTGTGGTAAAATATACATAACAAAAACATTATCATTTTAACCATTTTAAGTGTGCAATTCAATGGCATGAAGTACATTCATGATGTTATACAACCATTACTAATGTCTATTTCCAGAACCTTTTCATCATCCCAGAGAGAGACTCTACCCATGAAATAATAATTACCCATTCCCCACTCCTCTCAGCCCCTGTAACCTCTATTTTACTTTTGTTTCTCTGAATATGCCGTTTCTAGGCACATCATATAAGTGGAATCATATAATATTTGTCCTTTTGTTTCTGACTCCTCTCACTTAGTATGTTCTCAAGGTTCATCTGTAATGTAGCAAATGTCAAAATTTGCATTCCTTTTTTATAGCAAAACAATAATTCATTGTATGAATATACCACATTTTGTTTTTTAACAGCATATTGGCCCTCCTCATCATTCCTACTATCTTATAAAAATATTATTGTTTACTAAGAACTTATATAGGCTCTTGTTTTTTTGCAATACTCCAAGCAACAAATCACAAGTTCTTGTAGTGAATTACCAATTTGTTATCACTTGGTTTATAGGAGAGGACATAAAAGAAAAAGTGAATATACACTGTACTTTTTCCCCAAATAAATTTCTATCTGGTTTATAGTCTCTTTTTATTAAACCAAGATTCTCTATTAGTTTTAAGATTGATTTCTGCTATACAGTTCTCTCAGCTGGGTCAAAATGCAAGAGTAACACTAGCATATGTGAATAGACGAAATGTCATTTAAATAAATATGAAACAAACTTTCCTTACAAAGGAAACCTCATATGCCCACCAAAAAAGTTCCAGGGAAACCAGCCACAGCATATATTTACCTGGCTGATGTTTTGTTACATGTGAAAAGTCTTGAATAAACGGGACATTTTAAATACTTTCTTATCCAATAAGATATTCAGTTTCCTAGGAATTTTAGTTTGTGTTCAATTTCAAATTGTACATTATTTATTTCAGTTCTTGTTCAATTTCAAATTTGGATAATTTATCTCTTTGGGTTTCTTCCTCTCTACAAATATATATATATATATATATGTATATATATATATATGTATATATATATATATACATATATATATATATACACACACACACACACAATACATATACTATATATATATATACAATACATATATATATACAATACATATATATATACAATACATATATATATACAATACATATATGTATATATATACATATATATATGGAGAGAGAGAGGGTTAAAAAGTGAAAAAATTAAACCCAATCTGGCCAATTTAGTTGTTTATTAATAATGCTATTATATATTAAAGTATGACAAATTACTGGCCAAAAAATAAGGTTTGTGGTTAAAAAAAAAAAAAGTATACATACAAAGTTCCCTGAGAACCTTTAACTTGTTTCATTCTGTGAGCCTTCTCTCTTTACATTTTGTATATTTTATGCTACATGAAGATACTATTTTTAGTACCCATTTTTCTTAGCTTCCTTGTTTATATTTTGGTATCTACATGTACCAAATTACTTTGGATTCCCAGCATGAAGAAAACACTGTACATTTATTTTCCCCCCAAATGCAAAACATGAATATAAAGGGGAAAAAAATACTAACAGCATAAATCTTCAAAGAGTACTTTTCCTTACATCTATAAATATCTCAGAGAAATTAAAAACCTCTGGGAACTTAAAATTGCTCAAGGAAAAAGATGTTTTAATTCTCCCAAGTATAGCACAGGGAATAAAGTTTGGTACCAATAATTTGAAAAAGACTATCTGACTGTATCTTTAGAATACTTGTAGAAAAAAATAGATTTACTTCTCCTTCTTGATAAGAATTTTTGAGGTTTTAGATTTTTAAAAATAATACAACCTCATCCCTTCTTCAGTTATATTGCTATAGACTGGGAAAAATTATGTACCGAAGAATTATGGGAGTTATATTTTGGCACATATGCTTATTTTTGGTACTGTTTTTGGTACTTCATTTTGCTTTGTATTATAGATATTTGTGTATGTCCTATATGCCCAACTAGATTATAAATGACTTGTAAGCAAGAACAGCCTATTTCATGATTGCATTACCCATCATGCCCAAAGTAGCACTTTGCACATAGTAGGTTCTCAATAAGTATTGGTAAAATATAGAATTATTGAATAATTGTATAAAAATTTATTTAAATTAACAGTGAAAAAAGAGGCTATTTTATTCTTAATCATCTTGTAATGAAGACTATTTCAAACTCCATGCAGTGATGATACACACAAATATTTAAACTATTTATGTGCCTCAACTTGACATAATTTCATAACTTGATGGCAATCACATTTAAATATATTAGAATATTTTTGTAATAATGCTACTCTAGAATAGCAACTTTAATAGCTGAGAAAACACGTTAAAGACCATTAACCTTAAAAAAATAGAGAACATTAAACATTTTTTTCAGAAATCAATGTGTAAGGTTAAATATTCCACTATAATATTTATGAGCAAACCTCAAATTAGAATTTATAAATGCAAACTATCAAATGTTTCAGTTAGACAATAATTTAGACTATATTTTATAATTTCTCCTGTGTACACATTGATGAATACTATATAAAAAACATTCTTTTCTCCTTTAGTGTCTTTGACTATAACTATCTAATATCAAAATGAATTCTGCTTGAATGCAAGACCATAGGCAATCCTATAAAAGCCCTTAATTATCAATCAATATGATATTAATCAGTGAACACAAGTAAGTGATTTTCCTTACCTTTAGAACAGCAATGAATGGTACAAAGTTAGCTCTCTGGAGTCCATTTTTATAGAGATCTGAAAGAAAAAATTGATATTAGCATTTTACATAGCCTAAAATCAATGTTAACTCATATTTTGGCCTGAGAAATAAAGCTTTTATTTATAAAAAAGATAAACATGCAAAAGAAAAATAACCAAAATGATTTCCATTCTGGTACTACACAAAATTCATTCTTAATAAGAAGAAAAATTAATAATTACAGAAAGAAGATCAAAAGACATTCAATCAAATTAGCTTTAAAGTATAATAAAAAGCAATGAAAGAATTTCAAAGATATCACAAATATTCCTAAGTCAATAACTCAACACAAGATATATACTTAAAAGTATTTAATATTTGAAAATATAGAATTTTACTAGTAAAGGAATTATATTGTCTTCTATCTCAATCTATAGTAAAAATTCTTAGTACATAATTAAAAATGTAGGACAAGATTAGCCTTTTAATAAAATACATCAACAGACAGAGCTGTGCATATATTTGTATCAAAGTTATATATTTAACATAAAGGTGAATAACACTAAGGCCACTTTACTTTAAAAGAAATTACCCCAAAATTAACATTCCATTCTCAATAGACTATAAATTTAATGCATTTATAAATAATAAATTGCTCGTATCTTGTGCTTTACAATGGTAATTTTCATATATGCATGTGTCACAGTGTACGTATGTTTAGACACATATTCACACACATAAACACATACCCAAGAGCAAAAAAGTGAAAGGGGGCAACAAATTTTAAACTTTGCATATTTTATTTTATTCTTCCTTTTTTCTTCCCTTCTAAAAAAAGACTTGGAATTTTATTCAAGAGATTGAACTTTTATTGTATATAAAACATTCCTTTTAAAAGTAAAATCTAAAGTAATGAGATTTTTTTTAAGTATAAAAATGTGAACAGTAAAAAGTTTCTCAATAATAAAACTCATGAATTAGATTATGTGTCTCAATTTTCTTTTAAACATTGCATTATAGGGTTCTTTCTAGATTTCCTTGTTTATAGAAAATGTGATAACTGAGACAGACTTCAACTGCCACATTTGCTTATAGAAATAAAACATGGTCATTAGGAAACATTTATTCTCTTTAGAAAAATATCCATCACAATACCATTACAGTGTATAAAGTATTTGCAAAGTTCTTTGGTTACTTAAGGACCAGAGGCTTTAATTCAGTTACATTTAATATTTTTATTTAGAGATATTATAAAAGGTAAGATAATGCTGGCCAGACTGTTAGAATTTCAACATTCAAAATGAGAGATTTCCTTTCCTATAGTCAATACCTCAAATGAGTAAAATGGCTAAAATGTAGAAAATGGGTTATAAAATTAGCTATTTTCATAGTCTTCCCTAATTACCAAGTTGCTGGGAAAGGTGCATAAAAATAATGCTGTATGATAAGAGTTGACAGCCATGATTATGACTAAGTGGTTAAAAAAATAAAATAATTTTAAATACACTCAATGTTTATAGCAGCTTTACTCATAAAAGCTAAAAACTTCAGCTTTATTTATAATGGCCAAAAACTGGAAGCAATCCAAATGTCCATCACTAGGTGAGTGGATAAACAGACTGTGGCATTTCTGTACAAAGAAATACTACTTAGCAATAAAAAGGATAAACTACTCATACAACAAAATAGATGAATCTCAAAATAATTATGCAGAGTAAGGGCCAGGCATTAAAAAAAAAGGGTACATACTGTTTGATTCCATTTATACAAAACTCTAGAAAAAGCACATTAAAGCTACAATAACAAAAAGCAAATGAGTGGTTGCCTAGAGAAGGGGCAAGGAGGATGACAGCGACAACCGGGACAGATGAAAAAAGGGAGAGAGCAAAGTTCTGAGTGTGATGGAAATGTTCATTATATTGGCTTTGGTGATGATTTCACAGATGTATACACATGCCAATATTTTATAAATTGTATCCTTTAAATATGTACCAATTATTGCATATTATACCTTAATAAGTTCTTCTAAAATTTATTGGGAAAAATACCAAAGGGAATACTGAAGAACACAATGTTATAGAATTAACACTAAGATATCACACTAATGAAAGTCTATCTATGTTAAGGTAACCTTTTGGTATTACAGAATAACATCTTTGTTATGGACACATAAGGCTCTGAGTTGTAACTTAACAAGCGCGCACCCTTTAGTGGGTCCATGACAATGTACCCACTTGTAAAGTAGGATGTAAAGCCCCACTTATAGTATTCTTGATTAAAAGTTTCCACTCATCAGCAAAATCAAATAATAATACCTGTAAGTCTTCAAGAGTTAATTTTTAAAAGGGTTAACTTTTTAAAAATCTGTGTTTATAAAGATATACAATTCAAACTTTATGCTCTGAAAAGTATTTTCTAAACAGAATTCTAAACAAAATTCATTTGGCTTGAAAACCTTTAGGTTTTTATAGGACACTTAAGTGAAAAAGAGCTGTACTCATTAAATTGAAGAGTTTTTTGCAATTCAAATATTATGCTAATTATCAATGCAATAGATCCATCTCCTGAAATGTTATTTAGCTACCAATTTTTTCATACTAGTCGTTTAATATTATTTTTCCCAGACATAAAGATTTTATGATACATTTATATCAACATTTGTCATTGTTTACTAAATACTGTTTAAAAATTCACCAGAAGTTCTTGCCTACGATTTTTTAACGACCTCTAAACACAGTTAAGTGAGCACTTGGTCATATAAGAGAGTGTACTGGAATTATGGCACATTCATTTTTTGAGAATGGTTATAAGGACCTCTACATTCTCCACAGTGAATAACTATAATAATACTTACAGATGAAACAGATGCAAAGAGGATTTTTAAAGTAATTACAAGGATCTAATGTACATGGATATACAGATATTTTCCTTAAAAATCCAAACATCCCAGAAGAGGTTATATACAAACCTAATGGTAACCATAGATCAAAAACCACGAATAAATATGTAAAGAATAAAGAGAAAGAAATCCAAACATATCACTAAACAATTCAGCAAAACATGAAAAAAATGGCAAGTAAGGATCAGAGAAAATCTTTACAAACAACCACAAAACAAATAATAAAATGACAATAAATATATATCTATCAATAATTACTTTGAATGTAAATGGTCTTAGTGCCTCAATCAAAAGACACAGGGTGAAAGAATGGACAAAAAAAATAAGACCCATCTATATGTTGCCTACATGAGACCCATTTCAAACCAAAAGACACTTGCAGATTAAAAGTAAGGGGACAGAGAAACATCTAGCATGCAAATGGTTATCAAAAGAAAACCAGAGTAAAAATGCTTACATTGGGCAAAATAGACTTTAAAACAAAGAGTGTAATAGGAGACACAGAACACCATATACTAACCAAGGGACGATCCAACAAGACCTAACAATTGTAAATATCTATGTGCCCAACATACAAGGACCCAAATACATAAAACAGTTAATAATAAACATAATTACAGTAACAAGCATAAAAGAATTAATCAATAATAATACAGTACAATAATTAATAGATAATAATAATAATACAATAATACTTAACACTCTACTTACATCAATAGATCATCTACACAAAAAAAATCAACAAGGAAACAATGGCTTTGAATGACACACTGGACCAAGTGAATTTAACAGATATAATCAGAACATTCCATCTGAAAACAGAATACACATTCTAGTCAAGTGCACATGGAACATTCCCCAGAATAGATCTCATTTTAGTTCATAAAATAAGCCTCAACAAATTCAAGAAGACTGAAATCATACCATGAATCTTTTCTGACCACAAGGCTATAAAAGTAGAAGTTAGACACAAGAAAAAATCTGGAAAGACGATAAATACATGGAAGTTAAATAACATGCTACTAAACAATGAATGGGTCAACAAGGAAATCAAAGAAAAATTTAAACAGTACATGGAAACAAATGAAAATGAAAACACAATGGTCCAAAATCTTTGGGATGTAGCAAAAGCAGTCATTAGAATGAAGTTTACAGCAACACAGGCCTACATCAAGAGAAGAAAAATCTGAAATAAACAACCTAAGCTTGCAACTAAATGAGCTATAAAGAGAACAACAAACAAAATCTAAAACCAGGAGAAGGAAGGTAATAATAAAGATTAGAGCAGAAATAAATGATATGGAACTAAAAACAATATAACAGATCAATGAAACCAAAAAAATCAGTAAAATTGACAAACCTCTAGCCAAATTTATCAAGAAAAAAAGAGAAAGGACTCAAATAAAATCACAAGCGAGTCAGAAGAAATAACAACCAACACCACAGAAATATAAACAATTATAAGAGAATATTATGAAAAACTATATGCCAACAAATTGGACAACCTAGGAGAAATGGATAAATTCTTAGAAGAGATAGAACATTTGAACAGACTTATAACCAGAAAAGAAATTCAATAAGTAATCAAAAACTCCCAACAAACAAAAAGTCCAGAACCAGAAGGTTTCACAGGTAAATTCTACCAAAAATGTAAACAGGAGTTAATACCTATAATTCTCAAACTATTCCAAAAACTAGAAAAGGAAAGAAACTTCCAAATTCATTCCATGAGACCAGCATTACCCTGATACCAAATCCAGTTAAAGACATCACAAAAAAAGAAAACTACAAGCCAATGTATCTGATGAAAATAGATGTAAAAATCCTCAATAAAATACTAGCAAAACAAATTCAACAATGCATTAAAAAAATCATTCACCATGATCAAGTGGGATTTATTCCTAGGTTGCAGGAGTGGTTTAATATTTGCAAACCAATCACATCAATAAGAGAAAGGATAAGAACCATATGATCATTTCAATAGATGCAGAAAAAGCATTTGACAAAGTAGAACATCCATTCACGATAAAAACCCTCAATAAAATAGGTTCAAAGGGAACATTCCTCAACATAATAAAGGCCATATATGGAAAAAACCCAGAGCTATCATCGTCCTCAATCAGAAAAAAACTAAGAGATTTTACCTGAAGATCTACAAGACAAGGATGTCCACTCTCACTACCTTTTAACAGAGTACTAGAAGTCCTAGCCACAGCAATCACACAAAAAACAAAAAGAAATAAAAGGCATCCAATTGGTAAGGAAGAAGTAAGGTTTTCATCATTTGCAGATGACATTACATAGAAAACCTGAAAGACCCCACCAAAAAAATGCTGGAACCGATAAATAAATTCAGTAAGGTCGCAGGATGCAAAATCAATACACAGAAATCTGTTGCATTTATACACACAAATAATGAGGCAGAAGAGAAATTAAGAAAACAATCCCATTTATAAATATACCAAAAACAGTAAGATACATACCTAGGAATAAACCTAACCAAAGAGGTGAAAAACCTATACTCTGAAAACTATGAAACATTGATGAAAGAAATTGAAATGACACAAAGAAATGGAAAAACATTCCATACTTACAAATTGGCACAACAAATATTGTTAAAATGTCTATACTACCCAAAGTGATCTACACATTTAATGCAATCCCTATCAAAATACCACCAATATTTTTCACAGAACTGAAACAAACAATTCCAAAATTTGCATGGAACCACAAAAGACCCCAAATAGGCAAAGAAATCTTGAAAAAGAAAAGAAAAGCTACAGGTATCACAATTCCAGACTTCAAGTTATATTACAAAGCTGTAGTAATCAAAACAGCATGGTACTGGCAAAAATACACATAGTTAAATAAAAGACAATGGAAAACCCAGAAAGAAACCCACAACTATATGGTCAATTAATCTTCAATAAAGCAGGAAAGAATATCCAGTGGGAAAAAGACAGTCTCTTCAACAAATGGTGCTGGGAAAACTGGACAGCAACATGCAAAAGAATGAAATTGGACCACTTTCTTACACCATTTACACAAAAAATTCAAAATGGATTAAAGACCTAAATGTGAGACATGAAACCATAAAAATTGTAGCAAAGAACACAGCAGTAACTTCTTTGACATCAGCTGTATCAACTTTTTTTCTAGATATGCCTCCTGAGACAAGGGAAACAAAAGCAAAAATAAACTATTGGGACTCCATCAAAATGAAAAGCTTCTGCACAACAAAGAAAACAATCAACAAAACTAAGAGATAACCTAAGGAATGGGAGAAGATATTTGCAAATGACACATCTGATAAAGGGTTAGTATTCAAAATCTATAAAGAACTAATACAACTCAACACCCCCCCCAAAAATAATTCAATTAAAAAATGGGCAGAAGACACAAATAGACATTTATCCACAGAAGACATTCAGATGGCCAACAGACACATGAAAAGATATACACCATCACTTACCATCAGGGAAATGCAAATCAAAAGTACAGTGAGATAGCACCTCACATCTGTCAGAATGGCTAAAATCAACAACACAAGAAACAACATGTGTTGGCTAGGATGTGGAAAAAAAGGAACCCTCATGCACTGTTTGAGGGAATGCAAACTGGTGCAACCACTGTGGCAAACAGTATGGAGGTTCCACCAAAAGTTAAAAATAGAACTACCCTCCAAACCAGAAATCACACTACTGGATATTTACTGAAAGAATACAAAAACACTAATTCAAAGGGATACATGCTCCCCTGTATTTATAGCAGCATTATTTACAATTAATTGATGAATAGATAAAGAAGATGTGGCATATACACACAATGGAGTATTATGTAGCCATAAAAAAGAATGAAGTCTTGCCATTTGCAGTGACATGAATGGAGCTGGTGAGTACAATGCTAAGTGAAATAAGTCAGAGAAAGACAAATACCATGGTTTTAGACAAATGTGGAATTTAAGAAACAAAAAAAACAAGCAAATGGAAAAAAAGAGAAAGACAAATCAAGAAACAGACTCTTAATTACAAACTGATGGTTACCAGCAGGGAGGTGGTGAAGGATGGGCTAAATAGGTGATGGGGATTAAGGAGTGCACTTGCCATGATGAGCACTGGGTGATGTATGTAAGTATTATATCGCTATATTGTATACTTGAAACTAATATAACACTGTACGTTAATGAACTGGAATTAAAATAAAAACTTAAAAAAGAATTCCAAGTGTCAAAAGTAACAGGGTATAATGCTTATTTATATAAGTACATATCTGTTGAGAGTAAGAAAACATTTAGGACAGATAATTAAAAGGAGTGTTCCTATAAATTAACACAAAAAAAGTGCATGGCTTTATGGAACCAATCTGATTTATCCTTCCAGGAGATTCTTATTTTAGTATAGATTAAAAGAAAATGGTCCCTTTAGACCATTTAAGAAGCAAGAACTATGTAGCTTTAAAAAAAAAAAAACAACTAATTGGAGATGCAATAGTTACTAAATGCATTGATAATACAGCTAATTAAATGTTCCCATTGGATGGTATATTATCATTTTATATTCAACATACATTCATGAATTCCTACTATATAGCTATGCTGAAATGAGTGTTAAAGACAAAAGATAAATGAAATAAATAAATAAACTAGGATTTACAGAATACTTACTAGGAGTCAGGCAATTCGCTTGGCAATGTATGCAAATCACAGTAACACAACAAAGCAGGTATTTCTGCCTCCCTTTTACAGATAAAGAAACTGATACTGAGAGTTTCAGGTAATTTGTTGAATTTCCTGCCAGTGATTGGCGTACCTAGGAGTCAAGGTCTTTAATGACGTTAAAACTTGTGGACTTTTTCAGAACCATGTTGTGACCCGTTCAACTTACCACAGCTGACAGACACAACCAGACCATAACCATGATTCAAGGTGAAAAGGGACAGAAGGTATAAACATAATACACAGAGCACAAAGCTATTCAGTTTATCATGGTTCAAAGACAGCTTTACAGAGATAAGAGTGGCACTAGACCACCCTGGAAAAGTGAGCAATGCCACCAAGCAGCAAGGAAGTAAGGGTATATCCATAATATTTAGGTCTTTGATTTTATTAGTTTTCTTCTTATCCACCCTGTTTCTTCTTCTTCTGTTCATTTTTTCCTGACATTTTCAGATTATTTGAATTTATTTTTAAATTCCTTTTTCATCTGACTACTGGGCTTTATTTTTGTTCTTGTTCCATGGGCTATAATATATATCCTTAACTTTTCATACTCAGAATCAATATCGTATCACCTCACAAAAAAGTGTAGAAAACTTATATCAATATAAGTACCTCCAAACTCCCCACTTTATGGGATGGGTATCATAGACATCATATCTACATATAATAACAAGCCCTAGAAGATAATATTATAATTGCATGAAAACCAATTATTTCTATTTTTTAAAAATTAAGAAGAAAAGCTAGTTATATTTACCACAATATTTATAATTTCTGATGCTCTTCATTTCTTCTTAAGGATCCAAGTGTCCATCCATTATCATTTACTTTCTACCTGAGAAACTTCTTTTAGAATATCTTATAGTTCAGGCCCAATGGTGATGAATTCTTTACTTCTTTTTTTTTTAATCAGAACGTCTTTATTTTGTCTTTATTCCTTTTTTTAATTGAACTATAGTTGACACACCATGTTATATTACTTCAGGTGTGCAACACAGTGATTTTACAAGTCTAAACATCACGCTATGCTCACCACAAGCGTAGCTACCATCTGTTACCTATAACACGATTACAATACTATTGACTATATTCTCTATGCCATACCTTTCATTCCCATGACTTATTCATTCTATAACTGGAAGCCTATACCTCTTACTCCCCTTCACCCATTTTGCCCATCCTCCCTTCTGGCAACGACCAGTTTGTTCTCTGTATTTATGTTTTTTTCTGTTTTCTTTTTTAGATTCCACATACAAGTGGAATCACAAGATATTTTTCTTTTTCTGTCTGACTTTTTCACTTAGCATAACACCCTCTAGGTCCATTCATGTTGTCGCTAATGGCAAGATCTTGGTTTTTTTATGGCTGAGTAGTATTCCATTGTGTGTGTGTGTTTGTGTGTTTGTGTGTGTGTGTGTGTGTGTATACACACCAAATCTTCTTTATCCATTCATCTATCAATGGACACTTAGGACACTTAGGCTGCTTCCATATCTTGGCTATTGTAAATATTGCTGCAATGAACATCAGGGTGCATATAATTTTGCAAATAAGTGTTTTCATTTTCTTTCACTAAATACCCAGGAGTGAAATTACTGGATCATATGCTATTTTTATTTTTAATTTTTTGAGATACCTCCATATTGTTTTCCACAGTAGTTATGCCAATATATATTCTCACCAACAGGGCACAAAGGTTGCAAATACTCACCAACACTTGCTATTTCTTGTCTTCTTGACACTAGCCATTCTGACAAGTGTAAGATGATATCTCATTGTGGTTTTGATTTGCATTTCACTGATGATTAGTGATATTGAACATACTTTCATGTGTCTATTGACTATCTGGATGTCTTCCTTGGAAAAATGTCTATCAGCCCTCTGCCCATTTTTTAATTGGATTATTTGGAATTTTGGTGTTCAGTTTCTTATGTTCTTTATAGATTTTGGATATTGGCCCCTTATTGGATACATCATTTGCAAATACCTTCTCCTATTGATTTCTCATTCTGTTGATGGTTTCCTTTGCTGTACAGAAACTTTTTTATCTTGGTGTAGACAATAATTTGTCTTTATTCTTGAAGGACATTTTTGTTTCATAAACAACTCTAGGTTGATGGGTTTTTTCCCCTAGCATAAAGACATAGTTCCATGGTTGCTGGCCTCCATAGTTCCTAATGGAAGTCATCAGAAGCTAATCATTGTTCCCCTGTATTTAATATGCTATTTTTCTCTGGATGCTTCTAGATTGTTTTACATTAGGTTTTTAGCAGTTTGACTACAATATGCCTAGCAGTGTTTTCTTGTATTTCCTCCGCTTCAATTTCACTGAGTTTCTTGAATCTGTAGATTTTTGTCTCCCACAGATTAGGAAATTTGCGATCATTATCTTCAAAAGTTTTTCTGCCTCATTCTTTCTTCTTGCCTTCTGGGATTCCAATTAGAACTATGTTCTAAAGCTTGTTATGGTTCTACAAATTCTTAAAGCTCTATTTCTTTTCTTCTATCACTTGGTCTCCATTCTTCACATTGGATAATTTCAAGTTCTCTGACTCTCTGCTCAGTTATTTCCATCTGCTATTAAGCTCATCAAGTGAATTTTTATGTAAGATACTGTCTTTTTTAATTCTAAATTTTAAACTTAGAACTTTTTTATGATTTCTATTTCTCTGCTGAGATTTCCTATCTCTTCATTCATTATGAACATATCTTCTTTAACTCATTTCTCTAACAATTATTGTTATGATTGTTACTTTAAAGTCTATTGGGGTTGGTCTGTGTTGATTGTTTTTTCTCTTGGGTCATACTTTACTCATTCTTCACTTTGAGATTGTGTTCTGGGCCTTGTGGATTCTGTTTCATTCTCTGAAGACTGTCAATATTTTTGTTTTAGCAAGAAATTACCTTAGATGGACTCGAACTACAAACAGAAATCTCAGTTCAGGACCCTACCTTTAGTTAGGAAGTTTGTGATCTACTCTGCAAATGTATGGTTCAGAGATCAGAGACTTGGGCAGGATTTATACACAGAACTTAGAGCTACAGCCATCTAGTTCATTCTGGGATTCACTTCTCATTTCTCTGCAGTAATGCTAGCCCCAAACTCTGCATCTGGTTCTTCAGGCCAGAAACACTGTGGGTTTTCTATCAGAATTTCAGTCATTCAGCGCAGTACTGACTTTACCTGCCCTAAAGGTGACAACCATTAAGAAAGATATTCTCTCCAATTTTGGACCTACTTCTAAGTCTTATCTGCCCTGACATTTTTTCACTCTCTAAGACCTTCAAATAGTTGTGTTATATATTTTATTCAGAATTTATTATTATTGTCTGCAAGAAGGCCATTTGGCTAGAAGCTTAGGGCTTTGAGCTAGGAACTCAGCCATATCAGTTTTAGTTTTTAATAGATAAATGTATCCCATTGATATTTCCTGTTGACATGCTTGATCTTGTTTCATGCTCTATGCATACTTATTTTCTGTTTCTTCTGCTTTCTAGTTTTTGCTCTAAGAAATATTTTTTCTTTTACCTTATTTATACTTATTTGAAAAGTATACCTTAAATTCTAAAATACTTGACTGTATATTTCCCCAGTGGTAAGTACCACAAATTATGATGCTGTCACTCAGAATCAGTAAACTCTCTCTCCAAGGGGAAGAAAATTTACAAATATCTAAGCAAGCAGTAACTACAAACATTTATTTACACTCAATTCATTGGTATCATCAATTTTCTTATTTCAAACATTTCTTTTTGAGAAACATTAAGACCTCTTTCCTCCAGGGCACGCACTTTTTTTTTCTTTATCATATTCTCTTTATTCTATTTGTGCATACTTCTTAAACATTAGTGATTTCATTTTCTAATTTCTGAGTAAATAGGTTTTCAATTCAATCTGCCTTCTCTCCACTTAGATCTTCTATATTATACAGTCTATATTTTCCTGATTTTTAAAGAATATAAAACAGAAATTTCCTAATATTTACTTCTCTCTTTTCTACTTATTGTTCCCATATTATGGTATTTTCTTTTTACATGACCTTGAAAAAGGAGTGGTATGACTAATCTCAGAGAATCCCTATAATCAAGATATGTGTTTTTTCCTTGGTTCCCTTCCCTATCCTCCCAGTTGTTCTTATACTCTTTCTGTCTCTACTGTAGTTCAATGTTAAAAAGTGATAGGTGGCATCCTTCCTTTGTTCATACTTGTAGTAGAAATACCAATGTCCCAACTAAGCATAATAATGACTTTTGAACAGATATACACGTTTTTGGTATCATATTAAGAAACTAGAGGAGGGCCCAAGATGGAGGAACCGCATGGAAGGGTTTTTTTTTTTTTTGCATGTCTCGTCCCTGAAATACAGCCAGATGAACACTAAACCATCCTGCACACCTAGAAAACTGATTTGAGGATTAACACAACAATCTGCACAACCTGAACCAGAGAACTCAGCAGGTACACAGCATGGAGAGGTGAACTGGGGGAGAAAGGCACAGAGGGCAGGGAGCTGTTTTTGCTTGTGGAGAGAGGACAGAGATGGGGGAAGAATACAGAGGGCATCCCCTCCGCCTGAAATCAGCTGGAGAGAAAAGAAAGAGTACACAAGGGACAGAATACACAAGGGACAAAACAAAAAAAAGGGAAAAAGGAGAAAGGAGAGGACTTAAATTCCATTAAGACTCTATAAACAGAGGGAGCACAGAGTCTGAAACTCCGCAGCTCAATACCTGGCAGTGCTCTGGTGGGAAGGGCAAATCCCCAGGAGCAGAGAGCAAGATCCTCAGGGTCCTTAGGATATATGGGAAGAGGCAGTTCCCCTGTTGGGAGGACTTTTGGTAGAGGCTGTGCCACCTCCCCATAGCCAAATGTCCCAGTGGATCCCAGAGAACATCCACATTCGCTGGTGCTGGAACAAGGATGTTGGGAGGAAGCCTGTGCCAGATGTGTGTTGTTATTTTCATAATCCCTAAAACGCTGCTGCTACATGATTGCATGAACTTTTTCTGGGGCAGGCTGGCACCCAGCCACAGTCTCTGGGCATCAGCAGCAGCATGGTCTCCCGAACATTCCTAGAAGCAGGCCAGCATTGCTCATTGAGACCCTCCCCCAGAAGGTCTGAGTGGGTCAAAACCACAGTCCCTCAGAAGTGAGGGGTTGGGAAACACAGCCGCATATGACATAAAACTCAGGAGGGAGGTGCCACCTGGCAACCTGATGGCTTGGTCACAGACAGTGTAAAAGCAGGGAGTGGACAAAAGCCAGAGACAAAGGAGGGGTGTGCAAATGCTGGTCGGGAAGGACACTGTTCCAACACTAGAGACTGGATAGCTGAGTGACACGATGTTCACCCTTCCCACGCATGTGCATACACACCTACAAGCACCACAACAATCCATCCCGGTAAGCTAAGCATCGCCATCTAGTGGAGAATGGAGCCATTACACTAAGCCCCGCCCAACTGGACCAACCTTGCTCTCCAGGAACAACACAAGTCTCTCCGCCTGCTTAGTTTACAGACTATAAAGTGCCTCTTAGTTCGACTTCTAGGGGAAACCAAGGTAATTTCAATCATACCTCACTCTGTTTGCTGGTCCATCTATTCAATTTTTTTTTCTTTTCTATTTCTTGAATATAGAATGAGAAAAAAATGTGTTTTTATTTTCCATTTCTATTAAAAATATTTTTCTTTACATTTTTCCTACTACATCTTTTACTTTTTTGTAAATTTTTCAAATTCTATTTTTTTACTTCCATCTTTCATTTTATTCTATTTCATTGTATTCGTTTTTTCAAACTTTCAACCATTTTCTTTTTTTTCTTTTCTTTTCTTATCCTTCCCTTTTTTCTCTATCAAGCTCCTTTCAACAACCAGACCAGAACACACCTAGGATCTAGCATCCTTTATTTGACATTTTTGTGTTGTTTTTAATTTTTTAATTTTAAGGGTTTTTTTTTACCTTATTAATTCCTTTTCTTCAAAATGATGAAATGAAGGAATTCACCCCAAAAGAAAGAACAGGAAGAAATGACAGGCACTTAATCAACACAGATACAAACAAGATGTCTGAACCAGAATTTAGAATCACAATAATAAGAATACTAGCAGGGGTTGAAAACAGATTAGAATCCCTTTCTGCAGAGATAAAAGCTAGTCAAGATGAAAAAAAAAAAAATGCTGTAACTGAGGTGCAATCTCAAATGGATGCCACAGCGGCAAGGATGGATGAGGCAGAACAGCAAATCAGCGATACAGAGGACAAACTTAATGGAGAACAATGAAGCAGAAAAAAAGAGGGAGACTAACACAAAAGAGCATGATTTAAGAATTAGAGCAATCAGTGACTCATTAAAAAGGAACAACATCAGAATCATAGGGGTCCCAGAAGATGATGATAGAGAAAAAGGGGTAGAAGAGTTATGTAAGCAAATCATAGCAGAAAACTTTCCTAACCCAGGGAAAGACAGAGATCTCAAAATACAGGAAGCACAGAGGACTCCCATTAGATTCAACAAAAACCAATCATCAACAAGGCATATCATAGTCAAATTCACAAAATACTCAGGCTAAGAAAGAATCATGAAAGCAGCAAGGAAAAAAAAGTCCTTAACCTACAAGGGAAGACAGTTAGGTGTGCAGCAGACCTATCCACAGAAACTTGGCAGGCCAGAAAGGATTGGCAGGATATATTCAATGTGCTGAATCAGAAAAATATGCAGCCAAGAATTCTTTATCCAGCAAGGCTATCATTCAACATAGAAGAAGAGATAAAAAGTTTCCCGGACAAACAAAAATTAAAGGAATTCGTGACCACTAAATCAGCTCTGCAAGAAATTTTAAGGGGGACTCTCTGAAGGGAGAAAAAATGGGGGGAAAAAAAGACCAAAAGCAACAAAGACTAGAAAGGACCAGAGAACACCACCAGAAACTCCAAATCTACAGGCAACATAATGGCAATAAATTCATATCTTTCCATACTCACTCTACACGTCAATGGACTAAATGCTCCAATCAAAAGACTTAGGGTAACAGAATGGATAATAAAACAAGATCTGTCTATATGCTGTTTACAAGAGACCCACTTTAGACCTAAAGACACCTTCAGATTGAAAATAAGTGGATGGAGAACCATCTGTCATCCTAATGGTCACCAAAAGAGTAGCCATAGTTATATCAGACAATCTAGATTTTAAAATAAAGACGACAACAAGAGATGAAGAAGGGCATTATATCATAACTAAGGGGTCAATCCACCAAGAAGATCTAACAATTGTGAACATTTATGCTCCAAATGTGGAAGAACACAAATATATAAATCAATTAATCACAAACATAAAGAAACTCTTTGATAATAATACCATATAGCAAGGGACTTCAACACCCCACTTACAACAATGGACAGATAATCTAAACAGAATATCAACAAGGAAACAATGGCTTTGAATGACACACTGGATCAGATGGTCTTAACAGACATATTCAGAATATTTCATCCTAAAGCAGAATACTCATTCTTCACCAGTGCACATGGAACATTCTCCAGAATAGATCACTTACTGGGACATAAATCAGCCCTCAACAAGTAGAAAAAAGATCAAGATCATACCACACATTTTCAGACCACAATGCTATGGAACTCTAAATCAACCACAAGAAAAAATGTGGAAAGATAACAAATACTTGGAGACTAAAGACCATCCTACTAAAGAATGAATGGGCTAAACAAGAAGTTAAAGAAGAAATTAAAAAGTTCATGGAAGCCAAAGAAAATGATAACACAACAGCCCAAAACCTCAGGGATGCAGCAAAGGCGGTCATAAGAAAGAAATATACAGCATCCAGGCCGTCCTAAAGAAGGAAGAAAGGTCAAAGATACACAACCTAACTTTACACCTTTTTGTTTGTTTGTTTATTCATTTTTGAAAGAGACAGACACAGAATGCAAGTGTGTTAGGGAAACCAGAAGCTGGTTCTTTGAAAGAAATAACAAAATTGATAAACCTGTAGCCAGATTGATCAAAAAGAAAAAGGAAAGGACCCAAATAAATAAAATCAAGAATGAAAGAGGAGAGATCACAACCAACAGAGCAGAAAGAAAAACAATAATGAGAATATGAGCAATTATACACCAATAAAATGGGCAATCTGAAAGAAATGGACAAATCCTAGAAACATATAAACTACCAAAACTGAAACAGGAAGAAATAGAAAACTTGAACAGACCCATAACCAGTAAAGAAATCAAATTAGTAATCAAAAATCTCCCAAAACACAGGAGTCCAGGGCCAGATGGCTTTCCAGAGGAATTCTGCCAAACATGTAAGGAAGAGTTAACACCTATTCTCTTGAAGGTGTTCCAAAAAATACAAATGGAAGGAAAACTTCCTAACTCTTTCTATGAAACCAACATTACCTTGATTCCAAAACCAGACAGAGACCCCACTAAAAAAGAGAACTATAGACCAATTTCCCTGATGAACATGAACGCAAAAATCCTCAACAAGATACTAGCCAACTAGATCCAATAATACATTTAAAAAGTTATTCACCATGACCAACTGGGATTTATACCTGGGATGCAGGGCTAGTTCAATATCCACAAAACAATCAATGTGATACATCACATCAATAAAAGAAAGGACAGGAACTACATGATCCTCTCAATAGATGCAGAGAAAGCATTTCACAAAATACAGCATCCTTTCTTGATAAAAACCCTCAAGAAAGTAGGGATAAAAGGATCATACCTCAAGATCATAAAAGCCATATACAAAGGACCCACCACTAATATCATCCTCAATGGGGAAAAACTGAGAGCTTTCCGCTTAAGGTAAGAAACAAGACAGGGATGTCCACTCTCACCACTGTTATTCAACATAGTATTGGAATTCTTAGCTTCAGCAATCAGACCACACAAAGAAATAAAAGGGATCCAAATCCGCCAGGAGTCAGTCAAACTTTCACTCTTCACAGATGACATGATACTCTATATGAAAAACCCAAAGGATTCCACAAAAGAACTGCTAGAACTTATCCATGAATTCAGAAAAGTCGCAGGATATAAAATAAATGCACAGAAATCGGTTGCATTCCTATACACCAATAATGAAGCAACAGAAAGAGAAATCAAGGAATTGATCCCATTTACAATAGCACCAAAAACCATTAAAATGCCTAGGAATAAACCTATGCAAAGAGGTGAAAAATCTATACACTGCTAACTATAGAAAGCTTATGAAAGAAATTGAAGAAGACACACACACAAAAACAGGAAAAATATTCCATGCTCCTGGATAGGAAGAACAAATATTGTTAAAATGTCAACACTACACAAAGCAATCTACATATTCAATGCAATCCCTATCAAAATAACACCAGCATTCTCCACAGAGCTAGAACAAACAATTGTAAAATTTGTATGGAACCAGAAAAGACCCCAAATAACCAAAGCAATCTTGAAAAAGAAAACCAAAGCTAGAGGCATCACAATCTTGGACTTCAAGATGTATTACAAAGCTGTAATCATCAAGACAGTATGGTACTGGCACAAAAACAGACACTCAGATCAATGGAACAGAATAGAGAACCCAGAAATGGACCCACAAATGTATGGCCAACTAATCTGACAAAGCAGGAAAGAATATCCAATGGAATAAAGACACTTCAGCAAATGGTGCTGGGAAAACTGGACAGTGACATGCAGAAGAATGAACCTGGACCACTTTCTTATACCACACAAAAAAATAAACTCAAAATGGATGAAAGACCTAAACCTAAGACAGGAAGCCATCAAAATCCTCAAGGAGAAAGCTTGCAATAACCTCTTTGACCTCAGTCACAGCAACTTCTTACTAAACACATCTCCAGAGACAAGGGAAACCAAAGCAAAAATGAACTATTGGGACCTCATCAAAATAAAAAGCTTCTGCATGGCAAAGGAAACAATCAGCAAAACTAAAAGGCAACTGATGGAATGGGAGAAAATATTTGCAAATGACATATCAGACAAAGGGTTAATATCCAAAATCTATAGAGAACTTACCAAACTCAACACCCAAAAAACAAATAATTCAGTGAAGAAATGGGCAAAAGACATGAATAGACACTTCTCCAAAGAAGACATCCAGATGGCCAACCGACACATGAAAATATGCTCAGCATCACTCATCATCCAGGAAATACAAATCAAAACTACAATGAGATACCACCTCACACCTGACAGAATGGCTAACATTAATAACTCAGGCAACAACAGATGTTGGCGAGGATGCGGAGAAAGAGGATCTCTTTTGCACTGCTGGTGGGAATGCAAACTGGTGCAGCCACTCTGGAAAACAGGATGGAGTTTCCTCAAAAAATTAAAAATAGAACTACTCTACAACCTAGCAATTGCACTACTAGGTATTTATCCAAGGGACAGAGGTGTGCTGTTTCGAAGAGACACATGCACCCCAATGTTTATAGCAGCACTATCGACAATAGCCAAAGTATGGAAAGAGCCCAAATGTCTTTTTTCCTTTTACCACTTTGTGTCTTACTGTCAAAGAAGCACAGCTGAGTTCAACTTACATATTTCCCCCATAAAAATGTATTCTTGTTTTTTGATTGAATAAGTTCTTAAATTTATTAATTTCACATTTTAATTAATGTAACCTACTTGTCTATTCTCAATTTGTTGTTAGGCTCTCCGTGCTCTTAAATATTTTTTTTTTCTCTACTAGAATATCATGTAATTAACAACATTCTATTTCAGAACCTAAAAATTGAGTAGCATATATATGAAATTTTAATTGTGCATTTTTGTTTTTGGCTCTTCTAATGAACTGACAGCATAATCTTTGATAAGTAAACTATGTCTATTTGTATATGGGCCATATAAAGTATTTCCCTAAATGACAAAAATGATGAATAAACCATTTAATTGGGGTTTTATAAAAATAAGAAATTAAATAAAAACTATCTCTAGATATGTTTTATCTGAAAATTTTCTAGCAATTTCCTATTCCTATAGATTTGATCCAAGATCCTCTCTCAAAAGCCTTAATCAGATTATCCTAGAAAATATAAAACAGTAGCACTACAAATGTTGCACTGCAACTGTTGCTTAAAATATACTAAAATATAGGGGCGCCTGGGTGGTTCAGTAGGTTAAGCATCCGACTCTTGGTATTAGCTCAGGTCGTGATCTCACAGCTGTGAGTTTGAGCCCCATGTTGGGATCTGCACTGACAGCACAGAGCCTGCTTGGGATTATCTCTCTCCCTCTAAGTCCCTCCCCCACTCGCTCTCTTTCAAAACAGATAGCTTTAAAAAATTAAAAATATAATATACTAAACATATTTTAAGCTTGCAAGAAGGTGGGAAAATCCCTACAGACCAGCAAAAACACAGGAGGCTAAAAGCTAAAGTACTAATCATGAACTGATGCTGGTTTGGGGCTTTAGCAACTACCTGGGGTATAAAGAGTGAGACCTTGGACCCAAGCAAGAGAGGAATTCAAATTTAGGACTAGAAAAAAGTAACATACAGGCAGTCACTCTTTGGTACCTTATTCCCTTCACTCCCCTCAAATATCACTTCCTTTTTTTCTCTTCTACACGATTTTTCTCTCTTAGGTTCCTAAATTCTGGTGTTGCTTTCACTCGGCTATCAATTATTTTTCATTAAAATTATTAATTGCTTATTAAATGTTTCTGCTCATTTTCCATTAAAATTAATTTGCCTATTAATTGACAAGTTATAAGCTGTTAAAAAATTAGGGTATGATAGCAGTTTCCCTCAACAACAATAATCCCCATTCTTGTTCATGAAGTTTATGTTTTTACAACTAGAAATGGAGGGAATGAGATGAATGAAGTAGAAGAAAAGTAAACAGAGATGCTAAAAAATTAATGAAGGGGAAAAATAGGTTTTTCTCCACTGAGCACTATCTTCAGGACCTTTAACCTCCAGACTTTTCTGTCTTTATTGAATGACAGGCATCACCACCTAATTGTACAAGCCTAAAATTTTAAAACAATTTCTAAATCTTCCTTTACCTTTTCCTCAGTGACCACTCTATAACCAGGTACTATCCATTTTAATTCTGGAATATCTTTCAGATCTATCCTCTCCATATCCATTGGTATCACCATATATTAGAGTATCTGAAACTCAGAACTATAGACATTTTTGGTTAGATAATTCCTTGTTGTGAGGGGTAGCTCTGCACATTATAGGATATTTTGACAGAATTCTTGGCTTCCACCAAGAATTCTACTAGAGGCCAATAGCAGCACTTATTGCCACCCTGCCTGGTTGTGACAACCAAAAATGTCCCAAACACTGCCAATATCCCCCTAGGTGACAATAACTGCCTTATGCCAAACTAACACCATTTCTTGTCCAGTGTGCTGCAAGAGCCTCCTAACATGTCTTCACTGAGTCCACCGCATCACTGCACTCCACTCCACAACCCATTCTCCACACTATACCCAGTGATAGTCCAACTCTGTTCTTGTCAGTCCCTACTTAAAGTACTCCAATGTCTTCGCATTTCTCTTAGAATAAAATCCAAAATCCTTATTTTTATTTTATAAGGTCTGTCACTTCTCCAGATTCATGTTATATGTACTGCACTGCATCCTACTTTCCTTCCTTCACTGTACTCCAGCCACACTGGCTACCTTTCAATTCCTCAAACAGGTCATTCTCTTGGGCTTTGCCTCAACCCTCTGATAAGAAGATTCTTCCCCCACCTCTTATAACACTCTGAGAATAAGTAGATGCTATTTAAAAAAATAAATAAATAAATAAATAAAATAATAATAATAATAATAATAATAATAATAATAACAACAACAACAACCTATCTGGAGGCTCTAGATGAAAAGCTGTGACCTAAAGAAAAAGTTGAATGCATTTTGATGGTTGGAAAAGAGGACACACTTTATCTAGGACAGGGTAGACAAAGATGAGTGATGACCAACAAGGAGAAATGATAGAGGATAATGTGTAAAGAGTCACAAAACCTAGGTTCTAACCTCTTTTCTGCCATTTCTTATCCATGGGATTTGTTTTTAATCTTAATTAACTTTTTTCATCTACAGTTCTATTAATTTGAATACAAGTAACTACAACCATGACCAGGATACAAAACACCCAAAAAAATTATCTTATGTTGCCCCTTTGCAGTCAAACACCTTCCCACTGTGGCCTCTGGCAACCAGTGACCTATTTATTCTTTGTCCTATACTTTTATATTTTCCTGGTACATACGTATATGTCATCTTCTTTATAATAAAATATTAAGCCATTTATGATGATTGTCTGCCATGGCAAAAAAAACCCAAAAAACAAAAAACAGTGTATGACAGTGTCCCTTCAATGGATCATATTTAGAAAAGGCTTTATGTTTGAGGCTAATGCCCAATTTTTGTAATTCCACATCTTGAACTTTCAGTCTTCTCTGGAAAAGTGGTTCCACTTTGGATTTCTGTATGCTACCTTGGTGGGCCTGTAACTTTGATCACTCCTACAAAGCTTTGAGTTCCAGAATGCTCCTTAACCTTTCCCTGTGGCTGTCCTTCCTCAGTTTACCACTGCCAACTGAGCAGCAAACTGCAATCATCCTTTCGGCAGTCTTTACTGGTGGTGGTGGCAGGGGCAGTGTTCCCAGCTTGTTCTACCACCTTGCTATTTATAGCTTGTCACTGAATGTTTAAAGGCAATACTGATGACACAGTTAAGTCACCACTCAGCTAAAGGAGAGTCTTCACAGATGATCTAATATGAAAACACTCACTGCTGTGTCTCACAGCGTTATCACCCTAGTAAATCACAAGAATGCTGGGGTGCCTGGGTGGCTCAGTTGGTTGAGTGTCTGACTTCAGCCCAGGTCATGATCCCACAGCTCATGAGTTCAAGCCCCACGCCGGGCTCTGTGTTGACAGCTCAGAGCCTGGAGCCTGCTTCAGATTCTGTGTCTCCCTCTCTCTCTGCCCCTAACCCACTCACATTCTGTCTCTGTCTCTCTCGAAAATAAGTAAGCATTAAAAAAAAAAAAAAATTAAGGGGCACCTGGGTGGCTCAGTCGGTTAGGCGGCCGACTTTAGCTCAGGTCATGATCTCGCTGTCCATGAGTTCAAGCCCTGTGTCGGGCTCTGTGCTGACAGCTCAGAGCCCGGAGCCTGTTTCGGATTCTGTGTCTCCCTCTCTCTCTCTGACCCTCCCCCGCTCATGCTCTGTCTCTCTCTGTCTGAAAAATAAATAAACGTTAAAAAAAAATTTTTTTTTTAAATTAAAAAAAAAGAATGCTATCTATAACAGTATTATAGATATTTTAATAAGTGCATCTGAATCATTCATAATTCTCTTAGAATATAATAGATGAGGTATAACTACAGTTGTTTGAATAACTGGATTTAATAGTATTAATTAACTGATGTCTCCCTAAAATAAGGCCTCTAATGGTATGCTATGAGGGTCTAAACTTGGTTACATTTTAATTAATGAATGACTGAAGATATAGCAGCATGATTACCATTTTATAAACGTCATAGTTAGTAGGGATAGCTAAAACTAATCTGTTAGAACCACACTTCAAAAAGATACAAACATAAATCAAACATAATCAAACATAAATCATAAAACAGAACAATGCAGACTAATAAGCTGAAATGTAATAGGAAGAAAAAAGAAATCAACTACACAAACACAGAATGAGAGACACCTAGTTTGACAGCAGCTCACAAAGTAAGATCTAGGTAACAACAGATTATAAACTCAATATAAGTCACCCACATGACATGGCTTATTAAGGAAAAAACTCACACTATCACTATTACATTGCTCTTTTCAGATCCACCAATAAACTCCATGTTACTAATTCCAATGGTCAATTCTCAACCTCCCCTTCACCTCCTAGCAGCATTTAACAAAAGTGGCCATCCATCCTTTTGTACCATTTTCCTTTTCTTCACATGATACTCTGTTGGTTCTCCTCTTACCTCACTGGCTGCTCTGACCAGCTTCCTTTAGGACCAATGAACTCCCAAACTTTCATCTCCAATCTAAACTTTTCCATTAAAATCCAAACTCTGATATGCATCTGCCTCAGTACTTTCCCCTCCCTACCCAAATCTGCTTCTCCTATAGTCCTCTCCATCTCAGGAAACATCAACTTCATCCTTTTAATTGCTCAAGCCAAAACCTTTGAGTCATTCTTTATCCCTTTCTCTTTTTTTAATACCATATATTCATCCCATTAGTAAATCCTCTTGGCTCTGCTTACAAAATATATCCAAACTCTGACTACTCTCACCACCCTCACTGCTCCATTATCTCCCCTCAGGATTGCAGCAATGATATCATCAACGGTCTCCTTACTTCCAACTTTGAAATCTCATCCCCACAATCCATTCTCAGTATTGCAGCCAGGGATAACCTTTAAAAACATGCATTCATTCAACATTCACTCTAAGACTATTGAGATCAGCTAGGCACTGTTTTGGTTGTTCAGTATATACCCATGAACAGAAGAGATAAAAGTCACTGCCTTCATGAACCATTTGCATCCTGAAAGAGGATAGACAATAAACCACAAAGAAGAAAATAAAGGAGGAAAGGAGAAGCAAGGTAAGAAAAAAAGGGATGGGTTGTAGATTCAAATAGAAAGATAAGTCTACAGTTCTTTGGCATAATAACTTTTGAGTAAAGACCTGAAAAAGGTAAGGAATTAACCATGCAGGGAATTCCAGGTGGTAGAGCATTCCAGGGTAGAAAGATGTTAACATTAAGAATGCATTAGGGGCGCCTGGGTGGCTCAGTCAGTTGAGCTTCTGACTTCAGCTCAGGTCATGATCTTGTGGTTCGTGAGTTCAAGCCCCACATCGGGCTCTGTGCTGACAGCTCAGAGCCTGGAGCCTGCTTCAGATTGTGTGTCTCCCTCTCTCTCTGCCCCTTGCCTGCTCACACTCTGTCTCTATCTCTCAAAAGTAAATAAACATTAAAAAAAAAATTTTTTTTAAGAAGTCATTAAATATTGGTTTTGGTTCCTCTGGCCTTCAACTGACCACATCATGGAAAGATAAAACATTTTAAACTTGTTTTTATCTAGATATTACTTGTATTTTAATCCTTAAATAATGTTCAAATAAGCCACAAGTGGTTTTTTAGGAATAAAATTAAGTATTAGAAACTACTTATGCAAGTGAGATTCAATTCTTTTTCTAAGACTCAATTAGGAGTTTTCTCTTTCATTTCATTGAGCTTCTTTTACAGCCCCTAAAAAGCAATTAGAAAGCCTTGTATTTTTGAAACAGAGAAACTGAAGAACTCCATAAAAATCTGCTTTTTGCTCCTTTTCCTGCTTCTGTTCTTTCTAGGACCCACACCCCACTTTACACAGTCCACAGAATGCAGACAGCTGTAATTCCTCCTTGTAAGGGGCAGGGAGTTAGTTAATGATTTCTTCAGTAGAGATTACATCTAAGGAAGGACCAGGTGAGAATGACCAATGAAGCTGTCATATGAATATTCCAGACCACCAGCACTAGACATCTCAATGCCAAGGCCCGCTGGCTCCAAGGACTAACACCTGGGCCCTTATCTTTGTTCTAACCAGTTCTTGGATGCCTGAAAGGACACATACAGCAGACCACAATCCTTAATAAAACCCCCAAGCCCCGAACCAAGACAAGACTCATGCTCCTTTCCTTCCCAAGTCCCCCAGATGCTCCATCTGCATCTGCTCCCTCTGTATCTTCAGTAAACCCTGTTCTCACTTTCTGGTGTTTTGTATTTGATTTCTATCCTGTGCAAAGTCAAGGATCCTCTTGGCTGGTCCTGCAAGGCCCCCTCTGGGTCCTCAAACCTAGCCTTCCTGCTGGCATCATTTTTTTTCCTTAATGTTTATTTATTTATTTTTGAGAGAAAGAGATAGAGAGTGCACAGAAAGAGGGAGAGAGAGAATCGCAAGCAGGTTCCACATGGGGGATGGTGCCCGACATGGGGCTCAAACTGTGAGATCATGACCTGAGCCAAAATCAAGGGTCTAAGCATCAGATGCTTAACTGACTGACCCAGGCACCTCCCGGCATCATTTTTTGATACAAATATATGATATATCTAAAACTCAGAGAAAAACAGCAAGTGCATCAAACACAGGGGATGACATGGGTTTAACTTGCGAAGAATATAAACATTTTTCAGACACAAATACCAACTGATTTTTTAGATTGTCTGTTATAAAATGAATGATAAGCAAAGTCATCAGATTCTATTAACACAATAAAATGAGTATAAAATTATGGATTTTTCAAAGCTTGTTATTTTCCACCTAATTGGATGAGACTAGCACAATGTTTGTTTTTACCTTCCGGTGGCCTGTTGGATGTTGCCACAACGACGACCCCATTTTTGAACAGATTTTCAAAAAGCTGTTTCAGAATCATGGCATCAGCAATGTCAGTGACCTATGGACAACAACACATTTGTTTTATTTTATACTCACTTCTGCTCTAACAAATTTGCTAATGGCTCATCTTCTTTTTTTTTTTTTTTTTTTTTAAGGATGGAAGTGAATTCCAAGAGAAAAATTCTAATTATCACCATGAAGAAAAGAGCAGATAATTAAAACCATAAAAGAGTGTATAGTAGTCTTTTAAACTTGACTCTTTTTTGCAAGCCTATCATTTCTACCCAAATTATCAAATGGTTCTGTGTTAACTTCTTTTATAAACTACAGGTGGAAAGCATAGATAATTGTCCTAAACATTTAGGAAGTCTAATTAATTAGAGCTAACATGACCAAATCCCTCCTCCTGCTCCCATCACAGACCCCATCCACCGCACCACCCCCTTCCCACCAAAAAAAAAAAAAAAGAAGAAGAGAGAAAGAAAAAAGAAAAAAAAAGAATAATAAACAGCTGATTGAGATTTCTAATACCTTTCTGGCAAAGGTCCCTGAAAAGGTGACTTTAAATGGTCATGGGACTTTAGAAATAAGGACAAATAGCCAGTGAGACATAATCAGCTGCTGTTGAAAATAGAATGATATGACATAGATACTATTGTGCAATTGTTGCACAAAACAATTCAACAGATGGCCCATCACAAAAATAAGCAATTTCATTGTTCTTTTTAAGTGCCTTCTATTACTGTCCATGAATAATCAAAAGGCACTGCAGTCACTTCCAGCACAGCCAGCCTCTGCTAACCTTCGCAAACACAAATATTCCTTCTATTAAAAAGGAAAAAAATAAAAACCTTACAAGAATGGTTAATACAGGGCTTTAAAAAATTACTTCTGACAAAAGCAGAAATGCATAATATAGATTAAACTGTTCCACCTAAGTTAGAGATACATAGAGCTACCTTTTCTAAAATTATTTTTAAAAATCCACAATTAACAAGTAAGCTTAAGAACTTTTTAAAAAGCTTTTTAAAATCACAAAGAAATACAGAAATTAAGGAGGGAAGGCAGTTGAGTTCAAAAACAAATGTACAGTGAAGGTAGATATTAATCATTGTTACCTTCCCTTATAAAAAAAATAAAATGGGTTTTAGATCCTTCTTAAGTAAAGCTATTTTGATCTTTCTTTAATGGCATTTTAGATAATAAAATTTGTTTTACATTCACAAAATAAATCACACAATAAATATCACATTCTTATTTTTAACCATGTTAGAGCATAGAAACTGGGGGATTCTTTCAAATTAGATCAAAATACTGAAAGTTACCAACTAACTGACAACAACCACCTGGGCTACACAGGTCTCCATCTCTTTTCTCTTTTCAGGTGATTATCTTACACAAACGTTACATTATTTCCTTCCCACCTGAACAAAAACAAAAAACAAACCAGAAAACGGGGCTGTGCACACAGATCTTTTTTTGCTGTCTCAAGCTCTAACTTTAAAACATTAGCTAAAAAACTACTGGAGACTCCTTAAATTAAAAAGACTTCAGGAACTCACAAAGTGGTGACTAAAATGAAAAGTAGTATTTAATTATTTAAGAAGAAAGTGATATTATTAAATTTGGAGCTTAGGTTCACTGTCAAATTTTGCTTCCACAAAAATACTCACAGAGAAGGCCCCTTTCAAATGCTTAAACACCAGTGGCATTTCTGATGAGAGAACAAACAAGCTTGCAAATTTCAGAAGCAAGTGCACTTTTAAATTAGATTCCCAATACACTGACTTTTAAAAAGAATGATATCAATTAAAAGTTACCAATTTTAGAAAATAAAAATTGTCCTTCGACTATCTCACTAATGTTGAAAAAAATTAAAAACAGCTTTTGTGCGCTAAGGTTCAGAAAAGTGAAGAGACATTTAGCTTATAACATACTGCAAAGATTTAAATTGGAAGTTGAAGAAAGCAAACTATTAAAGACTCGTGGTTGAATTATCATTTGTTGTTTTTGTATTACGAAATGTTTTTGCTCTATCAGAGTAAATTAACTTGGAGAAGCTATGGCTAATTAATAAAGCAGGAGTCACTTGGTGTAGCCGGGTGCCAATGTATACTCTTTTGATCTTGTCCCCGCACTTGTTCAGCTTTGCTGGGGAACAGTAATTTTACAGTATAAGTGAACAGAAGACAATTGGCCACACATTCTTGGAGAGCGGGCTTTTTTAGCACCCAGCATTTCATTACCACCAGGAACAAAAGAGAAGGCTACAGATTACCAATAAGGGTAGTCTGCTAATACAGAGAGGGGAGACATTTCATTAGCATTAAAGAGAAAAGATTTTTTATGACCTAGAGTTGCTTTCCATTATGACTCACTTAAGTAAAAAAGGAAAAAAAGAAAATCTAATGGTTAATTTACATATGTAAGTGCTCGAGTCTCAGTCACCCACTGATTGGTACAGTGCCATGTAATGAGTGACAAACATAAGCATGCATTATCAGTAATTAGTATTAGCACAAAAATAAGCACCTATTTTTTATTAGCAGTTTTTAATAGCTTTTCTGTTTTACAAAAACGGTCAAAACTATTTTTTAAATGATATTGATAGCTTACAGAGGAGAATTTTGCATGATATTCTGCTCATCAGAATTCTTTTTTTTGTTTGTTTTTAAGACCATATTAGTAAAACATCCATCCAGTGTCCCTGAAAGGGACAGGAAGAAATAACATTTTTTTTTAAATCGGTTTCCTTCAGTATTGTATACCTTCAGATTCATAAATGATGTAATAAGAAACATAATCATTCAAAGTCAACACAATGAAGACCCTACAGAAAACTCTGAGGAAAAGCTGTTCTTTTATTTTAGCAACTAAAACACATAAAAACAACCTACCTAGCCAAATTTCTCAAACAAAACAAGAATAGTATATTTGATACTGCAGGCAAAACTGAAATGCTATACTTAGTTAAAATGACCAAGCTGATGAAGAATATATTCTGGAAATGTAATCTGAATGCTACCAAAATATAATTTTTAAATTCCTCAAATTCAAGAGCACATGTATTCTTGATTTTAAGCAGCAATAATTCCCATCCAGCTCCCTAGTAAAATAAATATTATATTAACACTACCAAAAGGCCAATAATAACTAGTTAAAAATCAAGACTACTAGTAGGATTCAATTTTAAAAGTGATGTGATGATTGTAGACATATGGCTGTTAAGAAAAAAGGGCCAAAAAAATTATTTTCTAGAAAATCAGCAATGTATTATACTAGACTTAATAGGCTTAAGGATAATTTTTAGGTTCTGTCATTAAAATATCTACTAAAAGTCAACTCAGCTCTAGATCTATGTATTTAAATATATAACACAAAACATCATATACCAAAGAGAACATATAATGTAGCTGTTACTACTAATGAATCAGAGCACCAATGATGAATTCAAACTGAGTTACCAGCTGTGTGACCTTGGACAAGTTACTTAACTTCTCTGACCCTTAATTTCCTCATCAATATAATGAAGGTAGTAACAATACCTACCTTGCAAAATTGTTATGATCCTTAGAGTAAATCCTCAAGAAATGTCAGCTGTATTATCTATGTATGGTATATATGCTAGTATAATTGCATATTATTTATATGTAGCTGTATAGAATTTTAGCTATAGAATGATACTTAGCATAGTCCAGTAGTTAAGAACATAGTCCCACAGTACTCAACAAACAAAAACTAATGTTATTACAGAATACACATAATAGATGGAATGTAAGCATTCCAATAAATGGCATTGTCTCAGTTCATAAAAGATGAATTTTAAGTAGTTAGTAAATAAACATAGAAAAAATCCAACTATATTATTACTTAAAGGAATAAATATTAAAACAATGAGATGCCACTTTTCATCTATTAAATTAGACAAAAAAGTTAAGATAATTCAGAATGTTGACAGGAAAAATTGTGGGTAGTTATTATACATAAGAGAAGTGGGACTTAGTTGGGAGACTAGCTCAATATTTATCATTTGGTACTAGATTTATTCATTCATTCATTCATTCACTCACTATTATTCATTCATTCATCCTCAAACACTGTTCTAGACATTTGAGATACGTCAATTAAAAACAGATTCCTGGGTGTCTGGGTGGCTCAGTCAGTTAAGCGACCGACTCTTGATTTTGGCTCAGGTCATGAGCTCACGGTTCTTGGCATTGAGCCCCGCATTGGGCTCTGCACTGACAGTGGAGGACCTGCTTGGGATTCTCTCTCCCTCTCTCCACCCCTCTCTCACTCTCTCAATCTCTCAAAATAAATAAATAAACATTAAAAAAAAAACACAAAGATTCCTGCCTTCAAGTTTACATTGTTATGGAGGAATTATATAAATAGTAAACATAATAAGTAATATATTATCTACCAGAAGATGATATGTTATTTTTTTAAAGAATGGTTTTAGGGTGCCTGGGTGGCTCAATCAGTTAAGCATACAACTTCGGCTCAAGTCATGATCTCATGGTTCCTGAGTTCCAGCTCACGTCTGTGCTGACAGCTCACAGCCTGGAGCCTGCTTTGGATTCTGTGTCTCCCTTTCTCTCTGCTCCTCCCCACTCACGTTCTGTCTCTCTCTTTCTCTGTCTCTCTCTCTCTCTCTCTCTCTCTCACCCTCTCTCAAGAATAAATACATGTTAAAAAAAATTTCTTTAAAGGATAGTAAGGGACACTGATTAATGGCAAATTGCAATTTTGTAGGAATAGGTCTTGTTAAGGAGGTAACTGAGCAAAGATCTGAAGAAGTGAGAGACTCTTAGGGGTATCCAGGAGAGACCGTCCCAGGCAGAAAGTTCAGTGCAAAGGCTCTGCTTATTTGTTCTAAATTGTGTGGATGTTGGGGATCGGAATGCTGCTGCAGCAATTTTTTGGAGGTATCCTTTTATCCTCTTGAATTTTGGAATGAGAGACAAGGAGAGATTTGGAGCAGAAATAATCCAGTTTTGGTGTGTTGCAAGAGCTTCTCTAAGACCAGTGGAACACAGTCCAGATATTAAAACTAGGAGATCCAGGTACTGCTCAGTGATCATCTCTGCTCTTAAGGGACATATTCTTGCCCTTATCCTCTTGCTTTCCTGGTTCTTCTCAACAGTGGGTATATGCAGATATTGGCCTTTTCTTGCATACAGGGTCTTGCATACAGACTCTAGGGCTTGAGTCTGGAATTGTAGAGGAAATAAAAGAGCAAAACTACTAACATGTTTCATCCTAAGACATGCAGGCCAACTTTCTTAAAAGCAGAGAGTCTCTCATGTTGTCAACTCTGACATACCAGAATGCTTCATTCTAGTAGCATTTGGGATTAAACAAAGGCAATCAATTTGGTATTCAGTCTTGTTTTACCATCTCTGAGCAAATTTTCTTCAGAGCCCTGATGGGAAGGAAGCATTTGGTTTAACACCTAAATCTATTAGCTATGGTTCCCTAATCTATGAAAACAATAGGGATGGAAATAGTAGGGAGCAATGAGCAAGGCTGAAAGTATAGGAGATAAGATCAGAGAGGAAGGAGGCAGGCTTGAATAAAAGGAATGACACTATCTTATTGTATTCCATCCCTCCCCCCGGACCCCCCACTTAGAGTTTAAGCCTTTTTAAATTGGGTTTTCTGTTACCTGCAGTCAAAAGCATCCTAAGAGATACCTCATCTCTGGGATCTTTTGTCTTTAGTTCATCAGGTAATTCTCCTTCCACTGGAGGTACTGGATTTTATATGAAGGAAGGTGACATTTCCTCACAGTACCCCTATTTATGCTAGCTTTCACAGACCACAGGGAAATCCCTACCACTAAGGCAGATAAGAGCAAAACAGGAGTTCCATCCTCATCGAGACTGCTTGCAAGAAACAGGGACAGGAGATTCAGATAAAGAAAAGAGGTTTACTTAAGACTCCAGGATGCATGGAGCACACCTGGGTGGCTCAGTCAGTTAAGCGTCCAACTCTGGATTTCAGCTCAGGTCAGGATCTCACAGTTGTGAGATCGAGCTCTGCATGGGTTCCTTGCTGAGTGTGGAGACTGCTTAAGACTCTCTCTCTCCCTCTCCCTCTACCACTCCCCCCTGCTTGCACATGCGCATGCTCTCTCTCGCTCTCGTGCTCTCTCTCTCTCTCTCTCTCTCTCTCTCTCTCTCTCAGAAATAAATAAATAAATAAGACACCAGGATGGGAACAGCACTGTTAGCACCTACTGGGAACCGGAGCTAAAGATTGGCTTCAGAGCATAGGTAGCTCTGGAGAGCTCAGCAGCTGTCCAGGGAGCAGCCTTGTAGTCTTCCCCCTAACAGGATTCAGTTATTTCCTAGGTCTCTTTGTTCCTGTTTCATTACTGTGCAGGAACTGCCCTTATTTCATTACTGTGCAGTAAAACTGCATTTTACTTGAAAGACATGAGATGGAGTATATGATTGGCTCAATCCCCAGGGCACACCAAAAAGTGCAATATTGTTGACAACCGTGTAGGCTACTCAGAGATCAGATATCCAGACATGGTCCATTTGACTGTGGGTCAGATAGGGTCTTATAGTATGGCATAAGGTTCTTTATTTAAGGCAACAGGGATGGATGAGTAAACAAATGAATGAACATCAAACCAACTCTGGTCAGGGCAGGTGATGACAGTTCCATCAGATCCATTCTCTCTTTGTTGACAAGTAACATTTTACAGGCAAGGGGCCTGTATCCCCCTTGATCTCCTTAATACTTAATTTAAAAAATCATTTTAACTGCCTGCCTTTCTTTTGCAAGACTCACTCATTTGGAACATAAGTATCCTGAGAGTTGCTTTTGTTTCCTTCTTCCCAGCCAAGCATCAACCTTCTGAAATTGGAACTCAATGGAGAATGCCCGGTGCAACCAGACAGGTTTCTGTTATCACCTCACTATCAGGGCAACATTATGACTTTCCTGGTTTAACCTTCATGAGCCCCTTCCTCAATTAGAAAATACATTTGAAAATATGTGTGTTTATATACATAATTGTATTTTATGACTATGTTGGTGTAAAATATATACAGATACAGACAGCTACAGGCTGAATTCATGATGATACATTCATTTTTTTCTTCAAATTTTAAAAGAAATTAAAATATTTTCATGGGGTCCTAAAAGTATCATGGACCCTAAGTACTGTGCCTCCTGCACCTCATGGGTAATTTGGCCCTGCTTGCTATTAATCTTCTCAGGATCTCCTTTGCACAACCAAATTTTCATTACTTCCTTAGCTTCTTAAATAGTCTTGTCAATGGTCATCATGTCACAGAAACAGGCAAATCTTTTCTCTGAAAGTTTTAAAATTTACACATTTTAAGTTAAGGGTAATGATTTTCATACGATACCGAGGAAATTCTGATGCCTCTATATCCTCATCTACATAATGAATATCATAACTATTTTATAGAATTAAATGAAGCATATAAGAAAAATTTGTAAACCATGAATCATTTTACAAAGGTTGGGTGTTAGTACCCTTTTTAAAAATTTTAACTTCAGAGGTGCCTGGGTGGTTCAGCTGGTTGAGTGTCCAGCTCTTGGTTTCGGGTCAGGTCATGTATGATCTCACAGTTTCATGAGTTTGAGCCCCACGCCAGCACAGAGACTGCTTGGGATTCTCTTTCTCTCTCTCTCTCTCTCTCTCTCTCTCTCTCTCTCTCTCTCTTTTTCTCACTGTCTCTCCCTCTCTCTCTGCACCCCGCCCCCACTCATGCTGTCTCTCTCAAAATAAATAAATAAACATATAATTTTTTTTTAAATTTAACTGTGCCAACTCAATTTTATTTAGGGAAACTGTGGTTAAGAGACTCTTAATGAGGAAACAAGAGAAATGGCCTTCCCTGATTGATTGCTGACTTCTGTTATTGAAGACAGCATAACTGTCAACTTGGTGCTACTTTTAGAACTAGGGGTACCTGGGTGGCTCAGTCGGTTGAGCTTCCGACTCTTGGTTTACGCTCAGGTCATGATCTCACAGTTCGTGAGATAGAGCCCTACCTCTGGCTCTGCGTTGACAGCTCAGAGCCTGCTTGAGATTTTCTCTCTCCCTCCCTCCCTCTCTCTCTCTCTGTCTCTGCCTCTTCCCGGCTCACACGCATGCTCTCTTTCAAAATAAATTAATTAAAAAAAAAAAAAACACTAAATGAGGCCCTTTTCTTTCTGCAACACATTGGTGTACTTAGTACACTTCTTCAGAGTAGTAAGTAAACATTTATTGCCCATCAGCCTTTCTTCTGAAGACCTTTGTAGCTGTACAGTACAAAAAGTGAATGCCAGGTTATCTTAATAGACTGAAGGGAAAATGAAATAAAGATTCCTCCCCCTTAGATGGCTCAGTGTAACACCATTCCTGGCAAAAATTCTTCTTTCTCTTCTCTCATAAATCAAAACTGCTCTTAGATTAAGTGTATCAAGCTACTAAAGGAGACTTCTCATGCCTCATTTGGGATAAAGGCATCCTGGCCTCTTATCTTCCCACCAACCCAGGTTTTTAAACACAGAAGAACAAGAAATAACTCACTACCAATTTAAATGCATCATTTCAGAGAATCTTAAAACTGTTAAGAAACTTTACAATTCAACTAGGACAGCTCCCTCCCTTCATCACAAATATGTCGTGAGGCTTAAATAAAATGTGTGACTCACCAGGGCCCACCTCAGAGTAGGCACAAAGTGTTAGCTTCCTACCCTTGAAAGCTCTCTGGGCCTTTATTTTATGCAATCAGACATGGGAATTTCTGCACTCAGCTCCAGAAATATTATTCAAAAGCTTTGGGAGTGAAACTTTTTTTTTTTTAAGTTTATTTATTCTTGAGACAGAGAGAACAAGCAGGGAAGGGACAGAGAGAGAGAGGGATAGAGGATCCAAAGCAGGCTTCTGTGCTGACAGCAGAGAGCCTGATGTGGGTCTTGAACTCATCAACCTTGAGATCACGACCTGAGCTGAAGTCAGATGCTTTAACTGACTAAGCCACCCAGGCACCCCAGTGATGCCCTATTTTCAAATTTATATTCAGTACTTATGGTTTTTCTATTTTTATTCCAATAACCAACTGCTCTTCTGATAAGCATTATAGAAAAATCAACTACTGCATTTCAGAACTACTAAAGAAAGCAGTGAAATGAGGAAATAATTCTTAACTAGAGTATCTGTTGTTGTTGTTGTTGGTGTTGTTAAACTCTGGGATACAGAAAAAAACATAAGACACGGTATTTGCTGGCATGCCATATTTGCTCTCATAGGAAATAAAGATCAGAAAGTAACATATTACCAATTTAAGCGTACTATTTCAGAGAATCCTAAAACTAGAAGAAACTTTAGAAGTTCAATGAGGGCGAACTCCCTCCCTTTATCACAAATAAGTTGTAAAGTCTAAATGAGATGAGTGAATCATTTGTTTTTTTATATAACGCTTTCAAAAAACTTCAGGGGTGCCTGGGTGGCTCAGTTGGCTGAGCGTCTGACTCTTGATTTCAGCTCAGTTCATGATCTCACAGTTCATAAGATCGAGTCCCCGAGTCCAGCTCTGTGCTGACAGCACACAGCCTGCTTGGGATTCTCTCACTCTCTCCCCCTCCGCCTCTCATGCTTGCTTGTGTGTGCACACTCTCTCTCTCTCAAAATAAAAATAAACATTTAAAAAAATTTCAAATACCTTTAGACATTATTGTGTAATCAACATTATCTCCATTGTGGTATAGGGGAAATGTAAATCCACTGACTGTAATATAGGGGAAGGCAAACTTTTCCTATAAAAGACTGAGTAGTAAATGTTTTAGGTTTTGCAAGCCACATATGGCCTTTGTTGCATTTTCTTTTTCTTTTTGAAAAGACTCTTTAAAAATATAAAAATCATTCTTTTCTCACTGGCCATACAAAAGCAAATGGGCAAGATTTTCCCTTTGCAAGCCATAGTTTGCTGACTCCTGGACCAGACAGTAAAATAAAGTCATAAGAGGTAATGTGTCAAACCAATTTATAAAACAATGATAAAATCAAGAACAGAATTTAAATCTTCACATATCATTCAGCATACCATTCTACATCTATGAAATATCTCTGCCTTACCTGAAACTCATCAAAACATAAGAGACATGCCTCTTCGCTGATTTCTTCAGCTATGGGAGCTATCGGATCATATGATTTAGCCATGAATCCCGGTTTCCTTTTTGGCAAACTCTGTTTAAGGCGGTGTATTCCTTTAATGAATAAAATTAAACACAAATCAAATATTGTATTAATAGTCCATTTTAGACAACTATAACATATCTTTTAAATCTCTAAATGAAATCTTAGCGTAAACATAAAAATTAAGTGTAAATGCCACATAAAATCAAATGTGACTATTGAAAATTGGTTGCACTTTCTCTACCTCAAAATAAGTTGTTCACATATTCATACATTCCCATGGCTGTAAGGACACTTTGTAGTCATTCCATCCCCCCTCTTTTCAATCACTTCAGAGATGACAAATGATAGGCTAGATGAAAAGATGGTAACTAGATGGATCAACAGATCAGTCTTACTGCTGAGGATTTCAGAGATGGAGGCAGAAGAGGTGATCCTGCCCTACATCTAGCATACATAATCAGGATGCTTCCTGGTCTCTAGCCAGTCCCACTTCACTCATTATATGTGTACTAAATGCTGAAAGTATTAGAAGAAAAATACAATGTTCCCGCCCTGGTGAGGTTAGTATAGCTGGTAGACAAGTAATGCAAAATGAAATAACTTAAGAACACCAACAAAGCAGGGCGCCTGAGTGGCACAGTTGGTTGAGCGTCTGACTCTTCATTTTGGCTCAGGTCATAGTCTCAGGACTGTGAAATCGAGCCCCAACTGAGGCTCCCTGTTGAGCACGGAGTCTGCTTAAAATACCCTCCTCCTTCTCCCTCAGCTCCTCCCCCACTTGCACACACTCCCTCGCACAGAGCTCGTTCTCAAAAAATAAAAATAAAAAATTTTTTAAAAAGGAACGTTGACAAACAATAAAGCATGCCTACAAGTACATGAATGCCTACATGCTAAGGTAACACAGAGGAAAGGACCTAATCAAGAACAACTTCTCCAAATAAGTGAGTTTTTAATATTTCTTATTGACCCTTAGTAGAAGGAGAAAATACCTGACCTTCATATAGTAACCTCTCTTCTCTTATTGGGAAGTACTGATTTTGAATCTGTCTTTAGGGTCAACTCTAAATACACTACAAATCATTTCAATATAGCACAAAACAAATGAAACCAAATAAAACCTTACTTTAAGCAAAATCTAATATTTTAAAAGATTAAAAGAGTAAGAATTTTAAAAGATGAAGGAAGGTATTTTGTAGTGTTTGTCCACTTAAAAACCCCTTCTTTTAGATCATTTAACTTACTTTCATGAACATCTAGCATGAAACCATGAAAATGAACCCGTTTCTTCCTCTTCATTTCCACATAAGCATAAAACATGTCCATCACCATTGTTTTCCCTGTACCTTAAAAAAAAAAAAAAAAAACTATTAAACAGTATGTACTGATTGCTCTAATGATTGTTCATTAGCTTTGGGATAATGAAACCACACTCTTCTACTGGAAAGCTTAAGACTATGTTACTTTTTTAGAAAGGAGTGTTTATTTTTTATGTTAAACCAGCTAAAAATAAAATGTTGACATTGCTCTTTTCTGTTAAAATCCTGTTATTAGGAAATATGACATCTAGTTAACATTACAGGGGCTATTTCTCCCAGAGAATTATGTAAATAAACTGGTAAGATTTGCAGATTATTCATCTTTCAGTTTCTCTTCCAAAAGACATCAATATGAATAAAATAACTTTATCAATTAAATAAATATTTATGGCTTTATTGGGCCATATGCATGAGGAGTGGTCTTAGGCACTATGGGAAATTTGAAAATTAAAAATTAAAAAAAAAGAAAAGATTAGTATCCAACATAAATTCTGAAAATAAATAATACATGTATGTTAGAGCTGGAGAATTGCCAATAGAACACTTTTTCTATAGGTTTATCTTTATTTCTTCTTGCATATCCTACAGGATTTCCTTTATAAATGTTGATATTCTCTTTAAGTTTTTTAATTCCAGTAAACATACAGAGTTAAATTAGTTTCAGGTATACAATACAGTGATTCAACAATTTTATACATCACCTGGAACTCATCATGACAAGCACACTCCTTAATCCCCATCACCTAGTTTATTTCACACATCCCTCCACCACTTCTGCCCTGGTAACCATCAGGTTCTCCATAGTTAAGAGTCTCTTTCTCCGTTTGTCTTTTTTTCCCCCTTTGTTTTGTTTCAGCTTTTTAAGAAAGTGTTCTTAAAATGTAACATTTTCTTAAAAAGCTTAGCACCTAAGTCTTTCAAAATGAGGCCTACTTGAAGAAATTCTAATATAGTTAACCCTTATAATTTAATTATCTAATATTCAACACACCGAAATTTTTAAAATTTTTTTTTTAACGTTTATTTATTTTTGAGACAGAGAGAGACAGAGCATGAACAGGGGAGGGTCAGAGAGAGAGAGACACAGAATCTGAAACAGGCTCCAGGCTCTGAGCTGTCAGCACAGAGCCCAACACGGGGCTCAAACCCACGAACCACGAGATCATGACTTGAGCCGAAGAAGTCGGACGCTTAACCAACTGAGCCACCCAGGCGCCCCTCAACACACCGAAATTTTTAATCACTGTGATTACTTTAGTAATCAAAGAATCACATTTAACAAAGTATGCACAGAAAGTCTTATTCCCTCACAGGAAGCCCAGAGCTCTGGGGACACTGGTGGCACTAGAGCTCGGTTCAGACCCAGCATTCCTCAGCAGGCCCAGCCAGGCCAGGCTGGTGCTCTCTCTCACCCTCACCACTTTCTCCACCACCACTCTACCACAGTGCCCATCCTCTCTTTGCAGGAGCTACGCGTATTGATAGGCAGCTGAGGATGTAAAATCTGAGCCTTAAATCTATTTGGCTTTCCTCCACTTCACATGACTTTGAACCTATGCCACTGGAATTACCAGAAAGTTTTTTGTATATGAAAGTACAATTCACCAAACACATTTGGTCACTAATAAAGAGATCAATTAGATTTAAAAATAATTTTTTGTAAAACCATTCAGTATAACATTTCTTGATACAGTAAGTGGCAGATTTTAAATCATTACATTTATGCAAAAAATAAAGTTTCAAACTCTGCTGCATGAAGCACAGTATACTTGTAGATCCAGAAAAAAAGTCATGAATTATCTAACCAAAAATGTGAATAATATATATTTGAATGCAATCTTTGTGCTAACACTTTAAAAAACAGACTTAACAGCACCATCATATAAAACGTTTCTGGAAATAAAAGCAAAAAAAAAAATCAAAAAGAAAAAAATGATAAATTAGGCTACATGAACTTCAACCTTCTGAATATCAAAATCACTATAAATAAAATTAATATCTTTATTTATACAATCAATATATTGTTACTGAACACCACGTGTGAGGCCCTATCATGCCTCAGGATCTAGTAGTAAACAAAACGGACAAAAATCCCAGCCTTCATGAAACTTTAAAGATTGACCTTACGTATCTTTAAAATATAAAGAGCTCTTAAAAACTATAATGGAATTGTGTATTTTGTTTTGTTCTGTTTTGTGGTCTGTCCTAAATCTCTTCCTTCTGCAAACTTCTCTACTTAGCATGATTGTATGAGGGTATTAATCACAGGACGGGCCAATCAAAAATACCCCGTTATCATATAAACTGTGGTCGGCCCTGCAATCAGCATGTACCTAGGTTAGGTCAGTGTTATCCAGGGGCAGTGAACATAGGTTCTGAGAATGACCATCATCTCTTTTCTTTCTGAAAGAGCAACCTAGAAAATTCCAGAAATCTTTTCTATAACCACAAAAAATTGTGACCAAGAATGAATCCAATGACAAACCTGTGAACAAGAATGAAGCCAAAAAAGAAAGCAGGACAAAAAAGATGAAGGAAAAGGGAAATGGAGGGAAAGGGAGAGAGATCCCTAAAACATTATTTAAGATAGTAAATATAGATCTACCCTCAGTTCAATCAACTTAATTCATTCAACTTAATAATTATTATTAATTAATTATTCAACCGAATAATTAAACCAACCTTTAAATTCCTCCTCTGGTTCAGCTAACTCAACTGCCTTTTTTTTCCCGCTACAACTGAAAGAGTACTAAACAGTACAGACTCAAGAGGGGAAAGAAAAAAATAGATGATCAATGAGCAAAAAAAAATATGAGTATTCAAATGACACAAAAAATATAAATACATAGCTTTAAACATATTTTTAAAAGTTTAATTCTACCAGAAATAAAAAGGAATACAAATTAAAACACCAATTATACAACATTTTTATATTGGTGACGATGTAGGAAAACAAGCACTCCGATACACTTCTGGTGGTAGTATAAAACCAGCCCTCCTGGGGGCGCCTGGGTGACTCAGTCGGTTAAGACTCTAGGTTTCGGCTAGGGTCATGATCTCACAGTTGATGAGCTCGAGCCCCATGTTGGGCTCTGCGCTGACAGTGCAGAGCCTGCCTGGGATTCTCTCTTTCCCTCTCTCTGCCCGTTCCCCGCTTGCACATGTTCTCTCTCTCTCTCTCTCTCTCTCTCTCACACACACACAATAAATAAATAAAATTAAAATAAAACAAACAAAAAAATCCTTTCTGGAAGTCAGTTTGGCAGTATCCATCAAAAGATAAGTATTTAAAAATACTCAGAACCAAAATCAATAGTATAAGGAGATTTTTTTCCCCTAAATTACTTCAAAGCTCAGTCAAATCCCAATCAAACTCAACTTAGGGGGGCACCTGGTTGCTCAGTCAGATGAGCATCCGGCTTCAGCTCAGATCATGATCCCATGGTTTGTGAGTTCAAGCCCAGTATCGGGCTCTGTGCTGACAACTCAGAGCCTGGAGCCTGTTATTGATTCTGTGTCTCCCTCTGTCTCTGCTCCTCCCCTGCTCGTGTTCTCCCTCTCTCTCTCTCTCTCTCTCTCTCTCTCTCTCTCTCTCAAAAATAAATAAACATTTAAAAAAATCAATTTAGGAGTAACTTGACAACATGATCCTAAAGTCAATCTCTTGGTAAAAAAAAAAATAAAATAAAATAAACAAATGCCTATCAACAGGAAACTGGTTAAGTGAATTGTGAAATGTTCATATAATAAAATATTATACCCAGTAAAATGAATGAGGTAAATCTATATGTTCTGATATGGCATGATATCTAAGACCCATGATTAATTAGAAAAAAATAAAGCACTTAACATTTGAGTAAAACAAAACACCCACACTTTTAAAAATTCTGCTGAGCAGTTAATTTCTTTTAAAAAAATGTTAAAAATGTTCTAAAACAAGATAAGTAGCAAGTAATAGAGATGAGGGGGCAAAGACAGGAAGAAGAGAAACTACATAATACAAATATATTATGAAATTAGAGAAATTATATTTGAGTGGTACTGAATTTTTTAAAAAATCAACTAAACCAATTAAGCAGATCTAAGTATATATAAGAGTGTATATGAAAAAAATAGTAATTGCTAAAGACAAATGCTCAACCATTTGCAAAAAATAAAACTAGATCTCTACCATCACATTTCACACCAAAATTATTTCCAGATGAATCCAAGGTGCTAACAAATATGAAAGACCCAGCAGATAATATGTGTGAACATTTGTATCACCTTGGAGCAAGAAAAGCTTGGCAATGTGTACCAAGAAAATGAAAACATTTGAGAGACTATGTGAGAGTAACTGGTTCCAGACTTGCCATCCCAATGTAAACAACTAGAAAACGGGATGAAATACATGAAACTAACGTTTTCAGACACTGGAAAATAACAGTACAAGACTCTGATCCATGACGGAAGGAAAAAACAAGATGAGCCCTAGATCACTCCAGCTTTTGGCTTGGAGGCACCCTCCAGACTGCTGAACAGAACGGAGGAATCCAAGCAAAACACCCACGACTGGCTGAGATGGGTTAAGACAGATCAGAATTAGGAGTCCCACACAGGTGAAATTTGCAAGGCAAAGTGCCAGGGAAAAGGAAGCTATGAAAGAGCTCCAGAAATCAACATGAGGGTATTCTTGAGTCTTTGGCTGAATACTAGCTGCTCATGTGTAGGGTGATCCTCTACGATGTGAGGCAAAGAATGGCCACCAGGGAACTGTAAAATGAACAATTTCCAGAGATACTGAACTCATACGACTTGAATGAATGTCCAAAGAAATACGCTGAGAAAGAAAGAAAAAAAAAAAGGCCAATCTCCAAAGGTTACATACTATGCCATTTATGTAACATTTTTGAAATGTCAGAATCTTAGGAATGGAGAACAGATTCGTGGTTTCCAGGACTTAGAAACAATGGGTGACTAGGTATGTTTATAAAATTATGAGCAATACAAGGGACTCTTGCGGTGACAGAATGTGTAGTCCCTTGACTGTGGTGGTGGATACATGAACCACCAGGTGATAAATTATATAGAACTAAATACACACATACATAAATGAGTACAAGTAAAACAAGAAATTTGAATGAGATCAGTGAATTGTATCAATGTCATTCTGTTTGTGATGTTTATACTGTAGTCTTTGTAAAATGTTACCTTTGGGGAGAAATGAGTAACATTACACAGATACCTCCATTATTACTTCTTACTAGTATATGTGAATCTATTAATTATCTTAATAAAAATTTCAATTAAAAACACCTTCAAATAAATTAAGCTGGCATGTAAATAACTTAACCCCCTGCCAAAATAAAATTTAACATATAAAAACCATACAATCATCACACGTGAAAAAAACTCAACACACATTTATGATCAAATCTCTCAGCAAACTAGGAAAAGCAGCATACTTTCAAACACATAAAGGACAAAGACAAAAGAAACCTACAATGAAAAGATGCTCGATATCACTAATCATTTGAGAAATGCACGATGAGATACCACTTCACACTCATTGGGATGACTATTATTTTTTGAAGAAGAAAATAACAGGGCGCCTTAGTGACTCAGTTTGTGAGATTGAGCCCCGCATCCAGCTCCGCCCTGAGCATGGAGTCTGCTTAAGATTCTCTCTCTACCTCTCATCTGTCCCTCCCCCACTCATGCTTGCATTCTCTCATAAATAAATAAAAAAATAAATAAATAAATAAATAAATAATAAAATTTATATGGAAATGCAAAAGCCATAGAATAGCCAAAACAATCTTAAAAAAGACAAAGTTGAAAGACTCTCACACTATACCACAGGGATGCACCAGCAAGATCCAGGTTGTAGGAAATCCTACCAGACAAATCGGTTTATATATGTATGTATGTAACATTATACATGCATTACATATGTTGCATATATATGAACAGCCTGAATTTTGCTGATGCATTTCAGTGGTATGATGTGAGACACACACACACTCACACACACACACACAGACTAAAGACTTAACAATATCACATTGAAAACAGAAACGTTTATGATATAATTAGAAATCTGAGTAACTGAATACTTAATGAAATTTAAAATGTTAATATGAAAATGGTATGGCTTATATATACTTAAACTTCTACTTATTTTGTATTTGTTCTCTTATTAATTTCTACCAATATCTATTTTTTTCTCTACTTCTAACAGAGACTAGTAAATATACCCAAGTAATTATTAACATTTGACTTTCCTCAGCACCAAAGAGTGTTTAGGGAGAATATGAGGAAAATGTTAAGTTCATGACACTAACAAAAAAAGGAAAGAAATGGTAGCAAAGATCTTTCTAAAATGTAAAATTCTTTAAATGTGTCTATGATAAGCACCATTAGATTTAGTATGGGTGGGCAAGAGCCTGTGTGTGGTAGAATTTCAGAGATGTTAAAAGAGATGTCTCTGCCCAGGGGGCACCTGGGTGTCTCAGTCGGTTGAGTGTCCGGCTTCGGCTCAGGTCATGATCTCGCAGTTGACGAGTTCGAGCCCCACGTCGGGCTCTGTGCTGATGGCTCTGAGCCTGGAGCCTGCCTCAGATTCTGTGTCTCTCTCTCTCTCTCCGCCCCTCCCCCGCTCATGCTCTCTCTGTCTCAAAAATAAATAAACATTAAAAAAAAAAAAAAAAAGATTTGTCTGCCCAAAATTACCAACTGGCCAGCTGAATCACTACAGTTCTATTTCATATACTAAGTTTCATTGAAATTCTAACTCTCAGAAGACTCTCTTTAAATGCAAATGTTCTAGAACGGTAACCCATTAATCCAATGGAACCCATTAAAAACTTAAAAAGTAGTGGTGCCTGGTGGCTTAGTCAGTTAAGTGTCTCACCTCGGCTCAGGTCATGATCTTGTAGTTCATGGGTTCAAGCCCCACATCGAGCTCTGTGCTGACAGCTGGAGCCTGCTTCGGATTCTGTGTCTCCCTCTCTCTGCCCCTCTCCCACTTGTGCTGTGTGTGTGTGTGTGTGTGTGTGTGTGTGTGTCTCTAAAATAAATATTTAAAAATTTTAACAAAAAACTTAAAAAGTAGTTTAGAATAGTTTAGATTAAAAACAGCTTAGAAATAGTTCAAAAGTTTAGCTAGAAGGCTAGAAGATCCTGGAATAATATTGGTCCAACCAGGTAAGTTTAACTAGTAGAGGAGAAAGCTGTGTCTCATGGAAGATCCAGCATGAGAAATCCTAATGCCCAAAGAGATGAAACAGCAGGAAAAAACCCTAGAATGCCAACAGCTCAGAGCCTGAACCCTGATTCAGATTCTGTGTCTCCCTCTCTCTCTGTTCCTCCCCTACTTGCACTGTCTCTCTGTCTCTCAAAAATAAAGATTTAAAAAATTAAATACTGCCTCTACAACCAGAATTATTTTTTCATAGAATAGAACAGAAAATATCAAAATGTACCACATGTAAGGGTAAGTTTTCTTTCATGAAACTATTTTTCAGGGTGTGTGTGTGTACATATGTGTGCACACACACACACACTCACATGTAGGTCAGAATGTAAAAATATTTTTTTACTGTAGGTTATGTTCAGAAAACATTTCTAGAGCCATCACAAGAGTCTGTAAGCTTTGGGTGAGCAAAGACTGTGTCTGCCTTTATTTACCACCACCATCTGCAGAAACAACACGGTGCCTGGCACACAGCAGACACTTGTCAAGTGAACGCAAGAATGAGGACAGATGTTGACAAAACGTGGGGAAGAAACCAACAATAAATTTTATCTACCTCACAATTTTGCTTTGGTCTCTGCAGTAGCCTAAATAGAACCTTGTATTTTTCTCAAGAGAAGATTCTTATAAAACCTAAAACCCTTTTAAGTTCTAACTTTCAAGCCTATATAGTTATGAAGCCAAAAAGGACTACTCAAGCGCTAGCCCCCCTTCCCCATGGTGCCCTTTTCACAGCCAATCTTCCTGCTAAAGGAGCTGGGGGTGGTGGGGTGGTGTCCTCCATCACTGCCCCAAGCCCAGAGTTTTGCTTCCCAACTCCTAATCCTAAAACCAGCCTGCCTTTTGACTGGTGAAATTATCAATGTGAAGCAGGTGAGGTTAAATCAGGAGGCAGCAGAAAAGGGACTGATAAACAAAAGCCTCCTTTGATTCTCTCCAAATGTACCAGGGAAATCAACAACCCGCCATCACCACTGCAGTCTGCTAGCCAGAGCTGAAACCCAAGAAAGCCAACTGCAGGGTAAGAATGAAGCCACAAAACACTCCTGGGGCGTCAGTTAAGCATCCAACTTCGGCTCAGGTCATGATCTCGCATTCGTGAGTTTGAGCCCCACATCCAGCTCTGTGCTGACAGCTCAGAGCCTGGAGCTTGCTTCCAAATCTGTGACTCCCTCTCTCTCTGCCCCTCTACCAGTCATACTCTGTCTCTCAAAAAATAAATAAATTTAACATTAATAAAACATTTATATAAATATAACATTTAACATATTTATAAAAAATTTTATTAAAAAAAAAACACTCCTATTGCAGCTTTTGGCTTCTGCAGGAGATGTGCTAATAAGCATTTTATTAGTGAAAATGAATGAAAATTACTGAATCAAATCTACTGGGGCTCCCTGGATTGAGGATCCATCTGAGTCCGTCATCTCCACATGAGTAGAAAGAAGCATGCATGACAGAGCCTAGGGCAAGTGCAGAAATAAGGAAGGGAAGGGTGTGCTATGACACAGACCTCTCTTTGTCATGAGTCTCTCTGAAACTGAACACCTGTTTCCCAAGTCTAAAAAAAAGGAAAATAGTAACAAAAAAGAGCTTGGGAGAGCATTCTGAGGCTATTCTCCCAGCCAGAGAATGCCCTCAAACTGAGAATTGACCTATCTTTTACTACCTGTTTTTGTAAGTATCCTAAACTAAACTGAGTATAGCCACCAAAATGTTCATCTTCCTTCCTATTTTAGAATTCCTTTCTCTTCCCCTCTCTACGCTATAAAGATGTTCTTAACCAAAGGTTGCCACACACCCAGCTCTGTGAACATCCCATGTTATCACATCTTCTCCAATTCCTTCAAGCACTCAGACGAATGACGCTTGTTATACCTCCCTTCAATTTGTTAGCATATGGCTGTATTTTCCAAACTAAAATCCAGTAACTTTTATAGGTTTTGGGGTTTTTTTTAAAAGCCCTTTTGCAGAAGTAGAAACAGTTGTGCTTTACTAACCATCTCCATTTATGGGTAAGTGGTTAAGGTAACAGGAGAAACAAAGATGTTGATTTTAGCAATGACTAAACGTGAAAGTGAAGGTATAGGAAGTAAATGTTCTCCAAAGAGGCAAAGAATAAGAGATGACCACAGAATGAGAACAGTACCCAAAGGTGTAGACACATAAAACTGTGGAATAAATTGCTTTGTAAATAAGCCTTTGGAATAAATTGCTTTCTAATTAAGAAATAAGCATATGCTATTCTTAAAAATACCAATTAGCCAATGAACTAAGAAAAAGAATAGCTTGGGGGCGCCTGGCTGGCCTGGTCAGAAGAGCGTACAACTCTTGATCTTGGGGCTGTGAGTTTAAGCCCCATGGTGAGTGTAGAGATCACTTTAAAATCTAAAAAAAAAAACAAAAAACAAAAACAAAATAGAATAGCTTGAACTTCTTTGACATTTTCCAAATCTGTAAGCTCCAAGAACTTGATGAATCTTAAAGGACAATCTCTTACCATCCACTTGTTTATGAACTCACCGATTCTTTTTCTTAAACTTGCTAAATCTCTAAGTGTAGAGCAGGTATTTACAGGCATTCATAAACAAATGGGAAGAGGGAGGACCCAGAAAAGAACAGTTGGATCTTTAAGGCACCATAACTACTTAGTCAACTCCTAATACTTTTCTGGTCCTAAAATTCTTATTAAGATAAAAACTTTTGCTACCATTTCCTCATAGCACAAATTTGTTATGGCTGTAGGGGAGCCTGAGGTTTATCAGTTGAGGAGCAAACCGATTTTGCTATATGTAAATGTGCATTTTGAGTAAGCCAATAAAAAAAATGATTGATAAGCATTAAGACCAAATAAAATAAGAGCCACCTTTATGACATCAATAAATGTGGGTAAACAGGGAAAGGTTTAGGACCAGGAGAAAAGAACTTGTTTGAAGGAAACAGAAGCCAAACAACAGACAATTTCACCAAGAACAAGTCAGAAAAGAAGCAGACATTCATTGATTAGTTAAATCTAGAAGGTAAGCAATAGCTCATAAGGTTTCCATGAAAAGGTAAGTCTTTGTGCCCAGTATGTAGATGTGGGAGACCAAGGAAACATAACCACTCATCCATTAAGAATAGGGGTGCCTAGGAGCGCCTGGTGACTCAGTCGGTTAAGCATCCGACTTCAGCTCAGGTCACTTCTCTATGAAAAGTGAAAGTGAAAATTAAGATAGCTCCCACCTCTCCCCTATCCTCTCCTCCTGTTTTACTTTGCCCCATCCTATTCCCTACCTGGTGGCAGACTGAGGGATGGAAATGGAAATATCCCTGGGCTAAAGCTGGGAAATTTCCTGTTTGGACCACTCAAAACTTATTTTAGCACACTTACCAACATCTCCATAAACATACAGGCCCCTTGGAGGTTTGCTCCTTGAAAACAGCTGTAAATTAAGAACAAATTATAAATCTCTAACATGGAAATAATTAAATATCACCATATACACAGTGTTCCTAACTATAACATATAGGAGTAAAACAGGCTATTATACATAATGAGTACAAAAAACTTAATGTAAAAGCTATGAAGCCCAACTTCCATTTTAATGTAGGAGGCAAGAATCACAGCAGCCCAGGACAAGGGCTGAAGTCACACAACTGGAGTTTACATCCCTTACATCATTTAATAACTATGCCGTCTTCCCCAAGTGGGCTCCCCAAACAACGACAGCCTAGCTCATTCCCAGCTAGCAAGAGAGCAGAGGAATTTTTCTGGAGACACTAAATAGTCTACAGAAAAGAAAAAGCCCAAAGGTACTTATGTGTGGACTTTTCCCAAAGAAATACCTGGTCCCTATTAGATCACCTCACAACAGAGCACCACCAATCAACCACCCTCTTATGATGGAGCCTTCGATCGGCTTGTCAGTATCTGAAAAGATGCTAAAATGAATTGACAACCAAGAATCAATAGAAACGTGAAAAGAAAAATGCCCAAGATGAAAGCTGGAGACCAGAGCAAGAGTACAGAGAGGATAAAAACTCAGAGGAAACAGAGACTACCTAGACAGCAAAAGGAAACTTCAAAATAAAACTGGAATCAGTATAATTAATATGCTGGGGAAAACGAGAAAAGCTTTTAAAACTGTAAAGCAAGAACAAAATGCAATTTTTAAAAAGGAACATTAAGAATGAAATTTAAAATATGGTAGCAGATCTGCAGCCAATTAAGTAAGTAGGCTGTGCTCTTTCCCTGTGGGGGCTCAGTATGCAATGGCTGCGAACAGTAGCCTCCTTGGTAGTGTATGCGGCCTGGTGATTGTATGGGTTGCCCTAAGGGACCTTGGAGACAGCCCTTTCCAGTGGACATTGATGTACGACCTCACCCCATCTCCAATCTAGGCTCCACCTGTAACCAAGCTGCAAAACAAGGAACATGTGATTGACGCCCCACACAAGGCCAAGTTCAAGTTCTCTGGCTGACAGAAGATGTCCCATTTCTAAGAAATGGGAATTTACTAAGTTTAATGTGGATGAATTTGAATTCATGGTAGTAGGAAAACAGCTCATCCCAGATGGCTGTGGGGTCAAATACATCCCTAATTATGGCCTCTTGGAAAAATGGCAGGCTCTGCACTCATGAGAAACTTGGCACTATACCTTCCCTATTCATGACTACCAATAAACCCTACTGCCTGTCTAAAAAATAAATACATAAATACATAAGTACATAAATACATAAATAAATAAAATATGGTAGCAGAGGGGCACCTGGCTGGCCCAGGCAGTGGAGCATGTGACTCTTAATCTTGGGGTTGTAAATTCAAGCCCCATGTTGGGTGTAAAGATTACTTTAAAAATACAAAGTCTTTAGGGGTGCCTAGGTGGCTTAGTTGGTTAAGCTTCTGACTCTTGATTTGGACTCAGAATATGATTTCATGGTTCGTGAGATCGAGTCCTGTATCGGGCTCTGTGCTGACAGCTCCAGAGCCTGCTTGGGATTCTCTATCTCCCTCTTTTGCTCTCCCCCTCCACCACTCTCTCTCTCAAAATAAACAAACATTTGTTAAAAAATGAAAATACAATAAACAGCAACAATAATAAATGGAAAATATAAGATTACTGGATTAATTCACCAGGAGGTCCAATGTCTGGCCAAAAAAAAAAAAGGAATTCCAGAAAGGGAAAATAGAGGAGGAAGTTATCTAAGGAATAATACCAAGATTTTTCTCAGATCTGAAGGACTTCATTTCTAGATTTGAGAGGAAAGAGTAAGTGCCCAGCAGAGAGAGGGAAATAAAACCAATACCAAGTCATAACCCTGAAATTTTACACACCAGGGATAGAGGAAACATTCTACAAATGTCTGAGGTGGCCACTGGGGAGGGTGACAAAGGAGTAGGGTAACAAGTCACAAACAACAGATAAAGACTTGAATAAGATTTGAGGGGCAACGATTTCCAATCTAATCGACCCTAAGTATCCATCAAGTATGAAAATGGAAAATTGACATTCCATACATAGAAGGTCTATTTTTTTAACGTTTATTTATTTTTGAGAGAGAGAGACAGAGTGTGAGCGGGGAAGTGGCAGAGAAAGAGGGAGACACAGAATCTGAAGCAGCCTCCAGGCTCCAAGCTGTCAGCACAGAACCCGACGTAGGGCTCAAACTCACAAACCATCAGATCATGACCTGAGCCCAAGACAGACACTTAACTGATTGAGCCACCCAGGTGCCCCCATACATAGCGGGTCTTAATAATATCCCCCTAACAGAAATAGGAACTCCTAGGCTCCAGGAAAGACAAAGGATCCTGTGAAGGAAGCCCTGGTGAGATAGAGAGTGGCTCCAGAAGCAGAGACACAAGCGGATGAAGAAAGCAATCAAGTCCAGATCAAAACAGGAGGATGGAGGGCTCCAAGGAAGAAACAAAATGCAACTTCTCTTTGCCTGATACTACTGTCAACCCAAATAACCATACTAAATTTTGTTCCACTTAGAAAAGTAACCTTTGAACTCTGCAAATTTCTAGATACCTGTGCAAAAAACCAAAGTAAGCAAGAGCAGAGAGAATTCAGGAAGGGTAAAAGCGGAAAGAGGCAAAGGTTATGCCTCTTAGAACAAACCAGAGCAGTCAGGATTTTGGCTGAGAACATACTCAAAGGCTAGATACAATCTAGTACATAATGGCTGTTGTTTTTTAGTCTGTGAGTTCACTCCAACATGTCTCAGAAACTTCTCTTGCTTTCCTGCCCCTCTCAGCCTTCTCTACAAATCCAGCCCCTGACTCTAGCATGCCCCTTCCCCACCATTTAGGCAAAAGGACGTTCTTTGCTTTGATTTTGCCAGCTGACTGCATTCCCTGTGTTCCTCTGCACATTAACTCTCAATCTATTCTTAAATCTCAGCTGAAAACAGATTCCATTCCTGCCAAAACCTCTTAATTTGTTTTGTTTTAAGATCTTATACGAGCCATTCTTGTACACTGGTTATGCTATTTTCAACTTGCCAGAAAAAAGCATTATGCTCTTAAATAATTTTAGAACAGCTTCAAATTGGAAAGCTTACATAGAACTTCATAATCTCTAAGTATAGTCTATGTATTAGAAATCTTTTGAAGGGCGCCTGGATGGCTCAGTCAATTAAGCGACAGACTCTTGATTTCGGCTCAGGTCATGATCTCATGGTTTGTGAGACAGAGCCCCCATCTGGCTCTGTGCTGACAGCATGGCGTTTGCTTAGGAGTCTCTTTCCCCACCCGCCTCTCCCTGCCCCTCCCCCATCTACCCTCTCTCTCAAAATAAATTTTAAAAAATCTTTTGAAAGCAATGTTCTGTATTAGCTAACTCCAAGGGTCATAGCAATTCATAATTCTTCATAACACACTTTGCGGGAATAGTCTAGGGTCTCTAGTACTATCCACATGAGATCACCAATATATGCTAAATAAATGAAGTTCGAGGCAAAAACTAAAGATTGGGAGGAAAAGATGACACAGAGAGAACTCAATGCTGCCAAAAAAAAAAAACCGGCATTTGGTCCTTCCTATCTTCTGTTTTACCCACTCAAACTCAACATATTTTGGAAAAAAACATTTTGGCAAATGTTATATTACACTATATATTACATACATATTTTTAAATTATATAATATGTATTAAATATACATATTATATTATAATTATAACATGTTAGATACCATCTACCTAAACAAAATATACTCCAAGTATTTTCACTTTTCACTTTTTCAATTTTCTCCTAATATACTTTCAGTCATCCAAAAATTACTGAAATTATTTCAAGGGGTTTAAAAATCTATATATTTTTTTAAGGTTTTTTTAAATTTGTATTCATTTTGACAGAGAGACAGAGAGCATGTGCACAGGGGAGGGGCAGAGAGAGAGGGAGAGGTAGAATCCCAAGCAGGCTCCTTACTGCCAGCACAGAGCCCAATGTGGGGCTTGAACCTACGAACCGGAAGATCATGACCTCAGCCCAAAGCAAAAGTCGGATGCTCAACCAACTAAGCCACCCAGGCACCCCTAAAAATCTATAGTTTGGGGCACCTGGATGGTTCAGTCAGTAGAGCGTGTGACTCTTGATCTTGGAGTTGTAAGTTTAGTTTGAGCCCCAAGTAGAGATAGGGTGTAGAGATTAGTTAAAATCTCAAAAAAATAAATAAATAAATAAAAAGATAAAAATCTGTATTTTAAGGGGAAAATCAGAATCAAATGGTGAACAGTAAGACTATTTAGAAGACTATAAAATGGGTCCTAAAGTTTTAAAATTCCTTATTTATAGTAGTGAATTCACAGAAAGTAAGGTTCACAATTTTCTTCAAAACGACTTAGACAGAAACCCACATCATTTACATGCTCCTAATTTACATTTTCTCACAATTTACCCTATTTTTCAGTTCCATTAAATTTCCTTTATGATGCTTTAATTTTTTTAAGTTTATTTTGAGACCACAGCGTGAGTAGGGGAGGAGCGGGGCGGGGGGCGGGGGGGGGGGGGGGGTTGCAGAAACAGAGAGAGAAAGACAGAATCCCAAGCAGTGTCCATGCTCTCAGCACAGACTCTAAAGTGGTGCTCCAACCCATGAACCTTCAGATCATGACCTGACCTCAGACTCTTAACCGACCTAGCCACCCAAGCACCCCTATAGTGTTTTAATTTCTATCATTTGTTCTTAGGTCTCAGAAAACTCCACCCTGCTATCATTCTTAGGTGCTGATATTCTCCTATTTGCTCCCCTCCCCTAACCATCTCCTCCCTCCAGCTCTGCACCCCAGGAGGCTAACCTTGCCGGCTGGCTGCTAGCTGGTGTTAGCCCCTGTGACATACTACTTGCAGGAGATGGAAGAGAGGGAAGAAAGAAAAATCAGACCATTCCTTCCTGTTTCCTCCTGGCTTCATTGCTATGTCTCTGGCAGAGCTGAATCCCTTCAGGACCATCAATCAGGCCCTCATGCCACAGCTCCAGCCCACTCCAGGCTCCTCCTTACGCTCTCCATCTCGTTTGCTGTCTTAGGCCTGATTAAGTCATGACTAAGTCATCTTGATTCAGTCTTTATTTGAAACATCTGTTGTGAACGGTTTCCTGCCAGGACTCTGATACGTGCCCTATCCTTTAAATGCATACACTTAACACTAAACAAAGCCCTGAAACTCTGAAGATGAACAAGTTTCATTAGTGACCAGTTGTAAGATTTGCTATGTTACTTATATCTTCAGAAATTCATAAAGCAGGCTGACGACACCTTCTCCACTGGGCTTTTGATAAATCTCCAATGACACTATATATAGACTGTGCAGATGGTAAGTTTAAAGATGATGTTGTGGGGGGCGCACCTGGGTGGCTCAGTCGGTTGAGCTCTGACTTCAATTCGGGTCATGATCTCACGGTTCATGAGTTTGAGCCCCGCACTGTGCTCTCCACTGACAGTGCAGGGCCTGCTTCGGATCCTCTCTCTCCCTCTCTCTCTGCCCCTCCCCTCCCTCCCTCCCTCTCTCTCTCAAAAATAAAATAAACATTAAATTTAAAAAAAATAAAAAATAGGGGCACCTGGATGGCTCAGTTGGTTGAGCATCCGACTTTGGCTCAGGCCATGATCTCATGGTTTGTGGGTTCGAGCCCCACGTCGGGCTCTGTGCTGCCAGCTCAGAGCCTGGAGCCTGCTTCAGAGTCTGTGTTTCCCTCTCCCTCTGTCCCTCCCCTTGTTCATGTTCTGTCTCTCTCTGTCTCTCAAAAATAAATAAATGTTAACAAAAAAAATTTTTTTAATTAAAAATAAATAAAGATGATGTTGAAAGATAGTGGTAACCTATCATCTGCCTCTACTAAGCATAAAAGAGCAGAAGAATACTGGAAATGAGCCCCAAAGGGCTGTGTAAAAATGCTGGTTCTGCTACTTATTAGTTTTGTGACCCTGGATAAATAAGACTTATCAACTCAACAGCCTGCTGTTTCCTTATCTACTGAGTACAGGGCAGAGCACAGGGCGTTCCCACTAATTGCAAGGTCCATTCCCTCATGCTGAAGACTGCAAACTTTGTTTTACGGATTTCTGTTTCCATCAAAGCCTATACACCAAAAAAAAAAAGAAGAAAGAAAGAAAGAAAGAAACATCGTATCATTTGAGACATCTCTAAGATCTGAGCACCAATGTGCACTCAAGCTATTTTATATCTATGTAAACCCTATGTTCAACAAATAAAGAATATATTCAAGAACATGTAGCCCAATTTCAAATATAGTCAATATGCTAAGCCATAAAGGAAACCTCAATAAGTTCCAAAGAATCACTTTAGTCCAACCATAATGAAATAAAATTAAAAATAAATGATGGAAGGATAGCTAAAAATAGAAAATCAACCTTCCCATCATGTTCACCCAGCCTTCGGAATATTGCTGAAACAGTCTGAAATCTCTTTAGAGTGCAGTTTCTCGCCAGTCCCTTCATATTGCCAGCAATTCCATTTCTCTGGTTAGTTCACTCTCTGTTTCTGCAGTGCTTCTCTGGAACCTTCTCAGCTCTCTTCAAGCTGAACTACACCTCCCCCATCACTTTCAGCAGATGTCTCCTACTTCTCCTTAGAGAGAAAACAGAAGGCATTGAGGTGGAACTCTTTCAACTTCCTATATGAAATTGCAATCCCACCCATATCGGCACCCATCCTTTCTTCTCTCCCTCCTGTGACAAAGTAAGAGGATTCCTCTTCCTATGCAACGTTCTCTCAATTTCTGGATCTCAGTCCTCACCCCCACCCCCACCCCCTTTTCAGGAACCATGACCACCAAATTAAATGTTTCACTTCTCCTGTAATCCTTTTCATCAACATCTTTATAAAGGCCTTCCTGTGAATTCATTTTTACAATCTTTAAGTGTAATGTCTTACAAAGCAAGACATAAACCCAAAAACTATAATGGAAAAGGCAGAAAGACTTAAAGCAGTGAAATTAACCATTTCTGCTTGGGGGAAAAAAAATGCTAACAGTAAAAGACAAGGAAAAAAATCTTGCAATATTTATTAGAAACAAGAATTTATTTCCTTAGTAAACAGAGTTTTTATAAATCAGTAAGAAAAACAAATACAAATGGCTTAAACATTTGAAAGAGTACTTCTCATTCACAATAAAAGTGGTGTGATTTAACATAACAATGAAATATTGCCATGACAAAAATCTAGAAGTCTGAGAGAATACAGTGTTGTCAAAGATGTAGGGAGACAGGCAGGCTCATAAACTGGTAAGAATATGAACTGCTATAATCTTTTTTTTTTTCATAGCACAGTGAATTTTAACGTACTCCCCTTTGGGGAGGTCACACTGCACACTTTTGGAGGCACCCCATAGATGTCCAGCTTTCCATTTCTGGGCATTTATCCAAAGGAAATGAAAACACTAACTCAGACAGATATCTGCACCTCCATGTTCACTGTGGCACTATTTGCATGTGCCAAGACATGACAACAACCTAAGGGTATATGAATCGATGAACAGATAAAGAAAATGTGGTATATATTTACAATGGGATATTAGGCATAAAAAAAGAAGGAAATCTTGCCATTTGTGACAACATGAATGGACACTGAGGGCATTAAGCTAAGTGAAATAAATCAAGCAGAAAAAGACATGTACTGGGGTGCCTGGCTGGCCCAGTTGGAGGAGCATGCAAGTCTTGATCCTGGGATTGTGAGTTTGAGCCCCATGTTGGGTTTAGAGATTCCTTAAAATAAATAAACTTAGGGGCGCCTGGGTGGCTCAGTCAGTTGAGTATCCGACTTCGGCTCGGGTTGTGATCTTGCAGTTCATGAGTTCAAGCCCATCGTTGGGCTTGCTGCTTTCAGTGCATAGCCTGCTTCTGATCTTCTGTCCCCCTCTTCCTCTGTCCCTCCCCTGCTCACATGCTGTCTCTCAAAAAATAAAGAAAACATTAAAAATATTTAAAAATAAATAAACTTCAAAAAAATAAAAGAAAAAGATATATCTGTGGAATCTAAAAAACAAAACAAAACAAAACAAAAAATCTCACAGAACTCTCTAGTCACAGAGCATTCTTAAGTTTAGGAGACCTGCTGTAATAACTTAAATCAAAAGGGAGGATTAGGAAAAGCAGGTGTTAAAAGAGTGTCATTAAAATTTTTCAAAACAATACAGCTAAACTGCCAACTGTCCAATGAAAAATGTGCTGATAGCACCAATGTTTGGGGTCCTGCCTGTGATGTACTCCAAACTGCTAAATTCAGTAGAAATTTATGTTTTAAAGTTTATATACAGTATATAAAAGCCCATTTACACCCATAGAATCTTTTGAACATGGGGCTTACATTGTAAGAAGTAAATATCCAATCATTATTCTACCAAAATTTTATGAGACATAATCAAATTCAAAGTGTGAATCCAAACACACACAGAGTTAAAAGGATATTTAGGGGACAACTGAAGAAATTTTAACATGGGCTTCATATTTAGGGTTACCAGAGAAGATACAGGATGGCCAGTTAAATATGAGTTTCAGATTAACATCAAATATTTTTTTAGTATATATTATGTCCCAAATATTATAAGAGACATACATACACTAAAGAAGTATTATTTATCTGAAATTTACATTTAACCAGACATCCTGTATTTTTATTTGCTAAGTCAGGCAACCCTATTTTAGATAATACTATTATACCAGTGTTAAATTTCTTGGGTATGATACTGGTAATATAGTTATTCAGGAGAATATCCTTGTTAGGAAATACATAATGATGTTTTTAAGGGTCAAGGGTTATTATGTTGCATCTTTCAGGTAATTAAAGAAAAAACAAAAAGAAAAAAACATATAATTTAGAGAGAAAAAAACAAACGTGGCAAATTGTTAACATTCATAGACTTAAGTATTGTTGAAAATTTTTGTAATGGTTACTTATTTTTAAGAGAGAGAGAGAGAGCATGAGTGGGGTAGGGGCAGAGAGAAGTAGGTACAGAGGATCCAAAGTGGAATAGAGGATCTGAGCAGGCTCTGTGCTGACAGCAGAGAGCCCGATGTGGGGCTCAAACCCGTGAACAGAACTGTGAGATCATGATCTGAGCCCAAGTTGGATGCTTAACCGAGACACCCAGGTGCTCCAAAATTTTTCAAAATAAAAAGCTGGGGAAAAAAATGTGGTGACTAATAACTAAATTGTTTTTACTCCCCACCCCCCCCCCTTTGGTGAAATGCTTTTACTTTTGAATTCAGTCTAAAATTATTCCAAAAGTATCTGCATATTTACATTTTAGACAACTGCTTTCAAAACTGTTACCAAAACTATTCCTTTAACTGCGGCAAAGTAAACATTTGTTTTCCTCATTCTGAATATTTTGATTTAATCATTTTAACTTATGTTTTGTTCCTTATGTTAAAAATTCTAGCATTAAAAAGTAATCCGAGGTGATTTTCACCAAAGTTATAAATTGAAATAGCATGTCCTCCACCTTTCCGGGTTACTCCCCACCTGCTACTCCAGCATAATTTCCATTAGGACAATTAGATAATAAGGGTGGTGCTTTAAAATAAAAAGGGTTGTTTTCAATTTGTTTAAAATGCAGGAATACTACTTTTCCTGTTTCTCCCCACTCCCCTCATCATTCCATTATTATCTCCAAAAATGATAGAATCAGAGACAATGATTCCAGCTGGAATGCTGGGCATAATTACATCTTTTAAAAACTAGCATTATATCATTCTCAACATAGACCACTTTCTGATAAAAGTAGATCACTTCAGGTTTCTAAGGAGATCTTTAAAAACTAAAAGAATGAACTATATGTTAGCACCCATAAAGGCTCTTTAAATGAAAATCTTTTTTAAAATGCCTTCAGTTGAATTGCAGAAGAACCCTCCTAACCTAAAGTACACCAATTTGTTCAGTTTACTCCTATAATTAAGCCTATTTATGTACCTAAATAGCAAATATGTATGGGGGGGGGGCGGGGAGGGGGGTGAGCTTAAACCTCTAGAACAACTAGGATAAGAAATGGCTCTATTTTTTATTATAACATAGTTTGAGGATGCAAATGACTTTTTAATGCCTCATGCATTCAAGCAACAAGCATTTTTAAGTGTCTACATGTGCCACTGGGAAACAAATGACGGCAGGTAATTTCTTCAGCAAATCTACACTGTCCACTCACTCCTAACTGGTACTCTGATTCTAACTGGCTTGGACAAAGCTATACTAGGTGTGATCTATTCCGGTCCACTACTAGTTCAGAGGGATATCCAAGACACAAGCATAATTCTCAAACCAACCTGGAATTCATTTAAAAAAAAAAAAATGTGAAAAATATCCCTTGGTCTGAATATCCCTGGTTGAAGTTCTGAATTTGAAGAATTAAAGTGACCTTCCAGGCTTCTCCTGGATTATCAAAAACTGATGCTAAGGAGGGAATGAGAATACAAACACATCCACAGAGACACATATGGATATAGAAACTCACAGAGACACCAACACTCACACAGACACATGGATAGACTGATAGCCTATCATTCAGAATTATCAGAGAATTGACAGAGAATTGTCTTCTGAATCTTCAATGATGGCTTTGTCATTCATTTTTCATTTATTCTGCAAACAAGGATTAAGGACTGAGCACCTACTTTGTGCCAGGCAGTGAGCTAGGCTCTGCAGACCCAGAAGATTCAGAAAACAAAGTATTTACTAAAGGAATATGTGGTCACCAGGTGGGCAATATGAGAGGTGCTAAACAAAAGAAGATGAGATGTAGCATTGGCAGACTCCAAGGCAAGAGAAGGTCCTAGTCTTGCCCAAGGTGCTTCAAATAGTTTGTCACAGCTGGTGCTTTAATGGCAGAGAATTAAAACAGATGAGGCTGGCTAGAAGCAGGGACCAGGTTCTCAAGGACCCTGTAGAACACACTAATGTGTCTGTACTTTTCCCCAAGGGCATCAAGAACCCTAAATGGGAGAATGGTATAATCAGATTATGTGTTAGAAATATTGTTCTTGAATGACTAAAGAAGATGTGGTATATATATACAACGGAATATTACTCAGCAATCAAAAAGAATGAAATCTTGCCATTTGCAACAATGCGGATGGAACTAGAGTGTATTATGCTAAGCAAAATTAGTCAAAGAAAGACATCATATGATTTCACTTATATGTAGAATTTAAGAAACAAAAAGGTGAACATAGGGGAAGGGAAGTAAAAATAATATAAAAACAGACAGGGAGACAAACCATAAGAGACTCTTAAATACACAGAACAAACTGAGGGTTGCTGGTGGGGTGTTTAGTGAGGGGATGGGCTAACTGGGCAATGGCCATTAAGGAGAGCACTTGTTGGGATAAGCACTGAGTGTTATATGTGAGTGATGAATCACTAAATTCTATTCCTGAAAACATTATTACACTATATGTTAACTAACTTGGATTTAAATTTAAAAAAAAAAAAGAAAAGAAAAAAAAAAAAAGCAAGAAAACACTTGGCTCATTATTTCCCCAGTACTTGAAATGGGCACATTATTTGAAAAAGACAAAACATTACCAAACATAAGATAAGATTAAATCAACATTAAATGAACACATAACTACAGGGGTGCATGGGTGGCTCAGTCAGTTAAGCGTCTGACTTCGGCTCAGGTCATGATCTCGCGGTTCATGGGTTTGAGCCCCCCATCGGGCTCTGCGCTGACAGCTCAGAGCCTGGAGTCTGCTTCAGATTCTGTGCCTCCCTCTCTCTCTGCCCTGCCCCCATTTGCTCTCTCTCTCTCTCTCTCTCTCAAAAATAAACATTAAAAAAATAAATAAATAAAAATGAATACCTAACTACATATATAGAACTCAGAAACATCTGGCACTCATGAAAAAGATTTAAGCCAAGACAATTCAGCTTATGGAACTTCAGAAAGAGAAAAAAATTTCCATTGCTAAAAAGTCTATAGTACTTTCTAGGCCTTTCTGAGCTATGTGCTAATAGTTCCCCTTCTTTAGTCTATTTGTAAGAAGCAAATGATGAAACAGTAGAGTCTAAAATTACATCATCAAGTTGTAATTTCCCCAAAATGATTTTTAAATTGTATTTTTAAAGTTTCTTCTAATGTTTATTTATTTTTGAGAGACAGAGACAGAGCATGAGCGGGGGAGGGGTAGAGAGAGAGGGAGACCCAGAATCTGAAGCAGACTCCAGGCTCTCAGCTGTCAACACAGAGCCCAACACAGGGCTCCAACCCACGAATCGTGAAATCATGACCTGAACCAAAGTCGGATGCTCAACCGACCAAGCCACCCAGGTGCCCCTAAAAATGATTTTAAGAAATCTGTTGAAATATCTAACAATTACACTTAAAATATTTTTACTATAGAATATAATAAATAGGATAAATTGGATAAAATATTGAATAGCTAGTTACCTACCACCCAACTTTTTCAAATCTTTATATTTTAACATATTTATCCCAAAATTTAAGATACAATATCAGACACAACTGAAGCCTCCCTTTGTATCCTATTTCCTCAGAGAAAACATCCCCATGTTACGCAACATTCCATTTTAGAAATACATTCTGATTTATTTATCCAGTTTTGTGGCATCTGCTAGTTATCCCCACAAGACAGACTCTTCATCCATTTTTCTACTGAGGTGTTTTTTCTTCTGTTTTTGATAGTTCTTTATGCAATCTAGATAACAATCCACAATCAATTATTTTTAATGCAAGTATTTTCTCCCAGTCTGTGTTCTGCCTTTTCACCTTTTCTACGTCACTTTTTCTCAGCTAAAAGTTTTAAATTTTAGTATAGTCAAATGTATCCATCTTTATCTTCATAATTTAGGTTTTCCTATCTTATATAGGAAATTTTTACTATTCCCAGGTTCATAAAGATATTCCTTTATATTTTCTTCAAGAAGTTTAAGACATTAATTCTATGTAATTTATGTTTATGTTTAAAGAAAAAGATACCTAATTTTATTTTACTTTTCACATAATCAATTTTCTCAGCCTCTCATCCATATTTATTGACTAGACCATCTTTTTCCCCACTGATTTTCAGTGCCAAGTCAATAGCATATCAAGTTTTCATTCAAGTTCTGAACTTTCTATTTTGTTCCATTTGTCTGTCTAATGGAACACTGAATGGTTCTGTTGACTAGAGGCAGGTATATATAAAGAGAGGTAATGGGAAATTAGACTGAAAAGCTAGACTAAGTACAGTTTAAGTAGAATTGTGAATATAATGAGTGGTCTCCCACCAGCCATCAAATCTGCTCAGGTAGCGCTCATTTAGAGCAGGAGTCAGCAAGTTATGACCTGTGGGCTAAACTCAGCCTGACGCCTGTTTTTGTAAATAAGTATTGTTGAAGTACATTTATTTATGTATTTCTGTGGCTGCTTTGACTACAGCAGAGCCGAGTAATTGGGAGAGAGGTCATACGGTTCCCAAAGCCTAAAATATTTGCCAAATAAGTAAATAAATAAATAATTGCCAACCTGTGATCTAGAGATCTGACTATAATCTCAGCATAGATTCCACAGTACTGATTCCTCTTTATGGCCTATGTAATTTTGCTTCCATAACCAAAGTAGTCAGCTTTGGTTGATAAAGACAGAAAGCATTCCAATCATCAACATTATGAAGTAGGGCTATATCCCTTCCTTTAAATTCATTTCAAGGGACTTATTAAAGATATTCTCATCTATGTTGATGGCTTAGAAATTTCACCTTAGAAAATAAAACTGAATGCACTGGTTAATTATTCTGTGGATGGAAACAGGCCTATTACACTCTGTTTCTCAAATTTCAGATTTTAAATGAGTCTGGGATATGTTAGTTCTCAATAAACAATGTGGTCTGACTCCTGATCTTACTTCTTACAGACAATACCAACATTGGGTTAGGACATAATTTTGCTACAGCTTTCAGAAAATTTGATACAAGAAACATTCATTCAAAAATTATTCCTGGGGCACCTGGGTGGCTCAATCGGTTGACCATCTGACTTCGGCTCAGGTCACGATCTTGCAGTTCGTGGGTTCAAGCCCCACACTGGGCTCTGTGCTGACAGCTGGGAGCCTGGAGCCTGCTTTGGATTCTGTGTCTCCCTCTCTCTCTCCACCATTTGCACCCTGTATCTCTCTGTCTCTCAAAAATAAATAAAAATGTTACATATTTTTTAAAAAGTAAAAAAATAAAAATATTCCTGGTCTTCAATAAAGCTGTATATAGCTACAGATGTTGCCCATTTGTATTCAATGTTGTTTATGGTTTTCTAATAAATGAAGGGATCAGAGAAAATTTAACCAAATCATGCTGCTCAACCCATTTTACCTATAGGAAATGTTGGTTCTAAGAAGAATGGAGAGAATAAGTATTCACTCCCTTAGGTGGAAGAGAGAAGGGAAGAACTGAGGAAAAGCAGCAAATAGCCTAGTCTTGGATTCAGACAAGTAGGGCTCCCACATCCCCTACGAGGAAAGGCTACAGCCCAGCATTCCAGGTATCCTGCTCATAGCCTCCAAGTACTAGAAGCCAGAACAAGAAAAGCATCAAGACCTGAGATTAGCTGGCTTTCAAGGCAGGACAGGTCTTTTCTACGCAATCTATGCATTGTTCTTAGGAGGGTAAGAACAAGTATCCAAATAAAAGATGATAGGATGTAAGAGGAAGTTGAAATAATTTCTCATTAGGGAAAAGCTGAAAATTATTTTGTAGAGAGCAGGAGGAAAAGGAAAGGAATACCGTGCCTTCCACTCCTATTCCCAGGTCTCTTAGGCTATGATGTCGCCTCCCAAGAGATGAAAAAACCTGGCTGCCTGTATACCCCTGATTAATGGAAACAGAGATGTTCACAGTAGCTCCACACTCTATTTAATTCTCTCCCTCCCTGACTCTAGAAATGCTTGATTTGGCTGTGTAAAAGTAATTCTAATTATAGTGATTTACATGAACTACTTACCATTTATGCCTAATTACCTCACAGCACAATAACAATTATGCATACATTAAATGTGTCAGATTAACCTGGTTGTAAGTTTTATTTGATAACAAAGGTAAAGTGTTCATAAATGCTCATTTTTCATAGTTTGTTGCTTCTATATAATGGTCATCTGCTCATAACTTTTTCAAATTTTTAATACAGAAAACATCGTTATACAGGTACATCAAAGCAGCCTAATACACTGCCACCAGTTTTTTTTCTCATCAATAATTCAGATGCATTTTATTTTAATATTATAGTTTAGCTTTACAGCAAGTTTCTTAGGAGTACAATGAAAAAAAAGTCCACTATAATGAACGTTTAAATATCTGCATTAAAAACAAATGCCCAGGGGCACTTGGATGGCTCAGATGGTAGAACATGTGACTCCTGATCTCGGGGTTGTGAGTTCCAGCCCCATGATGAGTGTAGAGCTTACATTAAAAACAAAAACCAGGGGCGCCTGGGTGGCGCAGTCGGTTAAGCGTCCGACTTCAGCCAGGTCACGATCTCGCGGTCTGTGAGTTCGAGCCCCGCGTCAGGCTCTGGGCTGATGGCTTGGAGCCTGTTTCCGATTCTGTGTCTCCCTCTCTCTCTGCCCCTCCCCCGTTCATGCTCTGTCTCTCTCTGTCCCAAAAATAAATAAAAAACGTTGAAAAAAAAATTTTTTTTAAAACAAAAACCAAATACTCATATAGCTAAGTGAAAAAAGTCACCCAAAGACAAATGCTGTATTTTCCCACTTATATGTAGAATTCTAAAAAAGCCAAATTTGTAAAATGGTGGTTACCAGGGGCTGGAGCCTGGGGGAAATGGCAAAATACTGGTCCAAGAGTACAAACCACCAGCTATAGGATAAGTTCTGGGGATCTAATGTACAGCATGGTGACTAAAATTAATAATACTGTATTATATACCCAAAATTAGTTAAGACAGTAGATCTTAAATGGTTTATCACAAAAATAAAATGGTAATTATGTGAGGGGATGGTGATATTAACTAATTTCATTGTGGTAATCTTTTGTAATACATGAGTATCAAATCATCACATTGTACCCCTTGAACTTTCCTAAGCTAAATGTCAAAAATTTCTCAATAAGCTTAGAAGAAAAATAAAATCATAAATCCTACTTTCCAAAATCAACAAGTTTATAATTAAAGTTCTCCTTTCACTAAAAAAACCTAGTAGCCCAAATTTTCCTTCTTCTTGGCATATCAGTGCTTATTTTTAGAAGAAATAGGTCTCCAACTATGTGGTCAATTAATCTTCAACAAAGCAGGAATCCAATGGAAAAAAAGACAGTCTCTTCAACAAATAGTGCTAGGAAATTTGCACAGCAGCATGCAAAAGAATGAAACTGGACTGCTTTCTTACACTATACACAATAAATTCAAAATGGATTCAAGACCTAAATGTAAGACAGGGAACCATTAAAATCCTAAAGGAGGACACAGGCAGTAACCTCTTTGACATCAGCTGTAGCAACTTCTTACTAGATATGTCTCCTAAGGCAAGGGAAACAAAGGCAAAAATAACTATTGGTACTTCATCAAAATAAAAAGCATCTGCACAGCAAAAGAAACAATCAACAAAACTAAAGGCAACCTACAGAATGAGAGAAGATAGTTGCTAATGACATATCCAATAAAGGGTTAGTATCCAAAGTACATAAAGAACTTCTACAACTCAACACCCAAAAAACAAATAATCCAGTTAAGAAATGGACAGACAACACGAATAGACATTTGTCCATAAAAGACATATAGATGGCTAACATACACATGAAAAGATCACTCATCATCAGGAAAATACAAATCAAACCACAACAATACCACCTTACACCTGTCAGAATAGCTAAAATTAACAATAAAAGAAACAACAGGTGTCATAAGATGCTGAGAAAGGGGAACCCTCCTACACTGGTGGAATGCAAACTGGTGCAACCACTCTGGAAAATTGTATGGAGGTTCCTCAAAAAGTTAAAAATAGAACTACTCTATGACTCAGCAATTGCACTACTAAGTATTTACCCAAAGGATACAAAAATACTGATTCAAAGGGATACAGGCACCCGGATGAGCCCAAATGTCCCTCAACTGATGAATGGATAAAGAAGATGCGGTATGTATATACACAATGGGACATTACTCAGCCATAAAAAAAAGAATAAAATCTTGCCATTTGCAACGACCTGGATGGAGCTAGAGTGTATTACGCTAAACGAAAAAAGTCAGTCAGAGAAAGACATACTGTCTGTAAAAACTGGACCTTGGGCTGATGTTACTCCTCAATGAGGATCCAAAGCCCCTGAGGGAACCAGCCAGACTGCCCTTGCCCAGAATGGTGAGGAATTTCCTCTCTTGCCCTTCGGAGGGATCCTACCCTCCCTCTCCTTCCTCTCTTCGGGTCTTTGGCTGTATAACCCTAGTACTCCTCAGACACCTGAAGGTCTTGGCCAGGGTAGCTCCCTGGTGTGGTCTGAAGGTGAAGAACCCCGTCTCCTCTATTCAATAAACTTCTAGCTCTTTAAAAAAAAAAAAAAAAAAAACACTAAAGCTTTTATGTATGTTTTATTCAAATTATGTTAGATGTTGGGGTCTTTTTCAATGTTAAAGATTTGGCAAGCTTTAGGAACTACAGGATAAATACCATCACAAAGAGATGTTGATTTGTCTACAAAAGACTATTCACGGATGCATTAGGACTTAACAAATATAAGATTTCAGTAGATGTGTTTAAAACTACCGAGATGTCTAATCTCTTACTTCTATAAGATTACAACTACACCTTAAAACCAGGGATCCTATATACTAAATATTACATTTACATATTGCTAAATAGCTATCAATTTACTAGGCAGATGCATCACTTCCATATTCAGAAATCAAAAGACAAAATGTGGGAGAATACCCCTAAAAAGAGCCAAACAACAATTTTAAAGGAAAAAAAAAAAAAAAATGTTGCATTGGCAACCAGATACTTTAATGATTAAAGGATACTTTTCACTGGATGTGAGTTCACCACTCACAGTAAGTTGAGCCCCAAGGATGATACAGAATGGGGAGGAGGAAAAAAAAGGACTGTATTTCTAAAAGGGAGAGAAAGGACTAGAAACAGAACAAAATAGAACATTCATGAAAGCAATTTAACTCTCAGATAGCCAAAAACCCAGTTAAGTAAAACATCCTGTTTCCTGGCTATGACACGGAACTACGCCAATATTTTATTTGGAAGACCATCTGTATTACAAACTATAATTAGGTGCACAGTACATAAGCAGTCTACATTTTCCAAACTTTTTAGTTCTTTACTCACCTATAGACTTTTGGAAATATTGGAAAAAGAAGGGGTGGCCATCTAAAGGGATAACTCATTATTACTTCCTATAACCATTGTGCTGGACTGGCCAATCATAGTGGCCACCACACTCACAGTCTACTTCTAGGGGGAAATCACCACACTTATGGAAGCCCTGGATGGTACCTTAGGCAGAGATATGATCTGTACACTGGCTGGCGGCCTCTGAAAAACGCGGTATGAAAGCTCTGCCCAAACAGGGATAAAGTGATTGGATGTCCTATCAGGTTCTTACCCAGGAATTTAAACCACTGATACAGGAAGAGAGTTAATAAGCTGGTAGAACAAACAGAAATGGAAATGGACACGGGGGAAAGGAACAACAAAGTAAGTCAATGACACGAACAGCAGAGGACTGGAGGAAGAATCGGCAAGAACATGTTACTACCGCCAATCAAGTCACTGGCTGCTTTCAGAGCCACTGATGTAAAGCCGGCTGAGGCCTGGCTGTATGAGGGAGATGCCCTTCATTGTTATTTGCATATGTAGTCTTGCTCTAAATCTCCATTTCTTTCTGTAACCTAAATGAATCCCTACTCCATTTAACCAAAAGACATTTACACGATGACAGCCTTTTTCTTTCCATAAAAATAAAACTAAGTATACTCTAAAGACTTTTTTAAGTAAAATTACTTTGATTACAGGTTTTATTAAATTTATTTGAGAGAGAGAAAGTGTGTGTGTGTGTGTGTGTGTGTGTGTGTGTGTGTGCGCGCGCGCGCGCACAAGCAGGGGAGGGGCAGAGAGAAGGAGAGACAGAATCCAAAGCAGGCTCTCCACCATCAGCACAGAGCCCGATGTGGGGTTCAAACTCACGAACCATGAGATCATGACCTGAGTCAAGATCAAGAGTCAGATGCTTAACCAACTACACCACCCAGACGCCCCTAGAGTTTTTAAATAAAGTACTACTAACATATGTTATACTGAACCTTTCTCTAAAGGCCTCATGATAATAGAATATTTGTGTTGGTCAGGGGAAGATGGTTTGGCCAGTCAGTTAAAAGAAAACTAGTTTCTCTGGTTGAGCCATACTCTAATTCTTATTACTATTAATATCTCTCATAATTTGAAGATGACACTGCTGATGACAATGGCTTCTATAATGGGATGAGGGGCGCCTGGGTGGCTCAGTTGTTTAAGCGTCCCACTTCGGCTCAGGTCATGATCTCGCAGTTTGTGATATCTATCCCTGCATCAGGCTCCAGACTGATTGCTCGGAGACTGCTTGGGATTCTCTCTCTCCCTCTCTTTCTCTGCCCCTCCCCCCACTCTCTCGGTCTCTCTCAAAATAAATAAATAAACACTTAAAGAAAAAAAAAGGGTGCCTGGGTGGCTCAGTTGGTTAAGCATCCAACTTTGACTCAGGTCATGATCTCACAGTTTGTGGGTTTGAGCCCTGTGTCAGGCTCTGCACTGACAGCTCAGAGCCTGGAGCCTGCTTTGGATTCTGTGTCTCCCTCTCTCTCTGCCCCTCCCCTGCTCATGCTTTGTCTCTGTCTCTCTCTCAAAAATAAATAAACATCATAATGGAATAAGGAATGGAGTTTTCCTGTTGGTTCAGAATTTCAGCAAAAGCTCAAAGCTAAGGACAAGGAGAAACAAGTTTCCCTACATTCTAAAGAGAGTATTAGTCATACCCATGCAGGAATTACTTCAAAAAGAAAAACAAAAGGCAAAAATATTCCTAAAAACAAAGTGTAACTGAAGTAATCAAGGTAGAAAGCTGTTAGCTAAGTAAGGAATGCTGTGGCATCTATTTCCCTCAGATAAACCTCATGCTAAGAGCAGGTAGTCCCAAGAGAAGCATCCAAAAAGACCAGGATTGAGTATATAACAAGAGGATATCCCCCTCCTCAGCTGGATGCTTGTTTAGGTGAGGAAATCCACAGGCAGGTACCGAAGCAGGCTATTGAAGTGTTCATGGAAATACTTGACACGTGTTCCCAGGAGGGTTACTGATGCTGGAGTATGGATTAGAGAAAGGAGATGTTATTCTCCCTGTGGCCTAAGTGGACACCATAAAAGGTGTCCTGGCTAGAGCTGTCCTGAAAGGAGCCTACTCAAGAAGGTCAAGTGTAAAGGCAAGGGGAGGCAGCAGAAAGCAGTGTTGCAAGGTATTCAACTAGAGTCCTAAGAGATCCAAAAATGGAGCAGTGGGGAGGTCCCCCCAGGGTCCAAAAGAACCCCCCATTGTGCCCCTCAACAAAGATCTAGCATGTCAGTGTCTACCACACCAAAAGCTTTTAACTGGTCACTGAAGACTCCACTGTTTTTCTGTAATCTTCCTTCCCTCTCATCCTGACCCTGCAGAAGCCAGGCAAGCAGAGAAAGGAGGAGGAGGGGAGAAAGGGGAAGAACAAATCACTCCGCCTTCTGCACTGCTGATCCTGGGACAGGCCTGAGCTAGAGACAGGGGAAGTGTTTGAATTGCACAGCTGTCATTTGGACTAGACTGCATCAGTCATTACCTAAATATGAAGCTATCTGAATCTCCCCCACCCAAAGGTAAAAGAAAGCTATGGAGCATCAAGAGATCAGGAATGGAGATCCAACAGAGCTTGTTTAAAGGAACTGGTGAGAAATCTTGAAGCGGTTTAATGATTGTACTAACTGCACTTTTATAAAATGCCTACACCTTTAACTGTTTGATCTTTAATATCACACAAATCTTACCTTTGAAAAAAGACCTCCTGCCTCTATATCATATCCTTTAAGGTCCTCGTGTAATTTCTGCAAACACTGTATGACTCTTCTTTGATGTTCATCATCCTTTAGCTCATGAGCTTTGATCAGAAAGTCATAGTGGTCCAGTGGTCCATGGCAAACAGCCAAAGCTTTTGAATAAACCTCTGTAGTCGCAGTTGGAGACATAATCTCAGGTGTCTGAACTGTATAGGCTATAAACAAAAAATATATACAACTTTAGACTTTCTTAAAGGAAAGTATTTCATAATACTCCACAGGTTTCTTAATGGTCACATTAAAACCTTTCTGTTACAAGTATGTATATGTGAGCAGTTATTATAAATCTCATTTTGATTAAAACACATTCTGTTCAATAAATATAATCATCTCCTTTTAATAAAAACGAGTAGGGGCACCTGGGTGGCTCAGTAAGTTAAGCGTCCAACTCTTCAACCCTGAGCTGCTAGCGTAGAGCCTGCTTGGGATTCTCTCTCTCCCTGCCCCTCCCCTGCTCACACTCTTTCTCTCAAAATAAGTAAACATTTAAAAAACTAAAATAGGGGCACCTGGGTGGCTCAGTCGGTTAAGCATCCGACTTTGGTTCAGGTTGTGATCTCACAGTTCGTGGACTCAAGCCCCATGTCTGGCTCTGTGCTGACAGCTCAGAGCCTGGAGCCTGCTTTGAATTCTGTGTCTCCCTCTCTCTTTGCCCTGGCCCCGCTCACACTCTTGTCTCTCCCTCTCTCAAAAATAAACATTAAAAAAAATTAAAACAATAAAATAAAAAGGAATAAACTGCAAACCCCATAAGCTATCACTGTAACCCCTCTTCTAAAAACCTAACCTGCCACAGAGTCTCTGCTTTACCTCTACTCCATTAAACAAGCCACTTCGGTTCATCAGATCCTTCCCCACAGCAGGGCTGGCCCCTCTGAATTAGGCCTAATTCTGGCTCTTGAGTACCAAGGCAGAGACACAGAGACTAGTCACAAAGTGTTTTCTACTGCCCCTTTATTCTTTATTCTCCAAAACCACACAGCATTCATATATTACCACATTGATTTCAGCCCTCTGCTTATAAGATTCCTTCCCTTTTCCACAACTTTTAAGTTGGACACAAAGAGGTGAAACACAATAGAGTGTCTGTTTCAAAGCAGTGAGGTTTTCTGATCCTTTTTTTAGCTTCTCCTGGGAGAGAAATGACTGTCCGTGGCAAGATCAGTCATAACTATTTCTTATCTGGGGCAGGTTTCAGTGAGCAGAAACTCCCTTTCTATTTTTATTTATTCTTTTACTTTAGTATAATTGAGATACAATGTTATATTAGTTTCAAGTGGACAACATAGTGATTCAATAATTCTATACCTCATGCAATGCTCACCACAATAGATGGTCACCACCCATCACCATACAAAGTTATAATATTGACTATCTCTCTCCTTATTTTGTAAAAGCAACAATAAACAGCAGCAACCTGGCACATTTTTAGATAGGGCTGTGCCCATCTTTGAGTCTGACAAAACTTTCGCAAAGACACACTGTATTGTTCTCATTTCATTGAATACCATGTTTCCTTTGTTTCAGTAACATGAAAATTACTTACCTTGGGGAAAAAATGAACAGTCAAGGTTATTTCCATCTTTTTCCCAAGAGAGGAAAAAAAAAATTCTAAATAAATCACGAATGTTGGGGATAGGGCAGGGCTGTCTTCTAACAGCTGTTCTTCCTTTCTGAATAAAAGTTTTAGCTGGGTACAAGGCTGCCCAGTTAAATAACCCATTTCTGGCCTCTCAAGCAGCCAGGCACAGCCATAGGACTGTTTCTAACCAATGGGATGTAACCTGAAACAAGCAGCTCTGGTGCATGCCCTTACAGAGATAGGGCAAACCGCTCCTGCTCCCCCTCCCCTTTTTCTAACTGGCATGTAAGTATAGGCACTGCAGCTGGAAAAGCCATCCTGGCAAGGAGAGGCCCGCAGAATGCTGAGCAAAGCAGAGCAAAGTTCTCCAACAATGTTAAGCTGCCAAATCAGCTCCGGACCACCTACTGGATTTTTATGGAAAAGAATAAAAAACTTCTATCTTGCTCTTCAACCAGGTCCTCAGCCAATCATCCGTCCATACTACTCCTTTTACATGGCAAATACTCTAATCCATCCCCTCCCACTCTTCCTCATATCACCACCCTAGCTGGAATTCTCATGATCTCTGGCTTGGCCTCCCTGCCTCTGATCACCTCCACTGACCCCAAATTTACCACAATCTCTAAATTATCTTCCATCAACTATAGAAATGATCTTGCTAAAATCCAAGTGTGATTTTATCAATATTTACCTTGAAATTCATCTCCTTGTTTTTAAAGGATGGTTTTCAAACATAATTTTAACAGCAGCATTGTGGGGGTTTTTTTGTTTTTTTTACATATAAAACATTCCATGGAATCCTAAATTTATTAAAGAGAAAAGTGGGAGGGGAGCACAAAATCCCACCCTCGTCACATCGCCTCTATTTCTACAACTGTACCACCCCTATTTCTAAAGCAGCCCTGAAACCACTTTTCCACCTTATAGAATCACATTAAGTACAAACAGTGTACAGAAAAGAGTGAGCACAGCAGGCCTGAGATTACTGTCCTTGGAAAGGTCTGCTTACACGGTGGGCCCTTGGCTGGGAACTTGGATTCCAAGAGGGTTCCCACCATTCCCAGAAATGGAGTGACTCGCTGTGCCTGAACCGTTTATACCATGTATAAGCAACGTGGCTTATGCTGAACACCTAGTTTCCTTCTACGCATATAGAATGTTAGTACATGCTATGCAATAAGTAGCTATGCGACCGTCCCCACTCCACCCTAGGCATTGAGTCTCTATGGGGCTTCCCTAACAGACAACATTTCATATCTGTTGTCACAATTCATTACTGGAGAAACCAAGTATGTCTTATGTGACTCCACTAGGAGAAGACTCGTGGAAGCTTGCACCTAATTTCTTCCAGATTTTGCCCTGCATGCCTTTCCCCTTTGCTGTACTGTGTTTGTATCCTTTTACTGTAATAAATCACAGCCGTGAGCGCAACTATATGCTGAGTCTTGTGAATTCTCCCAACAAGTCACCAAACCTGGAGGTAGTCTTGGGAATCCCCAAACACAGTAGTATCCTCATTCTGGGGTTCGAGAAATCCAGAACAGGGCCCCAGTCTGCGTTTCCAGACTACTCTCCCTCTACTCTCCAAAAGGCATCCACTGATACAAGAAACAATTGAGCATCCATCACATGTAATGGGTAACAGGGTAATAGAGAATATCAAGGTTGCTTTTTTTTTTAATTTTAAGTGGGGGTGGAGGGGCAAAAAAAATGCAGCAGTAATGTATCAGATCAACTGGCACTAGCAAGTGAAAGAAATCTGGGTACAGAGAAACTGGTTACGAAACTATTCTGGGTGGGAAATAATAAACGCCTAAATTGGGACGGGCAGTAGTAGAAATGTCAGGAAGCTGGTTAAATGGAAAATGCAAAGGGAGATTCAGTAATGGGAGTTGTCTTCTAGTCAAGTGGATTACTCAGCACATCTCAAATCCATTCTTTCATTTCATAGTGCCTTTGTTCATACAGATTCCCTGGCTGGACATCCTTCTCTTCCAGCCTCTGCCAGCCTAATCTCTCCCTCACAGAACCTCACCACCCCTCAAAGTCCCTCAGCTCCCTACCACCAAAACCTCCAAACTCACCTGTATTTACCCCATCCTTTTCTCTTTCCTTAGCCTAAGAGTTGTTTCTCATTCCATCAAGGATATTAATGCCTCCTTGTTCTCTAATCAGAGGCTTTCAAATTTTTGAACCCTCTTTAGTCATCATGATCCAATATTCACTCATGTATAAATAACTGAAAAACAATTTTCATGAAATAAGACATTTAGTAAGAGTATAAATGGTTTAAAAGAAAAATATGCATGACATACTCTGGTATTTTTAATAATATTTTACTATATGTATGTGACCTAAATATGTGCCAAGAACTACTAGATTTAGTTATATTAAATGCCATATATTATACCTATTTACCTTTTTGTTTTCTGTCTGCCTTCCCCACCCAGAGTGTGTGTGTGTTTGTTTGTTTGTTTGTTTGTTTCCCCCCAGGATATATGCTCTTTGAGGACAGGAATTTTTGTTGTTTTGTTTAATGCTGTATATTCCCCAATGAACAGTGCCTGGGGCATAACTGGTGCTTATGAAATATTTCTTGAATCCCCTCCCTTCCTACCTTTCCAGAGATGTCATTCTCTTCACTAACCACCTCTGTATTATATCATCAACCTTCCCCTCTCTACCAGCTTTTTCATACCGATTCAACCCTTTCTTATCTTCAAATTATATACTAACAACAAAACCAGTCATAAGACATCTGTTCTTCCTCCTTTCCTTCACAAGCCAAACCACTTGATTACCTTTACTTCTTCTGGCCACTACCTCACATCTTGCTCAATTCTCAACCCATTGTGGTCAAGCTTCTACTGAGACAGGTGCTGCTAAATTCACCCAAGGCCTACTATTGCCAAATCCAGGAGCTACCCTTCAGTCTTCATATTCCTTTTCACAATCATAAAATATCTGATTTTTAAAGGTAGTCATTAGAAAGATCAGGACTGTGGGCAAAGCACGTTGTTTCTCTTGGTCCACAGAGAGGCTTAAGTTCTTTGCTTCTGATTTTTCACTAGCCTAACATCGTTATTTAGTAGTATATATACTTCACCTGCATTTTTCAAAAAAGAGAACCAAGGCACACTGAAGATAAGACATCACTTCAGCTAGTTAGCAGGCATAAAAAGAGAAATAGCAGTTATCCAGTTCCACATGCAAGGAGCCTGAAAGTTGCCAGTCTATCCTAACAATGAAAAAGCTAAGCAGACTGAAAAAACAACATCTCTTCCCAGATCCATAGGACAAGGGAGGATGCAGGGCAAACCACTGCCCCTAAGATTAAAGAGAAAGACAGGCAAACACAGGGAGTAATCGCTTACCGGAGCAGAGACTCACGAGTGGAAACCATCCCAGGAACCAGTGCCAGGGTAGGAAAACCTGAACTTATTTGACAAATTGCTAGAAGCTCAATGTGAACAACTCAAGATTTAAAAACTCCAGGGGTAACCAGCATAGAGGGGCTCCCATACTTTCCTGAATTTTACCTCCAAGAGCTCAACCAAGTTCTTAGTGTCAATACAGGAAAAATCCCCTTGGGCTTCTAAATCTTCTAAATCTGAGCTGTCAGCACAGAGCCTGATGCAGGGCTCGAACCCATTAAATGTGAGATCATGACCTGAGCCAAAGTAGGACGCTCAACCGACTGAGTCACCTGGGTGCCCCTACTTTCTTTGTTCTTAATTGATTTAACACATAACAATTTGTTCAAAATAATAGCAACAATGTATTCAATCATTTATGCTTAGGCATAGGTCATATATATGTTTATGCATGCTTATATATAAGTGAAATAAATAACAACAATAATACAAGGGACAGAAGAGAGCAGTTGGGATTATTTTGTTATTATAACATGGTCCTTGCACTACGTTTGAAGTGGTGTAGTGTTATTTGAAAGTGGACTTGGATCAGCTGTGAATGTATACTGCAAAATGTAAAAAGAAATATAACTGACAGGCTAAGAAAGAGAAAATGGAATCATAAAACACTCAGTTAAAACCACAAAACACAGAAAAAGAGAAGTCAACAAAAACAAGAACAAAGAACAATGGCAACAGCTAGAAGATAACAAACATGTAGATATTAATCCAACTATATCAATAATCACTTTGAAGATCAATGATATAAATGCATCAATTAAAAGACAGTGATGGTCAGAGTGGATCAAAACACACAAGGCCCAAGTATATGTTGTCTACAAGAAACTCACTTTAAATATAAAGACATATGGATTAACAGTAAATGAATGGCGAAAAATATATACCCTAACACTAAAGAAAGCAGGTGTAGCTGTATTAATTTAGACACAGCAGATTTCAAAGCAAGAAAAGTTATCAGAGGTAAATAAGGGCATTATATTACATAATGATAAAAGAGTCAGTTCTCCAAGAAGAATCAATCCTTAATGCATATGCACCTAATAGCAGAATATCAAACTAAACCATAGGATGCTCGAATTGACAGAAATATAAGGAGAAATAGATGAATTCACTATCATAGCCAGATATTCTAACATCCCCCTAGCAGAAGTGGACAGATCCAGCAGGCAAAAAACTCAGTAAGGACATACTGAACTCAACATTAACAATCAACTTGCCCTAACTGACATTTATAGAATACTTCATCCAACAGGGGAATACACATTCTTCCCAAGCTCACATGGAACATTCACCAAGACAGACTACTTCTAGGCCATTAGACACATCTTAACAAAGTTAAAAGACCTGAAATCATATAATGTCTGCTCTAGACAACAACTCATTGAACCACAAATCAGTAACAGAAAAGTAACAGGAAAATTCTAAAACATATGGAGATTAAACAATACACTTCTGACTAACATATGTGTTAAAGAAGAAATCTCAAGAAAAATGTACAAGACCATATACCCTCCACAAAAAATTAACTCAAAATGGATCACAGACTTAAATGTAAGACACAAAACTATCAAATTCCTAGAAGGTAACATAGGAGAATTATAAAAAGACATAGAAGAAACCTACACACTCTTGAGTTATGGTGATGACTTCTTAGACACAACACTGAAGGCACAATCCATGAAAGAAATAATTGATAAGCTGGACTTCAATTAAAATTTAAAACTTCTGCGAAAGTCAATGCCATGGTGTCATTGGAAGACAAGAGACAGAACAGGAGAAAATATTTGCAAAAGACCCATCTGATAAAGGACTGTTCTACAAAATATACAAAGAACTCTTAAAACTCATAAGAAAACAATCCAATTTAAAAATGGGCCAAAGACATCTCACCAAAGAAAATATACAGATGGCAAAGAAGCATAGGAAAAAATCTATCTACACATCATATGTCATCAGGGAAATGCAAAGCAAAATAATAATGAGACACCACT